>NC_085050.1:5740833-6340833 GCF_963662255.1 Cinclus cinclus
CTGAGATGGACCTTGCTCAACTTTTTCCTCCTCCCCGGAAGACTCCATTCAGTGAGCTATCAGTAAGTATAGATACACAACAGTAGATTCTGGGGTTATTTAAACATATTTATTTATTAAAATAAGATTAAATATGTTGAATTATTCACTTTTAGTGCTGTTTAGTGTGTTCCTCCCTCAGATTGTTAGACAATCACAGGAAACCACCTGACATCAGAATGTGCAGGCAACCAGCCTGACCTCTGCTAAGTAAAACACAAACTGCAGATGAAGATGATCTTGAGTATTCCTTTATTTTGGGCATTGATTCCCATAATTCTGCTCAGATGATATTCACATGTTTATTTTTAAAAAGTACAGGCATTGCAGATTTATGTTCCAAAATTCAGACCGTGCCACACAACCACTCTCCCTTTTCTAGAGATGTGCAAACCCAAGATTTCTACACACGAAGATTTGTGCGGTCGTGGTACTTCTGGTAGGGGTCATCAATGTACCAGTTCCTCCTTTTCCAGAAGGAAGTGGTCATTTTATCCAGGAGTTTACACTGTGTCCTCGTGCACAACACAAACTCCCTCAAACGCTTCCTCCTGGCAGCTGACTTCTTCCACAGCTTCTTCTTATAACCAGACTGTCAGGAGAAAACACACACACAAAAACCCCACTTCTAGTAGATCACTGCAAATACACAAACAGAGGCCCACTGCTCAGCAAACCTGGGTAAATCCCTCACTTTCAGGAAAACAGGAGTCTCTCTACAGAGCTTTTTTTAACTTCCACACCAGAGACTGCCTTCCAAGGGAAGGAAAACAATAACACTTTACCCTGACTGTAAAGAACAGGCTCTCAATAACCAAAAAATCTCACCTTTCTCCTAACCCAGAGGCCATTGTGCAACCGGAGGAACCTTTTGACCACAGATTTCAC
This sequence comes from Cinclus cinclus, assembly GCF_963662255.1. Taxonomy (NCBI): domain Eukaryota; kingdom Metazoa; phylum Chordata; class Aves; order Passeriformes; family Cinclidae; genus Cinclus; species Cinclus cinclus. Next base: position 5,741,761 of record NC_085050.1, read on the forward strand.
ACTTTTCCTCTTTCCTTTCCGTAAGCTGCAATAGGTGAGGGTCCTTGCTGGCTGCTGGAGTAAACTTGGAAGTAGAGGTGTGACTCTAAAATAAAAAAACAGACCAACCCCAAAACAGGGAGGAAAACAGAATAGGAGTGAAATACCTCTTTCTAAAAGTAATCATTGCCTTTATGACACAGAGAGATCAGAAGGGCTGTGGCTTGTTTGAAGGGTAACAAGGACTCCTCTAATACTACAGCACAGCATCTAATGCGTGTAGAATACCAATGGCAGGGCTGGACTTCTGTCAAAATTCAGCTCAAAGTTTTTCTACACAGAGCATCTTTTTTTTTTTAATCTACTAAAAGCAGTCAAACATTCAAAAGCAAACACAGAGCTGGTTTTTGGATTCAGAAATTACTTTTAGAATATTAATGACTGAAGTGGTAGGCTTGCAGTGGTGGTGTCACCATCCCTGGAGGGATGTAAAGTCTGTGCAGATGTGGCACCTGGGGACATGGTTTAGTGCTGGCCTTAGTTGTGCTGGGTTAAGGGCATCATATTAGAGGTCTTTTCCAACCTATGATTCTATAATATTCATATATATATGGAGGAGTTTTGACATATATACTACACATATTTTATATATTATATAATACTATATATTATATTATTAAATATAATATAGTCTATATCAACAATTTAATATTAATACACACGGCAATAAATTATATATGTTACAGGATATATAATAAATTCACTGTATATGATGTATCATGTAATACATATGTAGTGGAATAAAATATATGCTCCAAAATATATTTATGTATAAATATGTTTTAAAGTAATATAAATGTATTTCGAATTATTTATATGAAACAATGTAATACATATAAAACATACAAGGTATACAAATGAAAAAATATATAAAGTAGATATATACAAGATATACAGAGAGAAACTCCTCCTGTATCTGAAACCCCTTTTAAGGGTTTTTTGCACGAGGGAGAAGCCGCGCAGCCGCACCTGCTGAGCACCGAGGGGGTCCGGTTCTCGCCGAGCAGCCGCGGGGTCCAGAGCAGGGCCGCGACCGGGACCGGGACCGGGACCGGGGCCGGCCCGTGCCCGACGCACCGGGCGGAGGGGCCGCAGAGCGGGAGGGCGCGGGAGGCCCAGCGCCGCAGGATCGCTGCGGGGACACGGGAGAGCCTCAGCACAAACATCCCAGCCAGACACCCCCAGCCCCGACACCGACACCGACACCGCCCCGGTACCGACACCGCCCCGGTACCCACCCGCCACGGCCCCGCGCGCCGCCGCCGCCGCCGCCGCCGCCGCCGCCATGGCCACGCTGCGCAGGGCGGGGCCGCGATGGGGCCCGCCCACGGGGACTGCGGCTGCACCGGACCCGGCGTCCCACACGGACCCGGCGTCCCACACGGACCCGGGATCCCGCACGGCCCCGGGATCCCTCATGGCCCCAGAACCCTGCTCGTCCGCCCAGTCCTCGGAACCGGCCCGGTCCCAGTCCCGTCCCGCTCCGGCCCCTGGCGCACCCGTCACCTTTAGTGAGCAGCACACACCGACACTCCGCCCCAGAGGCTGCAAAATTCTCATAAAAAACTCCTCGAGTGGATTTAACTCATTGTTTGTGGACACTACTGGTGTATTCTGATTTTTTTCCTCTTCATAAGTCTGGCCGGACTGGTTGAAGGATGAGATAAAAATGGCTTCTGAGAGCTCTGAGCGAGAGGTTTATAAGCGAGCTGTGAAAGGTTGCACCTGTAGATTGTTGATAAAGCCTATAAAATGTACTGTGTTATATTTAGACTGGGGGACTGCAGCATCTCTCTCCTGAGGAAAGGCTGAGCGGAGCTGGGGCTGTTGAGCCTCGGGAAGAGACACCTGAGAGCGGACCTGCTCCATGTCCATCAGTGTCCGAATTTATTGCTGTATTGTCAGTGCTCGGAGCAGGGACCCGGCTCTGCTCGACGGTGCCGGGCAATGGGATAAGAGGGAACGGGCAGAAGCTGATCGCAGGAAGTTTCCCCTGAACACGAGGAAGAACTTAACAGTGCAGTGACCGAGCACGGGCGCAGACTGCCCAGCGAGGGTGCGGAGTCTCCTCACTGGAGATATTCCGGAGCTGTCTGGTTGCAATCCTGTGCCGTGCGCTCTGGGATGATCCTGCTTAAGCAGGGAAGTTGGACCAGACGATCAACAGCGCTCCCTTCCAACCGGATGCATCCTGTCTTTTTTTTTTTTTTTTTTATTTTTTTTCTACTCTATTCCGTCCCGACAACCCGCGAGCCCGGCTGCGCGCACGCGCCCCGGCACCGCCCCGCCCCGCCCTCCTATTGGCCACGCGAGACCCGTCACGCGCGGCCGCCCCCTGGCGGGGCGGGAGCGCCCGCGCAGGCGCAGTGCCCGCTGAAGGGGGGGGGCGGAGGCGGCGCCGGCAGGACCCGCGCAAGGCGCCTTCCCGCGGGCCGCGCCGGCTGCTGCTCCGAGCCATGCTGCGGGCTTGCCGCCGAGCGGGGCTCGCCGCGGCCAAGCAGGTGAGAGTTTCCCGGGGGGGCCCCGCGACTCATCCCCGCTGCGACCAGCCGTGCGACCGGTGCGGCCGGGCCAGGCCTGCGGGGAGGGGGGAGTCCCTATGACCGCCACTCGGCGCGCGCTGAATGACTCCGCACGCGCGGGCCGCGATTGGCTGCGCAGCCTTTGACGGGCGGCGGCGACCGCCAACGGAAGTAGGCGACGGGCGCTACTCTGTGGGATGTCCTACCAGTCCCAGCGTGCACCGCGGCAGGGCAGCGCGGGACGGAATGAGGCACTGCCGCAAGACACGCCGGGACTCGTAGTCCTTCTCGTTGTGGCGCTGAGCCGCGTTGATTGCTGGGGGCTGTAGTCTCATCTTCCGTGGCCGCGCTGGGCCCACAGCTCAGCTCCGCCGCGCCTGGCCCAGACCCCCGGACAGGGCCGGGAGCCTCGGGCTCGGCCGGGGGGTCTGCGGGAGCTCGGTGCGGCCCCGCACGGCCCGCCGGGCCCGGGCGGATGGGTGGCAGGCGCGCTCCCCGGCGGGGAAGGACGTGACCTTGCCTTCCCCGGCGCGGCCTCCCGCGCAGCCCCTCCTGAGCCCGGTGGGTCCGGCTGCCCGAAGGTCGGGACCGGCGCGTCCCGGAGTGTAGCGCAGGGACACGAGCTATGTCAGCGCTCGTGTGTGAGGGGGATCCTTCTGTCCGCACAGTGGGACACGAAGAGGACGCAGCGCGCGGTGTCGAGGGCAGAAGTGCCCGTGGGACTCGTGCGGTGTGTCCTGGACCTTTACCTGTCCTTATCAGCAGAGATAAGGATGGCGATGTGCTGTGGAGCCTTTTTAAAGCAGTGGGCCAACTTTAGGAAGCCACAGGGATTTATGGGTGAGGGCCTTAACCAAGGCCCCAAATTATATTTCATCTGCCTGATTAAAAATCAGCCTGATTAGTTCACTTCTATATCCCGCATTCCATCCCAGTGTTCATTACCCTCTGTTCACACGGTTTAGCAAAGGAGAAGCTGTTCTTCCCTCTAAAGCTCCAGCCTTTCCCACTGCAGCAGCTGCATTTCCTGTGCTGCTCTATAGGGCTGGAGAGTCTTTGAGTCACCTGATGCCCCCTGAAAAAAGGCTCTGGCTTTGCCTGGCTGTGGAAAGTTTCATCTGGAAGTTGAGAAGACAGAAACCAGGCTTTGGAAGATATTTATCACTTCAGGCTATTTGCATGTGCTCAGTCTTTAGCAGAATGTGTCTGGAATGACTGTACAGCTCCGGAACAGCCAGGGTGGTGCTTTGCAGCTGGAGGTTGGTCATCAGGCTGCAAATATTTGGTGGAAGAGTCACAGAGGTACTTGGATTGGAAAGAACCTCAAGACTTTCTCTTGAAAACCCCCTGCTCTGGGCTGGGACACTTCCACTATCCCAGGTTGCTCCAAGCCCTGTCCAGCCTGGACTTGGACATTTCCAGGGATGGGACTTTCACAGTTTCTGTGGGCAACCACCATACCACCCTCACAGGGGAGAATTTAGCCCTAAGAACTGTGCAAACACAGAGATGTTGCAGTATTCTCTGAAGTTTGTAATCTGTACCAGAGAGCTCATGGTGGAGACTGGGAAAACTTTATTCATTCTTTCCTGCTGTGAGTGAGGAGCATCACTAAACCTGTAACAAGTAAATTGAAGTAGCTTTGAGAGAAGGGGGTCTTCATCGCTTCCAGAAATGTTTTTTGCTACATGTGCAGTGCTGCAGAGAGACTTTTCTCTTACTAGAAGTGTTTTTGAAGTTTTCTGTGAAAAGAAACCGGGCTTTTAGTAAAAGTGGGTGATATGTGGCAGAGGTCTTGAATAATGGGAAATCAGAGTTCTGTGGTCAGATGTCCTTGTTGTACCTGATCTCTGTCTTAACGAAGAAAAACTTCTCTGAAGTTTCTGGTTTGCTCTTTCTGTTTAAGTGCATGGATCCCTTGTTACAGAAATTTTGGATCAGGATGCTTGAGCCTGGTGCCTAGGGGAGGCTGAGCTGGAACTGAATGAGCAGAGGATGGTGTGTCCTGGCCATGGTTATTTGAAATTACACATAAAGTATAAACCTGCAAGGCAAATTTAATTTGTTTAATGACGTTCTGCCATGTTGTTCTTGCCCTGAGCACTGTGCCAGGAAGAGCTCACATGGATATCCTTAAATGTCCTTAAATCACTGGGGCTCATAATATTAACCAGACTGAAGGTGTGATGTGCCCTGCAAATTGATTCTTGTGGTGATGAAACAGTAGATAACAAATGCAAAATAATAAGCATTTAAGAAGTTGAGTGAAACTAATATCATGTAAAACTGCTGAAGGAGGAGGAAGAAATAGAAACAGCTGCCCTGCAGTGCCCTTGCTGTGTCTGTGCTGCCTCATCCAAGAAATTTTCTGTCTTCTGCAGGACAGAAAGTGTTTTTTTTCTGCCTTTTGCAGGGCACGGCAAAGCATGTGTGATATATTTCTTCAAAATTATTTGAGGCGTTATTACAAATATATTACAGGGGTCTAAAAATTTACAAACTCCTGGAAATTATGCAAAGGGGAGTTTAGAAACTACCTGCAAGTTTCTGAATTATGGTGGTACAGCAAATACAAGCAATATTATTGTGGTGGCCAAAAGAGAGTAATGCTTCTTTAAAAATTTATTTTTGAAAAATCAGTGATTTTTGGAAGTATTAGTATAGGTGGATGTGAGGGAAGAAAAATTAAACTTAGGCTTCTGTTCATAAAACACGGGGACCTACAGATTTTCATTTGCTATTCCACTGGCCAGCTGTAGAAATCTGCAGTGTCTTGAAAGGTGGAGTTGGTGAGGGTTTGTTTTAGGTTTAATTACTTACTGCTCCCGTTGCTGCATGTGTGAGAGCCAGAGATGGAGGGCCTGGGTTTTCATTCATCTTGATGAAAAATAAATAGAAATGAGGATTTGGCTAATTCTAGAATAGTCCAGCTTGGAAGAGATCTCAAAAGATCATCTGGACTAAAATCAGTAATCCCTCCAAAAAACTCCTCCTGCTGTATAGAGTGTAAATGCTGAGCTAAGAGAAGCAGGTGTTCTCTGCCTTGGTGGCTCCCTGAGCACAGCCTGCTCCCAAGGGCAGGAACTGATGTTTGCTGAAGGTGTAGAGCCAGATGGGTCCAGTGATGTTTGGCATCACCAGGGCTGAGTAGGGGTTTTAGCCAAGAGGGACAGGGCTGAGCTGGCCCAGAGGGCAAGTCCAGCCGGAGCAAGGATGTGGGAGTGACAGTGGTGCAGGGTGGGATAACCTCCAGAAAGCCTGGCCAGGAGCTCAGAGGTGATGGCTTATTTCCAGGGGAGCACCAGGCAAAATAGCATACTCACAAAATTTTGGAAGGGACTGGAAATCCACTCTGAACTGATGAACAGAAAATCAGAGTTTTTTCCTTTCTCATTTTATTGGATTGAGCTGTATGCATAATGCTGGATAATTTTGCTGCTCCTGTGCTTCATGGTGTAACAAGGACATGCTGAGAGTCAGGAGCACCTTCAAAAGTTGATAACAAAATTATTTGCAAGCCTTTTATTAATGAAATTCCCCTTGAAAGGAGTGGTGAAGCCTCAGGAAGTGCTCCTGGGGTAGTCAAGTCAGAAAATCAAAAACATTACAGAATATATTTATTATTTTTTTTGCCCTTTCTATCCATCACTGTCCAGAAAACCAACCACAGAGCACAGTGAGGGCTTCTGAATGTCTCAGCAGCAAGAAGAGTATGCTTCCTCTTGCTGTACATGTGCTCCTGCTGCTAATTGAAAATGTTTTGGCTGCCTTTGTGGAAAGAATAAGAATGCAGTGTTCCTGCCTTTTCCTGTCTGTTCTGTTGGACAGGGATAGGACCTAAACCACAAGAGTTGTGCGTGGTACTGCCATGTGCAAAAGGAAATAGAGAAACTTGTCTTCTGGGGTTATGTTGTAGTGAAGAATCTCCTATTTTTTTTTCTTTTTTAAAGAGAAAATTTCCCTGTTGGGCAAAATACCTCAGCTGTGGGAAGAGTTCTTTTTGTGCCTTGTACTTTGATTTGTACTCATGAGTCCTGTATTTCCCTGTTAGTAATTCCCATGTGGGGAAAAATCCTCTGAGACTAACAGTGTGTTTTCTTCTATAGGCTTAGAGTAGCTTAACCAGTCCTTCAGAGGAGATAAAAATCTTGGTGATGTGGATTTTGTTAAGTATAATATAATAAAATATCACTCTTCTTAGACTAATTTAATTTATATTATAATCTGATGTCTGTCTGGAAAGTGTTCACGTTATTTATTCTTTTAAAGAAAAGGTCTTGGTTTGGAAGCTCAAGGAGAATTGCTTGTGTATCTTAAGAATTAAAAATAGTTTTAAACATTTAAACAGCTGTTGTTGTGTTTTGCCCGGCTCACACTGAGCTGTTCTAGTGCATGAGATTGAAGTGCATCTGAAACTAACCCAGCGGTACTACCCAGCACATAAATTGGCAAAATAAATGCAGAAAGAAACTGGGGTAGGGGTTTGTTCCTTCTCACTTTCCAAATTCTCAATTCATTTTTCAAAGAATTAAATGACTTAAAAAGCCCTTAACCTGGAAGCTGCACATGGGAAAGCTCTCCATGTGTTTACAGAGGAGTCCAACATCACTGTTCTAGCTCCGGTCCCAGCTTTCCTACAGACATACTGGGGCTGTGGCAATGGAGCAGATCAGCCCAGAACTGGTGTGGAGGGGGAAATCTTCACAGTGCTCCCTGCTGACCGTGCCTCTCCCCCACAGAACAGTCGGTGTGTGAGAGCCTCACTCCGTCCAGTGCGGCTGCACCGCGGATATGCCACTCACTCCGGAGATTCCGGGTACGTAGCGGGCTTCGGAGGGTGGACTGGTTCTGCTGGGGCATTGACCAAGAAGGACTCTGCTCCTTGCTTTCACGTGAGACCAGACTCCTGGCAGTGGGGTTTTTGTGTGGAGTAACTCCTGTTCTCATGGGGTGTGTTTCTGGCTTGGTTCAGTCATATTTAGATGAAGTAAATGAAGATGATCATCAATATTTATCGTGGAAGTTGTGGGCTGCCATCTTACCTTCGGGTTAGTCACTAACCAGTATTGTACCGAGGTGAAGGTGATTTAAAGCTGGTTCTGGGTCTGTTGGCAGATCCTGGAACAGAGTGGTGGTCCCCAGCACTATTTGATGTTTGCATTATATTAAATTAATTTAATGTAATACATATAATGTAATTTACATCCCTTTCACTCTTCTTTCCTCCTCAGCGTTTCTGTGGGCAAAGTCATTGGTGCAGGTCTGTTGTTCGTGGGTGGAGGGATAGGTGGAACCGTCCTGTATGCCAGCTATGACAGACAATTCCGGGAGAGCGTGGAGAAGGCCATTCCCTACTCTGACAAACTCTTTGAGATGGCACTTGGCCCTGCACCTTCTAGCACACCAATGCCAAAGAAACCGGTAAGTGTTTCCCATCCACCCCCACACATTCACTTCTCTGGTTTTTAAAGAGTGTCTGTGCTTAGGTTTCAAATTGTGATTAATTTTGCTTTGTGCTAAGAATTAAAAAAGTTTAAGAATAAAGTTTCCTTAGATTAAAGTTTAAGATTTACAAACTCAGTTCCTACTTGGTGATGCTTGTATGTTTCCCATTACTGTCTCATGACTGTGGTGTGTGGGTTGTAAAACTTATTTTTATTTACAGTAAAATAATCTTAATAGAATCCCAACTGAATAGCTGTTCTGCTTATACTCAGAAATAAAATGGGGACAGAAAGAGGCAGGTGACAGGCTGGAATTTAACTGCTTTACTAGGGGCTTAGTGTAGTTAGTGGTGTAGCAGAATTACAAAACTTACTCTAAATGAATTTCTTTTAAAGAGGACTGAGAGTATTCTTGAGTGAGTAAAGATTGGAATGGTTCAGAGCCAGGCATAAGCATCATACTTCAAAATCTTGGTGGCACTACCCTGGAGAAAGGAAAATCTGATACTGCCTTTGGCACAACTGTGGAAATTGAAACCTGAAAGTTTCTCTGCTCCTGCATGTGAAAAGAAACAGTTCCCAGTAATCAAGAATACTGAAAATCTGCTCTGGCCATGGTTTTTTTGAGCTTTCAGAAGCCATTTGGCCTTCAGGAAACTCAAAATATTTTCTCTTTTCTCATTTTAGCTACATTTTGTGTGGTCATGCAGGGTCTTGGTGCCTCCCAGGCACTGTGGAATTTTGCAAACCAGATTGACCAGCAGAGTTATCACCTCCCCAGTCATGGCTCTAACTCACATGGTTTTATTTTTACCTTGTGGTTTTCCACAATGGATATTAAAGGATTAATGTCATAAAATGTCACAATACTCGGTGTTTGAGTGTTTATCTACCCCAACCACCAGCATCTGAAGCCTTTCGAAAGGAAATAAATGGAGCCAAACTTAGGGTTTCTGCATTCAACACACTCAGAAGTGTTCGGAATATTTGGGGTATGAAACTGTTTTTATGCATAAGTTAATAAATATTTCTTTATAGTGAAAACCACCACAATTCAACCTGCATTTTTGGAGAGGTGAAAATTATAAAAATTCCTTTTGAATTAAAAATCAAATTAGGACATTAGATGTCTGTTTTCATTTGCATTTTGAAGCTCAGATTTGTGGTACGGACACCTGGATGTGGAAAAGTTCTTTTCCATTAAACTGGAATCGGTGAAATCCAAGGTGTTCAAAAAACTGATGATACTTCTTATTTTTGACTTTTCAAGGTACATCAAGGTCCACTGAAGATCTCATCTGTAGCAGAAGTAATGAAAGAGTCTAAACAGCCTGCTCCCAAATCCCAGATAGGCAAACCAGAAGCTGCTGCTCCTACAGAGGAAAAAGGAGGTAAATTTATAGAATGTCAGGTATAAAGAAGCAAATCACCTGATGATCTCCTCTGTCATGTATGCTAGAGTAGCTTAAAACTGTCCTTTGAATGGTTGAAGGTAAATGATGTAATTTCTTAGAATTAATGTTTTTTTCTTTCCAAGTCATAATATTTGTCTAAAATGGATTTAGCTTTTTTTTTCCATATTTTTTAAAGAAATGTATTTAATTTAGAGGATATTTGGAATCTAAGATAAATACTAACCTGTATGGTTTAGATGTGAGACTCAGCAGGAAGAGAACTTCAGGTGCTGGACTCTGAGGCTCTTGTTTGCACAAGACACTTAATTTTGGGTAGTTACTGGGCTACTGGAAAGCCATATCAAATGGAACTCATTTAGAGAGGAACACTTGTGATGTCTTTTTACATTTATCACTAATGTCTCTGTGTATGTGTAACTAATATCTTGTTACTGTTTATCCAGGAAATCATCTTCTGGAAACAGTAACATCCATATCCAATTAACATCTTTCTACACAGGAAAAAATTGTCTTACATCCCTGTTATTACATTATAGCACTTAGCATGGAATGGTTAGGAAGGGATCTTAAAAATCATCTCATTTCAACCCCCTGCCAAGGGCAAGGACCTAGACCCAAAAGGCCCATCCAACCCAGCCATGAGCACTTCCAGGGATGGGGCAGCCACAACTTCTGTAGGCAACCTGGTCCAGGGCCTCACCACCTTCACAATAAAGAACTTCTTTTTAACATCTAACCCTGCCCTCTGTCAGTGTGAAGCCCTTCTCCCTTGTCCTGTCACTCCATGCCCTTGCCAGAAGACCATCTCCAGCTCTCATGTAACCCTTTGTTGGTAGTGGAACATATTAGAAGGTTTCCCTGGAGTCTTCTCTCCAGGTTGAACATGCCCAATTCTCCCAGCCTATCTCCACAGCAGAGATGCTTCAGCCCTCTGAGCATATTTGTAGCCTCCTCAGGACATGCTGCAGCAGGCCCTTGTCCTCCTTATGCTGTGGACCCAGAGGTGGATGCAGCACTGCAGGTGGGGTCTCACTAGAGCAGAGCAGAGGGGCAGAATCACCTGCCTTGACTTGCTGCCCTCACTACTGGGGATCCAGCCCAGACAGAAGTGGTTTCTGGACTACCTGTGCACATGACAAGGTCATGTTGAGCCTCTCATCCACCAGTACCCCAAAGTTCTTCTGGGGGCTGTTCTTGATCCATTCTCCCCCCAGCCTGTGTTTGTGCTTGGGCTTGCCCTGACCCAGGTGCAGGATGTTGCACTTGGTCTTGTTCAACTTAATGAGGCTTATACAGTCCCACCTCTTGAGCCTGTCCAGGTCCCTGTGGATGAACATCCCTTCCCTCCAGCATGTGACTGCACAGCTCAGCTGGAAGTCATCAGCAAACCTGTTGAGAGTGCATCAGTCCCACTGCCCAAGTCACTTACAAAGATGTTAAACAGTCCTGGTCCCAGCAGTGACCTTGAGGAACACACTTGTCACTGGTGTTTACTTGGACATTGAGCCATTGTCCACAACTCTTTGAGTGCAACCATCCAGCCAATGCCTTATCTACAAAGTAGTTCATCCATCAGTTCCATTTCTCTCCAGTTTAGAGATAAGGATGTCATGCAGGACAGTGGCAAATGCTTTCAGAAATCCAGGGAGATCATGTCACTTGGTCTTCCCATATTCAGCAGTGCTGCTCCCTCAGTGGACGGTCTCATCTATTCTGTCATGCTGCTCAGGCAGCCTGTAGCAGACCCCTGATGTAATGTCATCTGTGTCTGCCCTCCCTTTAATCCTGACCCATAAACTCTTGCTTGGCTTCTCATGCATCCCCAGGCAGAGCTCCATGCACTCCAGCTGGCCATTGACAAAGGAGGTGATTGCACTCTTTGTCTCCCCTGCTGGGCCTTCCTAAAGAGCCTTCATCCTTCCATCCCACCATGTCTCCATGAAGTGAGATTCCTTTTCCTGGGTCCCCTCTCCCAGCAGCTTTGGTTCAAGCCCCTCCTCACCAGTTCAGCAGGCCCCTGGCTGAAGATGGCAGATCCTTCTCCGGCAGATGGAGCCCGTCTCCCCAGCTGTACTAACCAGTGTGTTCTGCAACTGTTTAACAGCAGGCAAGGCTGCAGCACAGATCATCTCTGCAACAGGGGTAGCCATGTCGGTGCCAGCTCCGGGGATACAGACTGAAGAAGGTGAAAAAAATCATGTGAATACAATGAAGAAAACCCAAATCCTCTAGTTCCATGTGCATGCATTCTTGCTTCTATGTTGGTATTTGTCAGTGTTGATAAGTGTGAGTTTCTGTGCCTTGTGCAGAAAACTTCCATCATCTGTTAATAGATTTTTAACAGAGTGATGGCTTGGGCTGGACTGAACTTGTACATTCCAGTTTGCCCCTGCTCGTGGTGGCTTTGTGATTGCTGTTCAATAGGGCATCTCTGCCCAGGGACAAGTGAAGAAACCATGTTTAATGTTAAACTCAACAAGAGACACCAGCCTCGAGATGATGGTCTCTTCCAGATGAGATTAGATTATATTAATTCTTTTAGTTATAAACACATTTCATAGAAAGCATGCTGGGGTAAGTACATGCTGCAGAGTAGCATCAGCAGCATTCAGAGGTGACCTGATGGGTTTTGTTGCACCTTGAGGCTGAGAGCTCTGGGCTCTCTCCTCAGTTCAGATACAACTTGCTGTTGGTCTTGAGAGTATTAGTTAGGTCAGTTGTCACTCTTTAAGGCATTTAAAGTGGCTGTATGCAAGGGAATAGAGTATAATTGTGACCCACCATAGCCTTCTCACTCTTCCTTCATTGTTTTGGTTGGGCTCTGTAAGCATGCCAGGAGAACTGAAAAAAAGCAAGAATGGAGATTCACTTGGAATTTAAACTTGGCTCAGTGTTTCTCACTTCTTGCTTTGCCTTTCACTTCCGAGTCTTGTGTAATTTTGTAACTAAACAATGGAAAATCTCTAAATGCATGTGAGATATTTATGATCTTGTCTCTAAGTTGTGAGACTGGCCCTTATAATTACGGATATAAAGATTCTTCAGATAGTTCCAGCGTGGCTTTGAGCAGAAGTCAGCTCTATGAAGTGATACCAACTATAAAAATCAGTTTTGATAAAGTACTTACCTACAAGTAACCTCTGTACACTAATTTCGACTCTCCACTTAAGCAGTTTGACTCTTCTTTTATTTCTGAATAGGTAAACAACAACAAGGTTCCCATGCTATAAAAGAACGGCCACCAGAAGAAGTTGCAGCCCGGATTGCCCAGCAAGAGAAAGAGGAACAAGAGAAGGTGTCAGGTGAGTCCACACTGTCACTGTTCCTGTGTGTGTTGTATGGACAGAAGTGTGGATATTGCATTAGCTTTGTAGTCCTGAGCTCCTTACACACCTCTTGGTTGTTGTCCCTGTGTTGAGTTGGCAGAGGAAGTGGTGGTGAAGTTTCTTCCACCCACTCAGAAGTAACTTAGAATTGAAGAGTAATGGAAAAATTGAGGTTGGAAGACTTTAAGGTTCAAGAAAGAGATGAAAATTTGTTTCTAGAAGCATTAGAACAAGTGAATATGGAATATACCTGCACCCCCCTGCAAACCCATGGGAAAGGTTTTCCACTGAGTGGTGTTTTGCTGTAAGTGCAGACTTGTGCCTCAATGCCCCTGCTCTAAATGAGGAGAGCATTTGGTAATTCCCAAACTGACCAGCTCTTTTAGGTCGTAGAAAATAATATGAGAGACGTAGAGGCTGTAACATGTTATTTTGCTAATTATAAAGTTCTTTGTTGTTTAGTTGACTTAACTTTCTTTTCCAGCCCTTGCAGCAACTCTGGAAGGAGCTTTAAACACAACTGCTCGTGTAACCCTTCAGGCTATCACTGCTCAGGAGTCAGCTGTGCAAGCAGTGAATGCCCATTCCCAAATACTGAAGGAAGCCATGGATGATTCTGAGGTAAATTGGACAAGTGGGGACAATTTTTCTTTTTCATTGTGTTCAGCAAACTTTCATCTCAATTAAAAATAAACTTGAAATCTTTTTTTTGCAATGCCTTACATTTATCACAGTTTTAACTTAACTTTCCACCTGTGGAATACGGTCTAGTCAAATAATACAGAGGTTTTGATTTTCAATTTTTTTTTTTTTGTTGCAAGAAGAAAATTGAAGTTAAGACATTAATAGCATTTGCACTGTATTTTAATTAATTTTATTTAAATTCCCAAGACTTTTTTTTACCTAGTTAAGTTCATGCTGTCCATCCCAATAACTCCATTGAATTTATCCCCTTTGCCAACATCCTCTTGCTGGATTGTTTGTTTTTTTGTCAGGAAATAGGAAGGGGATGTACAAGTGCTAACATTTGTGGTGTGCTCATGCCGGGGTCTGTGTGGGTCTGCCACTGCCCATTCAGTTCTGGAGCAGAGATAAATTCAGTTGTTAATCAATTAGCAGGGACATGGGCAACCAACCAAGCACTCAAGACTTAATCTAGTAGTTAGTAAAATAACTGCCTTAAGAGATTGCTTTTAAGCTTAATTACTAAGCCTAATTTAAAATCAGCCAACTTCCAAGCATTATGGTACTTTAAGTATTCAGCTTAAAAGCAATTTTAAAGTATTGAAGTACTTTTAATACATGAGGAGATTTCCCCACAATACACTGTACGGTGATCCTCATGTAAGCTCTTACCGGTGGCTCAGGGAAAAAAAGCCACTAAGAATCAAACAAAACCAAAACAAAAAAGTAAAGTTTCCAGCTGTGCTGTTGAAAAGCACAAGAATGATGCTCAATTTGAGGAAGATGTTCATTGACATGTGAATCTCTGCAGATTTCCACTCCATGGTAGCTCTCTTGTTCAGTGATTGTAATGACCCTAATGAGGAATCTGTGCTTCCCAGGATGCTGGGGGGAAAAAATCCTCCCAGTGGCGCACGCTGGAGGAGGCACTGAAGGACCGGAGGAGAGCAGTGGATGAAGCTACTGATGCCCTTCTGAAAGCCAAGTGAGTTACTTAATTTATGTCTTGGATTAATAAGTTATATTGCTCATGGGAGGGCTGGCAAACACCAAATGGAGTGAGCTGTGTTCATACTGAACTATCTATTTGTGCCAAGTCAAAAAATCGTTTAGTACTCATTAGCATGAGCATTTTAATTTGACATGTGCAAACCTTGGGTGCCTGTGCACAAAGTCCTCCTCGTACCAAAGAGTCTGAAACAGTTCTGTTCTTCTTAAGAACTTGTTTCTCTCCTTAGTACTAATATAAAGTGCTGATAACTTCAAATAAGATGAAAAAAGAAATCCACAGTCCTTTTAGTATTATTGTTGCATAATTTTGTTAATAGTAAATCTACTGTAAGGACTTCAGCCTGGAGAACAGAAGGCTCTGGGGAGACCTTCAAGCACCCCAGCACCTAAAAGGGCTACAAGAGAGCTGGGGAGGGACTTTTTACAAGGGCAGAACAAGGGGAATGGCTTCAACTGACAGATGGCAGATTTAGATTGGATATTAGGAAGAAATTCTTCCCTGTAAGGGTGATGAGTTTGCTCAGAGAAACTGTGGCTGCCCCATCCCTGGAAGTGTTCCAGGCCAGGTTGGGTGGGGCTCTGAGTAACCTGTTCCAGTGGAAAGTGTCCCTGTCCATGACAGGGGTTGGAATGAGATCTTTAAAGTCCCTTCCAACCCTAACTGTTTGAGGATGACTCCATGACTGCACTCTGTGCATTGAGTTGGTTACATCACCAGCTTCTTTTAGTTGTAATGGAAAAATTAAACCTTGCAGCATCCTTTGGCAGTTCCCTGTGTCCACAGAATTGCTTTTAAGCAATTAAATCTTTACTGGGCACATGCCTAAGAAAAACTTGAATTCTGAATGGCAGCACTGCTCATATCCAGAGGTGTATATGACCTGTGTTGATGTTCCCTGAGTGTAGTCTGTGGGCAGTGAAGAAGCAGAAATAAAATTACAAACAGTATCTCCAAGCTGCCCTTGTAATGAGGTTAAAAATAAATTTGGAAACCCTTTGATGCTTCTAAGGCTGAGAGGGTAACATCATCCTTGAAGCTGCATGTTTGCTATCACATTATAAACTTCCCTTATCTTTGATGTTGCTGTGCTGACTAAAAATACTGGGAGGTGTAATTGAGGTTTCATTGTTGAAACAAAGCTAGTACGAACTCCACATGCACCAGCTTTCATTCTCTGTTGCTCTACTGGATATCTTTGCTTTTATTTATTTTCTTAATTTACTTATGTTAAAGCTTGTTCCTTATTCTAATGAGGTCATTGGAAACCTCCATTGGTTTGAATGGATTTGGAAAAGGAACATTTTTTCACTTGTGCTAGAGGAAAGCATTTCTTTCCTAATTACAAAAACTCATAATCTATCTTTACAGAGCCCTATAAATTCTCTCCCATCCTCATTAATCTCCACCAGTCACCATGTCCAAAACACTTCTGCAAGCGTAAGCCATCTATATTAAAAATGTTTCCTTGCTGCTGTTATGTGCTGGAAATGTCTGCTGTCTAATTCTAACCTAGTTTTACTAATACTAACTCTATT
Source organism: Cinclus cinclus (assembly GCF_963662255.1). NCBI lineage: Eukaryota > Metazoa > Chordata > Aves > Passeriformes > Cinclidae > Cinclus > Cinclus cinclus. Next base: position 5,757,738 of record NC_085050.1, read on the forward strand.
CAGTGAACTTCCATCTTCCCTCCAGCTAAATCCTAAGTACTAACTGCAGTACAAATCTCATTTTACATGGAATAGCCACACTGACATCTTTAGGTTTCATGCTGTGGGGAAAAAAGTAATCCTTAGTCAAAGCATCTTAGAGTTGGTAGATAGGAAGCATCAGTAGAGTTACCCACTAGTTCTTCCTGTGAAGACCAACAGCATAAAGTAAATTTTCTTTGGGGTGATGAGCCCTGTGTGTGTTATGCTTAGCAGCTGCTTCTCTTTTCAGAGAGGAGTTAGAGAACATGAAAGGTGTCATCGAGAGGGCCAAGAAGTCTCAGCTGGCAGGAGCCAAACCTCACATTGTTGCTGCAGAAGAAAATCTCCATCATATGATTGTGGACTTGGACAATGTGGTGAAAAAGGTAAAGCTTCCTGAGACTGTTTATAATTGCCTCTAGAGTAGGGACTCCTTGGCAGCTTGTGCACGCCACCCATTCCCAAATCCTCTGCAGGAGGTATTGTATTTCATAGAATCACAGAATATGCTGAGTTGGAAGGGGCACATCAGGATCATTGAGTCCAACTCCTGGTCCTGCACAGGACACCCCAAGAATCCCACCCTGTGCCTGAGAGTGTTGTCCAGACACTTTTGAGCTCACAGGCTCAGTGTCGTGAACACCTGCAGTGCAGCGTGAACTGTAAATCCATCCTCTTGTAGCTGTACTCAGGCTTTGAGCTGGTTATATTGCCAGTAATCAGACATAGTAAGATCTTCATGAGAACTTCAGCTCTGTCTTGAAGAAGTCTCCACATGGCTTGATGGTGCCAGTCCTTTCTTTTGGCAACTTGTAATTCTCCCCACTAGATACCAAGGTAATTTACCACAAGGTTAGGGAAGAGTTCAGTGTGTGCTAATGACTTGGTGGTAAATCACTTTGCAGTTAGAAGACTGGGAAAGAAATGTAAAGCTGAAGTTTGTTTCCCTTGGCAGGACAGCTTGTAATTCTTCAGGTGTGCTTGGAGTGAATATAGCCTGATAGTGGGAACATCAGAACTCACTGAGGATGGCAGCAATCACAGGCATTGCTTACTAGGCCTGTATGATGGCTGTGAGCAGAGAAAAGGAGCTGGAGATGTTTTAAGATAAAAACTAAATTCAAGATACTCTTGGTCCTGTCCAGGCTGCAGACTGGCTGTGTAGTTACAGTGGGCATGTGAGGCAAAATGGATTAGTGATAGTTCCAGCAAAAAATTACTGTCTAAGAAAGGTTTAACATCACAGGGTGGGTTTTTTGTGTTCTCCCAAGTGAGTTTGCCTTGTTTGGGCTGGGGGTTGATACGTGCCAGTATCCCAGGGCTTGGCTTTAAATTATATGTGCCTTCAATTTCAATCCTTGCCTTGAAAAACAAATTAATCTCATCCTTGTTTGTTCCAGGTTCAGGCAGCGCAGTCTGAAGCCAAGATTGTGGCTCAGTACCACGAGCTGGTGGCTAAAGCCAGAGAGGAGTTCCAGCGGGAGCTCGACAGCATCACCCCTGATGTGAAGCCTGGCTGGAAGGGGATGAGTAAGTCTCTCACTGTGGTGTTTCCTTGTGCTCCTTGCACTGTGGTTTGTAGTGCATGACCACTCAATGTCCAGTATCCCAGTTTTCAAATTTTCACAGTCTTTGGTTGGTCTGAAGTAAAAATGATTTCACAACTAAATTAAATAATCTAAAGCAGATGTTATGAAGAGAATTAGTTCCATGTGTGCTGTATGGGAAGTATCACAAAACATAGCTCTGTGTGATAAATATATTGGTTGTATGAGCATCTCTCCCCTCCCTGGTATTTCAGGAAGGGAGCCAGGTCATTCCAGATCTCGATCAAATCTCTCTTAATCAGTAATCAAATGCTTGGTTGACTCTGTGGTTAGAGGTATTACAAAACACCATTGTTACAGGGTGATAAAGAACTCCCTGAATTTTTCTACATCAACCCTGAGACAGAGAGGTTTCATTGTTCATACCCTGCCTGCCCCAGTACATTTTATTTCTGAATTAAACTGGCACAGTAACACACATGTAGCAACAGCCATTGCTGCACAAAAGCACTGAACAGTCATCTCACCCCCAGTTATGCTTCCTGCACACTCCTTGCCACAGGTGCCCTTGCTCACCTTAACTGCTTTCATTTTAAAGACAAGCAGAGTTGCAGGAGGTGGACTGTGTGTGTTCACCATTACTGTGGATGAGCTCCTTGCAAGAAGCCACGTGTGGTATGGCCATGGAACAATTACTGTCTGTGGTAGTTCAAAAAAATTAATTCCCTAGAAAACACAGCTTTCCAGATATTTCCACTCAGGGTTTAACATAAATGTACTAAGTGATCTCAACCTTTTCTAGCTCATGTGTTCAGAGGCAGCTGTTAAGGCTTTATTTCCAAGTTACAGATATTTTTATAGAAGTGATAACTGCCATTTGAATAAAATGTGGTGTCAGTATTGCCTTAATATTTTTCTTGAAGTACACAGTGCAGAATTACAACAGATTTTCTTAATGCTACTTTATGCTTTAGGAATGTGGACCTTAGTCCACAAAATAAATTTCCTGGCTAAATGAATACACCAGACCTTTGGAATGGTCAGTTCTCATTTAAAAAAACAGCCAACCCCACAACCAGTATATGTGGGGAAAACAGTTGAAATTAACAAACTGTTAAAATTGTTTGTGCAGTTTGCTTTTGGGGGCGTTACTAGTTCTGAAGAAAAAACTTCTTTAGGCTCCCTGGGGATGGAGCTGCCTTTCCTTGCACAGGACAAAATCTTGGGCTTTGTGATCACTGCCCTTCTATGGGAGGAAAGGGAAGCTCCTGGGAACTTCCAGGTGTCCCATTTCTTACTGGTGTCCCTGCTGAAGCACATGGCTCAGACCTGTTGGGGTCCCTGATTCTTACTGCCACTGGAGAATTTGTTTCTTGACCAACTGCTTCTGTTTGTAAGAACCTAGAGATGTCAAACTAAAATTTCCAGTGTCCTGTTGTACTTTCCTACTTGAAACTTCTGTTCCTTGCTTTGGCTGAATTCAAGTGTCCCATCTGTGGGTTTCCAAGGGTGATTTTAGTGGTTGGGGTGTCTTGGGCTACATCTTGCCTGTAATACAGAGACTTTTGTATTCCATATACTGTTCTTCCTGCATTCCTAAGGATTTGGTCTCATGTTTAAGTCATTGTAGATAAGCTCTTAGTTTTCTGTTCTACTTTTGCATGACTGCCTTGCTGTAGTGAATGTGCATTAACTTTCCCAACTTCTTTCTGTTGCAGAGATAACTGACTTAGGTGAGTTACTGTCACTTGTTCTCATCCCTTGAAAGTTATCTCTTCTCTTTGTCCTCTTTTATGTTTGTGTGGGGCATGGCTTCAAGTAGTTATCAACAAAGGGTGAAATGTGGATTCCTAGAACATTTCAGGCTCAGGTATGCCTTGGGATCCTTTCCAGTCATTTTGCACACTTGGCTTAAACCACAAAGTGATCTTTTTGTAACACTGTTAATCCAACAGCTGAGCTTGGGCTGCTGGTCAGCTTTCCCACTGGACAATGAGCATCACTGCTCCAAGTCCTCCTGTACCAGTCCTTTGTCCAGCACTCAACAGCAAGATGACTGAAGGACTGTGAAAACTTGCTTGCTTTAGACCCTGCAGGAATGTTTTCCCAAGTAGTCCCAGGTTTCCCTACAGATGATTTAGCTGGCAGCCAGTGCAAAATGAGCTGCAGCATTTTATAAAGCACTTCTCAGGTCGCCAACTGCTGCAGGGCTAGCTTGTGTCCTCCTCTCCCAGGTACAATGTGGTTGTGAATTATCCTGCCCTCTGAGTAGCAAAATCTGAAAGGTACAATCTGGGGAAAAGAGTCTGATTAGGAGCAGTTGATCTGGAGGACTGTTAAAGAGAAAATGTAATTCTCTCTGTCCTTCACAGTGACATTCCCTGCTGCTCTGTGTGCTGGCATGGGGGAAAATATGTGGTGGTTTAAAAACCAAGAAATGACAGAGCTGTTGACAGTCTCTGAGTGTGACATGGCTGTGAAAGTAATAATGAAGTAAAGTAATTCTGAAGAAATCAAGATAATTTCTCTCCCAGAATGAAAATACAGTTCAGAAAGTGATGTTGGGCAGGCATTAACACAGGTCAAGAGCTTGAAGTGCTCAGAGATGTTCCCTAGAGCAAGCTCACTGTCAATAACCCCTTGGAGCCCCAGAGTGCTTGAGTGGGAGGCAGGGGGGCTCTCCAGTGGTTTCCCTGTGGTTTCCATTCCCTCCCTCACGCCCTGTGTTTCCTTTAGCTGGGCAGTTGTCCACAGACGACCTGAACTCCCTGATCGCGCACGCCCACCGGCGCATCGACCAGCTCAACAAGGAGCTGGCAGAGCAGCGTGTCCGGGAGCAGCAGCACATCGAGTCCGCCCTGGAGAAGCAGAAACTTGAAGATAACAAAGTATTTGAGGCAGCTGTGGCCAAAGCGCTGGAGCATCACAAAAATGAGATTGAACTAGAACAGGAGAAGAAGGTAAAGTGGCCTAAAGCACCTGGTTAAATCTTTGGCTCAGAAAGAAGGTGGAAGAGTTAATGGAAACGTCCAGTAGTCCAAAGACAACTGGGATGTTCTGGGTAGTGGGAGACTTCACATGGGTGACCCCCAAGCTAAAATATGAAAAGGAGGTATTGATCAAGGAAACTGCTGCAAAGTCAGAATGGTAAAATCATACAGGGAAGGACTTTGTGAAGTTACTTGCCTCCTATTGTAGATAGGATTACTGGGTCAAAATCCTAGAATGATTTGGGTTAGAAGGATTACTGGGTCAAAATAAATCCTAGAATGATTTGGGTTAGAAGGGACCTTCAAGATCACCCTGTTCCAACCTCCTGCCATGGGAAGGGACACCTTCCACTAGACCACGTTGCTCCAAGGCCCACCCAACATGATCTTGGGAAGGGCTTGGGGCAGCCGTTGCTTCTCTGGGCAGTCTGTGCCAGTGCCTCACCGAGAAGAATTTCAGTGTTGGGTCTGACCTCTTGTGGCCATTATAGGGCTGCATATGGAAAAGGTAGTCTCTTTGGTTTGGAAGCTCATTTATAAACCAGCTTCCAAATGTGTTTGAGTGTTTGACTTGACATGTTAATGCAGGTATCAAAATAGTATATAAAAAACACACTAAGTGCCTAATGGGTAACGAGCAGTTACTCACATGGTGAACCATGAGTCTATTTCTTAACATCTTTAGGAAAAGGCTCAGCTGTAAAACTGGATCTCAGCAGGTCTGTAAGATGAAAGCCAGGCTCTGTCAGTGCCCCTGCTCTGGCATGTACCCTCAGTAATGACGGCTGTGATTCTGTGAGTGTGTGACAAGCAGCTGAGCAGTAGTGGTGCATTAAGCCCTGGTGTGTGTCCAGGTGGAAGAGGTGCGAGAGGTGATGGAGAACGAAATGCGAACCCAGCTCCGGCGCCAGGCTGCTGCTCACACCGACCACCTCAGAGATGTCCTGAAAATCCAGGAGCAGGATCTCAAGGTGGAATTTGAGCAGGTAAGGGAGAGGCATCCACAGGGGAATTAAAGGGATATTTAACCCCTTTCAAAGCACACATTTCATGTGACAAGAGTCCTGAACCTTGTTCCAGGGCATTGATATGAGGGCTGGGGAAGGAAGCAAGCTTACCGTGAGGTGATACAGAGTGCCTCACTGTAGCTTTTATTCAGACTGGTATGAAAAGCTTTTGCTGTGTGACAGATTTTTGACACAAGTGCAGTAACTGTTAAATTCACTCCAGTAAGGTTTCTTACTGGTATTATTGTATTTACTGTATGCATTGGCCCTAACAAGGACAAGAGATTTATAGAAATGTATCTTAAAATAAATATTAACGAGCTGTTTCTGTTACTTCTATTGCACTCTTGTTTCAGAACCTATCGGAGAAGCTCAGTGAACAGGAGATGCAGTTCAGACGCCTTACTCAGGAACAGCTTGACAACTTCACCTTGGATATAAACACTGCCTACGCCAGGCTCAAGGGAATTGAGCAAGCAGTTGAGAGTGAGCATGGAATTCTTTCATTAAGGACTAAAACTCTGTTCCCCAAAGGCCCCTTGCCCAAGCTTGGGCATCTAAACCCAGGCTTAGGGATTTAGCTCAGACTGCTAAGCACCCAGCAATCCTGCAAAATCCCAATCTTCGTGCCTGATGCCAGTTTTATGATACCTGAATCTGTCTGAAACGCAGCTTTTGGATATGAGAACTGAACTAAATTAACCTTGTTACTTGTGCAAGTTCACAAGGCAAGCCTGAGTCCTTAATCCAGTGCACTGACTAAGCAAACATCTCTACACTAAAAAAATTACGCTGTTTTGGTGTTACCTCCAAAGCTGCCATCCAGGGCACACAACAGAATAGTAAAACCCATAACTGGTTATTCTAGTTGTTGGATGGTGTCAAGATACACTGATGCTCTAAGACAGATGAGCAAGTCCAAGGTGGTTCTTCCAAAAGTCGTCTTGTTCTGGCTCTGAACTATGGGACAGACTTGCTTTAGAGCACATGCTGAGGGGGTGGCTGCTCTGGAAAGCAGAGGGGGGAGAGGGGTGGCTGTTGCTGCTTGTTCTCAAAGCCACACGTGCCCATCTGAGAGCCCCTTCTCGGCTTCCCTTGCAGGTCACGCAGTAGCAGAAGAGGAGGCCAGGAAGGCCCATCAACTGTGGCTTTCCGTGGAAGCGCTCAAATACTGCATGAGATCAGGCACGGGGGACAGTCCCACGGAGCCCCTGGGGAGCGCGGTGAAGGCCATCAAGGCCAGCTGCGCCGACAACGCCTTCACAGAAGCCTTAACAGCAGCTCTGCCACAGGAATCCCTGACACGGGGTGTGTACAGCGAGGAGGCCCTCAGAGCACGGTTCTACACAGTCCAGAAACTGGCAAAACGAGTGGCCATGATCGACGAGACCAGGAACAGCCTGTACCAATACTTCCTGTCCTACCTGCAGTCGCTGCTGGTGTTCCACCCTCAGCAGCTGAAGCCACCGGCTGAGCTCAGGCCCGACGACCTCGACACGTTTAAGTTACTGTCTTATGCCTCCTACTGCATCGAGCACGGAGATCTGGAGCTGGCGGCCAAATTTGTCAACCAGTTACGAGGAGAGTCGAGGAGGGTGGCACACGACTGGCTCACGGAAGCACGCATGACCCTAGAAACCAAACAGATCGTGGATATCTTGACAGCATACGCCAGTGCTGTGGGGTTGGGAACGACTCAAGTGCAGTGAGCTAGGATTGGAGCTTTGGAGGAAGTTCAGCTGTTCTGTGCCAGAGAGCAATCCCACGATCTCCTGAGGGTTCAAGCAGAGCTGTTGGCAGGGGCTGGAAGCGGTAAATCAAAGCACGGGTACTGTCTTGTTTCCTTGCACTCTATTTAATTTCACCACCTGTTGTATTTTTGGTTTTGAGTTGTCATGACAACTGACTTCAGGAAGGTTCCCTACAATTTGTGTAAGAATTAATGTTTCCCCATCTTACAAAGTGGGCTTGTGATCCAACCAAAATAACATTTGTAACCTGCCATTAATCATTTGCCACTTTGTCAGCTGAATAAAACAAGACTTCCACCACTTGCTCCTGCTGTTTAAGTCTCCTGTTTAAACCTCAACTAGAGCTTGGCAGTACAAAGCTCAGCTTTCTTCTAGGACCTGAAGAGTTAAAACTCAAATTTACTTCTTTCAAGGAGCAAGAATGCAAGAATTCACTGATAAAGATTTATTAATTTGTACAGCATTAAAAAAAACAAAAACAAAAACAAAAAACATTTATGAGTACAGGATATGTACAAAAGTCCTGTCAGAGCACATTCTGTCCTGGATTTCTGCCCTGGTAGGTTTCGTGTCAGAGCTGCTCTGCTGTAGTTCTAGAACACCAGGTGTGTCTACCAGAAAGGCAAACTTTGGTTCAACAACAGTTTTTGCTCAAAGATTATCAGAATACAGCCAGCTTTAATGTCAGCCATTTATTAGAGACAGTCTCCACCTGTACAAAGTGTAAATGAACATCTTGAACTTCTACACTCCAACACCTGACCCAAAACACTGAAAGGATGAGGAATAAGACAGGTGCTGAGTATTGCATTACTTGTGTGTTCAGATTCAGAGTAAACTTGGTATTTAAATAGTTCAGCAAAGTCATATGGAAAGGAATTGCATGTGGTGCAGGGTCGAGTGACAGGAGGCCCACGAGAAGTCTTGCTCAAGCTGTGGAAGTCTTGTGCCTGCCTGAGCAGCCTCCAGGATGCACAGCATCCCTCTCCCTGCAGCCCTCCACCCTCAGTGATGCTGCTGAGCAGCAGCCAGCTCTTGCAGAGGTGCTGGGGAGGAGACCTGGGGAGCCCATGCTGTGTTCCACATTACCAAGAAGATTTAACAGCTTTCAGCTGGCACATGAGGATGGTGTCTTGCCAAGCAGGTCCCATATCAGAACACTGAGCGTTCAGCAGTGCTGCAGCACCTCTCAGACGCCATTCCTTCAGTAAATTCCACTGCTCCCAAAGCCTCCTGGTACAGCAATGGTTGCTCCCAGTTTCCCAAGAGGAAGGTAAGAGGGACAGCTACTCACGGTCACTGTCACTGTCACTATCGCTGCTGTCACCATCCCACTTGATACTCTCCAGTGCCTTCCTGTGACAGCAAACAGATCAGTCATCAGCCACTTGCTGTGACTTCTGCTTGAAAAGAGAGATCCCAAAACACCAGGCAAACACAGAGAACATTATGGGATGTCTAATGCCTACTGTCCTCAAAGTGCACCCAGCACTTGGTGGAAACACATCCTTTTGGAAAAGCCAACTCCTTCAGTTCCCCTCCAAGTGGTGAGCCAGCTGTCAGGGGTGCTGGGCTTGTATTTATTCCCTTGGAGCACACCTGGCTCCAAACTGTGGTCCCTCAAGCTCTGATCACACGTGAGGATCATCTGGGCTTGGCCACACCAGGGCAGTGAGAGGTGACCACAAGCCTCAGAACCTGGCAGCCACATGCAGGGCCATCCTGTACCAAGCCTCTGCTTTTACTGGGCTGCAGTACTGTCTTCACAGGCAGCCAGACCCACCTAGAAATGATTCTGGGGAAGAAAGGCAATAGACAGCAGGACTGAGCAGTGGATAAGGCAACCCCACCATGCAAAATTTCCTTCCCTCGTAGGTGGAATGGACACAGCATGGAATCAGAAACTGAGGGACTATTTCAGTCCCGCAGTCAACACACTACCTCATCATTCTGAATCCAGTTGTCTGCTCCCTTGTCAGAGAAGGCTTTCCAAAGGCACTGCCCCCTCCAGGACCCTGTCTACTCTACCCCTTCAGCAGTAACATGAAATATTCCAACTTACTTCTGTGTTTCAGAGAGTTCAAATTCCTCCTCTATTCTGCTTTTCAGCCTTTGAGATGACATCAGCCCAAGGGATGCTGCCAGCTTTACCATCTTAATTGCTTCATCTGGGCAATTGGTTTGCTTAGCACAGTTCAAGAACTCATCCATCACCTTGTCACTGCAAAGGCAAAGGGTGACTGTTCTCAGGGTCACAGCAGAGGTGTCCATTAACTTACAACCCATGCTTTATAAAGAGAGAGAGACAGAAGGTGACATTTTTACATCAACCAGTCTATCTCTGCTCCTGCCAGGCTCTTCCCCTCTGGTACAGAGGGAAGTCTGTGTGGTAAGTTCGGGAGCTCCTGTCCCAGCTGAGAGCAGGCACAGAGTGCCACTAGGTGTGCAGCCTTTGCTACCACACACCCTCACGGTGTTCACTGGGACAAGCTCCAACTTTATTTTAAAAAAACCCACACCCAAAAAAACCCCATTACTATTCCTTACAAGCTGTGTTGTACTTCAAACAATTCCCTCCTCCAGAATCCCGAAACAAGCAAGCCGGTGTAGCTTAACAGGGAACCACCTAAGACTTAGCATTTGACTTGATAAACTTGTCTTCAGGAATGGAGGCACCTCTGAAACACCTGTGCTTGGTTAAGAGCATGCTAGAATATTTCTGAGCACGTGGGAAACCAGATGTTTGGGAGTCCTGCTCCGACTCATTTGCACTGCTGAGTTCATCAGTGGTACTGCTCTCCATGGCCCAGAGCTTCAGAGACCAACTACTTCACTCCCTCCCACTTTGCACTTCCAACACCTTTTGAGACAAAGAGCTCTTGGAATATTTCCACTGGATAAATGAACAGTCATGCTCAGAGGGACAGACACACATTCATGTTCTGGAAGTAAACGGACCACTACTATCAGTTACAGCTGGAGATGGGACTACCTGACCTTTAAAAAAGTCCCTTCCATCCCAAACTATTCCTTCATCCTGTAACAGAAAATCAGGATCTCAGCCAAAGCAGAGACTCAGTAACTGAAGAACCTAAAAATACTTACGTGGGAATCCTACTGATTTTCTGGAAGTGCTCCATCATATTCCTATTCAAAAGAAAACAAATTAATAATTTAAAACCCCCACGTAACAGCGACAGATATTCAACCTCTTGGATAAGCCTCCACTGAAACACAGGTAAGCTCAAATTGATGAAACAATCTTCCCCATGGATCCCATGATCTATCCTTGCAAATGCAATCTCTACCGGCTAACTTCACTGATTAGTTTAACACAAAGTATCTTAAACTCTGCAGAAAATTATAAGCATAGCTGGTGGCAACTTTTCATTTAAAATACTACATATTTTTACATTTTAAAATACTCCTTTGTTTCAAATTAATCACTATCCTTGGAACATTTGTATTTAACAGAAAATAGTTCAGAACCTTAAACTGGAGGCTAGATATGTTAATCTGTATTTCAGGCTCAGAGCATGTAGGATAGTAAATTCCAGCTATTAACAGTTCTAAAAATAGCCTATTTAGAGTTTTAATTAAGGCTGCTACTAATTAAAAAATTAAACTAATTAATCTCTTTATCAGTTTGAATTCCAAAGAGTTCTAAAATCAGAAAATGGTGAGCACTCAGAGAAGTGACTGTCACAACACACCTTGCCATAAGCAACTGTACAAAGTCCTACACCAGATACTACATTAGTATCTAAACCATTTTTGAAAAGAAAAAAACCCATCACATTCATTGCAGGCCTTATCCCCTTCCTTTGTCTGCACTGGCATTCCAAGGCATCGGTCATTAGTTTTTGCTTTTTGTGACTAAGCCTTGAATTGCAGTGCCAGCCAGCCCAGAGCACGGAGAGCCCACACGTACCAGGCATCCTGGGTCCTCCCAGCCCTGGAAAACAGCACCACAGCATGGCCCAGAGCACTCCCTGTCCACTCCAACGGGAGCTGCCCCAGCCCAGCAGGCTCATGGACAGCTTTGATTTCTTCAGCACACTTGGCAAATGCCAGCTGAATCTGTGAAAACATTGTGCTATGAAGAAAAAAACCTCTGACGTTAACAAAAGCTTTTCAGTGCAATTTCTCCTGCAGCTCCTAAAGGTTTGCTCCGTATGTGATTTAAATTTGTGAACTAACAGTTCCTAAGGGAGACAAATCTGTCAGGACATCTGTCCCCACTAGGCAAGCTCCAAGGTGGTTTTGCAGGGACAGCTGTATCTGCCTTCCACACCCCTCAGCTTGAGAAAGCAATTTCTGCAATGAAATCCTTGGCAAAAATCCCCGAGTTCTGCCATGTGATTCCCTAGAGATATGGCTGGTTGGGCTGCTTCTCCAAACCCTGATAAGAAGGGATCCTGCTCTGTTAGTTTCAGGTTTCTTTATAGGTTGAAGGCAATCCAAAGGGTTTAGCAGGCCTGGATAAGCTCACATGGATCTGGAAATCCACAGTGGGCAGATGCTCTGGAACTAGATCTCTAAGAATGACCAAGATTACAGCATTTACCTTCAGTCTGGGGAGACACCACTACTCTTCACTGAGCTTATGTGCTGGTTTCGGCTGGGAGAGAGTGAAATTTCTTCATAGTTTCTTCTTTCTTACTATGGGGCCGTGTTTTATATTTAAGATGGAAAGTATGTTGATAACACAGTATTTTTGTTATTGCTGGGCAGTGCTTAAAGAACATCAAGGCTCCCCCACCAGGAAGTGGGCTGAGGGTGCACAAGGATTTGGGAGGGGACACCTCTGGGATAGCTGACCCTAAATGATCCATGGGGTATTTCACACCATAGGATGTCAGGCTCAGCAGATAAAGCTGGGGAAAGGAGGAACGGGGGATACATTTGCAGTGATGGTTGACTTCCCAAGTAACTGTTATACACGAGCTTTCCAAGAGCCTGGCTTTCCTAGGGATGGCTGAGCACCTGCCTATGATGGGAAATGTTAACTGAGCTTGAGTTTTGTCCTTTTACTGTCCCAGTCCCCTCCATCTCACAGGGGAGGAGCAAGCAAGCAGCTGTGTGTGGGCTCAGCTGTTCATGGGCATCATCAGCTTCCTTACCTCACTGGGGTGCTGGTCCCTGCTCATCAAACACAAGAACTCTTCCAACAGGTCTTGTCTCCTGCTAAACCCCAGCTGTTTCACATCTGTTTAGAGAGGCAGTAGTTGGTAGGTGTCACCAGTACCCCATTCCCAAATCCTGGCAATATGGTTAGCACAATTTAACAAGGCAGAGCCTGTGTGACTGAGCAGGTCACATTTAGCTCCCTTTCTTTCTCCTCATTATCAGATCCTATGCACCAAATACATGAACTAATCTGATTTCTTCTTCCCTTCCCTGCTGGTCTCATGATTTCTGGGTGACAGCCCAACTACTCCCCCTGATAAAGGCCTTCAAGGTCCCCAGCACTGACCAACCTGGTGGTGGTGATGACCCTGTCCCGGAACAGGGAGGGAACAACACATAGAACACTGCCTGTACCATCAATTACCAATCCTCAGGGGGAACATGGACCTGAACTGCTGCTGGACAGTGAGGCCCACAAACCCCCACAGCCAGAACCCTCCACCACTGTCTGATGAGGACCAAGGAGTGATTTGTATTCTTTTTTATTTTCTGGGGGCCTAGATGAAACCTTAACCAAGGATTTGCAGAGGGTACAGGTGATTTGATACAACAGGCAAGCACTGCACCTTATCATGGCTACTCCAAGCAATGGGAAGTTTCCAAACTAGCTCCAACTTTGCACTGCTCCTGGCACATATCAGGCAAACTGCCAATGAAGCCATATGGCCATCACTGACCTTCCCAAACTGAAGGGATCACTTCCAGCTGGTTGGCTGCATCCAACGCTTGAAGGAGATCCAATATATTTTTAGGACTTGGATAGAAGAGCTGATGAAGGAAGAGAATAATTTCAGTCACTTGTGACTGCTCTGTTTCTACATGCACAAGATCTGCAGCTCTTACCCTGGCGCACACTTACTGAAGATGACATTTCTTTGTACCACTTCAACACCACCTCAATTTGTTCCATCATGCACAACAACGAAAAGAATTTTGACCTAGTGAGAAAAAAAATGTCCTAATTCAGTGATGATTAGAGCAAGCAAACCATACAGAAGTACCAGCAAATGATGGTGTGCTGATCAGATTTGCACTGCAGATCAAGGACATTTCACTGATTGCAACACTCCATGCAATCAGAAAAGCAGCAGTGTTTCTTACATCTTAACGCTGACACCAGATTATTGGCAGAACTCATTAGACCAACATGTTTTAAAATATATTAAAAAAAAAAGGGCAATCTTCGTGCCTGATGCCAGTTTTATGATAGCTGAATCTGTCTCAAATGCAACTTTTGGATATAAAAACTGAACTAAATTAACCTTGTTACTTGTGCAAGTTCACAATGCAAGCCTGAGTCCTTAATCCAGAGCACTGACTAAGCAAACATCCCTACACTAAAACATTATGCTGTTTTGGAGTTACCTCCAAAGCTGCCATCCAGGGCACACAACAGAATGGTAAAATCCATAACTGGTTATTCTAGTTGTTGGATGGTGTTGATATACTGATGCTCTAAGACACTGATTTTCAGTTCAAAGGCCATAAACTAAAAATAAATCCTAAGCTATCACTGCTCTTATGAAGGATCGAATTCCCAAACTGGACAAAGAATAACCAACCAGCTGGTGTCTGAATCCTAGTTTGTACTGAAGCTGACAACGACACACAAGGTGCTCAATATAACCTGCACTTCACTCACCAATAGCCATTTAACCGATCCACATCCAAGAATTTCCAGTTGTCCCCCTTCTCCAGTGCCTTATTTAACTGATAGGCAAGCTTGATATCCTTAAGATCACAGCACTGCAATAAACCAGTCAGATTTGAAAGCTGTTACCAAATATAACTCACAAGACTCACAGAGGTACATGCAGGTATCACAGGCATGCAATTAGGGAGGAGTCAAGCAAAGAACTGCAGAATTGTGGCAGAAAGTTACAGGAAATTATAAGCACTGATGAAAATGGGAGATATTAAAAGCTAAAGCCTATATGACAGGATGTAAACTCTCAGGCAATTTTCCAACAGCTGGAGGGGCTCAAAGGAATTCTGATGGCAGGGAAGAGGCACTTACCACTTGCATGGCGGTAATAAAAAAGTCAGCTGAAAGGGAGCAAATAAGAGACTGTTAATTTCAAGCTTCCAGGGAGACATAAAACAGCTCATTAACCCACCCTCCCTGAGGATGCATGAAGTATGTTCAATTAGAAACTCTATCTGTAGCTCAGTTTGACAATAGAGCAGAGTTCTTCAGCTTCTTGGTAGTCTTTGGTGTGGCATGAGTTGGGCCGTTTATTTTTTTTTTTTTGTATACACTTCTAGCAACAACTTAGAGCACAGAAATAAACAGTTTAAAACACCTAGCAGGACAGAAGCAAAGGAAGAAGGGGTAAAACATTCTGACTATTTCCAGGAATCCTTACAAAGACAAAAAAGAAAGCTGATAAAGAGTGGCTTTCAACACTTCATTAACACTATGCCGCCTGCAGACCTTTCTTGGCCAAACCCATCTTCAGATGGAAGCTGCATCTGCTTCCAAACTTACAGAAAGGCTTATGAACTTCGCAGGGCAGGATATACCCCTCCTACCCACACTCTGGTTTCCCATGAAGCTTCATTTAATGAAATTTTTTTAACAGGATTAGGAAAAACTAAAATAGGAAAACACCACACCTACAATAAAAAAACCTGTCATTCACCTGATGTGCATCATTTAATGAAACTGCTCCTCCTTAAACTGATCTTGGAAATAACCCCAGGATCTTTTATCACATGGACTTAAAACACTCATTCACACAAGCTACACACCTACAGAACCTTTCATACAGAAGCCAGTGCAGCAATGAACAGCACAATTCCCAGCACTGGAATTTGCCCTTTGTTTCCAGAAATATCAGAAGGGACTGAGAGAAGCAAGCTGCATGCATTTATCCTATCTGAGTAAAATACTTGAGATTCACAGGTACCTTTTCACCCAAGCTTGGAGTCCTTACCATCGTCAGGATCCTGGGCAGTGAAACTTCGCTTTTCAACCTCATTTAGCACCTCAGAGATGATGTCTGATGACTGAGCATCAGCTGTGGGACAAAGGGACAATCAACATCAGTTGTACCAAGCATTTTCTGAGTGAAGAGCATCAGTCTGCAAATACAATATGAAACTGGGAACAAGCAACATCATTTTAAACAAATGTAATTTCTGTGGTGCTCCACACCACCTGCAATTTATTTTGCTCTAAAATTTGCCCTGCTATTGCCAGATTTCCACAGCACAGCAGGGCAGATTCAGAAGGATACAGTGCTTTCTAGCAAGGAATCAAACAGGCCTGGAAGTTTGTCTGTTAGAAGGCTGCACTGGAAAAAGCAAAGCATTTTGTAAACAAACAGAATTTTACAAGAGGGAAAAAACAAACAAAACAAAACCAAAACAAATCCCCAAACCCAGAGAGACTCCAAAGGAATTCCTTTCTGTTTCTTAAAACACAATGACTGCAGGTACAGCTACTCTGCCTATTCTCTTCCTGTAGCCAAAAGTCTGTGGTCATGGGATCTTAAAGAGCTGGGTTCCTGCCTTCTAACACAGCTATTTTCCATGACAGCTCCTACTGCAGAGAACTGCTGCAGGAAAACAAACTCCCTGTGCAATTTCATCCCTGTCAGTGGCTCAATATGCAATCACACACTGTGGTCAGATCCAGCCTCCACAGTGACTGAGCAGATTTGCTCCCTGTATGAGGTTATCCCATTTTTTCACTCAAGCACAATCAGGCAGCACAGGGAACACTAAGATCACACCCATTATGAGTGAACTACCTTCACCCATCACATGTGAAAAGCACCAAAGCAGCTGCTACACAAGGCAAAGGCAAGCTGATAGCACACATACCACCTTTGTAAAACATGGCCAGGAGATGATCATAGGATGCAAGGCTGGGCTCTGGAAAGCAAAAACATTGCAATTACTGAAACATTCCTGGCTGAGCTTTGTGCCACTGCTCTAATTCAGTCTGCTCCTCCAGTCACGCAGCAAGTTTACTCTTATATGTCTCCCTGCCCTAATGCTGGGCCAGACCTCACATACACCTGGGAGAGGAGATATCCAACACTGGGCCACCAGTTGGAGCATCCTATTTCTATGGGGGAGCAGTCAACCTTCCCTGCTCTAAACTAAAATCAAAAATACTTCATAGCTAGTTTCCCTTCTGCTCATGAATGTAATGTTTAATGTAACATGTATCAACAAGCATGTTACTGGGGCAAAACAGAGCTCACAGGACATCAAATAAATTCTGCAGATATTCTGTTTCTGCAATATTTATTTGGAAGAACAAACTATCATCTAGATCAAAAGCTTTTTTTTCTGTAGAGATGCAGATCTATAGACCTGAACTGGCTTGGATGGCTTGCGAAGTACATCTCCCCTGGAATGAGGGAATCACCACCATGTTGTGTGGTGCTGAACTCTTAAGTCAACTGTTCTGTTCTGGAGGTGGCACTGGAATATCATAATCATTTAAAAACACATATAATAAATACTCTGCTACTCTTACCTATATCAAGTGCTTCCATTTCCTTTAATACCAATAAAGACATAGCTCTGCCCACACCACCGCATCTTCTCAGGCTCTTCAGTACAGAATTAAAAGTCAGCAGAGTTGGTTGCACTTTCTGCTGAGCCATGTGAGTCAGGAATTCCTTAAAACAAAAGCCCCAAATCCTTAATGCTTCATACTGGATCACAGTTCACAGTTCAGCTTTCAGGTGGGTTATACATACATTTCCTCAACCTAATTCTTCTCACCCCCTTCAAGTCAATAACTCTGCTTTAACTGATGATTTATTAAAGGAGTATAGTTTCATTTTTAATGACCAAAACCCAAGGCTACATTACATCAAAATAAATCTTGGACAATTGTATCTGGAACAAAATGGAAAAAAATTTAGTTATATAATGTTTTTCCTTACTGATGTGTCATTAAAATCCAAAATACTGTCTCTGTCATAACGCCATAAATTAAAATGCAATGAGTTTTTATCTAAAATTGTTCATTTATTTTATCTCCCATCAGTAATTTCCCCAATTACTTTCTGTCCAGGCAGCTCCTGGATCAGGTATTGTTCACACAAGGCAAATCACTCTGCAAAAGCAAGGTTGGATTTCTCACATCTGCCACACCTTCATAGTTACCTTTTCTGTTTAAACTACTGTACTTCCTTTACTCCAGGGATCAGTATCTGGGGACGAAGTTCTTGCTTTTGGTCTTCCAACAATTGCAAAATTTTTACTAATAAGACAGACTCTTCTTAGAAGGGCCCACACTCTTACCACTTCCCCACCTCTTTTGCTCTACCCTCCTTACCTTGGCTAATTCCCATCTTTCTGCAAACCTCTCCTTTAGATATGGGACTGCTCTGATCAGCGCATTGAAGGTGTGCACATCAGCTGGAAAATGTAAGATAATCCATTTAAAATGACAATTTATACCCTACAGGAAACAATTTGTTCTAGCATGGCTCAGTTTCTGGCAAAGTCTCATGCAAACCTGTTTCCAGTGAGCCAGCCACATGCCAGCTGTACTGGAATTACCAGTTTGCATTCAGCTCCCATGATCCAGCTGAGGTCCGTACCCCTGCGCCAATCATCACTGCCATGAACAAACACCCCTGTGCCCAACAGGGGCTTTCTGTACTCAGGAGACCACCAAGTACAACCAGGAGACACTCACCCTTGTGCCTTTCATTCAGCAAGTCTATGTACATGTCATAAGCTTTAGAGTAAGCCCCATGCTGCAAAAACAAAAATAAACAATCTCTGATTATGTGAGATCTCACAAACTGAAAAAATCCCCCAGAACTGAAGAATAATTTTACCTTCACCATCCCACAAATCATCGTGCAATAGGAGTGTGCATTCCTCTCTGGCATTATCTTAAATATCCTTTCAGCATGGTTGTTCTCCCTAGAACCAATGAACAAGATAAATGTTAACCAAATAAAAGATACTCTTAGGAGGAGTCAACATGTAGAACAAAATAAAGGCTGTTCCCCTGAAGACTGACATTCACATATCACACTTGGGATACTTGAAGGTAGTCTACAATCACCTACTAGATTTCCATGAACACTTTAAAGTACCAGCAAACAGCTTTATTTAACAAGTAACACCTGTGAGTATGGGCTACTAAAGGACTTTGGTTTGTTCAATAACAATAAAAGTGCAAAACCCACGGAATATGGGAATGTAGACAACATCTTCTGTACCTCCATCTGGGGCCAGATGACTGTGAATCTCTTTGGAACTGCCTCTTTGGAGCTTTCTGTTCTGAAGCATTCACCTGGAGAGATTTTTGCAAAAATAACTCTCAGGGTTAAATTATGATTTAACATCAAATGACATGATTTGCTAACAAAACTGAAGTTCAGCAGCATGGACCAAGGGTGCTTTTTAATGGGTTACATTAAAATAATTTCTATCATAACATTCAGGAAGCAATCAATAAATTGACAATAATATTTATGTTATTAAGCATATTAACAGTTTTACACAAACTACTAGTTGCTACTAGGTCAGTCATGGGTTTTTATAACAGAAGTATCTCATGGGAATGTTGTCTGCATCTGATCCACCTCATGGCATCTCCCACACAGACAGTACAAAAATCTCGATGTCACTTTGATATACTCCCACTATGTATAAAATAAATAGAGATCAACAAGTTTTCCATACCCCTGGTTCTTCCAAATCCTCTTTTTCTTCCTGCTCTTTTTCAGGAGTAGGTTCACCACCTCCATAGAAGCATAATAAATCTAAAAGGCTGTTTGTGGTCTCCAGAGATACAGGGGTACCTTTAGAAAATTAGAATTTATAATGGTCAGAGAAAGTGAAGAGCTCACTGCTCTACAGCCATCACAACACTGCTTTGCTCTCTTCCAACTCAAAGACATTCTCTAGCAAGTCCCTAAACCTGCATGTGACACCAGTACTGCCACAAACCCACTCATCACAGGAGACAATTTTAACACTCAAGTAGAGTATGTTTTTCTACTGGAGACACTGGAAGGGTGGAGTTTTCCTGATCAAGTAGAACGAAGTGACAGCCAACAGCCAGAATTGTGATGCAGCACAAGCCCAACACAGCATCTGAAATTTCTGGTGCTTTTCATAACTCTTCCCAGGATACACCCTCCTGTGGAGAACACTTCACATGTTTCACTTTCTATGAAATTCTCAAAATCAACAAAAGTATTTAATCTGCTTCCTCTTCAAGAAGTCATTTGTTCTCCTTATCACCAAAGTAACATGTCTCACAAGCAGTGGCTAAGATTCTCCAGTAATTTAGAGAACCACTTCACCAGACCAGAGTCAGTTGTAAAAGGAGCAACAGAGTCACACAATTGTCTCCACAGTCTGTGCCAGCCACTGAAGTATTTTTGGCATAATTTAAGTAGAACTCCACCACAGACCCTGGCAGGTGACCACATACCTGCCTGTAGAAGCTGATCAAACATGTCCACAGACTCTTTCACCATTCTGAGGTGGATGCGCTCCCTTAGAGCTTCCTCACTCACTCCTTCAGTCTGAGGTTTGAGACTCTCGGGCATCAGGCACTAAAAGCAAACAGTGGAAGTCAGTCATAAGCTCAAACCCCCTCTAAATATTCCACTCTTCACCCAGTACACTGCTTACAGCCCAACAACACCAGTCTTTTTGGCGATGAAGAAACACACACATCCTCACCCCTCACTTTTGTGCCAGGAAGCAACATCTAAACAGTGCTGCTTTTCTTACTTTTATCTCAGGAACCTGATATGATACTGAACTCCCAAGGAAAAATGTAAACTACAAAAACATAATGGAAATACAGAACTGTGTTCATACTATTTGCAAAACAGTTTAAAAGTTATCATTTTATCTTAGTTTTGGACCAGTCTGACAGTTGATTTCACTGACAAAGCAGAAATACAATGAAAAGAAAAAGCAGAAAGCTTACTGGTACATTGGGCTCTGCAAAAGTCTTGTCAAAATACTGAGGAAAGTTCTTTATGATGTATTTTGCAGCATTTCTCCCAGACTCCTTTGACAAGGAATACAGACGCTAAATCGAAATGAAAGAGAACAAGATGAAGAAATACACAAATTGCAAGGCTGATAGTGAAGAACAACATTTTCTTTAACAATGATGCAATCAAATTAAACTCATGCATAATTTTAAACTTAGTAAAATCACAGGCAAAATTCCAGGTAAACATTCTGGTACTTGTGCCAGTATAAGAATCCCTATTCTTTAAATGCCATCATATTCTACTTCTTGTTACTTAGTCAAGGGACACAGTTCAGTCGTCTGAAATGCTGCACTACTACCCCAAGCTCAAAAACATCTCATTTTAGAGAAAATTCTGAAAGCAATCTGATACTTTGTTTTCTTTTGTAATCAAAACCAGGCTTCAATTAGGTAAGAGTATTTACAGCCTAGACAAAGGTAGGAGGGAAGCTATGGAGGATGTGAAAGGAAATACCTACAGCACTAGCTGCATTTCTTGGCATCAGGAAAGGGTCATCCTGGAACATGTAATGAGCAGCAGTAGGATCCTGTAGAAAGAAGAGCCCAGCATTGAAAAATTTATAGTTATGTGACAGGCACAACACACTGCCTCATGGAATTTAAGGCACAATGAATTCTTCCATCATAACCACCACCAATACACAGTTTACAGAAGATCCCCTTGCTGAAAAAGGCTTAGCCTCTTTGGAAAAAAAAGTTTAAAAAATATTTTCATTTTACACACACACACACTTGCAGGCTAACATGGTGAAAAAAAAGGGTCCTTCCTATAACATATCAAGCAGTAAGTGCCTTGTAAAGCAAGTAGGATCCCAAGTGTAGCAGTCTTGGAAAGCTGACGGGACTTGGTGGGTTTTGATTCAATTCCCAGAATTCAAAATAGACAGAATTTAAGAACAGCATCACAGCATTTCCAGGTTTTGTCCAGCTAGAGCAGACGCTCATTGTACTTTTTAAAGCCTTTCTAGACTGAGACTGGGAAGGACATTCTGGACTGGGAAGCTAAACTGGTGAAAGAACTTCCTCCTTATGTTAGTGAAAGCCTTACCAAAGCACTGCAGCTTTCTCTGGTAACTGCAGCTCTCTCTGCACATGAATGAGGCTTTAAAAACACAGCAAAACACCCTGAGCCAAAGAGAAAACTCTGATGTGAAAGTCTCACCTTTCATTTATGGCCAAAGTAGAAATTAAAGGACTCCTGAGCACAAGGGTATTGCACAAAATGGACAACCTGACCCACGTCCATGATCCACAGAACCACTCACCCTGTTCACAGTAGAAGCCAAGGTCTGGAGCACTGCGAGCTTATCCCTGAACACAAAGGAGTTTGATTAATACACAGTTGCAGACTTCAAATGTTGCTTGTTTGGAGAACAAACCCAGGATTATTCTGACTCAAAATGATTTTTCAGTTCTAGGAAATAATGCTTTTGCTGCACTTATAAAATAGCACTTCTCACAAAGAAAGGGAAAATGCAAAAATGGTCTCAGGACTTTAACAACTCCAGGAAAAAAGAGATCTTGAGGAAAACCAGAAGAGCATTTGTGTTTACAGCTATTACTTATGCTCTTATAATACATTATCACAAAAGATCATAGGGAAGAGATACAGAAATAATCCCTTGGAATGCTGCTCCTAGAGCATCTAGGAAGGATAAATACATTAAGTCCCTATTCACAACATAATTTTGCAAGTAAAAATAAATTAAACCAAAAACAGGTATCTCAAGATTCCTGCACCTGTGGATCTTCAAGACTTGGTTGCTTCAAGCAAACAAGGAAAAGCCAATGAAAGTGTTCAGGTGAAGATGGCCTTACTTTAGGTTTACATGCAGATATCATTTGACCATAAACTTTGTTTCTGCTGTACAGTCATGCAATTCCATCTTAAGTGCTCCCAACAAGAGAGGTTTTGTTCAGTTGTGTGATTTCTAAGCAGGATTTATTCAGTCAGCTATCAATAACCAAGTTTTATTTTGCTGGAAGAAACACATTCACACGCAAACATCCAAGTGAACTTGGTTTCACAGATTTTTAGCAAATGGGATCTTTTACAAAAAAAAATAAAACTATGCTTAAAAATGCAGTTGTTGTATTTTTAAAAGAAATGTCAGGAATGCAGTGTACATAATCTGCACAGAGAGTAAGAGTCAAAAATACTCACAGAGCTCCAAATCAGCAGGAAAACCACTAGCAGGACATTGCATCAAGGGATACAGGAACCTCAGAGTTCTTATTCAAATCTGGTGGACAGACTACATTTACCTGTCTAACACAGATTTTCTCAAGCCAGTATTCCAAAAGTAAACACTCACCATGTTTTCCTTCGGGGAAGCACAATTTCTTGAGTTACTGTGAGAAACAATATTAAAATGGTCATTACAAACAGATGCCCAAAGAAAATTTTCACCTTACAGGTGTAGCAAGGTGGGGTCAATCTCTTCTCCCAAGCAGCAGCTGACAGGACAAGAGCAAATGGCCTCAAGTTGCACCAGGTGAAGTTTAGATCAGATATTAGGAAAAGAATTTCTTCACTGAAAGGCTTATCAAGCACTGGAGTGGTGGAGCCACCATCCCTGGAGGGATTTAAGACATGGCAATGTGGCACTCAGGGATGTGCTTTAGAGGTGCCTGGGCAGTGCTGGACTCTGTTAATTCAGAGGTTTTTTCCAATTCAAGCAATTCTATAACTCCACAAAAATTGATGAGTTAATCTGATCCAGCTGAAAGTACTAAAACAAGGATTTTAAAACCACAGTCTAATGTAGGCTCATGAAGCTGGTACAATTCAGTTCAGAACAACTCAGTTCTCTGGGAGAATGGAGCTGATTGGTGATGAGGTAAGGAATCAAGTTAATCAGGAAATTTATGTACAATGAAGACAGGGAGAAAGAAAATCTGAGGATGGGAAAGAGTGTTTCCATCATCTTCATCTCCTGACATACTGTGTTGTTTGGAGATTAAAAAATAAATGCAAGGAACCAGTAATGAAGACATCTTACCTTGTGAATTGTCCACAGTCTTCTCAAGAGCACTACTACTCGAAGAGCTCCTATAAAACAAGCAGGGGTTTGAATTTATGGCAGTCACATTAACACAGCAAAAGTAGAATTAACAGCTCAGAATTAACTGAAACATTAGAGGGAACTGGAGTGCATCAGAGTAACTGGCAATATTACACTAACTACAAATTATTACCATAAAACTTATATTTGATATTTCTCTTAAGGCTCTTATTTCAAGAGATAAGAGATTGTACGTGAAACATCATACTACAAAAAATGTGTGATTACTTAATATTGTGATATAACATTTTAAAAGTAGTTTTCATGAACTGGCGCATCTTAGAAATAAAATCACAGACATAAATGAGAAAAGACACTTCATGCTTTAGAGACAGGATCCTGCTGAAAACAGCACTTAAAAAAATAATTTAGACACGAGTAATGTTCAGAAGGAGAAAATCCTGAGTAATGGTGCAGGTGAATCAGCCCTGGTGAGTTCCAGATGTCTCTTCAGAGGTGCAGAAGCTCCTCACGAAACCACAGCTGCAGCATACACAGACACATGGACTCACTCTGCTGAGTACCACAAAACAGCTGCTTTGTGCTCACTCAAAACACTGCTTCAAGACTTTCTCACCACTGCTCCTCACATTTTACTGCTTTTCATACAAACTAAGGATTTCATTAAAATATTTTTACTCGTTTTGCTCATAAAGCAACCTAACAGTAAACCTTTACTGCATCTCTGGCCTTCAGTGCTCCACAGTGAGGGAGAGGCTAAGGTGCAATCACAGCTCTGTGCTTCACCACGGCACTGCACAATTCTAGCTGCTCCTGGGAAGTCTCAACAACTGAGCGAGTATGATTTTGCCATCCCAAAAATGAGAAAGTGGGACCTTTTCATGTGAGAACCATTGCATAGAATCAAAGAATAGTAAGGTGTTGGAAGGGACCTTTTTAAGATATTTTTCCACCTCTGCTGCTACAGGCAGGGACACCTTTCACTAGACCAGGTTGGCTCCAAGCCCCATCCAATCTGCCCTCGAACACTTCGCTGAGCAACCTGTGACAGTGTTTCACCACCCCTACAATAAAAAAACCATCTTCCCAATATCTAATCTAGATTTCTCCTTTTTCGATCTGGACTCGCTATCACCACAATTCCTGACGAAAGGTCTCTCTCTGGCTTCTTGCTAGAAGACTCCTTTCAGATACTAGAAGACACTAATGGGGTCTCCATGCAAAATTCCCTTCTCCAGACCGAACAGCTCCAGCTTCCTCAGCCTTCGCAGCGGAAGCGCTCCTCTGCTTTTTCGTGAGACTCAGCTCTAGGGACCACTTAAACGCTCAAACTCTCTCCCGGGGAGGCTCCGAGACGCCCAAAACGCCCAAATAAGGGAAGATCTCGGGGAAAGGCGCCCAAAAGTGGCTAAGAGCCCCAGAAAGGAGCTCCCTCCTGCCACGCCGCCCCGACCACGCCGAGACCACCGCACACGGGCACCGCGCCTGCGCAGCCTGGCCCTCCTCCCTCCCCACACACACAGCGCTGCCCGCCCGTCGACTCCTCCCCGGTGCCGCTGCCACCGGCACGCGGCGTTTCCCTCCAGGCGGACCCTCACCGGTAGCCGTCCCGTCCTCCCGGGAGGCGGCACCGCCGGCCCAGGCCCAGCCACAGCGCCCGCTGCCAGCAGCCACCCGCGACCCGCCGCGCCGCCATGCCCAGCCCGCGCGCTGTCCTCTGGGAAGGCGGGCGACACCACTCCTCCAGCGGGGGGGGGGGGGGAGGGGGCGGTACTGCCCCTCCGCGGCGGTGGTACGGCCCGGCCCCGCCATCCCCACCCCCCCGCCGCCAGGACCGCGTGGTGCTGCCCGTGGCGTGGAGCTTCCAGCGGGAGAGTGGGAGCAGCTGCCGGCCGGGAAAGAGTTTCTCGTTCGCCATGAGGCCGTCCAAAGTGGTGCCATGGCGGCGGCTGGTTGGGGTGACCTTCGGGATGTACACGGCCGAGGAGATCAGGTGAGGCTCCATGTGGGCTAATCCCGAGCTCTGCGGGTGCTGCTGGGCACTACGAGTCCCAGCGTGCCCTGCGGCAGGACGCCGCGGAGCTGCGGGGGGCTGTGGCGCGCAGCATGCTGGGACATGTGGTCCGACCGGGCCGTGGCCCAGCCGCCGGATGGAGGCAGCCGAGTTTTCTATAAAATCCCGCCGCGCTCGATGGGACAGACTGATAAAATGATGTGATTTCTTAGTCGGATGGCTGGAGATGTAAAAATAATTATTTGCTGCGATATGAATGATTTTTCTCGCTGTATTATGAACTCAATGATACACAAATTCCCATTGCATTCGCAAAATGCTCTCAGAAAGATGTTTTTATCAATTGAAAAGATCACACAGATACTAAATGCCCATGCTAGCTGTACCATTCAAGTGTGTATCACGTCGCTGTTTACTGCCGTTGATTTTTCACTCTTTCCATTTCAGGAAACTGAGTGTGAAACCCATAACAAACCCTCAGTACCTGGATAACGTGGGGAATCCGGCTGTAAATGGTCTGTACGACTTGGCCTTGGGACCTCCGGACTCCAGAGAAGTGTGTGCGACTTGCACGCAGAACTTCAGCAACTGCCCCGGACACTTTGGCCATATAGAACTGCCATTGCCTGTCTACAACCCGCTGTTCTTCGATGTATGTACCACTTAAATTCTGCTGGTGAAACGGGTGGTGGTGCCCGAGCTGTCATGTAGTTGCAGTCCTTGAAAATACTAAAGGTGCCGAGATCTGTTTTCTCTTTTAAGTGTAATAACAGCAAATGTAGTAGAAGAGCTTTGTTGTGACACGAGAGATCAACACAAATAGCACTTTTGAAAAATATGCTCTTTGTTGTAAGTGTTGTTTTTTCTCAATATTAACAGGCAGGTGAGGGGGGAATATTCATCCTGAAGTATGTGACTGACAGTAGGATGTCATAGGCTTTCATGGGTGATGTAGGCTTTGATTAAATGAATGGCACAGTAAAAATTATCATTTCCTTTAAACAACTACTGCACATGAACACCTGTCTACTCTTGCAGTTTTTCACAAACCTGAGCTGGGATGGATTTTCCTCCTGAAGTGTTGATCTCACCATTTGCAGTAGCTGCCTTTTGCACTGGCTACTAATGGAGAGTCAAAACCTTACTTTCAAGTGACCAAAGTTAGCTGAGGTACCCATTTCTAGCCTTGTTCCAGCTTTAAGTCAAACAACTGTACTGACCAAAGATTAAAATCCTGCAGCAGTAATTCCCAGCCTTCAGGCCACAGGGGCTGCCTGCAGCTGGAGTGAAAGAACTGTGTTAATAATAATGCAGGGCTGTGTAAAATAAGAAAACCCGCTGATAATTTCCCAGACCTTGAGGAGAATGTGATTGTGTGAAGGATCTTGTAGGACTGAGATCAGAATGTTTCATTTACTAGCGTGGGGGTTTGGGTTCCACATGGTCCTCTATGGGGCGAGTTGCTGGGAGCTGCAGTCATGGTACTGTGTAAGAGCAGCCCTGGTCCCAGAGCTGCTGTAGGATACCACAGGTGTTTCAGGTATCTGTTATGTAGACAGCCTGCAGAGAGTTTATCTACAGATCATGCTTTGCATATGAGCCTGGTTGAAATAAATTTCTTTTCAAGCGAATTCCTTATGATTAAAATTAATTATTAGGCTAATTTCACAATTATTGTAGCACTTTCTTTAAGTCCAAACAATTGTATTTACTTGCTTAGTGTGCAAGCTAGTACATCTGCCAGGATAACCTTTTCTTCCCCCTTTCTTTCCAGAAATTATACCTTCTAATCCGAGGTTCTTGTTTGAATTGCCACATGCTGACATGTCCTCGAGCTGTGGTTCACTTACTGCTAAGTCAGCTGAAGGTGCTGGAGAAAGGGTTGCTTCATGCTGTCCATGACCTTGAAATCATTCTGAACAGGGCAAGTACTGTGTAATGCTCCATCCCTTTTGGAGTTCATGGTCTCATAACTGTAAAGCTCTCTGCCAATTTCTTTCCTTCTGTTCCCTTTAGTTTGTGGAACAATGTGCAGATGCAACAGGCTCAGAAATTGAAGAAGAGTTAAATCGCCACGTTCAGGAAATGTTGCAGAGCTCTCAAAGAAGAGATCGGTGTTCAAATGTAAGTACAGGCAGTGCTTCTCCTGATGTCTTTGGCTTTATCCTCTTAAAATAGCAATGTGCAGAGCAAAGCCTGTCTTTGACTCTGTAGGTGCTGGATTTTGTCCACTTCTGAACTGTGTTATTGAGCTTTTTGAGAGAAATGTCTGAAATTAAACTTAGAAAGGATGTTATTTCCTGTTAGTACAACTGTTGAGTTTCTGGAAAATAGTGTCTGCGTAGGGCAATATTTTATAGTGTAAACACCATATTAAAATCTGATACTGCTGTCAGTATATCACCTACAGATGTTGATACTTCTCTGTATGATGCTCTGGCTGTTTTGAGCTATAGAACACATTTTGAGAGCTCATGCATTTAGCAAACTTGCAGAATTAATTACAGTGACATTTTTAGGAAGACTTGGGTAATTCTAGTTTCCATTTACATGTAGTTTAATGTACATGGTTAGTAAAGGTAAATGAGTGAAGAAGATATTTAAAAATCTAAGATCATTGAGCACATTTGTTTATAAGCCAAGTTTAATTTCTTGATCACTTATTTAAAAACTAAGCTTATGCACTTTGTAAATCATACATTCATGAGCAGTCAAAACAAGTGATTTTTGTCACTTTTCTGCCTTGTTAAGTCATCATTAGTGAAAAGTTTTAAATTCCAGTACTGAGTTGAAAAATAAAGACTTTATGGAATAAATTGAAAAAGGAGGGTGGAGAGCACTGAGGGATGTATGTCTCCAGCAAATGGGAAAATGATGAAAGAACACTACAGATTAAGACATTAAGTAATGAGTTCATAGGTGTATGTGCATTGATACTAATAATGTTCATACTGATAGTTAATGTTAGTTGTATAATATTTAATGAATTCTTTATATAGGATGTCTTAATTAATTTTTATTATATTCATTATTTTTAAGGGTTTTTTTTTCTTTACCAGGTCAAAAATGTGTGTGAGTGTAGAAATAAACTGGTATCACAGTTCTGGAAAGCACACATGGGTTCAAAGAAATGCCCAAACTGCAAGTAAGTTTACCTGCATGAAGAAACTGGTTTCTAGTTAAATGCTGTATTTCTATTAACCTTTATCTGTCTGTCCTGTTTGTTTGGTTTTTTTTTTCCTTGAAGATCCAGGAGATCGCTGGTGCGAAAGGAACACAACAGCAAGCTGACAGTAACCTATCCTTCCACAGTGTACCAAAAGGCAGGAGGGGAATGCATTCTGGATGAAACAGCAGGTAAAATGTGTGTCTTCTACTCAAATATGTTTGCACTTTTCCCCTACATTTAAGGGGCACATATTTTTCGCAGTGACTGTGCACGTAAAACTCCTTTTAAAAAAATACTGATTATAACTAAGCCAGTAAGCTCAGGAATCAGAGACAGCCCAATTCCATTAAATTTCTGTTTGACAACTTGTTGTGTTTTTGCAGCTTCAAGTGTCTCTTGTGTCAGGAAAAGAAGTACAACAGCATCTTCTTTGTCAACTTCAGGGTGGTTTTGGGGCACTTCATTTTTGGCAGGCAAATGATTTTCTGCTGGATTTTTTGAATTGAGCAACTGCAGATAAGATAAATTAGGAGGAAGATGACCAGCATCAGAAAGAAAATCACATAATCCTAACTCTTATGAATGAATTTCCTCTTAAAGAGTAAAAGACAGAAAAGATAGTAGGTGGCACTTTCCATGATTAATTAACCTGTTGTTTGAATCATTTTAAACCTCCCTTTCCTTCTCGTATCCTTGATCCTTTACACAGTGAGACACAATTGAAGCAGACATTCATGTGTGTTATTTAGCCCTTAGGAAAGGATTCCATAGAGGGTTTATTTTGTTTGCTACTCTGTGATTTAAATACTAGATTAAATCTCTGGAGCTGTGGCTAAAGAAGCAAAATGGGAAGTATTCTTTCTCTATTCTGATCTGGGATGGATCATGCAGATCCACCCACGTTAGGTACATTGTGCATAGCCTGTGCATGGTTAAGTCTCAAAAGGGATTACCTTTAACTTTGACATTGATGCACCTCTGTTTAAGGGATGGGAAGGTTTTCTAGGTGAATGGAGAACTGAACTTACAGTGTGCAAAAATCTGCATTTCTGGACCTAAGCCAGGAGAAGAATAGGAAGCTGTCTGAGGTCATGGGAGAATTGCTTCTCATCGAGTTGTGGAAATTGAGATCTAAAATCTTTGGCTTTGTTTTGAAAATACTTGATCTTTTTGCTTTTCAGTTGCAAAACCATGTGTTTTCCTTCCTCTCCAAAGCAGAGTTAGCCCAGACTCTCACTTGTAATATGCATGGATTGCTGGCTGGTGCTATTGTCTCCTTCACTGGGGTATTTCATGGGAACCTTGATACCTCACTGGTAGTACCTGAGCCCCACTGAAAGGTTCCCCAGCTGCTGGCTGACTCTTGATTTGTGTTTTGGTCAAGGGATGAGGTCATTTGAGGAAAGGTTCCAGCTCACTATAAGTCAAAAAAAGCATAAACTTTAGGTGTTAAAGTGGAGTCTTATTTCTGTTACTTATATTTGTATTAACTAGTCACAGAAATTATTTTTTACTTGATTTCATATTCCCAAAGCAAACATTTAAATGATAATTTTGATGTAGATGTCAGCTAGTATATTTTGTGTGTATTTCCATTCCTTCTCTGAGCTGGAAGCACCACTGTAAGCAAAAAAAAACAAACAAACAAACAAACAAAAAAAAACAACCAAAACTTTCAGAGTACTGTCTTGAGATTTTTTTTTTTTAATTTTTTTTAGGTATTGATGAAAGCCAGTTAGGGAAGAGAGGATACCTTACACCAATGACTGCCAAGGAATACATCCTGGCTCTGTGGAAGAATGAAGGTAATGGTTTTGAAGAGTAACATTACTTACTTTGTTTTCTGTACCATTAAGTGGGTAAATCTGCAAATCTTCCAGTATGAATTCCTAGTCAAATCTTTGCCTTTTGCCTTAAGGGCTCCTGACTACAAAATAGGTTTTGTGACAGGAGGACTGTCAGCCAATGAAGGCAGAGACCTGGATTAAATTAACACTTTGATCAATTATTCTCAAATTGTGGCTCCCCACAAATCACAGCTGCTGTTTGCAGAGAGTGTGATTTTCCTATGGTGCTGCACCCCACAGTTACACTGGTTAGAGACTGAGAGTGGATTTATCAGCCTCTTTTTAGAGTTGCCTGTACTCTGAATCTGTCTGCAGTTGCCCAGAGAATCCAAAGCAGTTTTGTGAATCAGTCACAGTCAGTAGTTGGAAACTTTCTTACTCTTGTTTTGCCTTCTCCTTTTACTGTAATGTATATTTCTGTCCGGAGTTGTTCCTAAAATACCACATATGTGATAAAAAAAAGTGTGGCAATTCTTTCTAACCTGAATGTTTTCAGAATGTTTTTATTTTAAACAAGCTCAGTAGTGTTAACTTCTCAGATTCTGTTGACTTGGTTGACCAAGTGCATCTGGTGATTTGGATTCCCAAACAA
Organism: Cinclus cinclus; assembly: GCF_963662255.1. Taxonomy (NCBI): domain Eukaryota; kingdom Metazoa; phylum Chordata; class Aves; order Passeriformes; family Cinclidae; genus Cinclus; species Cinclus cinclus. The sequence goes on from NC_085050.1 coordinate 5,788,897, forward strand.
GAGCAGTGAGAATGGGTTTATATTTATTTTGTGTCTTTTTAGGTTTCTTTCTGCGTTATCTCTTCCCTGGGATGAATCCCAATGAGAGTTCAGGATTCAGTCCAGACATGTTTTTTTTAGATCTACTTGTGGTTCCACCTTCAAGGTAAAATTTATCCCCCTAAAATTTTGTGGAAATACAGGGTTTAGTGCATACTTTGCAGGAGCTGGAGATCCAAACTCCTGTAGTATAGACACTGGTCTTAAGTGTCAGTGGAGTGTTTAAATAATAAAAATCACACTAGTAATTGATGATAAGTTCTGTTGTAACTTCATTAGAAGATTGAAATACTAATAATAGAAAAAATATATTTTTTAGTATTAGTATATGGAAAAAATATTTTATAATTAGTATTTTAATTATCAGAGAATATTATTAACTGCACAGTACTAACAGAATTTCTTATTAAGGCTCATTCCTCTTTTATGACTGTCCCTGTAGAGTATAGGAATTTTTAAATGCCCATTGTTAGTTTGGATAATTTTCCATGCACTGAAGATTGATCTTAGAATGTTTGAGGTTTAGCATGCTGCTTTTGAGTGGCTTTAATCTCCTAAAGGAATTTTGATTTGCTGTAGGTATCGTCCTGTAAATCGCGTGGGAGATCGCCTGTTCACAAATGGGCAGACTGTGAACTTGCAGGCTGTGATGAAAGATGCCCAGTTGATACGGAAGCTCTTGGTTTTCATGGCCAAAGAGCAGTGCCAGCCAATAAAAATTACAGAAGAAATTCAAACAGTAAGACTTGCTGGTTATCTTATTCTTTGCTTTTTTGGATGTGTGGGTGGAGTTCAGGAAGGCTCCTGTTAAAGCTGTTTCTGTAACAGTTTTTGCCTGAGCTGTTGGAATATCTGCTGGTGGAGATGTTCCATACCTTGTTTGGCTTTTTCCCTCTGCTCTTTTCTGCCTGGTGCAAAGTGAAAAAACATTTTGCTCAGATGCTCTTAGCCATGGATTTTTGGTGTTAGATTACCATATGTATAACGGGCTCCTGTTTGTGGAGAATGAAATATGTACACCACAAACAGTTCGTAATAAAACTTTGCCAGCATTTCATGACATAAAAAGAGGGGGAAAAAGCCACTTTAGCTTCTAAATCTAGTGGAGTTGATTATGTTTATTTTTTAACAGTTGATGTGTACGTAGGACCCAAAACTTCACAAATAATATAAGTAGTAACAATACTTGTCTGCTTCTGACTTTTCACATAGCTGTATAGTGTAAATAATAATGTTTGTCAGCTGCCTCATTCCATATTTGTTCATCAGTTGTATCGTTGAGGGGTCTTTGACATTGGACTCGGCTTCAGGGGAACTTGATTTACATCTGCAGTATAGTGTTACTTGGAAACATTATTTGTTACTCAGAATGCAGCCACTAGATGGAGATCTGTTCTTAAAACATGTAACAGGAGGACAGTGAGTTTTGGATGCGACTGGTTTTGTGGCTTTAGTGGAAAACAAAGTGATGTGATAAAAACTCTTGGCTTTGCATTATTTTTATCTGAATATAGGATTTTGTAGTTACAGTGATTCCTAACATGGACTGACTACCAGTGCAAAATAATGGTGAATGTTTCTTTTGTTGTATTTAATACTGTAATTAATACTATAACTTCAGCCTAGTAAGTAGAAGATACATTTTGTTATGTCCAAGTTTCTAATTTCTGTTTCTGTAGGAGACAGGAGGGGATAGTGAACCTCTGGACCGTTCTGTGCTGACAACGATTCCAGGACAGAGCATTGCAGATAAGCTGTACAATGCTTGGATACGTCTCCAGAGCCATGTCAACATTGTGTTTGATAGTGACATGGACAAGCTGATAACAGAAAAATACCCTGGTATTCGTCAGGTGGGTAGCAGGTGGAGTCTGAATTAAAAAAGAGAAGCCGATGGAATAAGAAAAAAGTGAACCATTTGTTGTTAGTATGTGGTCATTTTCATGCCCCTCACCATTGCAAGAATCCATCTGGTTCTCCATACTTCCAGGTTTTAATTGTTACCTTCTGTTTCCACAGCTGTTGGAGAAGAAGGAAGGGCTGTTCCGCAAGCACATGATGGGGAAGCGTGTGGATTTTGCTGCTCGATCCGTCATTTGCCCCGACATGTACATCGGGACCAACGAGATTGGCATCCCTATGGTGAGGATAAATAAAGGACTGTGTCTTTCTGCTGCAGCTCAGGACTGAACTGCACTGCTGGCACTTGGTACCAGTTTAAAATCTAGAGGTTTTCCTGCACAGTGTTAATAAGGAAACAGGAAAATCATACTGATGCAAAGCAAGAATACCACATCTGAGAAAGAGGTTTTTTTTTAAAAAAAAAAGGTGTAGTTGCTTTGTGGGATTAGGATTAGGAATTGGTGCAGACTTTAAAAGTAGATCCTGTTCCTCCTGTGGTCTTTGCACAAGGTATTTTTGAGGTATTGCAGCCTTAAGAGAAGGCCATGACACTGTCACCAACTTCCTTCACCCTTACGGATTTTTAACTTCGTAGGGATGACATCAAGCCTAAATTTTAGCTTTTCATTATATTATCTTTGCAGAAAATAGCGAACCTAATGATAATGTGCTTTTTCTCTGTATATGTTGGCTGATTTGCAGAATCTAAACCCATACTTGCTTTCTTTAATTGCTAGTTGAGTTTTACACTGCAGTAGAAAATTGTAAAAGCGACATTGCTTATATTCACTTGATAGAGGATTTTGTAATAGAAATGTATTTATTTGACATCAGAGTAGACTGAGGAGAAGATGCATTCAAGACCTTAATTTATGCTTGCATTATATTTCTTAATTTTTGATGCTGTTTTGTCAGTGTCTTTTTGAGTTTTAAGCCAAAATTGAACAACATGTTTCTTCTCTCCTCTTTTCCCTCCTGTCTAGGTATTTGCCACCAAACTGACTTACCCTCAGCCAGTCACTCCCTGGAATGTCAAAGAGCTGAGGCAGGCTGTCATCAATGGGCCCAAGGTGCACCCTGGGGCCTCCATGGTCATTAACGAGGACGGGTCTCGCACGGTGCTGAGCGCCACCAGCCTGACCCAGCGCGAGGCCATCGCCAAGCAGCTCCTCACCCCCTCCTCAGGGGCACCCCAGACGGGGCTGAAGATTGTGAGTATGGGCAGAGCCCTCCTCCATCTCTGGTTGAGGGCGTAGGAACAAAATCATGATACTTTTTCAAACGCTAAACCCCATTTCCCCATCCTTTACTTTCTTCTTATATGCAGTGAGTGGCATTCATTGTGCCAAGATGCAGGATATTCTTAGTGGTGGCCTTGGCAGTGCTGGTTTAGCAGTTGGAGTCCATGATTTGAGAGGTCTTTTCCAACCGAATTGATTCTATGTCAGTTGTTAGTCTTCTGTGCTACCATTTAATCAATCTTTGAAACTTCTTAACTGTATCCCCATCCTGTGCAAGAGTTGAAAATGTACTCTTTAGCTGCTAGAGCAATTTTTTTGGTGTTTAATAGTTTTCACATTGTTATATATTATCCTGTCTCTCATGAAGGCTTAGCAAAGATTTGACATTTAAGTCTGAGTATTTCTGTGATGTCAGTTCTTTCAGAACCTGGCACAGAGTTAAACATAACAGTATTTAGATTGTACAAACAACTCACCATACTCTTGTTGATAATCACTTAAGTGGAAATTAGGACGTTACTAACAGAAAAATTAAAATGAGACTGTTCTAAGAGACTCTGTTCTAGATAAGGTTATATTGTGTTGCACTTAAAGCTGAAATTAAGACATTTCTCACCTCTGCTTCAGCTACTGGATCATAATACTACCTTAGTCTAGGGTGTGTTGTAGCAGGTATCAACTCAGCCCAGTGGGCTTTGGACAAAGAGCTGATTGATTCAATCACTGTGAGTTGGGGGAGTTAATGGGGAATAATTGTTTGGTGGAGAGCAGAGGGTGTTCAGGGGCAAGCAGTCTTGAGTTTTGCACAGAACACGAATACCAGAAAGAAGGTGTTTAGGATGCGCGTGCATTTAAAGATAAATTAGTCCTTCCTGAGGCACGCCAATACCCTGTAGGCACCAACCAAACCTCTGTGGCAGGTGTGTCGGCACATTAAGAACGGGGATGTGCTGCTGCTGAACCGGCAGCCCACGCTCCACAGACCTTCCATCCAAGCTCACCGGGCCCGGATCCTGCCTGGGGAGAAGGTGCTGAGGCTTCACTACGCCAACTGCAAGGCTTACAACGCCGACTTCGACGGAGATGAGATGAACGCCCACTTCCCACAGAGCGAGCTGGGCAGAGCAGAAGCCTACACCTTAGCCATCACTGATAAACAGTACCTGGTGCCAAAGGCAAGTGAGACTGCCGGATAAATTCATTTCTAGATGCAGTCAGTTGGTTTTGTCTAATGATAAATGAGGTAGTTTTTAAAAAATCTGTTTACATACTTCTGAGGTTTATTTCTGTGTTCTTTCTCCACTTGTGGTTCTGTTCCTCTAAAGAAGGCCCAGCACATCCAAACAATCTTCCTTTGAGCGTCAGTGTCCAGAGGAGATTCGGTACAGAGTTGTGCTCTAATGAGTTCTTTACAAATTACTTAAGTGTTTTTATCCAGGGGGAATAATTTTGGGAGCCGGAGGCGCACGGCTTATTAACCCCACCACCACCTTTTTCTTGTTACCTCTTTAGGATGGGAAGCCACTTCCTGGCTTAATCCAGGATCACATGATTTCTGGAGTCAGCATGACCATGCGGGGCTGCTTTTTCACCAGAGAGGAGTACATGGAGCTTGTGTACCGAGGGCTGACAGACAAAAAAGGAAAAATTAAAATCTGTCCTCCAGCCATTATGAAGCCACAACGATTATGGACAGGAAAGCAGGTAGTTTATCATTTACTGGGCTAAAAAATGCTGGTGCTTTCAAGGTAAGAAGAATGCTAGTGCTAAAACTAGTGCTGCTAAGGGTGTTTGGAAGGCCAGATCCCATCAACACCATGTAATTTTTGTTGTGTGTCTTGAGCTGTAAAACCCAACAGACAATTTCTTTTTATTTTTTTTATTTTAATATACCTAATTATTGGAAAAATCTTTGCTATTTTATATTTCTGAATAATTACGTGTCTTAGCTCACTGATCCTTCAGAGGGTAGAGTAGCAGGATGATACTCCCACCTTGTCAGATTTCCAAGCTTTCAAAACTTTGCTGTCAATGAAAAGAATACATACAGGACATTGCTTTTCTCATTCATGCCCCAGATTTTTTTTATGTTGAGAGGTGATTATACAAAAATAATAATGCCTGCAACTCATCCTGCTTCTTTATAGGTCGTTTCCACGTTGTTAATAAATATCATTCCAGACAACTATGCTCCACTGAATTTGACTGGGAAAGCAAAAATTGGTGGGAGAGCCTGGGTAAAGGGACCTGCAAAAGGATCTCTGAATCTTGATTCAATGTGTGAATCTCAGGTATGCAACAACTTTGGGGGTTCGCTGGGCTGTGTTATATTAAAATTGTGTGTACAGTAAAGGAATGGGAAGGGAACAAGGCAGATGACAAAGTTAGAAGCAGATATTTGGCAACAGTTACTGTCAGAAGTAGGTGACTGAAGGATAGGCCTGGGAGTCAGGAAAAATTCTTTGTGGTCCTGACTTAGGTAGATTCCATCTGTTTCTGTTAGACCATGTGTCCTCATTGTCAGACTTCATAGGTGGAAAAATGCAGGTGGTGCTAGAAGTTTCATTTCTGCTGTAAATTCTGAAAGTATAGATCATCTGACCACATTTAACCATTCACCAACATGTAAGCTTTTTATACTTAAACCAGTTTTCACGTAGATTACATGGAAAAGCCTGTAGAGGTCATAATAAGGTTGAAATTTCTGTTTTCCTGATTCAAAGCTGTGTTTTATTTTTCAGGTTATTATCAGAGATGGGGAATTACTGTGTGGAGTCTTGGACAAAGCTCACTTTGGCAGCTCTGCCTACGGGCTGGTCCACTGCTGCTATGAGATCTATGGGGGTGAAACCAGTGGGAAAGTGCTGTCATGTCTGGGGCGCCTCTTCACTGCTTACCTGCAGCTGTACAGGGGATTTACCATGGGTGAGTACCTGCAGCAGTGAAGCACCTCCTGAGGTATAAACCAGGCATGGTTGGGCACTAAGACATGCTAATTCTGTTAATTAAATTCTGCAAGACTGGGATAGCTGCCTGCCAGCCTTTTTTGATCTTGGCTTTTGTCGATGCATAGCTGGCCTTCTAAGCATAAAGAGAATGTACAGTCTTTAATATGTTCAGCAATTTCTCTTTTCTCTCCTGCCTAGCCAAAGTGTACACAATGTGTCTTGTGTTGAACTTTAGTTTAGATCAAAACCTCAAGTTTCGCTTCTCTGAAAAGTATTTATTGCATAGAAGGCAGAAGAGCTGACAAGCAAGAGGAAAGAACTTTAGGGGCTTGGTGATCAAGTCTTGCACATCGCATTTTACTGTAAAACTTTAGGTAGATCAGTTTGCAAAGCTTTCATTACAGGTTTTCAAACTCATTCAAGGGTTATAGAGACACAGTCAACTGTTAGCAGTAGTGAGGGACCAACAGACTGCTGTGAGCCAGGGAAAAAGGGAGGGGTATCTTTGGGAGTGAAGAAGGTGACTGATTAACTGTAAGATACAGAACTCCTGAGAGTCAGGGTCCAAAAACTAGTTATGGAAAAAAGAAAAGCAAGCCTGAGACCACCAGGGCACATCAGAAGAGAACTGAGACTCAAGCAGGAGTTTGAGATTTGGAGTTTTGACGCATCCATTTTAGTGTCTGTGGCAGGAGTGTACAAATAGCTCACAGGAGTTCAGGTTCCAGTGTTTAGTCTGTTCCCTGGTCCTGTCATCTCAAAGATCTGTATTTTTAATTTGTCTTTTGAAAAAAAGCTAAGGCCAGATTTCAGCTTTCCAGTGAAAAGTTCAGCTAATAGGAAGTTTGATGTGGATGGAAGAAAAATGTTTGATGTGGCTGGTCCATAAAGCATTCATTTGTGTAAGTGCACCAATTAAGATTTTTTGGAGAGTGTTGAAGTTAAGACTTCTTGAATTACAGTTGATTTTGCACTCTTACTGCTTAGCTGATGTTGCTGGGGTTTTTTTATGGCTTACAACTTCTCCATCCAAAAGCTACTCAGATTTTTTTCTTCTTGTCAAGTCTTTTTGTCAAACTGCAGGCCCTGAGTCTAACCATCATTCTAACTTTAAGTGTGACTTTCTTTCCCAGCTCTTCACTCAAAATCCCTGACACCAAGTATGGTTCCTTTTTTTTTTTTTTTTTTTTTTTTTAAGACCATTGTGTTCTGTCTCTCCTCTTTAACAGGGATCGAAGATATTTTGGTTAAACGTGAAGCAGACCACAAAAGAAAAAAAATCATTGAAAGGTCAAGGCAGAGTGGTATTGAAGTAAGTCTGTTTTGCAGATTTTTTTTTTTTTCCATAATGCATTTTTTTTTTTAATACTGCCTTGTTTAATCATGCCTGCTTAACACCTAGAACTTCCTGTATTTTACTTTCAGGCTGTCAGAGCTGCTTTTAATTTGCCAGAAACAGCATCATGTGAAGAAGTCCAAGGGAAGTGGCAGGATGCCCATCTCTGCAAAGACCAGAGGGATTTTAACATGGTTGATATGAAATTCAAGGAGGAAGTAAACAATTACAGCAATGAAGTCAACAAGGTTGGCATCAAGGCATCTGTGCATACTAATCTTGTTTAACTTTCTAATTCAGTTAATTAATATGGATGAGCAGTGGCTGACTCTTCTGGGGGCTGAAGCTTTCCGTCTGTCCCCAGCATGGGGCTCCACGTGCTGCCTCTCCTCCTCAGCCTTGTTCTCCCTGAGCAAGAAGATGGCTTGCTATCCAAGAAGCTTTTGAAATTATGAATAGGAATCTTAGTGATTCCTCACTGTTTCACTTTGTTAAAGCCTTCCACAGGAATTTCTTTGGTTTGTTATTTTATTAATAACATTTGGTTTTGTTCCCTTCACTCCCCCACAACTCTGTAGGTTTGCATGCCCCTTGGTCTCCACAGGAGTTTTCCAGAGAACAATTTGCAGTTGATGGTACAGTCAGGAGCCAAAGGATCCACTGTAAACACAATGCAGGTAATGACAGCCAGAATATGCTCAGCAGCTACGTGTGCTGATGTGATGTGTCCTAGAATATAAGCTGCTGGGAGCTCCTGTGGGGATATCTGATACCAGAGCATGGTTTTCATTCTGGACTTTGGCATGGAAAAATGCTAGAAGAATGTAGTAAAGACCTCAGTGTGTGATGGAAGAGAGTCAGTGTTTATTATAACCTATTTTTTAATCACTCCTCAGTACATGAGGATTTATTGAAATAGCAGAACTGCTTTTGAGAAGGAGTGCTGCAGTTTATACAAACAAACCTACTGTAGGAGAAATTACTTCTCCTGGCCTCTGTTGGAGACTGACCCTTATTCAGCTTGTGAATAGGAACAACATAATTTTTGGTTTTGGTAGAAGTGGCAAGGATGCATTTTCATTTTACCATTTGCAACACAGACACCAAGCAAGAAACACTATAAAAATGCCATCTAGAATGGACAGAATGACCACAGCTCAAAAGAGAGAGCATTTTGGGTTTAGGTTTTGTTCTGTTTTTAGTACACTGCTGAGAGGTGGTGAGGGTAATGTAGGGACCTAAAAAAATACAGTTCTTTTAGTTTCACATCTCTCTGTAAAAATAAGTATACAGAACGAGATATTGAGGTAATATTGAGGATGAGTCAGGGTACTGGAATACCTTTAAAAAACCAAGTGAGATCTCCATGCCTATTCTGCCCCTCAGTACCTAGAATATTTCATGAACAAGTCCACGTTGAACTACAGAGCATTTACTGAACATCTGACCTTTATTTACTGTATTTTTCAGGAAAAATTGTTAAGTTTATGTGAACAAAAGTCGGATGGAAAAGTGATGTTTCCTTTTTTCCTGTCTGCATTTAGATTTCTTGTTTGCTGGGCCAGATTGAGCTGGAAGGTCGAAGACCCCCACTGATGGCATCTGGCAAATCACTGCCATGTTTCCAGCCTTATGATTTTTCTCCTAGCTCAGGAGGATTTGTGACTGGCAGATTTCTCACTGGGATCAGACCTTCTGTAAGTTTAATAATGCTTGTGTTGATACTGAAGTTTATTTAAGTCTTGGTGTTTTAATAGAGAGTATCTGCAGTTATAGACAAATGGACTTTTTTCACCCTGGTTTCATATGAAGCTCTTGAGGAAGAACATGAATTTCCAGCATTGATGCACTTATTAACAGAATGCTGATGGTATTGTGCTTGTGTTTAGGAATTCTTCTTTCACTGCATGGCTGGCAGGGAAGGTCTTGTGGATACAGCTGTCAAAACCAGCCGTTCTGGGTACCTGCAAAGGTAAGAGGCCTGGTTTAGAATTGGAGCCTTTAAAAGGTCCTTTTATTGGTTGCTTGATTTTTCTCTTTTTCTCTGAGAGAGTTCTGTAGACTGTAAGTACCTGTATTGCTTAGATTAACTAAACTGTATTTGATTTTTACAAAATAGTCTGAGTGCTGAATGTTTGTTCTAAGTACAATTTTCTAGAGATCTAGATCCACTGGAACATTGTAATTTCAAATTTACCTCTGGCACATAACAGCAGCAGCTTCTCCTTTTGCAGAAATCTTTTGTTCTGGTACAAATATAGATAGGTGTAAGCGTTTCAGGCAACTCTAGTTTTTCTTGGCCACATGGAGTGGGTCTTGTCTTTACTCAAGCAACACCTCCAGTGTACATAGAAGAAAATGGAGATTTTTAATTATTGCAGAGGGTTGTGATGAGTTTTTGAGGAGGGATGTCCCCTTCTTTCAGAAAACTGTTAAAACATGACAGCAGAAAGGGACAGGAGTTTACTGTTTCATTTTAAGTCAGATCAGTCCAAAGAAGCTGGAGGGAGCAACATGCTGAAAGCTTTGAAAATTAAGCATTTCACATGAATGTTGTGTCTATAGGATTTTGGCTTCCAGAATTCCTGATCAGCCCTTAGGTACACTTAAGATGTTGATGAAAACAGTGGCTTTTGTGTTAGAAATGTATCATTGCTTTGTTGCCTCTTTGCAGCATTTTTCTTCTCTCTTTCCCCCCCCCCATTTTTTCCCCTCTGGAATAGGTGCATCATCAAACATTTGGAAGGACTGGTAGTTCAGTATGACTTGACTGTACGAGACAGTGATGGCAGCGTGGTGCAGTTTCTGTATGGAGAAGATGGGCTTGATATCCCTAAAACTCAGTTCTTACAACCTGAGCAGTTTCCTTTCATTGCAGAAAACTATGAGGTAGAACACCTAAATCTTAAGTATTTATGAGGGGCGAAGGGGAGACTGAAACACATGGTTAACATCTGGCACATCTGTCAGGGATCCAGTGGCAACACTTGTTTGTCTCAGTTAATGAGTCTTTTCAGACTAATGTACATTCTTATTTGCCATTGTATCCAAAATATGGAAGCAATCTGAAGTCTGCAGTGTGATCTAAGCAGTCTCAATTTCAGCAGAGCACCAAGCACTGTCTGTTCTAACTCTGCACTTGTATTCAACAAAGATGACTTCACTTTTCAGTCTGTCAAGTTTGATTAACTTTGTTTTACCAGTATCACCACTGCTTATTATTGAGTGGTGATAGTAGCATAAAGTTATAAGGAGTTTTGTCTCAGTTGGTTGAAAACCAAATTCGTTTTACAGCAGTGACAGCGGATGACCTTTTCAGTTGGTCAGGTTTCAGCCTGTTCTGGTACAGTGGGGACAGAGAGAAGAACAATCACACAAATTACTTTCTTACAGGTAATCCAGAAGACAAACCATCTGGATGAAGCTTTAGCAAGGATGGAGTCTCACCAAGCTAACCAGCAGTTCAAAGTCATCAAGAAGTGGCGAGCCAGACACCAAAACTCTGTGCAAAGAGAAGGAGGCTTTCTGTTATTTTCCCAAAAGAAATTGGCAAGTTTGAAAGCACAACATCCAGGAGGTGAAATGAAGAATGGAAGAGATCCTGCTACTTTACAGGTAACACAGAAGCAAACCCTTCAAAAGAAGTTACAGAATTCCATATCTTTTTTTTTAATTTCTCTGTGTATCCCAAAGTGTTTCACAGTCTAACTAAACAAGTTGCATTTTAAAGGAATCATGTCAACTAGGTGGGTGACAAGCAGAGATTTATTAAAATCTGTGACCCCTAGTGCTAGGGAAAAGGCTAAAAACTGAGATAATACATTGTTAGAAAACAGATCATGTTTGTGAATGGTTTGGGGAATTTGTTTATCTCAGTGGGTTATTAGTTTTTTCTCATGTACACAATGTAAATCTCCCTTGCATGGACAGCTTTCTGCTAGCTGGATGAGAGCCTGTTTGAGTACCAAAGATCAGAGGATTGAGTCAACCCTGCCTAGTTTTTCCAAAAAAATACCCTTGCTTAAGCCTCTTGTTCATCACAGCACTGGTCTCTATGACATGGCTTCTAATGAAGATGGTGTGTATGGACACAAAATACAGACAGATCCAGCTTCACAGCCTTGCTGTCACAAGGAATTTATCCTGGTGGAACGTGGGCAGTTAGCATGAAATTCCAGGTTGAAGGTGATGAGAGATGATTCTTTGAGCTTGTCTGCAAAAACTGGTTTTCCAAATCAGAGGTTCATTTATTGAACTATGCTGAATTTGTGTTGCTCTTGACAGTCTTTGATAATAAGCTCCTTTTTCGTGCCAGCTTTGGACAGGTGAGGTGAGAGTCAGCTACAAGCAAAGGTTGACTGTATTGAGGGTGTTCACTCCCAGTTAAAATCATTCTTTGAGGCTGTATTTCACTGATTTCTGGAGTAGTTACTATGGATACATAAGTGGGGGTATTTTTAGGCATGTAAAGAATCTTGAAATAATTTGGCTTCAAAAGTGTTAAATATCAGAAAAAGGAGAGCACCATACTTGTAACTGAGCTGTTTGCTCTGTTGTGTACACCCTTACATTCTGTACAAGTTACCTTTTCTTCCTTCACTGCTGCTTGATTGCTTGTGTTCTTACTCTGCATAAACCAGCCAGCTTAAAAACCTCCTCTTATTTTCAGTTGTTGAAGATGTGGTATGAGCTTGATGAGAAGAAACAAAGGAAGTACCTGAAGAAGACAAATAAGTGTCCTGACCCAAGCCTTGGGGTTTGGCGTCCAGATACTTATTTTGCATCTGTTTCAGAAACATTTGAAAATGGAGTGGAAGGCTATATCAATAAATGGGAATCTGAGAGCAGCCGGAGTTATGTGCACCCAGCACTTTCTTCTGATAGGTAAAAACCTCTGAGTGTCGTCGTCTTTGCACTGAGCCAAAACCCAAAATACCTTTTTAAAGTTAATTTGCTAAAACTGAAGAGTGTTTGTTTCTGTTTTGGCCTTTGTGAAATTAAGCAGTAGGTTTCAGAATGGTTTCTGAAAGGCAGATGTGCTTAGTGTACAGTGAAGAGGCTCTGCTTATCTGTTCCTTCCAAACCCGAATTTTCCATGCTGCTGAGGGCTTTAGCAAAGCCTCTCTGGACCAACAGCAATGTATTGCTGTCCCCATACATATAAAATAATACTTCATAGTAATTTTGAAAAACAAAGTATGCTCTTGATGCACCTTAAAGTTAGCAAGGCAGTTAGGAAGTGCAAGTGGGAGTAAATGGACTCTCTTTTGACATTCTGGGAATTGGCAGCAGAAATAAAATACAGTTTGGCCAAGACCCCAGTTCTGTGTTAATGGCCTGTGTTTCTCTGATCAGATGGGGATAGACAATTTTACAGTTTCTGGAGCGTATTTATCTGTAAGCTACTGGGGTAAATTGTCTAAAAGATGTAACTTTATTGAGCAATGATTAATTCTTTTCTGAGATTTTTATTTTATATGTTGAGCTAAACCTCTCATTTCCTGTCTCCAGATTAAAGGATCTGTTGTATTTAAAGTGGCAGCGTTCTCTTTGTGACCCAGGAGAAGCTGTGGGGCTTCTTGCTGCTCAGAGTATCGGGGAGCCTTCAACACAGATGACTCTGAACACCTTTCACTTTGCTGGCAGAGGTGAAATGAATGTCACATTGGGTATTCCAAGGTGAGAAAGCTGTGTCCTCAGTGGGCCCTTTATTTTAGGTATATAATTGTGCTAGGTACACTAGCAGGTGTATGTGTGAATATTGAGGGTGAACAGTCCTTCAGTGTACTTGTAAATTTTGCCTGTTCAGAAGTATTTTAATGTTATACAATTTTCCAGTTACTTTGGTTAGTTTTCCAGATACTAAATATCTGTGAAGGCCCTTTTCTCTAACCCGATAGGCAGCAAATCATCAGTTTATTTGGAATAATGTGGGTCGTGACCTGGCCTTATACTGGGAGTGTGGGATGCCTTGGGTGGGAGGGGATTGTGTTGCTTCAGAGAAACAGGAGGGGAGGAACATACAAGGAAGCATCCATCATGCATCTGTAGGAAACAGACCTCATTGGTCTTTCTGTTCTTGGAACAATTTATTATAATCTATTCTCATAACTGGGGGGAAATGATCCAGTTGAGGCAGTGGGGCTGCTGTTGTGCTGTGCCTGGTGGGGAATCAGAACAGAGAAAAGGAGCAGTGCAGTGTAACCACAGCACTTGGTGCACATGCCTTTGGTGGAGCTGCCAGTTGCTCTGTTCTGCCTAATTAAATTGCCTAGATAATTACTTGATTTGCATAGTTGATTTTGGTTTTTTTGGCTTGATTTGAATGATTATTCTTTGTCTAAAGGTTGCGAGAAATACTAATGGTGGCCAGCGCAAACATTAAAACACCGATGATGAGTGTTCCTGTGTTCAGTACCAAGAAAGCTCTCAAGAAGGTGAAACAGCTTAAGAAACAGCTCACGAGAGTGTGCTTAGCTGAGGTGAGCCTCCTTTTCAGTGCATCCTCTAAGAGTCAGCAAAACACCTCCTCTTTGAGCTCATCAGTGATTTGCTGTGCCATTGTCTTTGGCTTTTTTTCAAGCACATTTTCCACAGTCTGTAGAATGGAGGGATTGTGTTTTGTCTTTGAGACAAACTAATCTGTGAGTGACATGAAGCTCAGATAGAGACCTTTCTATTTGTCCCCCACCCCTTCTTAATCTTACACAAACGGCTGTGCTCAACAGAAGCAAAACATGTCTCTCTGGAGATTCAATACACTGGGATGTGTTCAGCATTCCCTCTCTTCCTGGGAGTGCAGCCTTGTGCTCTCCTACATGCCCTCCCCTCTTCTGTTTTACTCTTGTGAGTTGAAAGCAGAAACAGTCAGGTTGAGACTTAGCTGTGTGCTGGAATACTGTCCTGTTCCATGAGCATGGTCAGTAAAAGGAAGCTGTTGGTCCCCTGAAGAAGGGTAATCTCTTGTGAAATAGTTGGATGTTCTTCCAGTATTGTTTGAGTTCATTGTTGGGAAGAGTTCAAGCCAAAAAGTGCAGTAGTGTACAGTCCTTTTGCCCAAGAGCAAAGCCTCCAGAAAAGTTTACCATTTAGCCTTATGTAATTCTGGTTTCCTGTGGAAAGCACTGGAACTGCAGGAAATAAATGAAATGTCTTCATCAAAGGAGTAACATTCCTATTTGGGAATGTTCTGTAGGTCTTGCAGAAAGTGGACATTGAGGAATCCCTCCATGTGAAGCACAAGCTGAACAAGCATCGCCTTTACAAAATCAAATTCCATTTCTTGCCCAATGAATATTACCAAGAGGAGAAGTGTGTGAAGCCCAGGCAGGTCTTGCACTTCATGGAAACAAGGTGAGTTTGCTTTTAATTTCTTTAATATTTGCTCTTCTTCTGCTTTTTTATGGGCTTTGCATGTGGTTGATTAGAGCTGGTGTGGCTTTTAGAGCAAGAGTTCCAGCAGATATGGAGAAAAAAAATTACACAGTTGCTTTTATGTCTTAAATAAAATTGGCAATTTTATTTTTCAAGTCCAGTAATGAACCATCTCTTCTGAAGGTCAGTTTGATGTGCAGTTTTTATATCCAGATGAATGTATAATTTTATGCTTTGGATGCACGGCTACATCTGTGACAGTAACAGAACTCATACCAATCTTTTGATTCCTAAATGAATGAGAAAGGGCTGAGAAAAATTATTTGCATTATCCTAGAAGTAGGATAATGCAAATAATCCAGCAGGGAATAATGTCCTAGTATGAATTGACTGGCTTGTTAACCAAAATAAATAAATTTTTTCACAACTTCAGATTTTCTGTTGTACTGCTGAGCTTTGACACTCTGAGTTGCTTCTTCTTTCAGGTTCTTTAAAGTTCTTCTGGAAGCAATTAAAAGGAAGACTACAAAGATGGCATCTTTTAATGAAGTCAGCACTCGGAAGACAACTCGGAAGGATTTAGATGATGACCAAGACAAGGTACCCAAAAAATCACCTGAAAAACACCTCACTTCCTTTCCCTGTTGTTGAGAACCAGAACTGGAAAAGTGTAGCATGTTTCAGTGTACACAAAACATGTGAATACTAAACTACTAGTTAAATAATTCATACATAAACCGTCTTTGCTTTCTCATAAAATTAACAAGGAGATCAAAGTTTTTGTGTGTTAAATGCTGATTTGCTGAAGACTGTACTCTGAAAATGCCTGTTCATTTTAGCTGCTTTGAGACAGAAGCATATCACTCTGCTTGCTCCCAGATCAGTGTCCTGTAGGAGCAGTGGTTGTCAAAACTTTGGGGAAGGTCCTTTGTTCATTGAAATGCCTTTGCATGTTCTTTCTGCCACTCCTCTCCCATCAAGGACTGTCAAAGCAGAGTGACATCTTATCCATCTTGTAGACATTCTTCGTGTTAAATGTTGAAGTTATCAGGAGTGGCAGTTCATTTCTTTATAGTAGTAGACATACAGAAATTAATGTGTCTGTAAAGGTAGAACATTGAACAAGAGATTTGTTAAATTCCAAATGTTTGGCTGAAGCCTAGCAAATCTGCCTGATTTTCTGCCTATCATAAATTTTTAGACACCAAATTGTTTGGAAGCTGTAGCAGAGGAAGAAGAGAACATTGTTGATGCAGAAGCTGATGAAGGGGATGGTGATGCTACAGAAACAAAACGGAGGAAAAACCAGGAAGAAGAGGTAATGACTTTATAGGTGCTCAGCACTGCTCTTTAATTCCCTATTTCTTCCATGTTTGACTTGGGAAGGAAAACTTCCACTGAAATGAAATGCTGAAAAAACCAAACCCCACTTGAGAGGAGATAGGAAAGTGTTTGCTTTGGGCTGAAGAGTTTTCATTTGGTTCTTTTCTGAAGCCTTGTTCTTCAGGCATTTGGGTGGATGTGTCTGGCAGTCAGGCTGTCTGTGCTGAAGTTAACTTTTGCTAATTTCATGCCATTAATTGTTTTTAAAATTTTACTGTGGTTCTTAAAAAATAGTCTCCCTGCATGTTTCTCTATGTTCAGTACTTGATAATTGGGTCTTAAAAGATGGAGTGCTGTAATTTTAGCAAGAGGGTGAGGTAATTGAAAATTCTGAGGGAATCCTATTAGAGTTGGATTATGGGAAGAAGTTGGACTTTGTCAGGGAGAGCAAACTAAATTCTGCCACAGTCTCGGCTTCCTGTAGCATCCTGGACTATGCTGAGAAATAATGGTAAGATTATAAAGAAATAAAGACTGAACTGAATCTGTTGTATTATTTTCCTTACAACAAAATTGCATTTTCTTTGTGCCGTAGGGGCAAAACCCTTGCTACTCAGCAGTGAAGAACATTCCAGAATTCAAGTGTGTGCTGTGGCTCTGTACAGGTTCTGGCTCAGATAAACACAGTGTAATTTCTTTGCAGGTTGATTATGAGAGCGAAGAAGAGAACGGGGAAGAAAATGCTAATGAGAATCTGGAAGATGAAGACGCTGAATCTGAAAAAGAAGGGGAGACTCCTGGTGCTGAAGAGGATCAGAACCGAGCAGAGGGTGAAGATTCTCAGCATCTCCCCTTTGTGTCTCAGACTAAAAAAGGGAAAGATCGATTGCTTCAGTCAGCAGAGGTGCGAGTGAGCGCTGTTGTGGAGAGCCACCCATCCATACAGGATTACACATTTGACACCAAAAATGAGCTTTGGTGTGAGGTAAGGTGGAACATCTGTGGGTGGTTGCACAGTGGTTGCATGTAGCAGCCATAAAAATGGATCTTTTCAGTGCAGTGCTGCTATTTTGTCTCAGCAGTACCATATGAATACAGAAAGTGGCACTACAAATGTATTTTTGATGTAATTTGTAATAATTCTTCATTTTCAGAGCACCTCGTGTAACTTTTTCTAAAAACAGTTCTTTGACAGGGTTATTATATTTTAATCTTTTAGTATATGATGGTCTGCTGTGTAGCCCTTGATGAATAAAAGTGATGGCTGTACTGTTGAAAAAAACGTAAGCATCTTAAAAAACTAATAAAAACCTCAACAGACGTGTGCCTGTCCCACTCCAAAAAAAAATAAAAGCCATCCCAAAAAGCTGTCCTTTTAAGTTCAGAGACCTCAAAAGCAATGTGGATGAACAGTCCTGGGATGGGGACTTCACATTACCATCATTCAGCTCTAATTCCAGTCAGACATTTATGTTCCGTAACACACAACAAGGGTAATTCCACTTGTCTGCTTTTTTTGCTTGAAAAGAAGTGTGCTGGTTATTGAGCCTGGTGTTCAAGCCTCCTTACACTGTGTTGTTTTTTTTTTCCCATTAGGTTTCCTTGGCATTGCCACTGACCAAGGTGTACTTTGACCTCTCCTCCCTGCTGGCATCCCTGGCACGCAGCACAGTGATCCACGAGGTGAAGGGCATCACACGCTGCCTGCTGAATGAAAGTACCAACAAGGAGGGAGAGAAGGAATTTGTTCTCCAGACAGAAGGGATAAACCTGGCAGAGCTCTTCAAATACTCTGATGTGTGTGATCTAGTTCTAATCCCAGACTTCAATGATCTTTTGTGTTCTGGGGGAGATGGTAGATGATGGATGTCATTTCAATTTCTCAGGGGTGATGTATGGCCTTTTCAGCTCTTGAACTGTCTTTCTTCTCTTTTTATCCCCAGATGTGTTCAGAGCTCAGCAGAGCCTTTTCTCAAGGGCAGTTTGCAAATCAGTGTTTGTGCAGCCGCCAGGGCCTAATGACAGATGATTTCACACCATTCTTCTCTCTCATGTCTCTCTAAATGTTACTTGAGGGAGTTCTTCCATCTCAATGAATTGCAGCGCTGGGAGATGAATAGTTCTGTTATCTCATCTAGCCCATAGCTCTCCAAATACAGGATTGTTTTAAGATGCATCTTCTCTTTTGCTGAAAGTTCTGGCTGTCTGAAATACACTGGGCATTGCATTGTGTTGTTTGGAAGACTATAACATGTTTTGCTAGTGTATTTTGCTAGCTTGTTTTTTGTGATTTCAGTTGATTTTTCTCCTGTGGTGAACTTTTAACTCCAGTGCTCCTAGTCATGTATTTAATGCTGCTTAACTCAAAGCCTCAGAATAATTTTTGTCTCTGTGTGACTCTGAGCTGCTCCCTAGATGTTCTGTAACTGTTGGTGCTGCTTGAGCTCATGAAAAATGGAGGAAAGATCTATCTTAGCTTGGTTTAAGTTATTTAGAAATACAGAGCAGCTATTGTTCTTATTTGTATCTCTGTTTTTTCTGCTTTCAGATTTTGGACCTGAACAGACTTTATTGCAATGATATCCATGCCATGGCTAAGAATTATGGAATTGAATCAGCCCTGAGGGTGATTATAAAGGAAATAAAAGATGTATTTGCTGTATATGGTAGGATTTATTTGTATTTTCATAATCTTTAATACCATTAAGATAGGAAAATGCAGCCACATGGTTTCAGTTACGGTTTTGCATGATCTTTTCATTTATGTGCCTGTTTCAAGGTTGCAGGTTTTCATTGTTTTAATGATTTTAGAGTCTTCTGTGAACACCTTGTTAGTTAATTGTTAGGTTTCTTTTAATCAGTAGAAAATAGGTGAGGTTGAATTTATTCCCCCTTCACAGAGTTCTTCCATTCTGGTATATTTTTTGCAAGCTTCAAGTTTCAGAGCAATTAATTATTAATCTCTGAGGAAGCCAACTGTTAGACTTGTACAGTGGCCCTGAGAATAGGATCAATCTTTCCTCACTTTGCCTTTTTAATGATGGGAATCTAGGCTCCTGAGTTTTTATATCTTTCCTAAAATAGCCTCACTGCATTGCCTGAATGTTCTTCTCTTAGAGAGATGTTTCAGAGAGCCCAGCCTGAGTAGGCTGCATGACTTCATAGTCACTCACTCACTGGAGTGGAGTCTTGCTATGAAATAAAGTAGTGAAAATAGGGAAGATTAATACAGTGGGAATTTTAGCAAGCAGTTAGATCAAACAGAATTGCTAGCTGGCAGCCCAGAATGGTCTGACCTTCAAGTTGTTCAAGAACTGCTCAGTAAATGTTGACAGAGCTGTTAATGACCCCCACTACATTGAGTCCACAAGTGTTTTTTTAGGAATAAGTGAGGTTTTTAGTCTGAACCAGGTTTTCTGTGAATGCATGATCCCATGCACCAGGGATATCAGAACCTTTCTGACTCTGGGGCCCAGCTAATTCAGGCCACCAGGTGAGAGGCAAGAGCTCTGTCCCTCCCAGATGGATGGATGTGTGGTCCCCTTCTGTGGAAACAAGGATGGTGCAAACATTTGCTGATTTTATGTAGAGAAACTCTGTTGCCTTACAGCATTCTTGACATTGCAGTTTCCCATTCTTTTCATTTCAATGTGGAGAGATACTGTTTTGTGTTAGAGTGAGGTCTGCCTCTCTAGGATATTTGAGGGGAGCAATTAAGCCAGAGAGACAATGCTAGAAGAGTGTAATAGAGATGTTCTCCAAGCTGGTTGGATTCAAGGGGTTTGTTTTAGACCTGATTTGTTTAAAAAGCCCCACAGACTTAGCCCTTGAATGCTCTGATGATTGGCCTTTCTTTTGTTTTAAGGAATTGTGGTAGACCCTCGACACCTTTCACTTGTGGCAGATTACATGTGTTTTGAAGGAATTTATAAACCACTGAATCGCATTGGAATTCAGTCCAGCTCCTCCCCTCTGCAACAGATGACGTTTGAAACCAGCTACAAATTCTTGAAGGAAGCAACAATGATGGGTAAATTGTTTACTTTGAGATCGCTTGCTGCAGCATTTCACGCATTTCATGTGCTCAGTTTTTGTTTGCTTTCCAGTATTTTGAGTAATGCAAAATTGCATTAGACAAAAATGCCAGAAGCAGAAGTTTTAATTAAGCCCTTGCCTAGGAAAATGTTCCAGATGTTTTTAGTAAAATTCTGTCAGCTTAAATAAAGCCAGCTCCCACATGTAATTTGTGGGGTCTGTAACTACTTTCTGTAAGAATTAGATAGGCACTTCTACAACAAACCTTAAGGTTGTTAAGATTTGTTACAGCTAAGCTTTATAACAGACTACTAAATCTGCCTTTTTCTGTCTCTACCACTAAAATTGTCTTTTCTGCTTTGTTTTTGTGCCTACATTATAACTTCTATATCTTTTCCAGCCTTGCTGTCCAGCATTTTATTTTGAGAACAGACCTCCTGGCTGTTACTTTGACTGAGCACTTTATATGTGCTTTTTTTCCCCTCAAACACAAAGAGTCACTCATGTGTCTAATGGTAGGTTTCTGGTGCCATTTGAGATTCCCAAGAGTATCCTTCTGCCCTCTAGTTGCCTCTCTGGAAGGTGTAGAGATCACATGGCTGTGTGGATTATTTAGGACGTTTGGAGCAGCACTAGCCATCTACATTTAAGGCCTTCTGTCCAAAAAGCCCTTGTGCTTCAAGTCTGTCATTTGACAGCTTTTGTGATCTCAGCCTTTTGATACTAATTACATCTCCCTTTTGCAAATAAACCTGGTTTCTGTCACTTGCCACTCAGATGCTTGCTTTGCAGATGCTGCTGTGCTGTGTCATTCCAGTTAGAAATGGGGAGAGCTCTCAACAGGATCTCTTCAGCTCTTAACCTGCCTTACACTCATACCAGAAATACTTCTGTCACTGAATTCGTTTTTGCTAATGCTGTTTTATACCTTTCCTGAGAAGAAAGATTGAGTTTTAATGAATAGCATTGGTTACAATTGACATAATTAATCTGAAAATCATGAAGGAAAATTGTAAATCCAGGGTGAAATTAAAGAGAAGAGGATGTTTCTCACTCATTTCACTCTCTGGATTTATGTTGTATCACATACTGACTTGGAAATGAAATCAGAGGAGGTTTCTGCCAAGTGAAATGTAATGTATGGATAATATTATGAATAAAGCCCTTCAGTGCATGCTGACAGAAGGGCACGGTGGCTCGGCAGGAACTGCACTGATTACAAGCAGAGGGAGTTAATGATTTCACCACGCTGGAAATCAAAGTCATAATGGGGATTGCAGCAGCCTGGATCTAATTTGCTTTAATGTAACTGATAACTTGACTGAACAGTTCAAGAGACACTGTGAGGGTGCCTGGGGCTGATGCCCTGAGCAGTAGGAAGGAAAGGAGGAGGTTTGTGAGGATGTTCCCAGCTGAGGGGAGCAGGGCTGGTGGAGCACAGGCTGCTCAGCAGGGCTCCTTGTGCAGGGAGCAAACTGCATCAGCAGTGAGATCCCCGGGCTGTTTGCTCAGAGAATGACTCTTTGTTAACATCACATGAGCAAACAGGGCAGCACTACTGTCCTGTTTAACCATCTAACAAAGGGGCTTTTTTTTTCTTCAGCTGACACACATTTAGGAGCAGCTATTTTAATTACCCAGCTGTGGCTGAGGTCAGAGCAGTGAGCACATACACAGTGCTGTGTAGGCTCATGCCCCCACCCTCTGACAGACAGAAAGTTCAGTACATTTTGCTCAGTAGAATAAAGATAACCAAACCTAGCAGCAATTTAACAATTTTATTTCCAATTTCCTACTGCTGTAATGATAAATTTTTGGCTTGCTGTAGTTAGGATGAACGAAAAACAGCCTGAATGCTTACAAAAACAGTGGAAGCAAAACAATCCCAGCCAGACATGTCATCTGGAGTGCTTCCAAATTTCTGTGACACTGTTTCGCTACAGTGAATAACCACAAAATCAGAGGAATTCATGGAATGTCTCTCCAGTGAAAAGTTATCTTCATATCTAGCCAGAAGGATTTAAAATACACATCAAAAGGATTCGTGCTAACAAAGGAAAAAGGCAGCAATGGCACGGGAATCTTTCTGGTTTTGCCTCACATGTATTTTTTAGTGGTCTATATAGCTACCAGGATGTGTTCACTGGAAGGTCAAATCTGTGTTCTCTTAGAATTCAGATTGTTTTGTCTTTCCATGTGGAATCAGGAGATTGTAGTAATATGTGGCCTAATTATTTGCTTGGACCAAAGATGGGGATGAGATAATAATTATTTTAGGAGGGGTAGGAAAAGTTCTGGACTCCTAACTCCCAGAAATCCCAATTCAGTGTGAACAGCAGGTGGCAGAACCTTTCTGAACCTGGGGGTGCTGAACCAGATGGCTTCTTGCACATAAACCAAAATGGTTTCTTTCCAGCACTGATCTTGGAGAAACCTTTGGGAACCTCCTAACAGGATTTTGTTTGAATTCCGTTGCAGGCGCCCACGATGAGCTGCGATCCCCTTCGGCCTGCCTGGTGGTTGGAAAAGTTGTCAAAGGAGGGACTGGCTTGTTTGATCTCAAGCAGCCCCTGACATAGTGTTTTGATGGTAACTTAAGGATCTGATTGAAATGTTCATCTGAGAGCTGCATGTGCTCTACAGCTATGCAATGAGGGCACGTGCTGTGTCTCCAGACAGCTTCCCTGTGCCAGTAGGTTTCTTTATCTGGATACCCAATGAGCCTTATCTATTTAATGAGTATAGGAGCTATCTTCTGATCCAAAGAAAATCTTATTTACTGTTCATCAATGTAAAAAATGAGGTTATTTGTTTACATAGAAAAGAATAAAATGCAGGAGTGTGTCTGGGTCTCAGGCTGTGCAGCAGTTCTGGAAGGCAGAGGTGAAAGCAGAATCCATTTATGCTGTCTGACTTCTGTGGGGCAGAATCCCATCAGGGTAGGTGGTACCAATTTCCATGTGGTCATTAACATGACAAATTTCCAGTACTGGAAATAGAGTTCCAAACTGGCAAGTGTACCTGGGCACTGCTGTGCTGAACCTCAACATTGCATTGGAGCATCTGTGCTTGAGACATTTTCTCTTTTGCTGCACTTGGGTGCACTGACATGAACTTGTATAAACTTTAGAGGATGCATTTTCCTATTCTGCTGCTTCATCTGTTCAGAAGGATGGGTCTGTGACACAGTTGTTAAATTTCTTTTAGCTGAAGAGTGGAATTCAGAATTTTTGCAGTTTCTATAGGCATTTTCCAATGCTCTTTTAACTTCTTTGGGTAGACCAGATCTCACCCAGTGAGAAACTCGGCTTTTGCTGAAGAATAATTCCTTAAATGCTGTAGGAGTGACTATGTGAAAGACTCCTCTAAGAATTACCAAAACAGAGATTGTAAACTATTTTTGCTTAAATATTCTGTCTCAAAGAGGATCTTTAATAATAAAGAAATTGCAAGTAAATACTTTTAATGCCCTATTATGTGGTTGTATTACCAAGGGGAGTACACTTGACTCTGATGGTGTTAAAATCATGTGGCCTGGGGCTGTTTGCCACTCCTCAGAAATCAGACTTATTTATATATTCTATTTTAATCAGGATGCACTGCACAAGTAGTTAAAAATTCTTTGGAGTTCGCTCACTACCATCTAGGCAAGTTTTCTAACAGATCTCAGTGCTTGATTCTTCTCCCTGGTACCTCTGCACCAGTGGGAGTGCCAGAGCAGAGGAGGGCCACTTCCAGTGGGGCTGCACTGAAGGGGATCAGATAGTGGGAGATATTGATTTAGGGTTGTGAAAGAGCC
The DNA here is from genome assembly GCF_963662255.1 of Cinclus cinclus. Taxonomy (NCBI): domain Eukaryota; kingdom Metazoa; phylum Chordata; class Aves; order Passeriformes; family Cinclidae; genus Cinclus; species Cinclus cinclus. The sequence goes on from NC_085050.1 coordinate 5,812,894, forward strand.
TCTGTGGAGTCTCCTGAGGGACTCTGTTCTGCCTCAGCCCCTTAGAACTGTGTCACATGTCCTGCCAATTGCACTGAAGCTTAACAAATGCGCAGGTGTCCAGTTTCACTTTGGAAATCTCTATGAAAGATTTCCTTGTGTTTTAGCACCTGCTTTGTAGTTCTCAAAAATGCCATTCAGCAAAGAATCATGAGAGACTTAGGTACAGTTTAGCAAAGAGATGGGAAAGAACTGAAGTACAAAAAAGGCTTTTACTTCCAGGTTACATCTGTACTGGTACAGAATGTTTGTTGAGGGGTCCCCAAGACAGTCCTGCAGTGAAGAGTGTCTCTGCTGCATTTCCTATCTGGAGATGTGGCATCCCTTGGTGCTCAAAACAGTTTGATCTAAATGACTCACTCATTCAAGTGAAGTGGTTAGTCCATGCTGTTTCCAGTAACACTGATGATTCTTTAGCTAGAGCTGTTTGGAAAATGGGCTCAGGCTATGGCAGGATGGTCTAACTTTCCCTTTCAATGTTGAGTTGTCTTTAAAATACTGGCATAGACCAGGATCCAAAACCTGATTCTGATTGTACTGAAAGAATTGGCGCTGTAAGAAAATCTCAAACACGGTATCTTAGATAGAAAAAGGAAGTAGGAGGCTGTCTCTGTTCATGGACAAAAATTATAGGGGAGAAACAGATGAGAGGCCATATCTCCAAGGCTGGAGAAAGGTACTTATTTTGGCATATAAATTAGTTATTTTATGCTGTGAAGGAGAAGCAGCTGAGGTAGCAATTGCTCCTAATCCCTGCTGTGAGCAGGTTGGCTTGGGGATCATCTAAACTGCCCTTTCTGAGAAAGGAATTTCAGTTTGCTTAGAATTAATGGGTGTGTAGAAAACAGCTAGAAAAAAGTCCTGCTTCATGTGGTTAGAAAACTTTCTTTTCACATCCCATGACCCTCTCTGCATCTAGATCTTTCTGTTTAAAGTGTCTGTTTTGCTCCTTGCACTCATTGCTCTCGCTGTACAAAAAGTACAGTGCTTTTTGAGGAAGTGTGAGCTGCCTACCCCCAAACACAGTGTGGAAACAAGCTGCAGTAATGGGTGGGGCTTTTGCTGCTTTGTGATTATTTGCAACAAGAGTTGCTTTTGACATAACCCTAAAAAATGAATGGTAGATGTGATTTTGTAGGGAGGAGGAGATGATGATTGAAAAGTTGGAAGAAGGGAACCATCCCTTCTCTCAGCTGTCTGGTACACTTCAGGGTGGCAGGATATCCTGATGCTGTGAAAACATGGGAGGAATGAGAGAAGAAAAAGTAACTTCCAAATTTTCTCCCTTTATATCCATTAATAATAGTGATCAATCTGTCTGAAAAACTAAGGGGTAAAAGCTTGACTGAATGTGCACTCCAGGGATGGGCTGGTGAGTGTATGAAGATATGAAAGCTGGGGAAGAGGATTTTGGAAAGCTGTAATTAGGAGAACTTTGAGTTAGCCAGAAAGAGGAAGCAGTGATCCTCATCTGGTCCCATGTGCCTTGTCAAGCAGGGTATAAGCTGGGGGTTCTGTCCTGCTTGTACAGATGTGCTTGTGTGTCCTATGAAGACAGTCTGAGAGAGCTGGGGCTGTTAGTCTGTAGAGGAGGTAGCTCTGGGGAGAGCTTATAGCAGCTTTCCAATAATTAAGAGGGGCTATAAATTAGGGAGGATGATGTTTTACGTGGGCAAATAGAGATGGGATAAGCGGGCACAGTTTTAAACTAAAAGAGATTTACATTAAATGTAAGGGAGAAATTCCCTGTGAAGGTGGTGAGACACTGGACCAGGCTGTCCAGAGAAGCTGTGGTTGCCCCGTGCCTGGAAATGCTCAAGGCCAGGCTGGATGGGGCTCTGAGCAACCTGGTCTAGTGGAAGGTGTCCCTGCCCATGACAAAGGGTTGGAGTGACATTTTAAGGTTCCTTCCAGCACAGTTCTGTGGTTCACACCCACTTGCTGATGCAGATTTAATACCTTTAAGACAGAGATAACAGATGTTTTCAGTTGTTGGTAACAGTTGTTGGCTTCTATTTGTTCAGGAGTTGGAATGCAAGTTCAAGTCCAGAAAATCAAAATAGAAGGCTTGTTTCTCACAGTAAATGATAAAAAAAATCCTAATTTGGGCAATGAGATGGATACAAATAGAAAATAGTTCTCCTTTCATCTGAGAAGCAAAGCTAAATATTAGAAGACGGAGCAGAAAAGTTTGTTTTCCCAGTTCACTGATTCCCATGTTGCTATGCTTGTGTATGTAGGCAAGTTACCAGGCAGTGGCCACAACACAGCTTCCAGAGATCTTTAATCACTCAGAGCCTTTCTGGACAAACCACTTAAAGCTTGCCAGTAAGTGCTGAAATCTGGAAGCAGCCTCATCTGCTGAGGAATTTGCAAGTGGGAGAGCATGTGGCACCTCAGGGATGCTTCCCACAAGGTCAGACTGTGGTGACCAGGCTGTGCTCCAGAACGTGGCTGGCAGCAGCAGGAGGAAGCCAGAGCAAAAATCTTTCTCTGGAATTAGGTCAGATGGGAAAACTTGTGAGTACTGCCTCTAAGGGCTGAGATCCACAAAGTGTTTGGAAGGTTTTGGTGCTGAATGTGGCAGTCTTGATCTTTGGGGTGGGTGTGAAGTTGTGAAGATGACTGCTGTGGAATGGGGGAGATTGAGCTCTGCTTCCCACAGCTTCCTGCATGGCACCCAACTCCCTCAGCCAGAGGGGAACAGCAGCAACTTTGTGCATCATCAGTCCCCGCTTTGCTGTTTTACATAGTATGGATGATGCTTCAACCTGAAGACCCCTGAGTTTTGCTTTGTTTTTATGGATAATACAACTAAAAGAGAGCAAAGGTGAGTTCTGTGACAGTGCACCCAGGGAAGAGGCAGTGCCCATGAGCCCAGGCAGTCCCTGAGGACACAGGAGCCCTGCTCTGTGCACTGTGCACTGCACTCTCTGCAGTGCCCTGAGGGGCTTCAAACCCCCCCTCCCGAGTGCACTTAGCACCAGGACAGGAAAATTTCAATTTTCTTGCTCCAAAATTCCTTGCTGCTGCTGGAAATAACAGCCGTGCTCAGGGACAAGGGCAGAAGGAGGTCAGCTCCAGTCCCAGAGGAAGAGAGGGGAAGCTGGGGCTTTCTTGAAGACCAGAGAAACCTTTCTCCTTATGTTTGTGCAGCCTCATCCAGAAGGGCAGAGAGAAATCCTGCCTCAAAACAGTATTGCAATTAGGTCTTTTCCAGGATTTCAGGTATTTTCCTGTGATGAGAAAGACAGGGGTTGTAAGTCTTCAGGGAAAAGAGAGTGATGAAGCCATGTGAGCACTGTAACTCCCCTGTGAGGCAACCCCCCAGCTCCTTCAGCATTGCCTTTCTACATCAATTCTGATTTACAGTGCAGTACAGGTTTAATGAGCCTGGAGATGCTCTCAGTGGGAATTGAACACCAGTACTGCTCTACCCAATCCTGGATGCTGAGCTGGAGATCCACGGGGTGCAGTGGGGTGCTCAGAGGGCTGTAGGGGGGGAAATGAAGGTACCTACAGAGCCCCATGGGCTGCAAGGTTAAAGGGCAGCTGGGCAGCGTTTTTCAGAATGTAAAATTGATCAGGGAGACATCATTAGAGCATCCTCAATGGATGCCTGCACTGCTGAGCTGAGCTGTCAGCTCTGAGGTGTCAGAGCCACCCCACAGTCTGTTCCTGCTCCTTTTACAGCGGGTGCCACACAGCCAGGATTAAGCAAGCTACTCATTAATGATGTTTTACAGTTTCCTGGCTTAGATCCCTCAACAGAGCTGACTGTCCAAACTGCCCTGGAAAAGTTCTAGGTCTGATCACAGAGATGGAGAGGATGTAGAGCTGTTCCTGTTTTCCTAGTGCAGTGTGCCCTGCCAATGTTGGAAAGATAAATGATCCCCCTTGGTGGAGCTGCTTTGAGTCTGGTGGGGCTTGTGGCTTGGTCTGTAGTAACACTGCTGCTGTTGTTTGGGTTTTGGAGCCCTGCCTGGCACTGCAGACAGAATAACGAGTGATCAAGAAGTAACAGTGGAACAGTAATGCAAACTGCAATAAATACAGAGATGCATTATTAATGGGACATTAAAACCAAAAGGGCAAGTAGAGCAAATTGTATGCTGGCAAGCACAACAGCTCTGCAGAAAAATCCCACAGCTGTCCCTTGAAATAAATCAATGCTCTGTGCAACATTTCTATACAGGGTTCTTCTGGTTTCTGTTATACTCTATTTGTTCTGCCTGGGAGCCTGGGTTATTTCTGGAAGATGCAGAATTTGAGAGGCATTTTAGCCACAGTAGCCTCCTGAGTGTAAATAAGGTTACAAACCAGAGCAGTGCCCTCAGCCTGCCACAGAAATCAACCTTGGCTTAATGGATCTTTAATTTTGGGTTAAGCTATAGAAGTGGATTTTACAGGAGTGGAAAGACAGCAGAGTCTGAATTACTGCTTTTGCTAAGTTCAGACATGGGTTGGAGGCTGGACCCAGACTGATACCAAGAGGGGCAGCAGCAGGAAAGGCCCATTTCACCCCCTCTTTGCATAAACACCAGCACTGGGGACAAATGTATGTAATTTTACAGTAACTAAAGCTCAGACAGAAGCTTTTGGCTTTGCCTCATATTTTGCGGCTGGTCCAGAACTATGGGGAGGAAAGAGCTGCTGAAACAGCTCTTTTAAGGTGCTGATGCTTCTACACCTGTACCCACCATGCTGCAGATCGGCTCAGTTATCTCTGGTACAGCCAGATCATGACAAATTCATCTTTGTCCACCAGAAACAGATCATGCCCATGGATGTGCTCCAGATGAACAGGCCAGCAGCAACTGGGTGACACAAAGCACGTGGTGGGAGCACAGAGAGGATCTACCCCTTTACCTTCATACAGGGCTCTCATTGACCCAACTCTTGGCTACCAAGTGGCTTCAGGTCTCTCTGTTGGCCCCTTGAAGCCAAGTCCTCCCTAGTGCTTTTACAGTCTCTCTCTCAGCATTGCTTTTCACTTGCAGAGGTTCCATTAGGTATGGCTTTGGCTTGCACAAGCAGCTCTTGAAGCTTAATCTCCAGCCAGGTCAAACTTAACTGTGTCCATCTTAACTGCATTTCCCTGCTGTGTTTCTGGCTCCCCAGTTTCCTCAGAGCCTCACCCTTGCTTGGTGGTGATCATCCTTTCCAGAAGGCTATGACAGAGTTACTGCTCCTGTGGTTCATGTTGGCTTGTCCAAGTTGCTGGTGGGGCTGGTGCTCTGGGGAGGGGGAGCATTGTGCCCTGTGCTGCTGCCAGGGATGCAGGGGATGCACACAGGTCACTGCTGCCTTCCCCTTGTGCTGTCCAAAAACTTCCCCCCTCATCAATGCTGAAACCTGTCCCTCCCTTCCTTTGTGTCAAATTCAAGGAACTGAAATTAATTTGGGTTGTTCGGGTGTTGGTTTTTTTTCCTCTTTCCTGCCAACATCTGTCATGCCCAACTGTTTTCACACTAAGCTATTTATGAGAGTGAGTCTGCTCATTCATTTTGGGTATGAAATGGGAGACCTGCATGGAGAGTGAATAACTGGTGGCACATGCACCTGGTCAGGCCCTGGAGTTTAAAGCCAGGCTGGGATTCATCCATTGCAGCTAATCGCAGCATTACAGCCCCGGGGTTGTGCCACAGGGGTCTGTGTTTCCCAGGGCCCCTCTGACTGTGACTCTTAAGTTGGCAGCTGGGCTTAATTCCACACAGTCCTACAAAGCCATGCGAGGCAAATATTTTATCCTCCTGGGATTCATGGATATTCTTATAAGGAAATGTTTAAAACTAATCATAGAATCATTTAGGTTGGAAAAGACCTCCAAGCTCGAGTGGAACCCTTGACCTGTATTTTTTCTCAGCTTAAACTGATGGCTCCTGTGGTGGTAACAGTCATGAATTTATGTCATGTGGTGTTGGGGGAATTGTCTCAGAGTTTTAATTCCTTGAAAATATTTGGGATTTTTTTTTTATTTTTTGGAAGAAGTTCCATACTGTGATGATTATCATTAAGGATTTGAGCATAAGAACAGATCATTAAATGCAGAAAACAAAGTAAATGCCAAAGATGTTACCTTTAAGAAATAATTATGGTATCAGGTAGCCTCAGAATATGAATATCTGGGATCATTAATAATAAAAACAAGCAAATACCTAATTTAATTAGTAGTAAAGACCTTAGAAGATTGAAAAGGACACAGGTGAATGAACAAAAGAACTAATTATCTGAGTTCCTGATGAGCAAATTAGGAAACCTCTTTTCAATGGAAAGATGGAAATCCAGATACCATAAGGCTTTCAAGACACAGAAGATTAAACCATCAAGTGGGTTTGTAGCCATGGTATACCAGAGGCAGACTGTGTCCTGAGTCACTTTTGTGGCAAACAACCTCCTGCTGGCAGTTTTGACAAAAGAGGTTTTGCCACCCATTGCCTTCCTAAGCCACCCCACCCTGTCCACCATTCTTGTGGTTTGGTGGGAGCTGCCAGGAAGGTGCCTTTCCCAGGTAAGGTTTACTTTTTCCTGCTTGGAAAATCTGCTGCTAAAGATATGAATGGCACATGCTGGCCCATCATGGTGAAGAAGGTCAATGTCCACCCTCTTCAAACTCCCCTGCACTTGCTGGATGGGCCTGGCTCCACCCAGCCCCCAAAAAGTGGCCAGGCCTTTGTACCCAGTGTGAAATGAGAGAGTTAATTATTATTTTTTAGAACAAAACGGGAGACCCCGAGGTGAGATTTTACTGTCTGGGATAAATCAATACATGGAATTTGCTTTGGTAACATCAGAGAGGGCTGGTAGTCCAAACAGCTCTCCACAGCATTGTCCAGAGAGGGGACAGCAAAGGCTGGAGGACCCCAGCTGAGACATCCTGCATCCCCAGTGACCCTCAGCCCTGCTACTTCTGCACCTTCTTTAGTGTCCCCCTTGAAACATTTCTAGCTGCATCCCCATCCTTCCCACCACCTCTCACAGCATGTTACCCGTGACTCAGGCATCACCCTCAGTGGTGCCTGTCTCCCTTTTCTGGGCTGTGAGTCAACACATGCTGAGGATATCACAGATGTAAAACTGATTCGCCTGCTTTGGCCCTCACTGCTTTTCATTAATTAAACCCCCAAACCTCCACTCCTTTGTCAGAGTTGTCTGAAATTACCTCCTAGGCCTAAAATATGCCAGGACTGGGGACAGCACAGAGCTTGCAGAGGCTATTTTTGAAGATAAATCAAGCTTAAAAAAAATAGGGAAAGATGTGGTGAGGATTTGATACTGGCTTAACCCAGGCCTTAAGTGCCAGTGCTGATACAGGGCACAGCATGGGTGGTGCTCAGCAGAGAGGAGGAAGGGGAAGCTGAAAGGCAAGAAAGTACCTTTACAAAGTGCTTTCTGCTCTCACTTCCTCACTGCTGGTCTGGATCCTGATACAAGCAGCTGTGTTAATTTTTGTACATATCATATCATATCATATCATATCATATCATATCATATCATATATCATATCAATATTAGTTATTTATACATATATATGTACATTATTCAAGAATATTCTTTCAGTTGTGCTTTAGGCAGGATTTCACCCTGCTAAACACAGCTGCAGTGAGCAGGGAGTTGATCAGAGCCAGCCCAAATCCACCACCTTGCTTTGCAAGCAGTGTGTGCCAACCGAGCAGAGTAAAGGGCAGGAGGGCAACAGAGCTTCTTCCTCTCTTCCCTTCTGTGGAGGTGTGTACAGGACAGCAGCACCCCAGTGCTGCTCACTCTCACAGTGGCCATGAGATGTCCCCATGTGTGGCAGGCTTCCTTGGAGATGGGCTCCACAGTCTTAAATAAAAACCTACTCCTTCCCAGCACAGCTCATGAAAAAGAATCCTGGAATCATGGAAAGGTTTGGGTTGGAAGGGGCTGTTAAAGGTTACGTAGTCCAAACCACAATAAGCAGGGACATTCTCAACTAGATCAGGTTGCTCAGAGCCCTGTCCCACCTGACCTTGAATGTTTCCAAGGATAGGGCATCCACCACCCTTCTTGGCAACCTGCGGCAGAGTTTGACCACCTTCATTGTAAAAAATGTCTTCCTTTTATCTAATGCAAATTGACCCTCTTTAAGTTTAAAACTATTACCATTACCCCTTGTCCTATCAATGGGGACACTGCCAGTTGATGATATTAAATTATTGTATGCAAAGGTGACAACAAATTACAAATGAGCAGGCAGAATTTGGAGCTCTTCTCAGGAGCAGTCCCTAATTGCACAGAGCTAGCACTTTGCTTCCCCTTCCTATTCCAACCTGTTTACTTGCTCTACATCATGCTGTGCTCCCATGTTTTGCTCCAGGCAGCAGGTAGGAGAGATAGGAAGCAGCTGAGAATTTCTCCAGGGACACCTTATGGTTGGATTCTGCTAGGTGCCAGCTCTGAAACATCAGGCAGTTTGCACTCAGGCCTAGGAATATAGTGAGGACAATGATGGGCTATTTGTACTGCACCATGCTATTTTTAAAAGCCCTGCCCCTAAGCTGAGACACAAACCCTTCATTACGGCTCTTAGAATAGACTCACTGTCTTCTCATGGATCCTTCCTCTTTATAAAATTAGTTCTTTTTAAATTCTCAGTGTAGTCCCTTTTTGTTAGCAGATGCATAAGAGGTTATCTCCAAACTATGGTCTGAATGTATGTATGTGTGTACATATATGTACACCAATATACATATTTTTGATGTATCACTGCAACTTTTCATGAAAGATTGAGATGCAAATACTATTCCTGAGGAAATCAGAATAGAAGCATTGGACCCAGCAGTCCAGATTTAAACAAACTGTGCAGCTCTGAGCATGCATACAATTATGCACATACATACAAATAAACAAGTTTTCCCAGTAATGAAGAAGTTAATCACAATGATTTCTTTGCAATAACTGTATGCAAATAATTTTGAAATTTGCCTGAACACCTGTCAGTTCAATTGTTTTGACACTGTGTGCAACAAGGCAGTTTATTCATGGTGTCTTTGCAAGGCTGGGAATGAGCAGTTGTGAAGCACCTGAGACTGATGTCCTCATGGCACTGCACATGTGGATGCCTTTAAATACAGTTTGACTAAGGGGCAAAGGAGGAATTTCCTTGGAGAGACTAATACTGTGGCTTTTCTGGCTCTGCTAAGGATGGAAAAACAGATATTTGCATTGGAAAATACACATGTGAGTGATGAAGAGCTATGGAAAATGTGATTTATGATGAGGTTTAAATGTTGCAGCTGGAAAGTTTGGCTGGGGGTGCAGAACAAGTTGATCCAGCCACCAAGAGGGAAGAGATCAAAATCATCCAGAGTATTTTTCCCAAACACTTATTTGGCTGAGAATTCAAAATTACCGGTTCTGGGTTAATGCTTAATTATTGACTATCTATAAGGAAAGGCTCCTTCTCTGGTGTATCTGCATTCAATGGAGAAACACACACCTGAAAAATCATGCAAAATTTGACCTGTGATATTCTGGCTTCCATCCCCAATGCCAGATTTGATATGAAATACCCAGGCCAAGGCAGATGGGTTCACTGCGGCAGAAACCTCTCACTTCCCCTGCAGCTCATTCATACTTTGGCCCAAGTGTCAGGTGAATGATTTCCCAAATTCCCATTCCTCTCCCACACAGACTTTTTAAAGCTGCTGAGAACATGGAACTCGATCCTTGCCATCCTCCACCCCAGCAGCAGCAGGGCTCTCACCCAGACACTCTAGGCTTTGCCTTTCGAGGATGTTGGCAAGAAACAGCTTTGACTGCACTAAAGGAAACCATTTCTCACCCAGCAACCAGGAAACTGAATAAATCCTTGCCACAAGATCTGTCAGTGATGAAAATTCTGAAATTGTTTACAAAGAGATTAGGCAAGTTCATAGAGGGCAGGGCACTCAGAAGCTCTGGGGTCCACATGCCTTGTCACCTCAGCCCCTTCAGGAAATCCTTCCATCACTTATGGCCAAGGTCTGTGAAATAATAACAGAGAAAGGATCACCCTCTCCCTGCCCTAAGTGGCACTGTCAGAAAGTTATACTGGGCTATGGACATTATTGACTAGACCCAGTGTAGGTATTTTTCTGGGGTTGCCAGATGATGCCCTGTGCCTGAGCCTGAGTGTGTGGCTGTTTGAAGCCGTGGTGAGGAGACATCAGGTCAATTTTATCGTGGTATTTTACAATTGTTTGATACTGGCACAGTTAACTGTTTCAGGGCAATATCCTTTCACCCAATACACACCAACAAGAGTCTCCATTTTACAACACTGCTCATCTGCACAACAGATGAGTGTTGTCTGGTGTCAGGAAGCTGCTCCTGCCACACCCTAAGCAAGACAAATGCAGTCCCTGTGCCTTGCACCACCACAGATTTTTTATGTCGAGAGGTAGTTTCAATATTTTATCTCTTTTTAGTCTTTGGCCATTGACACTGGCAGTGTTGAAAGACAAAGAACTGTATCTTTGCTCAGTGATTTTGCTTCCAAAATTGCTACAGCTCTGGGGGAAGATGAGCTTTCAGAAGGATGTCTGTGCTGTGATGCACTGCCTTGGTCTCCCTTTCTGTTTCTGGGGAACGTCACCATGCTACAGACCCTTGTAGCCAGCCGTGGGGTTTTCCTGGTTTTCTAAGCCTGCCCCTTAAAGAATACTCTGATTTTACTTTGCCCCAGGGTTCAGTGCGGCCTGTTATTTCATTGATTTCTTTGTCCAGACTGCAGGGTTGGGAGATAAGAGCCCCAGAGTTTCTGCCCAGTGGTCCTCACAGCTTCTCTTTTCCATCACCTTCACCCCTTTCTGGCAGGTTTAGCTACTCAGAAATGCCATTGCCATAGTTAGCCCTAGCTTGAGCCAGCAGGTGGAACAAATGTTCACTCCCTTTCTTTCAGTCTGAACTATTATCCTTCCTATTTAGGTTTCATGGCTGGGGTGCTAAGTTATCCCTTGCAGTGGAGAGCTGAATTTAGAGTAAGCACTATGTGATGGTCCTCCCTGCCTCTGGATCCACCAGCACCCAGTGCAGTGCAAGTGATTCTGGAAGTGCTTTCCTCTACATCCCCTTCTTAAAAGCCATAGGGCTGCTTTAGTCTTCATGTGTGACCCTCACCAACTAAATGTGCCATCAGGCTGTTGGCAGTGTACAAAGCAGGGTGGTTCTTGCTTCAGCAAGTGTCCTGGTGGAGCCAGGTGAAGGCTGTGCAGAGTTACAGGCTGGTGCTAAGGCTGCTGGCAACACCTCTAGCAAGCCTCCCCTCAGAAAAAAGGAGACCAAATCCAGCCAGGCTGGAGTCTAAGACAGCATGGTGGAAAAAGCTGTGTTCAAATTCAGCTCATTAAATTTCCAGCACACGTGTATGCTCCAGCACAGCTGGGCTTAACAAAACCATAAATTTAGACCATCTGATATCTGACCATAAAAATGATCAATTTATGACTGACTGAATTATTTTGCCCTTTCATCCTATCTAGATTCTGATCTACATTAACTAAATCAGTCAGTGCAACTTTTCTAAACTGATTTTAAATTGACCTAATTAAAGCACTAAGAGTACATAATGGAGATATACTTAACCAAATTTAACCCTTCCTTAAATCAATTACACTAGAATTCAGTAATTTGCAGGCAGAAGCTAAAACAATTTAAGAAAGAGTTGAGACAGGTTAAGAACCCTTGTAGTGCAGCTACACTTAAGGCCTCAGAGGAATGGGGAACATGCTGGTGCAAACTACCCATGGCTATAGCTGCAAATATCATCTGAGCTTCCCATCTGAATTAGTCCAGATTCAGTTCACCCCATTTCTTCTGCTGCTCTTTCTTTACCATTAAAGTGGTCTTTAGCACTTTAATGAAGGGCTTGCTTTTCTCCCTAAAAGGAGAGAAGGAGTAAAAGTACATACCTTCACTTTTACCAACTTTTTGATAAAGTAAACATACCTTTTTTTTTATCAGCTTCAACTTTTTTATCACTTTAAGCAACGCTGCCATCCCTGACTAGTAATTGGTGTTGTTAAAAATAATCAGTAAAGTCAAAATTGTCATTACATGGCAGTGAGTGGGCTGGATGGGAGAGAGCCCTCCAAACCACCAAGACATCATTAATTAGGGTTTAATAAGTACATTTGCTGAGGGATGCATCTGAGTTACAGAAGATTAGGTTGAAGGGATTGGGAAATCCTTGTTGTGTTGCTCTACCCCTCTGGAACTGGTAACTCCACCACTCATCATCTCCTTGTTCCTTTGATGAACTGAATTCTTCTCCAACTGGTCCATAAAGGACCCAGTCCTCCAATTCTCTCCTGGCCTCTTTCCAGCCAAGTATCAACTCTCTCTTCCAGAAACCAGTGTAATAAAAACAACATAAAAATTGTTCATTAAAATAGAAGGACTACCAAGAGTTCAATAAAATAACAAAGAATAGAACCAGATCTGAGAGGGCACAAGTCATGCACCCGTAGTCCACAAGAATGTCTTGATTAGTTTGAGCTGAGTTAATTAACCATACTTAAGTATCCATTGTTCAATGTGTAAAAAGGATCTACTGACAAGGCAGAGGTTCTGCCGGGAAGAGGAGTCTTCTTCATTCCAACGACCACCGGAGGGCAAAGTACGACCCCTATCAACAGGCAGTGCCAGCGCAGACCCGACTGCAAAAGGGACACGTACAGCAGAAACAAGGGGTATAAAACCCAAAGGACTGAGAGAGGAAAGTGCGCGCCGTTGGTGGAACGCTAACTCCCGGCCGCCCAGCGCTGCTTTTGCTTGTTACCGCTTGCTTAATAAATTCCACTGGTTGATGTACAATTGGCTCTGAGTCAGTGTGTGTGACAAACACTTATAACACCAGGAAACTAAACATAAACCCAAATGAGAGTGAGAAGTAGAGAATCAAGCAAGCAAGTGGAGATAAAACCCTAGGAGAGATAGAAGCAGGCGATGAGTGAGGAGGAGATAGTCACCCCATACAAGGACACTGAACAGTCCCCAGAACTGAGTGGCTCACTGAGGAACCCCTATGTCACTCCATATGGACACAGAACAGACAAGTATCTGCTGCTGCTATGGGCAGGAAAGCACCTAGGCAGAAACCACAGCCAGCACAAGCCTGCAGACCATGCCTGTGGTGATGAACCAGTGGTAGGGCAGGCAGGTGCAGAGAGGAAACCTCATCCTTGTGAAACCCCGTGGGAAGAAGTTACTTGGGAGACCTCCATTAAGGGAGGATAAGAGTCAGCAGAGCCTTTTACAGACCCAGCACTCCTGGGGAGATGAGGGTATGTGTCTATTTGTGCTGTTACCAGAAGCAGTGCCAGGTCACTGCAGTCAGCTGAACAAGGACCTGATACAGAGAAAATAGGTTTTGGTGGAGGATTTTTTGTTTGTGAACAAAGGGAACTGAGGGATGAGAAGGTGACAGTCAGTCACTGCTGCTATGATAGTCCTAGAAATGCTGCCTAGGAAAGGGGGATTTAAGGAGCAAGGTGGTCGCTGCAAGTCTGGTTGCTCAATACACCTGGCTGGCAGCCAAAGCATGGAAGGAGAAAGTAAACACTTTCCGCTTCACCTACATGCTGCATCCATTGTACAGTGTGACACAGCAGGCAAGCTGAAGGCTAACAGAAGGCACTTGCAGAAAGCTGCTGGAAGCAGGGCCAGGCACACATGGTGGTCTGAGCAGAGCCAGGTGCACTGTGCAGGCTGGGAAGCAGAGTGATTAATGTAGGAGACACTCACATGGCAGTCAAACCAGCGGGGTGCTGCCAAGATGTGAGGAGAAAGTAAATCACATCAGGAAGGTAAGATTTTTTGTTCCACTTGTATACTGAAGACTCATCATACATTCTTCTAGTGCTTGCAGAGACAAAAAGTAGCTGTTCAGTCAAAACTGAACAACAGAGAGCTGCATGGGCCTGACCTGGCAGGTCTGAACAAAGAAAACTCTATACTTAAAGATCAGGCTTATTTCTGAATTATTTTTATTACCACAGAAGCCACAATAACTACTGGGGAACCACTGTATTTCATAAGAACCACCACTGATGCTTGGGGCTGCCACATTTTGCCCTCAAAATGGGGAACAGAGAAAGATCTGGCCACCTGTACAGAGAGCATCAGCTAAGTGTAAAACAATGACATGATTGTTGGTATTAGATGACAAACCTGTCTCTCGGCTAAGTCTTGTTGCACATATTTTTGGAAGTGTCATTTTAAGCAGACAGGCAGAGGAGCAAGGTGCTGTTTTGTCTCAATTTGCTACAGGATGGCTGGAGAAATGTCACTTAAAGGGATATATGCAATACCATTTTTAGTGTGTTACTGATGATAAAAGGGTCATAAAATTTTTAAGCTTTTTTTTTTTTTTTTCCCTTAGGTGACCTTTGTTTAATGAAAGTGAATGGCAGATTTACTGCAAAACAAATTGTAGTCATTAGAAGTTAAAGAAAACCGAGTTGTTGCTCTCAGGTGCTACAACAAGACCTATACCAACAGCCGTCATTTTTACCCAGCCCTTCTGGGAGGTTATGAAGCTGGTGCTGAGAAGTTTTCATGGTCTGAAACTTCTGGGACTTTAATGCAAGTTCTCTTTGTCCCAGCTTTATTGTCAGTGAAGATGGGATGACATAAGCAATGTCAAACTGTGCCATTTGTGAGGACAGGAAGAACCAATGGTGCTTACATTGAGTTAGTTTGTATCTTCACCAGACCCTTTATAGGGGTTTCTGCTGTATTAAAACTCCACTTTTTTTGGTAGGGTTAAGTAAAGGTGGCTGGTAAGTAAACTGAGCTCTGTCTTCTTACCACTAATTAAATAGTAGCAATATTGATTGAAAGAAAGCCAAATACTTCATTTTCCAAGAGTCATCCACCTTACTCTTCATATCTTTCACCAGAAGCAAGAAACACCTTCCCCAACACAAGGTAAGTGATCAGCAGTATATTGATATGAATGTAATTACTAGAGAATACATTACTTTATGAGTGACACTGATAACTTTAACCTGATTTAAATAGCTGTATTCTATGGCTTTTCTGTGTGGTTTGCAAACTGGTGACTCCCTATGAACTTGGATCAATTTTTACATCTCTGCTTGCTGCTGCTGCTGAAGAAAAGCTGTGATGAGGCGACTCACTGCCACAGTCGTGCATGAGCCATCTAAAACATCACATTTTTCATCTCCAGTTCTGCAGATCCTTGTTCCTCTTTTTCCTGTAATGACTAATTAAATTAGCGCTTTTTTTTTTTTTTTCAGTTTTCTTTTCCACTCTAGTCTTTTAATTCTGTTCAGCCTTGCTCAAGACTTAGGACAAAGTCTGTGTATCTGTTTGCCTGACCTTGTTTATCTGAAATTTGATGCTGGTTTCACTTGAGGTTTATCTGACTCAGCCTCCGGGCCTCCCACAGTGATGTGGATATTTGAGCCAGGCGTTCTGGGCTTCCTTTGGCAGCAGCCAAGAGAAATAGGCATGTTTAAGGTGGGATTGACTGTCCTTCATGTAGCAAGGTTTGCAGCAGGGTGATAAGACCCCACACTATTACTAGGATCCCCACAATCATATGTGTTGCATCAAACATCTCCTAAAATCAAGGGGGACATTTGTAATGAATTTTATAATGTCTTTTCATTACTGGCTGTGGAAAACATGTTTGTCAACATAACCACATCGAGTTCAGTCTGCTGGGGGACAGCAAATGTTCTGGGAGCATGTCCCACCAGTATTTCACTCAAAATAAGTCACAGAAAACATCTTTTTGTTTAAAGCCTGAGCCTGGCCCCTATGGCCACAGTGGTGGTGAATGTCTTTAGTGCTTGCTGTTTGTTATGGAAGAGAAAATTAGGATAAAAAGCAATTCTGGATTTCCCCTGAAACCACTTCACCCTTGTGCTTGTTAAAGCATTGCTTTCTCTCTAATGCCCTTAAACTAGTAAACTTCAGAACGGCAAGTATTTAATAGTAACATAAGTGCACTTCCATTTGGGCAGGGAAATAAACTATAATGATGTCAGGATGTTTATACTAAAATATTTGTGGCTTTTCCTGGTAGGATGCCTCTGTGAAAGAAAACCTCATGCAAACAGAAAAGTTCATTCTCCTAATTAAAGCAGTAATAATCTTTACAAGGAATTATTAACACCAAAGGCCAGGCTGACATTCCTGAAGTCCTACTGACAAAGCTTGTTGCCTGTTGCCTTGCTTTCAGCTGTGCCAGAAAGCCTCCTGACAAGTGAACTGGAAGTGCTTTCAGAGGCACAACTGCAGTGTCATTCAGCCGCTCTGGTGCCTGTTGTGCTGCGGTACTGGCACCACCACGGTGATGCTGCCATGCCTTAGCTCTGCTCTGCTTCAAGTGTTATACCTTTTGTAGGCCTAGGGTGGTGTTTTCTTTATAAAAACTAACTTTAGGCCTAAGAAAAGGATCACTGGTCTCTAATCAGAGGAAAGAAAAAAGTCTGTAAAAGTGCATTTTAGCAATGAGTATCTCTTCCACATTAATATTTCCCACATGTTTTGGAAAGGCTTCTCTTTTTCTGCCATTCTCAGCAAACAGATTCCAGGCCAGTTAAAGTCTCAGTTCAAAATAAAAAAGGCTTGGGTTGATCTTGGGTTGCCAAGGAAATTTCTTGGCTCAGCTCAGAATGCCACAGAAGGAAGCACTGTGGGCACTGTCAGAGAGATGGGAATTGCTATTTGGATAGAAGGGATAATGGGCAAAAAGGGAATATAGCAGGGAAACAGCAATGCTGGTGGAGGGGATGATGCTGCTACACTGCTGGGGGAAAAGTAAAAGCCCTGGTCCCTCTCTCACATTGGGTGCTGCAATGCAGGGCAGGCATGGGCAGCCCTTGGGGTGCATTACAAGAGACTCTGTGACATCCTTCTGTCTCTACAAGGCAGAGAGCTCTCAGCAAAGCAAGGCAATGTGAATGCTGCCACGTTCACCTGCTCCAGAGTACATCAGTCCATCCTAAGTATTCCCCATGTCCCTGTAGAACTGGTGTCCTGTAGCTGTCAGCTCATGGAGATCACATGTGTTACTATCAAGGCTTAAAAACAGTATTCAAGAGATGTGAATGACAGCTTTTTTTCTCATAAAAAACAATGCAAAAAAACCAAAATGTGTTTCTGCTTGTGTTTTAAAACACAGAATGCTTCCCACCAATTATTTTGATGATTTCTCACTCAACCCATCCTCGAAAGCAAAGACTAAACCTGCAGTATTTTCTCTTGGTCTGACCACAGAGCTATATTTGTATTGCTGCTTCACTGAGGCAGCATCTAAACACCCAGGACCTCACAGCCTTTAGCCACAATCTCTCAGCAACAAACCTTGCAGCAAAGTGTTCAAAAACAACACACATTCCAAAGGTGTTTCTTTTTTTTTTTTTAAACAGAAATAAAAACAAAAGGGAACCAAAAATAGAAAGAACAGACAATGCAAATTTAAGTCAAAGTAAAAATATACTTTTTGGAACATCCAAAGCATGGAGGTCCAAAGGTGCCTCCAAGCAATCCTGCAACTGGGTTTTCACATTACATGCTTTTGCAGGAAGGATTCTTCATAAATCTATTACAGTATCAAAACCACATCAGTCTGCTTCTCCATCTGAAATGCCACATCTTAAGCAAGTCATTTGGCAGCAGTGGGAAGGGTAAAACTGGCACGTGTTGGCTCAAGGCACTTGGTTTTGAACTGGCTCACCAGCCTAGCTGGCAAACAACACTCCTCTCAGCTTTCAGGGCTGATTTATCCTGGCGCAAGCAGAACTCTGGCACAGTGTCATTAGTGATTGAGTGTGATTTAACATTTGTACATTTCTAGGAGGAGCAGTTTCATTTCTGCTCCCAGGATATCTTCCACATGCAGAAAATATTGGTGGTCTTACTGCAGCAGAGAGGATGGTAGGTGAGTCCACCCTCCAAAGGGAGATCCTAGAAGCACTGCTGAGCCCCCAGTGCTAAATGCACACCTTGCCTCCTACCTCTATTTTTAGGGCAAGACATGGACACCCGCTGGTCCTTGCTGTAACACCTCTCCAGATTTACAGAGAAAAAGTGGACGGACGTTCTTTTCCTCAGAGATGTTGAACCAAAATAATCTGATTTAACAATGACTTGGAGTGGCCTGTGCTGATAAGTACAGCTCAAAAGCAAACCTGAGCCTGAGAATGGGGGAAAAGAAAAAAAAAAAGAAGATGATGGTTTGGACCTGTGCAGGAGATGATGTCATCATGTGCGATCTACACATCTGACCATATGATGGCAGACAGGTAGGTCCTAGACCACACTGCCCTTGCTGGGCTTGGCACAGGTGGGGAAATGGAGACATTTTCTTAAAGACTCAAATGGAGTCTTTGAGAAAATAGCCTTGTTTTTGGAGAAGAGGGGTCACTTATGGGATTTCTATGGCTGGTTATATGAGAAGTGCCCAGTGCAGCACCAATAACCCTATGCTCTTAGAGCTTGTGTCCTTCCTCTCTGGACACCAGAGAGCAGCCTCACATCTCCACAGTATGAACAGGACTGTTCTGATTTGTCCCTCACACAGTCTCCATTTTGCCTGTTCTTTTTCAAGCCCTTTAATTGTTTTGTCCTGCTCTGATTCCTATTATGGCACAGTAAAACTGTGTGCTGTGCAGAGAATGCTTTATTTAATTCGTTACGCAGCTCAGGAAGTAAAAGAAACTCTTCAATAACAGATCCTCAGCAGATCCTGAAAACCCTGCATAAACTCTTGACACGGACAGGCACTATTTATTCACAACATAACACAAAGCAGGACCCTGTCTGCCTGTGGCACATTGTCAAAATACGGTCTTCACGCTTTCTGCAGCTGAGAAAAGCCTTGATGGGTTCTGGTAATTGCTCTTGCATCTGTCAGGCAATGCTAAATCAACTCTTTCCTCCTCCTCCTCATTACTCCTTTGGGCTTACAGAAAGCAGAGAAAATGCAACACATGTCAGCAGAAACAGACATGTTTGGCTGTGTTCAGTTAGTTGGAGGTCAATGGTTACCCTTCAGTGTCTCAAATAAGCAAAAATCCCCTTCTTCCCAGAGCAAAGACACAGACTTTGATCTCAGGACATCTCCTCAGACCTGCCCTGCAGATGTACCTGCAGTTCAGCAGTTGTAGCATTGTTGCCCAGTTATTCATTATATGTTATGCCCAGACAGAGTTAACATAGACTTTATATTAGGTAAAACACTTTTGAGAGAGCATACACTAAAGCAATCAATAGCTTGCACATCTGCTCAGTTTTCTGTGGGAGGACAGTTTGTAAGCATAGTGCAGGAGGCAATCTTTCCCAAAGAATTACACCTGTACTGATTACCAAGGAGTAGAAACAGCCTTGCCTGCCCAATGAGGTTTGGTGTGATAAAAGAGTGGGCTAGCTGGCTACAACTTGTAGCTGCAGTTGTAGCTTGAGATCCAGAGTCTGCTGGCTGTGAGGAAGTGACATGCGGCTATGCAAGGGACAGATAAGGTAAGAAGATGCTGTGTGAGGAACAGACAGGGTTAGGTGGCTGGGTAAGGGACAGCTTGGGGTTTAGCTAGTCATGCAGAAGGAAGAAAGAAACTTGCAGAGAGGAGAGAAGGAGTCAGTGCTGTGTAGAGCTACCTGTTACGAAAGGAGTCAGAGTTGCCTGAGAGAAGTTCACTGAAAGAATGCATTAAAAGCTTTTAATAAAGGACTGGTGACGATGCTAGTCATGTCCATCTTGACATAAGTACTACAGTTTTCCAGATCTTACCACTGCCTGAAAAGAAGCCCTTCTGCCCTAAAGCTGAGCTAACAAAACACTTTCTTCTTCTACAACAGCTGTATGTCTACAGCAGCGTGACAGTTTGTGCAGAGCAGCTGTAGCCTCAGTGCAGTTCTCTATTTTATCCATTCATTGTCTGTGGCAGCTCAGCCATAATCACAGAAATCTGCCATTCTGTTCCTCACATGAAGGAACTATCTTCTGCCTCTGGCTCATCTGGAACGCATTTCAGGCATCAGCAGTGCTCTTGGAGGCTGCCAAGAGGAAGGGACAGGAGGTTTCCTTCAATCACAGCCTTGTTAGCCTCTCCCTTTTCACTGCTCCAATCACTGCAGATCTGGTTTACCTCAGGCAAAACTGCTGTGAAGAGTAGAGTGATGGTTTTCGCACTAGTGCTTTTCAGCCGTTCACAGCAGGCTGAATCAGTGGAGACAGTTTCCGCCTTGCAAAGCTGGTACCTCAGATTGCCTGTGTTTTGTGTGTCTGAGCACGGGCATGAATTAACACAGGCTTACCACAACTCAGCTGCAAAATACTAACCTATGACATTTAAATGTACACAGGAAAGGATGAAGGTGAAAGTAAAGGATTGCTTGAGAGATCTGATTGCAATCCTCCTGTGAGGTCATTGAAAAGGAGGCTCCTCTTGGGATCCATGGTGGGAAGATGAAGAAACAATGGGCATCAGCTGAAACACAAAAGATTCTGACTAGATATAAGGAAAAGCTTTTTTACTGTGACAACAGTCAAGCAGTGGGGCAGCTTGCCCAGGGAGGTTGTGCAAAATCTGTCCTTGGATATTTTCAAGTCCCAGCTGGGTAAGATGTTGAGTAACTTGGTCTGACCTCAGAGCCAACCCTGCTTTAAGGAGATTGGAGAATAGACCTCCTGAAATCCATTCTAACTCAAATTACCATGTTTCTAATGTGTGTGATTTCTTTGTAGAGTAGCTTATCTACAAAATGGTAGACCGTGTGCTATGAAAGTTTGTTTAACTGATAAAGAAAGGAACAAAACAGAGTGTGAGCTGTGGTGTGTACATACTTCCTATTCAACAACTTTTTTTTTTTTTTTTTTTTTTTTTAGGTTTCTGCCTCATAAATACCAAAGGTTGCAGGGGATGTACTAAGCAAACAGGGTGATCAAACCCACAGTGTTGAAGTTTAAACCAGCAGGTGATAAGTGCTTACACTTCTCTCTGAAGAAATCTACGAACAAACTGATGAACTATATCAGGGATTTTTATTGGATTTTAAATATAATTGCTACAGAAACTGCATAGGAATTAGTAATGTTCCAGAACAAGAAAGCTAAAGTTCTCTTAAATACAAAAGAAAGCTTGCTAAACTGTTATGGTTTAGTTTGTTTCTTTTTTGGCCAATGCATTAAAAATGTAATAGTTTGGGTTTGCTAGTTGTAATATATTTACTTTTTGTTGTGAAATAAATTAGGAGTAAAAGTAAAGCAGACTTAAAAGGGAATAAAGAAAAACTTTATTAAGAAAACAAAGAATAATACATTTAAAACAGATTTTTAGACTAGTCCTTTTTTTCTTTTTGTTACAGTTTAACAACATGCAGAGACACTTCAGTTAATTTCTTACTTAAATAAACTTTTTTTAGTTTACTTTAGGGAGATGAGGTTTATTTTGTTTAGTTATAAGGATTTTTTTTTTTTTCCAAGAGGGAAGTAATTAGTTGGTTTTTTTTTTCTACTTTTTTCATGAATAACAACTGCCTGGGATTTGTTATCAGGAATTTTTTTCTACTCTACAGATTTTTTTAGAGTGGAGTGGGCCATGTTAAAAAAAAAAAAGATCATGGGATATTACTTTTAAGGGTGAATTACTTAAAGGCAGTTCTTTTTAGCTCACTCTTTTTTTTTAAATTTATACTTCATTTTTAGGAACAGCGATTCTCCTTTTTTGGGGGGGGGGGGGGGGGGGAAGCAAAGGATTTTTTTTATACACTTTACACTTTGCTCCACTCCCATAGGCTTTTCTTTTTTTCATGGTTTAAAGGAATGTTTTTGTGTTGTACAGTCTACCCCTGTAACTTACAAAGATTTTTTTCAGCCAACTTTCACGGCATCTCCTCATTCTCCTTCCATCTAGAAACTTAGCTTTTGCTTCATTGACTTTGGTGTATCCTTTCTGGTCTTCTTCCTCTCACCCAAGGAAGGATGGAAAGTCTGGAAGTCTTATCTGAGTACTGGAAAAAAATTAAAATCTCACCCAGAAGTTGCAGGGGGTGAGCCAGGCCATGCTGGAGCTGTGTCAGGATCTCAGGACGTGCTGGGTGGGGGGGGCAGGACGAAAACCGCAGAGTCCATGCAGAGGAGAAATGGGTGCCAAGGCTGTGTCTCCATGGTTCCCTCCGGCGCTGCCCGCCCCCAGCTCCAGCCGCAGCCCGGGGGTTCTCCCTCTGCCCTGCCCAGCACACAAAGCCCTGGGGGCTCTCCCGAACCGGGCCCGGCTGCCTCCCCCCAGCCCGTGAGGGCGGCCGGGCGGGCTCGGCCACCCCAGGGCTGCTCCGAGCCGGGGCAGGGCAGGGCCACACCGGCAAAAGGCGAGAATCCCAGCAATGGGCTCTGCTCCCCTTGGACACTGGGGCCCCTGGTTGGAAATGGGGCCCAGCAGCCTCTGGAGCCCAACCTTGCCTGGCCCGGGCCGCATTGGAAGGGGCCCGGGCCAGATCGGTGTTACCCTGTAAGAGGCTGGAAGTGCAGGAGAGCTTTCGCGGCGTTTGCTTGCTTCAAATGGGATTCACGGAGCGAACTGACTTTTTCCAATTGGTTTCTCAGACTGTCAACAACTAAACCAGCCTTCAGTTGGTTCCATCAATTCACAGAGGAAGTTCTCATGGAGAAAAACTTCCTAGTGTGCCCTCCCCTCAGGGTAAAACCAGCACATAAACAAACCTACAGGCTGTTCCTTGTACTTGATGTTTTATATTGATTCAGTTTTCTATTTTAGTGTGGACATTTCCAGGAAGGGCTGGGGCAAGGGGGAAAGAGGGAGAAGAAGCTAGAAAAGCCTTTTTAGCTCAGGCTGCTATGATTGTATTTAGTATTTCTGGACGTGGTGGACCACAGATAGTCTTGTGGCCTCGGTACACTCCCTGGCCAGCTAAGCCACAGAGGAGGAGCTGTGACAACCTCCCGGAGTTGTTTGTCACAGTGGGCTGGATGCTTATCTCCTCGTAAACCGCTTCACTCCATGTGCTCGTCTCTAAGATTTCTTAGAAAAACTCTTAGACATCGACAGTATCATAAAACGATTTAAGGTTATACTTGCTCTCTGTTACTAATGCTTTGTGGCATTAGGTAATTGCTTAATTGAGCATTTAGAAAAGCATTAATATATTTTTCTCTGCAAATGCATTATTAATATATACATTACAATCTCTGCTGTTAAGGCTTTGTATGTTTATTAATAGACTTAAAACACTGAACTGCATGAAAATATTTTCTGCTAGGAAAAAGAAACTCAAAAGGACACAATTCACACCTGGTCTACCATCATTACAAATTAAGTATTTGTGTTGATACGTCTACGCTTCAGCAGTTCTAAGCCTGTCTGTACCAGTTCAAATGGGAAGTATGAATATTTCTATTCTGTTTCACATTAAGTCACAAAGCCAACTTGGTTGAAGAATAACAAACTGCTTTGCATCCACCCCTTTGGACCACTGGCTTCTCTACTCTACAATGTATTGTTTCTCTCCAGAGTAGCACATTACCTATAACATCACTCCTTCCATGTAGATGGTATTTAGGATTGTGCTGACAACTTGCATTATCCCAGAAATGAGAAAGGCACTGCACTTGCAGGTGATAACTTAGTTCTAATGTTTCAATGAGTTTTTTTTTTTTTTTTTTTTTGTTTGTTTGTTTGTTTTTTGTTCAAAACAGTAGGCAGTGCCAAAAATCTGTGTGGGCTTAAATATACTAAAAGCAGTGAATACGGTGAAAGGGAAAACAAAAAGTCAGTGCAAAAACCCTCACAATTACTTAATGACCAGAAATACTTTGGAGAGATTATAACACCTGGATGAGCTGGGGTTGGGAGGTAAAAAAAATAATCCTAAATCTATAGAAACTGATATTGGGTTGGCTGAAAGCTCCAGCCACCCCAGAAGTTTCAGATAGAGGTGGATAAGATGTGAGTAGGAAGACAGAAAGAACTGGGAAAACATGTTCTGTACTTCCCCAAAATGTCTTTCCAGCCCCAGCAAGTTACAAGTCAAGAACCTGCTGAGTTAGATCAAGAGTCTTTGATGATTTTCCAGTTCCTTTTTAAGCCCATGCAAAGTTTTGGTACCCGCTATATCCTGAAGCAAAGACTTCTGGCTTAACTATAGACTGAATGAAGCACTATCTCCTCTTGTTTGTTTTGAACCTTCCAAGTTATCCTTTCATTTGCTGTAACTCAGTTCTTGGGTCTGATAAGGCAGCGAACAGTCTGGATTCCTAGTTCTTATTTGGATCTCTCAAGATTTTACACAGACTTTGATATTCTTTCCCCTTCCCTGCAGACTGAAGAAACCCAGTTGAGTCAATAGCTCCTACTATTTCTGATATTTTACTGGTTTTTATTTAATCTATTCCAGTTCTATCATACTATTTTTTGAACTAGAACTGCAAAGGCAATTAAAGATGCAGGTGCAAAGAGGGATTGATACAATGACACTTTTTATCTCTATTTCTCTCTTCATAAATTTTAGCAATTATCTTAACAGTTCTCAATTTCCATTTTGATCACTCCTGAACCCTGAGTTGCTTTTCTTAGAGAACCACCTTTTACAACCTTAAGGCCATTTTTCTCACTGGTAAAAAACAATTTAAAGTTCCTCAGTATATATGTGAAATTCAGGATTGTATTTTTTCTCCTGGTATGTCAGCCTTTCATATTTATCAGATTTAATTTCATCTGCCATTTTGCCACTGACTGTATTAGTAGCATAAATTTATTCAGTTTTTCCCAGTTAGCCCTACTCTGAATAGCTCATTATCAGCAACACATTTTGTAAATCACTGCTGACCTCAATTTCTATCAGTGATTTGTCCAAGTTTCATATCCATTAGCAGCCTTGTATTTTACTTCCTTTGGGGAGGAATCTTCCTGATTGCTTTTGGAAATTATCATAGACAGTTAATTGAATCTTCATGGTCCGTCAGCTTTTTGACTTCTTCAAAAAAAGCTTTCCTGAGACACTAATTTGCTTTAAAAAAGCCATAATGACTTTCCCTAATGTTTCATCTTTTCTGTGTGGCCACTAAGTTTTTTTCTGTTCTTCAGCATACTTTCTACTTATATGTCTGTCAAGGAGATTGGGATTCCAGGTCTACAGCTTCCACACTCTTCTCCAAAACCCTTTAAAAAATCCGGTGTCATGTGAGCAACTCTCCAGACCCCTCTGATGCTGAGGTAACTTTAAGTGAGAAGTCAGACAGCAGTTCAGGTTCACCTGAACCGCTCTGTCTCTGAGCAGCTTGACACCTCGTGGTTGAACACCCTCTGGTCACAGCAGTTGGCTGCTGCTTGCTTGTTAATGTGTTCCTTCATCTTTTATATTTGCACTGTAATCCAAGACACATTTTCCTAATTATTTCCCTTAAAGAAGCTTCCCATTTGTGCTAGTTTGACCTTCGAAACACCTGAGGGGAGGGCACACTAGGAAGTTTCTCTCCATGAGAACTTCCTCTGTGAATTGATGGGAACAATTGGAGGCTGGTTTAGTTGTTGACAGTCTGAGAAACCAACTGGAAAAGTCAGTTCGCTCTGTGAATCCCATTTGAAGCAAGCAAACGCCGCGAAAGCTCTCCTGCACTTCCAGCCTCTTACAGGGTAACACCGATCTGGCCCGGGCCCCTTCCAATGCGGCCCGGGCCAGGCAAGGTTGGGCTCCAGAGGCTGCTGGGCCCCATTTCCAACCAGGGGCCCCAGTGTCCAAGGGGAGCAGAGCCCATTGCTGGGATTCTCGCCTTTTGCCGGTGTGGCCCTGCCCTGCCCCGGCTCGGAGCAGCCCTGGGGTGGCCGAGCCCGCCCGGCCGCCCTCACGGGCTGGGGGGAGGCAGCCGGGCCCGGTTCGGGAGAGCCCCCAGGGCTTTGTGTGCTGGGCAGGGCAGAGGGAGAACCCCCGGGCTGCGGCTGGAGCTGGGGGCGGGCAGCGCCGGAGGGAACCATGGAGACACAGCCTCGTCACCCATTTCTCCTCTGCATGGACTCTGCGGTTTTTGTCCTGCCCCCCCCACCCAGCACGTCCTGAGATCCTGACACAGCTCCAGCATGGCCTGGCTCACCCCCTGCAACTTCTGGGTGAGATTTTAATTTTTTTCCAGTACTCAGATAAGACTTCCAGACTTTCCATCCTTCCTTGGGTGAGAGGAAGAAGACCAGAAAGGATACACCAAAGTCAATGAAGCAAAAGCTAAGTTTCTAGATGGAAGGAGAATGAGGAGATGCCGTGAAAGTTGGCTGAAAAAAATCTTTTTGTAAGTTACAGTGGTGGGCTGGACTACGCGAAAAAATTCCTTTAAACCGTGGAGAAAGACATGGTGGGGTGAGGTGTAAAGGGTTTGGAAGGTCCTTTGCCCAGAGGGGGGAAAAAACCCAGAGATCTCTGTTCCGAGGAATGAAATGTGAACGGAGAAAAGTGAGCTGAAGAAACTGTTGCCTTTGAGTAGCTCATCCTTAAAAGTAATACCCCATGGCTTTTACATGACCCACAAGCACAACTCCAGGAAGGCTGTGAAGGTGGGGAGGAGTTTCTTGATGGGAGATCCCGGGTGGCTGTTATTCATGAAAAAAAGTGGAGTCAAGAGAGAAATGGTTATTTCCTCTCTTGAAAAAAAGACCCTTATAATTGAACAAGGAGAAACTCCTCTCTCTAAAGTGAACTGAAAAAGATTATTTATGGAAGGGATTGACTGAAGTGTCTCTGTATGTTGTTCAAGTGTAAAAAAAGGAAGGAGAAAGTAGTCTGAAGATCTATTCTGAATTTATTATTATTTTCCTTTGTGTTGTTCAAGTTTTTATCCCCTGTTAAATTTTGAACCTGCTTTTCTTTTACTCCAATTTCTATTTCACAACAGAAGGTAAACATATTAAAAATTGGCAAACCCAAACTTATAACACCATTATTGGAGTTTACTCATGTTAATCTATTTCATTCACAAATGCAAAAATAAATTCAGCTTTTCTTTCATGGCTGTATCTTCTCCAGATGTTTCTTCTGTATATGAAACAATCTATTTGCCTTACAGAGCTGTCAAACTCCAGCAGGCTCCCTGATTTCTTCTAGAAAGACTTGCTATTATTTCTTAAAACTTTTGCAAACTGACCCTGAAACTTCCTTCTGTATCCTTCTCACAGTTTTGTACTTAACCCATCAGAGGTTACGAGTACTTCCTTTTACTCTCTTTTAATGAAAGGTGTGTCTTGTTTTATATTGCTCCTCTGATTTTGAAAAGAAAGTCGAATGCTACTGATTTTCTTTGTCGTGGTGCTACAAGGGTGTTGAAACCAAGGATGCTACAATTCCTGCTGCAGTGTGGGTCTTCATCAATGTCCTCTTGAGGACCAGGGATTACTTTTCCTCTTCTGGCTTCCCAGTGAGCAGTCACAGATACTTTCTAAAATGTTAGCTCCAGCCCTACCCTCTCCTGTGCCATTTATCCAACTTAATTTGGGTTATTGAAGTAACTTATGATTGTGTTTTCTGCCTCTCAGGTTCTGATGTCCCTGCCTTGTTAGCTGGACTGGTGATGCACTAATACTGCATTTTTCCTATTTATTTCTGGGACTTCAGTCCACTGAGACCTTATCCTATTTATTGACAGAATTAACTGCTAATTGGAGAATCCTCTAAGCTTTCTTTAAAATACAGCATCACTCATTCACTGTTGTGCTTTGTCCTGCCTCAAAAATATGACACGTATCAAAACTGATTGTTCACTTTTCCTATCAGCTTTCAAGACATGACCATAATGCATCTTTGATGCATCTGTGCTGCAGCTGCTTGCAAAGCCAGCTTGTCGCTTGGCCAAAGCCCAATGTGACAGGCCTGTGACACCCTTGTGCATGCCTGGCTCTACAGTCATGGTCTTTATTTACATCTGGCTTCATCTGAGAGTCCAAACTAATGAACAGTTGCTTGCAATTACAGAGGAGGGCTAAAGATAAGAGCTAATTCTCAGTTGTTTCAATAGCTGAAAGAGCAGAGAATATTTCGTTTCTGATTTTTATATGTTTTCTCTTGCATCATACCAAAAGTGATCAAGGATCTGCCCTGGCTACAACTCAAACTATCAAACAGCTGACAGAATAGAGAAGCAGTATCTCATCCATTGCAGAAAACAAAGAGGTGTAGTTTAACAGGAACTGTTAAACTACCATTACAAGGATAGAAAACATATCTGTGTTTATGCTGTCTAAGATTTGAAAGCATCTAGACTATCCTCCTTCAGGACATGCACCCATCCATCCCTTACAGTGAGGGAACATCTATACACCTGTCAGAAAAGGGTGGTTGTTTTCAGATCCCTTTGTGCAGCAGTTCTTCTCACTGAATCATATCACTCCTTTTTAATTGACAATGGCACCTCAGAGACAGTTTTAACCCATGTTCTTTAAGGGCAAGCTTTTCCCCTGTCTCTCCTGACATAGCCTCTGCAGTGTGTTATGCACTGTACTACCAGCACTAATAATTAGCAGCTGCTGTGCCTGGAATAACTGATTGTTTTGCATCAATCATCTAGGTTAGGGAACAATTTGTAGATACCATAGCAGTAAGTCAGACATTTTAAAAAGGAAAATTCCTAGCATCACACAGACTGTAATGGCTTAATTCACTTTCATGCTTCATCAGCTTTCCCTCATCCGGTGCCTAGGTTTCCTCGCTCTGCTCCAGTGGTTTTCCAGCTCTTTATTCGGTGGTGTAACTTGTGACTTCTAAAGCCGTGGTCAGATGGGTTTGCAAGGTCGTTTCCCCTCCCTTGCAAGTCAGCTCGCTTACCCGAATCTACAACTAAATAGCTTTTTTTTTTGTTACACATTTTGTCACACGTCGAATCACAAAACATGATAGCTCCCTGAAACAGCTGCGGAGAGGCCTGAAAGCCCTCATGCACCAAAACTCCTGGGCGAATAAGGCACAATAAAATCAGCTAAAACCCTGTAACTTGGGGGTTGGGGGATCGACCTCGTTTTCCCAGAGAGGGCGAGTGAAGGCGGCGGACATGAGGAGGGGGCGGCGGGAACGCGTCTCTTGGCCGGGGGGGCTGTGCGTGCGTGTGGGAGAATCCCCACATCCACGCTTTATTGCGAAGGGAAAAAAAAGGCGAAGCAAGCGCTTATCTGTAACACCACCGCCGCACAGAACCCACGGAACGGGGCGGGCCGGGGGCCGCGGCCCTCGCGCATCCCCTCAGCGCTGCCGCCCCTCAACGCGGGCGGCACCCCCGCCCCGCGCGGCGCCGCGCTCGGCCCCCATTGGCTGCGCGCCGCCACGTGCCGCCCGCGCGCCGGCTCCGCTACCTGCGGCGGGGCCGCCGCGCGCCCGCGCCTCACAGCGCCGGGGCCGCCGAGCGCCGGGGCCGCCCGCACCGCGCCGAGCAGAGCCGAGCCGAGCCGAGCCAGGGGCACCGCAGCGGGGACAGCGCCGGCCGAGGCTGATGCGGCAGCGCGGGGCCTGCGGGCTTGGGCTGGAGCAGTCTGCAGGATGTGCCCCACCGCCAGCGCTTCCAGGTCTCTCCCTCCCGTCCAGGCAGGGAACAGCGGGGATGGGGATGTGGGGGCTGCGTGTCTGGAGGAGGTGGGCGGTGGAAGTCGTGTTTGCCTTGGGCTGAAGGGAGAGGATGTCTTAGCTGCGCCTGTCTCGAGTTGTTCCCCTGGAATAAAATTTATAGGCTTCTGCTTCTCTGCGGGTTCTGATAGGCGTTTTGTGAGGGATTCTGTCTTTTCATGGTTGGAGTGATGTGAATGCAAACCAGATACGGCTTCTGCTGTTACTGCCAAAACCTATTTGCTTCAGCGCTACTCGCTAACAAGAGTTTTTTCTTTTTCCTCTGTGCTGTGATTTGTTTTGTATTTATTTTTTTCTATTTCAGTAGGTAAAATCAAAACATAAGGCTGCTGGAGGAGGGATGTTTATTTTGTAGCTCTCTTTAGTTAGGGAAATGATTAGAAAATGTTCTCAGAATTACTGGATATAAACAGCTCTGCTGTGGAAAATGCCTGGCTTTGTCTCGTTCTGTGGAAAAGGGTAGATAAAGATGTATATTCATTATTTTTCTAAAGAAAACTCGTTGAGATAAGAGCTCTTTTATGCTTCTGAAGTGGATGCGTGTTTTTAAACTGCAGCTTACAGTGGGACTGTGCAGATTCAGTTTAGAGGGGCTGTTTTCCATACAGAATAAGTATGTTATTCCATCTGTTATGCTGCAGTGAGGTTACTGTCTCCCTTTTGGATCATGCAGCAGGAAACCTTGAGCTATCTCCCAAGCTCTCTGCTAGCCAAATTCAGGGAATTTCTTTCAAGAGGTCAAAATGCAGCTGGAGAGATAGGACACGAAGCAGTTTGGTGCATTGTCTGCTTCTGTTGGGCTGTGAGAAGTGAGCTCATCCCTCCTCTGGTTTCCTGCAACTTTTTGAGTTTTTGCCTCCTTCCTTCCATAGAGTTCCAGCAGATTGGCCAAATGATTGGCAGGCAGTTAGGGGCAGGATGTTGGAAGACAGTGTGGTAGCAGAAACTTCCTTTTACTGAGGAGAATGGGCTAAAAATGTTCAATTTTGTTTGCTTTGCATACATCAGATGCCAAGACTGCTGCAGAGTTGGAGCATTTGGTGGGCAGATTTGGTGAGCGTTTGTTCGTTTAGATTAAGAGACTTTGGAAGACTCTAGTAGTTCCTGAGTTATAATAAAGGCTAAATAACTGAAAAAGGCCCAGACAGTGATTTAAAATTGTCATGGTGTAATTTTCAAATTATGTGTGAGTCTGAATGAAACTTGCTCTAACAGAACAGGTTAAAGCATCCCCAGCAGTGCTTCAAAACCACACAGCTGTAACCCGACATAGGACTTCAGGATCATGGAGGAGTCTTCTCTGTCACAAGCAGCTCTCACTGATAATGTCATTCATAAAATATTAAAGACTTCCTTAAAACTTGTGTAGTCTGTTATTTTCCATTACTCCTATGGGAAGGCTATTTCTTTGCTGCTCAGGAATCTCTTGCCCCTAGTCCCTCTTTGTTTATGTCTACTTTTTCCTGTGTGCTAACATTATGCTTTTGTTTGAAAGGTTTGATTTTGGCTTTGGTCTTTACATGCTTGGTGTATCTAAGGAGAAGCTCTCATTTCTTGTTTTGCAAAGCTGGACAAGCTAAGCTTTCTGTTCTCCTTGGGAGAGATTCTTCCTTTACCCATCCCTTCAGCACTCTGCAGCCTGTTAGGTCCTGAAGTCTTAGGTTCAGAACTTGAGCATTAAAATTGTAACAATGTTTCTTGCTGTATTGCAATTTTATTTTTTGCCTTTTCTTTATGGGAGGCTTTTGGCATCTCCTCTCTTGCTTCTGTATGCTCAAGTGTGATTTTCCAACGATGTCTTGGAATGTTAGATGTTAGTGTGGTAAAATGCTGCTATACTATTAAGCTTGTTCCATAATTACCAGTTGTTCAGTGCTATTCTGCTGCATAATTCAGATGTAATATAAAACATCTTGGCTGTGCAAGTCTTCTGTTTCCTTAGCCCAGTAAAGATTAATACTACGCCCTGCCTTTTCAGACCATTTCTTTTAGGGAAGAATTTTTCCTCAAACTTCGCATGTAATGGGAAAGACATAATTTGTTTTGGCTTCCTTGCAGGGGCTCAGGAATCTCTACCACTTGTGCTAGATGAGCTCACCCAGCTGGTGAAGGGTGATGTCCTGGTGCACTGTGGTTTCTTCTTCCCTTCCTGGCTTGCATGGCTCTTCCTCCGAGTGGTGCAGTGCTTCCTCAAGTGTGGATCCTCCTCCTCCTCTGAGGTGGAGGATGAGAAAGGAGAGGTGTGCAAAGGGGCAATTTTGAGTAGCAGCTGCCTGCTGTTATGCTGCAGCTCACTCACTGTGCGTGTTTATAGGCTTCAGCAGATGCTGAGGAGTGGCTGACATCATCTGAGCATCTGGAGCAGGCAGGCCACTGGTTCTTACACAGGCAGTATGGAAGGGAAAACTGGGATTTGCTCCAAAGGGAAAAGGGACAAGAGGGTCTGAAAACTTCCCTTGTAAGAAAGAAATGTAAGTTTTTAATAGCACACTGTTCACAATAGCAGTACTTTGAGTCATCCATTTCTTCCTGCTTGGCTGGGGCACTGACTTTCTGTGGCTCATTTGTGATTCAGAAAAGTTCCATATTCAGATACTGCTTTTGTCTGTCACAAATCATCAACAGCCCACTTGAGTGTTGAAGCACGTCTTGTTGATGTTTCTTATGTTCGTGTTTTATTTACGTTTTTTTTTGTTTTGTTTTGTTTTTTTGGGGTTTTTTTGTTTTTTTTTTGATGCTACTCACTTGAGACCACCTGAAATAGGTTTCACAGAGTTTGAAAGAGTTTTGACAGAGTTTTCCTGCAAAGTTTGACTGGAGAAGAGGGTGCTAAGGCAAATGTGAAATTAAGAGAATATCTCTGTTTTGAACACTGAACTGCCATTTAGAACCTCAGTAAGAGTTCTTTCCCTATAATATTATTTTAGTAGGCACTGTTAATGTCCAAAAAGCTTCCTGTTAATGATGTTGAGAGGAAGTGATGGTGTTACATTCTGAATATCTCTAGTTAAGCTGACAATTGGGCCCTATTTGAACTGAAACAATTTCTTTTGATGTGCTATCTGGATGATCCAAGGTTAACAGCAAATTGTAGCCTGACTATGTGTATCCTTCCTAAAGGAAAGGAGTGCTCAAGTAGACACAATTATGTAAGGTTGTTAATGATTTTATGAGTTGGTGGTTGATGTTGCAAAGGGGATGTAGGAGTGACCCATTAAACAATTAGAAGAAAACACAAGTAGTCTCACAAGGCAAAGATAGAAAAATCATGATGCCTCTAGGACACTAATGTTGTTTGATGGTATTCCAGGAAAAATAATTTTCACCTGTTTTCACCTGTCATGCTGCTGGTGCCTTTGAGAGTTTCTGTCAACTGCTCTGAAATTCTCCTTTGCTCCTTGTTTCACTTTTTATCAATTGTGTCCACACAAATAAGGTTCAGTAATAAGTTCTCATTTTCTGAGATGGATTAAATGAACTGCAGCTCATACAGATAGCATTGTTTTAAATTTTTATTGTCTGATAAAAAAATCTTTCCTACCAAAGTTCATTTTGTAAGATGCATTATGCATTACTAATGTAATCAGTATCCTGTTGTAGGTGCTTATAATGATATTTTAGGCTAATTTTTTTTCTTCCATCACAAACGTATTCTTCAATTAACCAAAACAACTGACTGTTCATTAAAACAGATGTCAAATGCTTTTTTCATTCAATAGTAATAGGCACTAAGCAGATAATATTCAAAGAAAGTTTCTCAAGTGTTTAAATATGTTAAAGTGCCAACTTTACTGTGGGATTTATATAGTGGTAGATGAAGAAATAATTGGCAGAAGTCTCTAATTTTTAAAATTAGCTTCATGTTTTTCCTCTGGTGAGAAGTCAGTCCCTAATCTGCAAGAGCTCCTTTGATGCTGTCTTATTATGTCTTGTGATGGGAAGTGGTAGGATGGTGATCAGTAAATTATTTGAAGATAAACATCCAAGAGTGAATATATTGCTACAAATAATAACAAAAAGGTCTCTCAGGCTTTAGCATGTTCCTAGTAAGTCTTCCTCAGATCATTAACATCACTGGAATTTTTTAAAGGTTTTAAAGGATTTTCGTCATGTACTATTGAACAAAAATCCTTTAAGAAAGCATTTCAGCATTCATTGTGTCATAGAAGGAGATTTTCCAGTCAGACACAGTTCCTTTGGGATAACTTGTCTGTTGTTCTTTCCCCACTTTTCCTGAGTATTTTGTCAATATGGAGAAATGGGGCCATCCAGATGAAAGGCTTTTTACTTTTCTTTTATGGACTTTAAATATAATTTCAACATCTGTGCAGGTTGTTAGCTTTCCTGATCTGTTAAACCTGTGGTTAAAATTGAGCTGAAAAATTTGGATTTATTTCTGTAGAAGTCATTGTAAAGTTAACCTCATGAAGTCCATCAGGGTCCTGCACCTGTGTCAGAGCAATCCTGAGCACAAATCCAGGCTGATCAGGGAATGGATTGAGATTAGTCCTGAGGAGAAGGATTTGGGGTGCTGGTGGATGAGAGGCTGGACATGACCTGGTCTTTTGACAAGGGCACAGAGTGACAGGGCAAGTGGGAATGACTTCAAACTGACGGAGGGCAGGTTTAGGCTGGATATTAGGAAGGAATATTAACACATTGAGGGTGGTGAGGCTCTGGCACAGGCTGCCCAGAGAAACTGTGGCTGTCCCATCCCTGGAAGTTCTCAAGGCCAGGTTGGATGGGGCTTGGAGCAACCTGGGATAGTGGAAGGTGTCCCTGCCCATGGCAGGGGGTTGGAACTGAATGATCCTGTGATTCCATGAAAGCCAGGCAGTTCTTCACTACACTGCAGCTTTTGGAGGGCCTCTTGCTAGAGGGTGTTCATGTATTTTCCAGATTGGTTTTTCAAATTGGTTGAACAAATTCTTCATGTCACAAGAGAATACATTTCCAAATTGTGTTAAGAAATACTCTTTATTTTTGTATGGATAAAAATACCCTGAATTGCAGTTGTAAGGCAGCAGTTTGACTGTACATTTGTAACTGTGGTGTCCTTTGTATACAGTGGAGTGCACAAATAACTCTGCTTAGCTTTTCTTTTCTTTGCATTGCCATTTTCCCTCCTAATTGTTATTGGGATGAGGCTTGACCCACTGTTGGTTTAAGAAGATTTTTCTATCGTGTTTTATATAAACAGATAGAGGTTATTTTCAAAATTTCTTTTTTATGGTTTATTGTTTCCAATGAAGAGATGATGACACTTGAAAGCATGGGAAGGATCTCAAGGTATCATGCTTTGATAAGGAGACTTGGGAGGGAGAATCCCTGAATAGGGGCACCTTGGGAGATTTGTGGGCCTCCTATGCCACAGTAGGTAATCTGGTAAGAGACAATATTTACTCATCAGTTATTTTGTTCTTTCCAATATTAGAATTGATGATTAGCAGTTGTATTCATTGACAAAAATCCTATTGCTTAAAAATTACCTGAATCAAGATTGGTTTGCCCATTAAGGAGAATTGAACAGATTGTGCAATGGATGTAGGAAGGAACTGGGAGAATTTTATACCAATTTTTGAACCAGTTTTGTGATGATGGTCTTAGAGTAGAACAGAAGATGAAGAATTTTAAATTTCTCATATTCGTAGGTATCATTTGAGAGGCTCTGCTTAGTGACCAGCTTTGAAGCATAAACCAGAAAAGCTACCACCTAATTAGTCATTCCTTTCATTCCCTTTTTTAATGTCTCAGCCCTTATGTTTTGATTGCTGTGGATTTCAGTCCTGCAGAAGCAAACAAAATCAATCCTAACTGTAAATGTCACCAAACTCTTTCATGTTTTGACATGAAAATTGATAACATTCTCTTAAAATACTGTATCAATTTCAAAAACCTTAATGAAAATTAATAACTTGTCTATTTGGTCAATAATGAGGATAGATTGAAATGTGTAATTTTTTAATGGGCCCAATTTTTGCAAGTAGTCAAACATTGATGTTGCAGTTGTCAGTTTTTTGCCATCTGTGTTCTTCAAATGTATCCAAAACCAATATGTAGTTGGTTTAAGTTTTCTTAATTATTCTCTTCTAACTTCTTGCATAAAGTTTTGCAGTATCTGGGGGATTTTTTTTTTGTTTAAAAGCCACAGAACAGGAAATTCATACAGAATTCTTCATTACTGAATAATGATCACATCTCAATAGAGAGTGCCTTGCTCAAGTTTCTTGTGTGAAAACCCCTTTTCTGCTTTTCAGCTTTACCTTTCTCTTTT
This sequence comes from Cinclus cinclus, assembly GCF_963662255.1. Taxonomy (NCBI): domain Eukaryota; kingdom Metazoa; phylum Chordata; class Aves; order Passeriformes; family Cinclidae; genus Cinclus; species Cinclus cinclus. Next base: position 5,848,793 of record NC_085050.1, read on the forward strand.
GAAACAAATGTTGCTCTAAACCAAGTAAGTAGCTTTCGTCTTATTCTTTACTGATTTTGGAGATATGTTCAAGTAATTTATGTGTATCTGATTTATGGGAAGAGGCATGAAGTGAGCAGGTGGGTTTTAGGTATTTTTGCATTAGTTTTAGCTTTTGTTTCAATGCCTGCTGGAGCCCCACCATTCATGATTTGTAATTCCTTTACATAAGTGTGACTTTTGGGTTTCGTTTTCTGGGGGTTTGCCCTGCAAGCTTCTTGATCTTGTTACATGAACTTCAAAGGCTGCTTTGTGCAGCCAGACCTTGCTATTGATGGCATTGTAAAGCTGTGTGTTTCCACTGCTTCTGGTGGTACTTCTGGTGAGAGGAGAAAGTTTAAGTGGAAGCGTTGCCTGCGTGGGGTTGTGGTATTGGGAGCGTGGTGAGCATTCAGATGTGTGCATCATCCTGCACTCATGTGCAGGCTGCCTGCTCCTGTCTCCTCATGCCTGCTGAGAGACCTTGGCTTTGTCTTTGGGTAAATCCAGGTGCTGAGCATAACCAAATGCATTTTGCAGGGTGTGGCAGTGGTTTTGTACAACTTGATACATGCTGCTTTTTAGCTTTTAGCATTCCCACATGAAAAGACTTCCTGAAGGCTCAAATGAATTGCTTCTGAAATACTCCAAGTGTGGAAATGTTGTCTACTTAGGAATAACAATGAGACAAAAGTAAATCACGGTGAAAAGAATAACACCACAAAAAACTTTGGAGTGCATTGTATTAATGGACAATTTAGCCTTCGTAGAAGCTTTGCACAGATCACTTAAGTTCAGTAGATGAAACAAATTTAAATCCACTGAGTCCTCACAAATTACACCACTATGAGTAGCTATAGAAACGTCAGTGCAAAAAGTGATTGTAATACTGCAATACTACTGAGCTGTGTTTTGTACACAAATTGAGACATTTGCATTTGTGGTTCTCAAAACAACTGTAGCAGGGCCCCTTTCTGAAAGCATGTAATGGTGTTTGTATGCAACATTTCTTTGGTCCTCCTGGGATCTTGACTGCTCTGGTTCACTCTGCAAACTTGGAGATTTTTAATTTTTTTTTCTTTAATTCAGAAAGACTGTGGGAAAAGTGCACTCTAAGGTGCTTGTTACTGCCACCTTGCTGTTTTGATCACTCTTACACCATTCCAGCCAGTGGAAGGACTTATTGACTTGAATAAGAGTGAAGGATCCAACCCTGAGTAATTTTTTAAAAATGCTGTGCTGGACAGATGCATTTTCACTTATGTGTTGGTCTTTATATATAGACTTGATTGAGAAAGGAGTCATCTGTCATGATCACAGCTGGCAAAAGTCAAACTGAAGTAAACTGTTGCAAAGGAAATGAAAACTGACATAATGTCACTTGTTTATTATGTAACAGAAAAAAAATCATTGTGCATACTAAGAGTTGGACTTGGAAAGGATGTGTTGAGGTGTTTAATTGAATTTTCTGTTTCATTGTTTCTTTTTGCACACCCAGGATTAATGAAGCAGGGAGCAACTGGAATTTATTTTGCTCAGAGGCAGGGATCGCTTTCTGATAGCACAAGCCTATTGTAGAGTTGTATGCCTGTTTGATTCCCTTCTGTCTTCATCACCTCCACCTCTTCAGTTCCTTCTCTGCCTTTCAGATCTCTTGCAGCCTTGGTACCAAGTTTGACTGATTCTTTTGTGCAAAATCCATTCTGACCTAGTTTCCTATGGACTGTGGTCAAGTTACCTCTTTATGTTTACCGGAGAGAGAATTAATGCCTGCATTATTCTCTAGTGAAAACAGGTGAAGCTTCTTTCCTGCTTTTTCCTTTTTAAAATGGTTCCATTTTATGTTTCTCCCCAGCTGTGGGGCAGACAGATGTAATTGCTGCCCTGTTTTGTGCTGTAGCTGCTTTCAGTGGTCACATCCCTGCTGTGAGCCATCGGTGTTGGTGAGTGATCCCATCCCTTTCCCAAACAGTGCTGAGTGCCTCTTGTTTGTGCTGGTGAGGGGCAGTGTCCTGTGAGGTGATCTGGTGGAATGTCCTCTGTTCTATGTGGAGCAGTCCTGGAGCTTCCACATGGTCTGCAGGCTGTGTTCACTCTCTGCAGCACCCTCTGATCACAGCTTCTATTATGTGTTGGTGTGATCTTGCTCCATGAACTGGGGCTGCTCCCTGTGCATCCTGACAGTGTAATCTCTGTGGATATCTGTCACTTCTGAGCTGTGTTAGTATCAGGCTGCTGGATGAGAGCTGCTGAGTTGACTTCTCTGTGTAGTGTGGCAGGAAGGAAGGGAGTTGTAAAAGGTGATGGTGCCTGTCCTGCTGGGTTGGCACTGAACATCTCAAGGCAGAGCAGTTCAAGTTGGTGATCCATAACTGACCCTAGAATATGGTCCTTGTAACAAATTTTTTGACGTCTTTACTCACGTGAGCTTGAATGATTTGCTGCCAATACTAGCTGAGAGCAAATGGATGTGGATGACATCCGTGGGGTGGTGGTGTCAACACCCAGTCTTGCACCATAGTGCTGGTTTTTATTCAGTGGTATAGATGCAGCCAGTAAAGATGAGGTATTGCTCTGAGAAAATGAGGAGCTATTAAGGCTTCCTAGGTTCCCTGTGACATACTGTTTTCTCCTGTGTCCTGGTGTCCTGGCTGGTTGTGTGGTAGACAAAAGCTGGGTTTGATTTCTAGCTTAACTGCTTGAATTCTAGGGGATGTCATTATCCCTTAAATTTCAGTTTACTCTGTTTCAAGACAAACATGATGGTACTGACTTCAGATTTTATAGTGCTTTCAGATCTCAAAGGGTCTGTAACAAAGGCCTGCAAATGGGTGTGACAGCTCAGAGTTTATGCAATTAATAAATCCAGTCAGGTGGGGAATTGGAGGTACTTAGTGATGCCATAATAACCAAGTTACTTGTGTTTGAGGTAAGTGGTCAAGTTTCCTGCTGGTTAAGACCATTAGGGTTTTCCTGCCTTGCTCTGTTTGGTGGCTTGTGATCATTGAAAGCATAACTTGATTGTTGCATGCTCTTCAAAGGGCTTCAGATGCTATTGTTGATCTTTATCTCTCCTTGTCCAACCCTCCCGGTGGTTTTTGGCATTTGACCTTCTACTGCGATTATCAAACTTGTTTCTGAGAAATGATGATTGTGTAAAGAGACTGGTTTTGAGTCATCTTCTGAGTTAGATACCCTTGAAATTTCAGTGGTCTGGACTTGGTATCTGGAGGGGGTACTTCTCTCTCCTCAGCTCCTTCAACCTGCTGTTTAAGAACATCAGTTGTTTGTCCAATCAAACAGTGTTTTCAAGTGGCAGTACAGGGTGGTTCAAGTGGGTCATATCACCATAAACAACAAAAAGAGGTGGAAAAGAGAATGAGGAAGGTCATCCCTAGAGAAAAGCCTTCCCTTCGTCTTGCTTTTTTGTAGAGGATCTTGTGACAGAACTCTTGGCAGGAGAACAGAAGAGGTGAACACCTTTGCAGTGGAGAGTAGAGAGAGTCAAGCACTGAGATCAAAGGAAGGAGCAGGGCTGAAATCCTCTTTTCCTTGTGGAGGGGCAGGCTGCACCTTTTCCATGGCTGGCTGATCAAAGGGAGTGCTGCTTCGGGTGGGTAGGACAGGAAAAACCCTTGCCTGTGTTCCTTTTCCCTGGGAAAACCAGCAGGCTCATATGGGTTGGCTCGTTGTGGGGTTTCCATTCTTACATCTTTGGTTACTGGCAACAGCCTGGGAGATGATGATGTGCCAAGCTGCATTTTACTTCCCCAAATCAGTATTAGAGCATGCTGACAGAAACTGTGGGAGCAGCAAGATTGCTTCTTGTCAGCTAATGAGCAGTTCCCTGCCCATCTGTGAGGGAGCTCTGTGCTGTCCTGCTGGGTTCTCCCATGTTCTTTGCATGGAGCTGCTGCTGTGCTTCCCTGGTACTGATAGCCTCCTGGTCCTGCAGTGTGCCGGGGAGAAATTCTCTCCATACCCTCTCTGGTGCCTGGTGTTGAAGTTGCTGTCTGTGTTGTTGGGGCTGCTGAAGAGATTGGTGGTAGATTCAGACTGGTAGATGATGAGATATGTTTGCTTGGGGAGATGATTTGAAACGTGGGCTCCTGTTTTGAGGATGGCTTGTACATGTTCTGCATGCTGAGAGCATCCTTGAAGCCTAGTGGGAAGCATAGCACAGGGATCTGATTTTGATTTAGGGATCCTGAATACCCTAAGCATATTGTTTAGCTTGTTTGATCATCTCAAACCGAAGTGTTTCACAGTAACTGATGTAATCGACAGTTATTAGATTTCAGGCTTATGAAGAATGCAAAGACCTGACAACGTTTTTAGTGTCATATTTTGGTGATGCAGCTGAAATAAGTTGAGTTCTTGATCATAAGGAGCTCAGGAGCAATTCAGTATTCCTGGCACCATAACTAAGAATTGCAGTCTTCTCAGGGAAACAAAGTTGTTACTCCCTGGATGTCCTGTGAACTTTTCTTAAATTCAGCAAAAGTTACGATAACCCTTTCTTTTTTACAGCAATGCTGAGTGACAATAACTCTGTGAAGCTGAAAAGTAATCATTCACCTCCTGTGCAATGGTGTAAGGTGGCTGCACATAAAGATGAGAAGACCAAGCTGGTTTTTAAAAGGTACTCGCAAGTAAGTGTCATTGTCAGAGCTACAGAGAGGACAACAGTAGAACAACCCCCAACCTGGGCAATTACAAAATGGATGCAGAAATCAAGGCATGGGATTATCACAGGCTGTGAATGGAGGTGAAGCACACAGCTTTCTGTGGGACACTGAAAACACTTTGTGGAGCCCAAGCTAACTTGTTGTAGTACTTGTTTTCCCAAGCCAAAATGAGATCCTAGTGCTTCACTCACAGGTATTTCCAATCTTTTTTGTATGCAGATAAATAACAATGCTGAGACTTCTGTACAGCCTGATAAGTGAAGGAATGGAAGGCCAGTGGATGTTGAGTGGGTATCCTGGGGAGGTGTTTTCATATAGTTGTTTTGTTATGAAGATTTCTGGAATGCTGCATCAAAAACCTTACTGCATTGTTTATAGCTAGACATAACATTAGAATTAAAGGGTGTGTGCACACATAGATCCAGGACCATATTTTATACCTAAAACTTTCACTACTGTCGTACCACATGAATTTTTAGGTCTTAAAGTTAAAAAACCCAAACTGTTACCTACACAGGTGGATATAACCTGAATGGTGCAACCCCAGCTGAATCTGGGGATACTTAATAAACCTCTGGAGGAAAACCAGCCTCATTTGTCAGCTGTGAATCCCCTGCTTTCTGCCTGTTGGCTGTTCTCCAGGGATTGCAGCCTAACATGCTAATGAAGCTCTTATATCACCTATCAGTTGAAAATGTAATATAGTTAAGTGAGATGTGAGAACAGTCCTGCTTTTCCAGTGGTCATCTTGTTTGCAACCTGTACTGCATACTGAGTGCTGGGATTGCATCTATTAATTCATATAGTACAAGCTTTTTTTTTTAAAAAAAAAAAAAGAAAATGTGTATTAACTTAATCTGAAAGAGTTTCAGGAAGCATTGGGCACTTAATAACTTGTACATTTTTAAAAGATATTTAAGCAAGTGTCCAGTCCTAAGAAATAGAAAATGAAAATCGATAAGAAAGCTCAAACTATATACTTGAGCAGCAACCTCAACTTTAACCAGAAAATGATGCAAGTATTTTACAGATGAGTTTAAACATGAAATGACCTAAGTGACTTTTTGGATATCAACAGTGGTATTCCTTAGGAATGTGAAATTAGTCGATCAAAAATATGAATAGTCTGTGTTCTTTGATTTTAAAGTTGGGTGGACTTTTTCTGCTACAAGTTTTGGGGGTCTAAGTAACTAAGGCTTTTCAGCCTGAGTGTCTAAGTTCTGCATTCTGACCTGCCAGTGAGTTGGAAGCTTTGTTTCAGTGGTGGTGGTCATTGAACCAAAATCATGTAATTTGAAGTTGCAGCCTTTTTTTCAGCTTGCATGGAAATATGTTTTCCAATATATGACCTTTAAAGAAGAAAAAAAGTCACTCTTGGTTTCATTTTCTGAGGAGAAATGTTTGACTCATCAGAGATGCATTTAAAGTATATGATGCAGGCATTTTCCTTTTCCATGCATCTAGATGTTCATGTTTTCCTGCAGATAACTTTGAAGAGTTACACAAGACTTGAAGTGAACAAAGCAACAGGGGCTTTTTTTGTTTATTCAAATGCAAGTATTCACATGAAGTTCAACTGTCTTAAATTTGCTTTAAAATATTGGTTTAGTAGTTGATTGAACATCAGAAAAAAAAAGGTTTTTTTGTTTCTCTCTCCTACCCCCCACTGTCCTGTTTGTTTTTAGAATTCTTCCACTGTTTGTGGTTGGAGGGTGCTTCCTTTATATCCTCAAATTGCATTTTGGGCCTGAGGAATGTGACAGAACAAAAATGCCATATGTGGACCTCGATCGTGTAAGGGTTGGTATTTTTTGTCTTTTTTTTCCACTTGGCTTAAAAATTAAAGTTATTAATTGACCATACGAGAGTTATAGGGCTCTACAACAAAGAACTAGAATGCTGAAATTATCTGAGCAGAAGTATATTTTGCTTTATTTCATGCCATAGACATTGTGTTTTTTGTTCTTGTAAAGTGACAACAGAAGCATATGGAGAAACTGAATAGGGGTAGAGAAACTTTACTTTTGGGGGTAAAAGATTACTTGATAATATTTGTAATAGACATGTCATCATCCCATTGTGTCGGTGCAGATGACACAGGTGACAAGAGGATTGATGCAAATGAAAAGTAACATTTAAAAAAATCCCAAAACAACCCAAATCTAACTTATTAAACCAAAGAGCTTTCATTCTTTCAGTTTTTTCTTTCACCTAAGCCACTTTCCCAGTCTGTTTTGCCTTGTAGTTGCTCAGATGTTTTTGGAATCACAGGGCAAATGTCATGGATGGTGCAGCTATTATTTAATTTATTAATTCAAGGTAGCAGCTACTTACTTTAGCTACAGTTTTGTGTGCAGCTTCTGCTTAAAGAGTTGTAATAGACACCACTAAAGCCTTTGCTACTTATCCTATTTGCACTTTATAACAGAACTTACCTGTCTTAGGGTTGTTATATTTCTGTCTTTGAACCTCTAAATGCTAAAATGCAACTTCCAGTAGAAGCCCTGGCTTAAGACAGTCTCAACGTTACTGCATGTGTATCCTCCCCCACTTGCCCCACTTTGATCACAAAAAGATCAGTGCATATCTTTCCCCTTCTAAGCCCCTTTGCCTCCCATTTTTTCCTCATTTGACTTACTTATTTTTTCAGTAACATTCTTGACTCTGAAGAACAAACACATTAAACCAAGCAAACCTGAAGACTTAATGGACTGTGTTTATTGCTATCTCAAAAAGTACATTATGAAGTTGCTCAGCCATACTTTGCTCAGTGTGGTGTTTATGCAGAAGTCTTTGTAATGGTGGTAGAGGAAGTTCTGTAGGTCAATCTTGGTTTAAAAAACAACAAAAAAACCCCTAAAAAACCAGCAGCAGAACTTCCCTCATTGTGGCCTCAGATAAACACTATTTTCCTTAATAGTAGATGAGAGCTAAATTAGCTATAGATTTGAATCTCATGTCTATGACCTCTGTGTTTGCTCGTGAGTTTTTTTGAATTACAGTGGAGGAAAAATTAGCAGAGTTGGGAAAGATATGATGCAAACAGGATTTTATTTTAACTGATAAAAGTAATACCTTTGCTGTTTCTCTTTTTATATCAGATACCAACTTGCCACTACAGATTTCTAAAAATGTACACTTATAGTGTCTTGTTTTTACTATGAGTTGGATCAATGTATAGTTTTATCTGTCACTTTATTTTTTTAATGCAATATGGAACTGCAGTCTTTTATTTTGATGACTAGTCTTTGAGAGAAGGCCCAAAACACCCCACTTGGCATTCCTTTTAAAGTCATGTTTTAGTTATTAGCACTTTACGAATATTTATGGAAGAAGTGTTGCTTCATTCTGATTGAGTAAGTGAGTCCAGCTGCTGTTGCAGAACTTCTACCCAATGGATATGTCTCTGGTGGAATCCTACCATGGGCAGAACTCAGGTCATGCAGTTGAGCAGAGTGGAATTCCACTTGCTGCTCATTTGGACACGTAGAAGTATGTCTAGATTTTATTTGGTGTTGCAAATGGTAGTACAAACAGCTCATTTTCACTTAGCACTTCTACTGGCCTAATATTTTCTTCAGAAAAGCTCATATCTTGATTTAAAGAATTGAGTGGGGAGGAATTCCTCTGCAGGTTTCACTGTGCGCTGGCTCATATCTACATTTGAGCCAATGCTTTAAAATTGTTGTACTTCCACACTGAAGCTTTCTTTATAACCCCTGTGTTTGCTAAACTGGTGGTCAGCTGGTGGGCCACATTCTGAGGGCTTTGTGCATTCCTGCAGCTGGCTTTCCTGGCTGAAATCCCGTGTGTTTTGTTTCAGAAGGCACAGGAATTTGCCCGTGCTGTGCTGCAGGAGCAGTGCCGACCTTCCCATGCAAAGAAGGGGATGGGGAAGTTGTTTGCAGAGAAATACAGCATGGACATATCTCCCTTTGTAAGGAAAAACATCAATGAAGATGAAGCTTTATTTAAATATGAACCTCCATTTGGATTTCACAAGTTGTTTGATAAACTAAAAGATCTCCTTGAACTCTTACCTGAGCATGATTTACCAGAAGATTTGAAGTCAAAGAGCTGTAAGCGTTGTGTTGTTGTTGGCAGTGGTGGAATTCTTCACGGATCAGAGCTGGGGTACTTACTGAATCAGTTTGATATTGTTATAAGGTATGTGTTTTCCATGTAAGGACTCCAACTACTTCATCATTACTTTATGAGCCAGCATTGTTTTTTAAGGGGAAAATATCTCCAACGCTGATGCAACTTAAAAAAACTATTTCTGAAAGTGCTTTTGAGAAATTTACTTGTGACTTGGTGGAATTTGAAGTCTTATGAGCAAAATAAATGGTCCTGTTTACAGGAAATTAATTCAGTGTAATTATTTGTGGACTTCAGGTACAAAACTCACATGGGCAGAAACTAGATAGAAACTAGTGACATCATAGGCAAGTAACCAGTACTGGGTTTATCCTTTCACATTTTAAAGCTTTCAAATCTTCAGTACTTAAGGACTCACCTCTGCTGTTTTCCCCATGGCTTGTTTGGATGTTTATTTGAAAGATTTTTTTATAACAGCTATTTCAAACACAATAAAAGTTAATTGGTGTCTCAGTACACAGTTTGCTCACACACTTTATAGCACACTTATCTTCCCTTATCTTTATGAGGTCAGTAACTGCTTTCTGTGATTGCCACAATTTTTGACATCAGAATTACATGCTCTATATTTGTGCCTTCTGAACATTACGGATTTAACCTCCTTCTTGTTTTGAATCGTGTAAAGTCACAAATAAAATTCGTACAAGCATTTTCCCAACTTGTTTTGTAAACTGAGGCTTTCTCATCTTATTAAGGGAATATTTCATAGAATCAGTGGCCCTTATTCAAAGGTAAACAAACCTTGTTAGCCTGTGGAGGGACAGAGAACTTGTATTAGCTGTTCTCTGAAATTAGGGCTGGCAGGATGAAGGTGATTTTTCTGTTGACACTGAAAAGTTTGCAGGTCTTGAGCTGTTCTGCAGAACTCGTGGAGGGAGATGATGCCATTCTTGTCAGCAGTGTGCCAGCATCTGAAGTTTTTGGTGAGCTGGAAATGATACAAACCCACAGGATGCATTACATTGCATTGGAGGGATAAGTTTAATGATTTTTTTTTTGTGTGGAATAATCATGAGTATGTGTGTATATATAAATTTATACATATGTATATGAAAAGGATAACACAGGCAACTTTCTGAGTGTTTTCTTCCTCTTCCACTTCTAAGCCTCTCTAAGTTGACACAAAGCAATGGATGTTAAATTCTGCAATGCTGTCTTAAGTCACTTTAAAGTTTTTCTCCCCCAAGTTCTGCACTTGTGCCATTTACTCTAGAAATAGAATTGGCTTCCTCCCAAAGATAATGGCTGGAGGAGTGCATGAGGCAAGAACATGGGGGTTGTGAGAAAACGCTGCAGTCTGTTCTGTTAAAAATCTTGGGCCAAATAACACGTTTTTGCTTAGTGTCTGATATTTTAATGAGATTGTAACCTGTTTATTTAATACTTCTCTACTGTGGCTTTCTTTCTCCCCAGGTTAAATGATGCACCAGTTCAAGGCTACACAGATCATGTTGGTAACAAAACAACAATACGGATGACTTACCCTGAAGGAGCTCCTCTCTCTGAACACGAGTATCCTCCTGCAAGCTTGTTTGTGGCTGTTCTGTTTAAAAGAGTTGATTTAAACTGGCTTCAAGCCATGGTAAAAAATGAAACTTTGGTATGTAATGTGACATTCTCTCGTAGCTGTATTTCTGTTTGTTTTGTTTTCTAATGCTTAAAAAATCTGATTGATCTGTTATTTCCTGGTTTATCATGCTGAGGATCTTTTATGTAACCTTGTGGGGTTTTTTTTAGCTCAGTCTCCTAGTTACAGTGGGACCAGCATTTGTGTTAAAGCCCCATGCTGACAGTAACACTTCTTTGTGGAGATATTGGTGGTTTGCACCAGGCTATGTGACATACTGAGTGTTTACTGAAGTGGAATTCATTTCACATTTGGTTTAAGTGACTTGAAAAGTCTGCAGAGCCCAAAATAGAAATGAGATTTCTGAATGCCAGTCCATTTCTTTTTTTTTTTTTTTTTTTTTTTTTTTTTTTTTTTTTTTTTTTTTTTTTTTTGCTGCTAGTGTGTACTGCTACAATGGACATACATGGAGTTAACAAGCAATTGAACATTTGTCTGAGGTTCCTAAATTGTGAGGTTGCTTATTTTCCACTAAACATTTAAAGAAATGCTAAGATTACTAACGAGGTGATGGAAGGGTTTGATGTTTCCAAATTAATGTGAATTGTTGGGTTCCACCTCTTTCAATCTGCAGGCAGATAATTTCAGCAAGTAAAAGTTACTGAGAGAGATTTAGAAGAAGGCCTGTCAAGTTAACAGTTTGATCTGTGCTAGTTTAGGTACTCCAAATTCCCTTCTTAATTCTGTGATTTTTACAGTATGAGAAGGTCTGTTTAATCTTGACCATGACAGTCTAGTACTACACAGAAGAACCAGGAAGATGCTTAAGGGACTGGAGCATCTCTACCATGGAAAGACTGATTGAGCTGGGAGTCTTCAGCCTGGAGAAGAGAAGGCTTGGGGGGGGATCTTATTCATGTACATAAATGTCTGAGGGGAGGGTGCAAAGAAGATGGAGCCAGGCTCTTTTTGGAGCTCAAGTTCCCAGTGATAGGACATGAGGAAGCTTGTCAAGTTGAATATTCATGGTCATCTTTCTCACAGTCATCTAGGCAAGGTGCTGAACATCTGGCTTGAGGTATCTGCTTGAGCCAGAGGAGTTGGATCATGTGGTCTCCAGGGGCCCTGTCTAACTGCAGGGGCTCTTTGATTCTGGGAACTGCAACCCTACTTCTTTCAAATACTCAGCTGTCAGTTGGCTCAGGTCTGGACAGGCACTGGCACTGAAGTGAACTGATCTAGAGCATGGCTGGGAAAACCATGTATTTGATCAATTCAAGCTGTTGTTCCATAAAGCCTGTTTAAAAAAATACCAGTCTATGTTGGAGCTGTATCAGTTTCATCATTTGCTTAATGTTGTCCATTTCATGGAAAGACTTGTAGAATCAGTGTGGTGTAGTATTTTTTTCTTCCATTAGCAGGCATCTAACTGACTGCAGTGGCATGAGATCAGAATCTGGGTTTGTGAGTCCTGTGTAAATCCTCTTCTGAAGGGTTGCATTTATCACTAGGTGGATGCTGTCAAACAACAGCCCTTCAGAGCTCAAGCACAATTGTTTTAAATCCAGTGCTTGCTTCAGAATACCTGGTTAATGTTTGTGGGAAACTGTGGTTCCCTTCCCCATTTCTTTAAATACTCTTACCTGCTCAGCTGTGCTGGGGCAGCCCAAGGAACCCATGGGTGCTGATGAATATGTTGACTGATAAACACTAAATGCAGTCAAATATTTAGAATAAACAACTATTCCCTCTGCTGTCCTCTCTGCAATTCCAGGTGTTTTGAAGGTTTTTCCTCTTTTGTATCAGTCATTTGATCTGTTCACTGATATTTCTGAACCACCTTAACTATAAACTATTTCCTAAATTTTTCAGGGTCACTGATGACTTCTGTAACTTAGTATACTGTTTTATCTCAGAGTTTCCCTCTGAACTGTATTTTTTTGTTTCTGTTAGCCTCTCTGGGTGCGACTCTTCTTTTGGAAGGAGGTTGCTGAGAAAATTCCTTTCACATCGAAGCAGTTTCGGATTCTGAATCCAGTCATTATCAAAGAGACAGCTTTGGACATTTTGCAGTTCCCTGAGCCGCGATCAAAATTCTGGGGTTGGGATAAGGTAAGAAGTTTCCTTGCACTAAAAGGATACAGTAAAATACAAAGTAAATAAAATATGAAACCGAAAAAAGTTTTGGGCTTTTTACTTTCTCTGTGCAGTTTCAGAGCTGCTCTCAGGTAATAGGGAAATGGGCTCTCAAAGGACGCTTATTTTTTTGTGCAAAATCAAAATAAGATTTCAGCTCACCTTTTTGGGTGAGCTATTTTGCCTGTGTATGCTGATATGAAATGGCATTCAGATGCAATGAGACATAAACTCATTTCAGTGCTTAAAAACATGCATTTGATGTCTGTTAAGCCTGTTAAGAACAGCTCTGTTAAGCTAAACATCAGCTGTAGCCAGATGTGTCTCTGGCTGCAGGGAAAGCAGAGAGCCTGGAAACCAGGTCAGTGTAAAGCAGCCTTCCAGCTGCTGGAATTGCTGTGTGTGCCAGAGAATGCTCAGTAGCAGCTGATGGGCATTTCCTCCCTCCATCTCCTTTGCTCCAGCAGTGGTAAAGTGATGAATTCTCTGGTTGAATCATACAGTGCATTTTTGTTACTTTAATTTGTATGTTTGAGAACTTGGGTGCCACTAGTTGTCTTGAACTACAAAAAGTACTGACCAACCACCATCTTTTTACATTTTGTGTGAAAGCACCTAAGATTATTGCACAAATATCTGAAGAACCTTCTCACATTTATTTATCAAAATTACATAATATACCAAGCTGAAGATCTTAATGATACTGTAGTAAATTTGCCTTCTTCATGGGTTTTTCAGTGAACAAAGGTTGTATTGTGAAGAATACTGTTAGAGAGCCTGTTGTTGCTCAGGACTTCAATAAATGTACATCAAGAAATGTCAAATTTAACTGTGTGTCAGGAGTTGTTTGACTCTTCAAAGTGAAGGTTCACTTGCAGTTTAACTACACAGTGCATCTTGCCTTCACATAACAAAAAAAATTAGTGTTGACAGGCAAAAGCTAAATACTTAAATTGGTATCAGTACTTTGCCCTGGAGTTTTAAGTTTTACTTGATCATTGAATTGATTTCTGGTTGTAGTTTTAATTGATTTCAGTTTTAAATGAGGAGAGGGAGTAGGCAAAGTTATTGAATTGTGTAAAGTTTTTATAAACCTGGTAGAGGACAACATGTTTGAACTGAGCAAATTTCACTTTTTTCCCTTTTTAGAATGTACCTACAATTGGGGTCACAGCAGTTGTTCTGGCCACACACTTATGTGATGAAGTGAGCTTAGCAGGATTTGGATATGACCTGGATCAGCCCAGCACACCTTTGCACTATTACAACAACCTCTGCATGGCTGCCATGAAAGAACAAACTATGCACAATGTGACAAGTGAAACAAAATTCCTGCAAAAACTGATCAAAGAAAAAGTTGTCAAAGACCTCACTGGAGGGATACACTGTGAATTCTGCAGCAAAGACAGCTAGTGACCGACTTGCAGCATGGATAGGATTTGTTACATTTCCAGAGATTCAGCTGGATCAACCCTTTCCCTCTCTTTAGTTTTAAAGTGTACATGAAATGGATGTGGAAGCCCTGCTGCATATTTTAATGCTGTGTTCAAGTTGTTGGACTTCTAAATTGACTTCCCTGTCAGTTTTTACTTTGCACATTTCTGTGAATAGCTGTGTAAATATGACTCAGAGTTGAAAGATGTCCCTTTAAAATACTTAATGTATGAAGTTTTCTGAATAAAGGCAGGGTTTTTGTTTTCAAATGTATATGGAATGCACATGGCTGGCCTGAATTGTCTAACAGTGCACAGGAGTTACTTTCCCCTGATCTGCTGTCACAGTTGATCCAGTTCTTGGTATCTTGACTCCTTTTCATGCATGCCATGAAAAGAAAGGCATATGCTTCTCAAGTCTTTAATGTCTTGAACCTGAGCATTGCATTTACTCCTCAAATATTTATATTCTTTCCCTAACACATTTTTTGGAGGGTGAAGGACAAACGTAGGAGTGGCGTTGAAGGAAAAAGAATTGTTGTAGCAGCAACTGAGTAGTAAGTACTTTGATGTTCATGATTGATATTAAAAACATTGTTGTATTAATATTTTGGATTAGAATCCTGCTTTGTGAAGTACAATTGGTCACTCTAGAAGAGGACTTAGCCGGGAGGAGGCTTTAACCCAAACCAGGTCATTTGTTATTTCCATTCCTGAAGACCTGCCTAAATGTTTCAAACCAGATGATTTGCAGCAAAGTTCAGCTACCCAAATTAAAGAAGTGGCATTAATACAAAATCTGCCCCTTTTAAAAATATTTTTGAGTGACTTTAGAATTGCTGGCTCTATAAAACAGAGTTTGTATCAGCAATGCTAAAATCTATGAATAGGCTACAGTTTCCACTGGTTAATTTTATGTTCCTTAAGTTATTATTTATAGTTATCATCTCCTTAATAGTTTGCAATGCTGATAAACCCTTGTGAAGTCCAGTATTGACTGTTTAATTGTAGAGGTAGAGTTGTTGTTTTTCCCCTGAGTCAGTAATTGGGTGAGTGTATAAGTTAAGAAGAAAATCACTTTAAGAAAGTAGCATCATCTAGTAACAAGGCAAATAACTACTGAAAACAGCAAATTTAAAAAGAGCAAAAAGAGAAAAGAAAGCTATAGATGTATGTTCTTGGGGATGGAAATCAGTGCACTGCAAAGGCAGTGGGCTGTCAAGATCTGTAAGCAAGGTTTTATGTTAATATTTCTGTTATTAGTAGAGTATCAGGTATGACTGCACTGAGGACTGGTGTTAACTCAATCTACAGTTTGTGAAAAAACTTCCTTTGGAAGTGAAAGTTTGTCAGCAAATCAATCAAAAGTTGGCCTAGAAACATTGTTCATAGTCATGGACTCTTCACATGGTGAATGTTCCCACTTTTCTTTATTGTGGAAAAAGATATGAATGAAGTTGTAGTTCCAAATTTTAAAAATCCTCATGTGGAAATGCAGGATTATGATGATTATGTGTTGGGTTTTTATTGCAAAAAAAAAACCAAAAAAACAAAGAAGAGATCTAATGACTGATCATGTTAGAATGCAGGAGCAGCAGACTGTTGCCCTAAGAAGCAATGAAAGGACATCAGACCATAAAGCATAACTGAAGAAAATTGTGAACCTCATCTTTCCTAAGTCCCATATGTCTACACATCCTTTAGAGTCAATTGTGGGGACTGAACAAATTTTAAAATCAGGAATTCTTGTTTCTGGCACTGTGTTCATAGCAATAATATTATATTAATCCAGCCTCCTCCTTCATGAAAAGAGTAAATTTTTTATACTAGCAATAAAGTTCTAGTCTGTTTTTTTTTTTTGTGGGTTTTTTTTTGGTAAGTATATTATATTATTTAATTTAAAACTATTTCATGTGTGAAGAATTTTATGCAAATAGTCCTAGTGTTAATATATTAAAATGCAATAACTATTTTCTCCTGGTATTTAAACTGGAAGCAGAATACTTTTAATTTCATTTAGTATTAATGAAATTTTGGAAGATTTCAGAATATGTGTGTTGGGAGGATGTCTTTAATACACCAGAAATCTGTGTTTCTGAGCACCTGGTCCCTCACCACTTTTTGTTCAGCAACTTAAGAATAATCAGTTGATTAATGTAAATGCCAATAGCTTCTTGGAGATGCTGTATTTACTGTCAAATTTGCAAATTGTGTGGCTGTAGGATTAGATTTCCTACCTGTTTTATGGCTTGTGATAAAACCTTGTTCTCCATGGTAGTCTGTGCAGACTCGACACTCCATGAAATGGCAGCAGAAAGCAATAAACTGATGAAACCACTTTCTATTTACGTGTTTGTTGCTCAGTTTGCCATTTGTTCTCCCTCCTTTATTAGGGATTTTACATTGATGATCCAGTTGAAAGTCTTGCTGCAATCCCACATACCCAAAACTAGGGGAGATGGTAGCTGGTAACTTTTTTTCTGTTTATTTATGCCTTTTTAATTCCTGCCAGTGGAATTATCTCTCTGGTACTTGGAAAAGGGAAATCCTCTCACCACTGACCAAACTGTGGGCGTCCAAGATCGGAAGTTAATGTGGATGACAATATTTTGGACTGGGTTATAGCATTGGCCTTAAAATCAGGGGTGTGTCTCCTACAATGTTATAAACTCTGCAGCTTCTGATCTGTGCCTCAGCCTTGCTGGAAGTGAGATAAGAACAAAGCCCCATGTGTTCTGTTGCTGTTTCACAGATTTATGCTTTGCAAAGAATCTGCATCATCCTTTGCAAGTAGGTCTTAATAGTGTTTGGTTTAAAAGTCACCAAAGCATTTGGGAGCTGTGATAAAGCCATTGTATTCTGCATTGAATTCCTCGTTGTAACTCTCTTTGCAGGAGCTGTCCCAGCCAGGGATATGCCTTATCTATTCTGGTGCTCTATTTTTTATGGTTCCTGTGCAGGAAGTTTCACAAGGAGCCATGAAGAACTGCCTGGCTATGGAGTGGGGAAGTGCCAAAAAGGGTGACTGCAGTCTGTGACGGGTTGGCATTGAAACTGGGTAGTGAACAACTAGAGAATGGTGAGATGCAGATAAAGAGAGTTCAGCCTCTCCAGTGCATGGATGTGTGTTGATAACTCCGGCTCTTGTGCTGCAGTTGGAACTCCTGCAGGAAATGGGAGGGGCACCAGGGGAGGCAGCTATGTAGCATGAGTCTGATCCTCTTGCCTGTGCAAGGAAGGTTGAAAGAAGAACATCTTTGTTAAGACCAGCTCAGATGTGATGCTGTGCCTGCCTTCCTCCAGCCTGCTAGCAGCAAGGTTTTGTACAAATGCTGGACTTTACCAGCTGAGGAAGAGGTTCTTTCCCCAGAGGTGTCTGGGCACTGAACAGGCTCCCCAGGGCAGGGGTCACAGCCCCAGCCTGACAGAGCTCCAGGAGTGTTTGGACAATGCTCTGGGCACAGGGTGGGACTCTTGGGGATGGGGCTGGGCAGGGCCAGGAGCTGGACTGGATGATCCTTGTGGGTCCCTTCATTTTGTTCTGTGGTTCTATGAAATGTATGTACATCCTGGTCAAAAAAGTTTTGAGCCATTTGGCATCAGCCTTGTCCCACATCTCCTGAGGTGTTGGTAGACAAACAGCCCACCCCTAGAGTCCCTAAGGGGCTAATGCCCCTAATATCTCTTATTGTCCTTTTTAGCTACACAAATGTGCTTTTCTTGTCACAAACTGTCCTCTCCTTTCTCTGCCTCTGTGACCATTGTATTTTTCCTAAAACAACCCTGTGAGCAGGGACTGAAGCATCCACCCATGTCCCACGATGATGTGAAGTAGTATTGAATGTTGCATTTCAGCATGTCCCTAGACAAAAGGGGGGTGGGTGCTACAGAACTTCCTGCATTTTATAGGTGTATGATCCTCCCCACCATTCCCTGAGAAGAAGTTGGAGTGGCTCATAGCTCTGTGCTGGTGCTGGACCTGTACTTTACCATAAAGGGATCCTTCTACTCCAGCTCTACCTGTAGTCCTTGCTTCTCTCTGTACAGCTTATTGCACCTGTGATCTTAAAGCAAAAAAACGCTCTTAATTTGAAAGAATATAAGAAAATACCTTTCTTGAAAGATGACAAGGGATCTTTTGTGGGGGGGGACCTGGCTTGAGTTCCTCACAAGCTGGCATCCAAACTATCACTTTCTTAAGGATGTGACCACATTAGTGGCTGCTCTGCTGGTCAATATAGTAGGCAGGTGTTAAATCAACTGTGCTATGACTGCTTCTGTAGTTTATGTGGATGTGAAAAGCCAAAAATTGACAGCACTGAGTTTTCAAGTGGGGGAGTGCTTGTTCCAGAGATTTACTTATTTCTCCTTGTCCAAGCATTGGTACATCAACTCTCTTTGTGGTTTAACAATAAAAAAAAACCAAAAACGAACACACCTGTGACTTAATCTTGACTGAAATTCTGATACCTGTCAACACTTGTGTTTTCTGTCCTGTGAACTAGAACTAAAGCTGCTCACGCTTGGTGAGCTGAGCAGGGCTGAACATACGTAGTTTACCTCCCTTTGGGGTCATTTGCCTGGGCATTTGTTTTCACAGCCTCCCTCTCCTGTGCTCAGGCCAAAACCAACTTCTTCCCAAGTTCCTGCATATTCCATAGAGGAGAACAAAGCCTTCTTGTTCAGTGCAGCCACTCCTGCTCCCTCCTTGTGGGCAGTGAGGAGCCCTGGCCTTTGCAAGGAGGCATTTCCAGTTTCAGGAGATGGCTTTGGCAGTAGTCAGGCACTGGAGCTGCTTGTTGGAAGGGCCTTCCAAGGCTCAGATAGAATGTGGTGGGCAAGCTGAAGAAAAACCAATTTTCCACAAGCTGGAGTAATGTCTCTGAAAAAGGAAAATTGGAAATCTGAGCAGCTGTGGCAGGGCTGAGCATCAGACACTTCCTTCCCAGTGATCTTTATGTTCCTGCTGTGTATCTAAAATAATTATTGTAGAGTCACTAGGATGGAATATACCTTCAAGATCATGGAGTCCAGCCCATGTCTAATACCTCAATTAAACCATAGCACTGAGGGCCACATCCAGTCTTTTTTAAACACATCCAGGAATAGTGATTCCCATCACCTCCCTGGGCAGACCATTCCAATACTTATTCTGTCACTCAGGGGAGTCTTGAGCCCTAGCATGGGCCTTCAGCATGTAAACCATTCTGGAGGGAAGCAGAAATACTGCTATTTGCAAATACCCATTTTTCCAGCCTTTTCCTACCTGATCTGAGCTTATAAACCCCCAAAAAAACCCATTTTGCAGAAGTTGGAATTCCTTTCCCATTTCCTTAGGCTGAGTTAAGGATGAGATGTGAGGACCTGGTGGAACAGATAGAGAAGCTGCAATGAATTTTGTGTTCGAGTGGTATGAAGGCATTGGCTGCTGGGTTAAGTGACTGCAGCAGAGAAACCTGAGAAAAGGACTTGGGGGGACAAGGGATAGGGTGAGGAGGAGGAGGTTTGGGATAAGCAGGTGTGGAGAGGGAGGAATATACACACATCTCATTTGAGCACCAGAGTGCAGCTTTAGGAATGTTTGCAGCAGGGCTGTGGCTGCCAGGATCAGCCCTCTGTGTCCCTGTGTGCTTGGGCCTCTCATGCTGCTGTAAAATAAATGACCACAAAATAGCTCAACAAAAACTCCTGGCCAAATTTTCCTTTTCACTGAGGAGAGCAGAAGCTCAGGAAAAGCAGCCAGTGTGGCTTTTCAGAGCTTGGTGTTACTCTACCTGTAGGAAAAAATCAGGATATATGTCCTGGGCAGTTTTATGACCCTGCTGTACTGTTCTGTCCAAGAAAGAAGTGTACAGGCTACCACCGTTGTTCATATTGTGCCCTTTTATAATGCAAAATCTTCACAAAGAAAGAAGGGTTGGTTGGTTCTATCAGTTGAGTAACAAGATCATCGTGAGCATTTTCAGTTCTATGGCTGGGTAGGGAGGTCTGAGGTTATTTTTCAGTAAGTCCTTTCCTATTTATAGAAGCAGAAAATTGGGTCAGATCATGGCTTAGCTCAAAACCCCAAGCAGTTTTCCTCTGCATGGTCATGAGAGTCTGAACCCTGTCACCATTTCTGCTGCCTGGTTTTATCAGGCTTAATTTCTAAACCTACTCTGACCCATCTAGCACATAGCCCGTGCTCTCAGTTCTTCTTGGAAACCTGATTTAGACAGATTTTGTGCTAGGCAAGGGACACAGGTGCAGTTGGACACCCAAGTCCCTCAGAAGCTCTCAGGTACCTTGGTCCAGCTGTCAGACAATCAAGGGAGATGAGTCTTTGTCTCGGAAGAAGAGGAATTTAGGACTATTGTTAGATACAGGTTTTGCTATGTTCATGCCTGCAGAGATGAGAGGGACTGAATGTGAGTTTGTAACTCTGCAGCCTGGGGGGACGCTTGCGGGATGGCTTGGGCTGGAACCTCCTGCTGCAACGGGATATCCCCAGCCACTGCTTCTAACAGCTCAGGCTGCATTAGAAATTTCAATTATTTTAAATACCTGGGTACCGAAAAGCTGTCCCCGTGCCTGACAGCAGACCTGGGGGCTCGCAGATAAGAGATGCCGGATGTTACCCGGTGGTATAAAAACAGACGAGGTGAAATCGAGGAGCCGAGGAGGGCTCCCTTTGGTTAGCAAGTGCAGCTTGGTCTCTGCTCGGAGCTGGAGCTGTGGGAAGCATTTTCCGAGCGCAGGGGGAGCGGGAGCGAGGAGCGGGCGCGCAGCCCCATCTAGTGCCGCGGGATGCGCGCAGGCTCTGCCCCAGCGCCCGCCGCACCCGCCCGAGCATCCCAGCGGGAAAAAACCCTCAGCTACACGCGCAACAAACCTAGGCTGCTGCTGGAATGTGAGACTGAAGTGAAGGGCACGGGAATGAGTCGCTTTCCTTGCTCAGCGCCCAAGCGGAGCTCAAGATAAGGGCTTTTATCCCGTGGTTCGTACAGTTCTTGTGGAAGGGAGCCGTCTTCAGCTCTAGAGGGAGCATTGCTACACGGGTTGTTGGTCGTTCCGTTTCCCAGGAACGGGGCTGATGCACGAAGGTCTGTCCAGCCTCACTTAATCCTCTATGTCACCAGAGAAATTTGGAGGGCAACAAAAATCCTGAGATCTCTGAAAACGTGGCTGGCAAGGACACTTGGGCAAGCAGAGACCAGCTAGTCCAGAGAAGACCATAAAGAATCAATAGCAGAGACAGTGATTACCTTCCTCTCTCTGCATCTTTCTGGGGAAAAGACAAGAAGTAATGGACAAAAAATAAAAAAAAAAAAAAAAACCGAAGAAGCATCCTGGGAGGTTTAGGTTCAATAAGGAGGTTTTTCTAACAAGAGATTAGAGAAGCATTAGTATGAATTGTGCTGGGAGGTCTTCCAGCACTGGAAAGTTTGAAGACTGTATTGGATAAGCTCCAGCCAGGACTGTTTCAGCTGCAGCTGATCCCACTGTGGGCAGGGGATGGATTTAGTTGCCCTGAGGGAGGGAGTGTTCTTTCCAGCCTCTCTTTTTGTCCTTTCGATTTGATGCATGATATTAGACACTGATACTGGGGCTGTGGTTACTCACTCTTACTCCTGAGGCATTTTTGGCTCTTTCCTTATAGGACATGCCATGAAAAAGTCATAGAACTAGGGACAGACTCTTTGCTGTAGCTAAAGCTGATGCTGGGGCAGAGGGGATGAAATGTAAGTCCTTTATTCCTTTATATCCTTTATTCAGAATGAGCTGCGAGCTGAACCCCACCATGGCTGAAATTAGAGCATCTCCTGGACTGATTTGAAATGTACAATCTTGGAAAAAGCACCTTATCCACTTGCACAGGTTATTTTGTTGATGTGTCTTCAGGTATGTTTGAGCGCTGGGACTAGAACTTACCTTTCAAATTGAATGGTGATTGGGAATGTCAGCTTAGAAGAGGAGGTGTGGGGACAAAAAAGGTTCCCATTTTGCAGAAATAAAGAGAAGGCTCAAAATTTGCAGGCAACTTGTTCTCTGCATTTGTTTTCTCTCTCCTCCTGTGAAAATAATGTGTGAAATCTGGAGAAGCCAGTTGGAGCCAAAGGATGTAATCGACCCTGACACTGTAAAACACTTCCCTGTGAAATCCTGCCTGCAGCCTGTCCAGGGAGGATTTGCTCCGTGGCTCATTGCTCTCTCAGCTGGCATTTTGCTTCAGCTGCTCCTTGCACCTGCAGCAGGGGTGGCAGTGGGAGGAACTGCCAGTGAAACTCACAGCACAGGTGGGGTGGGGTGGGGTGGCACAGGGGAGATGTGTTTCAGTCTGTGTACAGCATACACCTGATGAAGCCACCCCAGTGAGGGGAGGGGTGGGTTCTTTGCAGGTACACACTTGCACAGCTGGGAGCTGCACTGATTGATGCCCCAGCAGGGTGTGAGCTCACCCATCAGTATCCACTGCAGCTGCTTCTGCCATGTCTGATACCCCTGAGGAATCTCTTCCTTGTGTTTGAAGAGCCTCTGCTTTGTCTCTACTCCAGGTTTTCTGATCACTGTATCAGTGAAGAGAGAAAGATAAGCAAAACACCACTGGTTAGGACACCGGCCTGGAAATCTCAAGCATTTTTCCCAAGCTCTGTTTATCTCTGACCCTCAGCCCAAACCTTGACTCTAAAGGGATTGTGTGCATACCACTGCTGCTCTTGTTTCGGGATATACTTGCAAGCATAACTTGTTCTTGGCCCCTTAGCTAGCCTTGTGAGCCTGTTGTGACTCTTGTTGGGGGATGTAGCCTGTCCCTGATCCAGCCCATGTGGCAGTCAAGTCTCCTCCCTGCTGTGGGCTCCTTTGCTGACTGCTGGTAATGGCTGCAGGGTTAAGGCAGTGCAATGACATCTTTTGGGCCCCTATTCCAGCTGACATTGCTTGGAGGTCTCATCCTTTTTAACATAAGCTGAATCCTAAGCATATGTGGGCTAGACAGGGACAACACCACTGCTTTCTATCCAAAGAGCATTTCCCGATCAGAGTTTTGCTGTGATTTCCCTCTGCAGTCCACAAAAGACAGAGTTGCCATAAAATGATCACACCTGGTAGTACAACTTCCTGATGTATCTATGAAGAGATCCTGATGTTCAACCCAGCAACTGGCAACCATCAACATGCAGAGTTCCAAATGAAATACTTTCCTGTGCAGCTTTCAATCCTTTGACAGAGATATTTCCCAGTGCAAAGCTGCCATGAAAATGTAATCCAAAACCACATAATTTCTCAACCAGTGGTGCTAGGAACATGGCTGCAAAATCCAGGAATGAGGCAAATGCACCTGGACTGTTTTGATTCTGTTCTGACTTTTTTTTGCCCATCTGTAAGAGCTGTTAGGCAAGAGCTGAATGGTGCTCAATTCACCATCTCAAAAAACAGCTGTGTGGCAGAAAGGAAGAAAGAAAGGAAGAAAAATCACAGGGAGATGTAACATGCACTTTACCTCAGCAGGTGAAACTGCAAGCCTGCAGTCACCTCTTGTGTTACCAGCTCCCTGGAAAGAGGGAGGACAAGAAAGTGTGGTCTTATACAGAAACAAGGAGGCAAATGAGTGTTGAGGCCCTTTGTCCAGCTGATGTGTACAGACATTGCTCCAGGAGGACCTGCAGGTCCAGCACTGCATTCCTGTTGGAGAACCATGGACTACCTCCAACCTTTGAAGAACACTAGGGGAAGTTTTAAACTGGTGGATTTTTAAGCAGGTCAAATTTTGATGACTTTTTTCCCCCAGTGGTTGTTGTGGTTTTTTGTTTTATTTTGTCTTGTGTGTTTTTTTTTTTTTTTTAGCTAGTTAGTTTGTTTTTGTTGCTACTTTGTTTGCTTGTTGTTTTTAATATCCGTGAGCCCAGATTGAATTGGGACCCTTGCTTTGGGCCTCAATTCTAATATGACAGCAGTTCATATTTTAATGCGCCTGCAGGCAAGGATGGCCACAGCAGGTAGGGCAAGCAGGTCAGAGGGGATGTGGCTGCCACTCAGCATGTTGCCTTTTGCTGTTGCCTGCACCTGGCTTTCACTTAGTCCTTGAACAAGTCATTGGTAAATTGAATGAAAAGAATTTGTTCTTTTTTTTTCATTAGGTTTACTGAAAAATAAAGATTATATACTGAGACCTCTGCCCGCTGGTCCCCCAACTAGCTCATGACCATTTAAAAATAAACCTTACATATGGGGAGAGTTGTTAAAGGTATTACAAGTTCATAAACAATGTAAAAATCTCTGCCTGGGCAGGGAAGAAATAAAGGTAAGTAATTTCCCACCCAGTTTCTGCCAGCCAGCTCTGGCTGAAATACTTGTTGGGAATTGAGGCTTGCTTAATCCTGCTGCTCACACACCTTCTAACTTTGGCTTTTGCAGGTGCAGTTTTAGGAGTGAATTTAGAGTTACAGAAGCATGATCCATGGGGTTTTTCAATTTGCTAGAAAAGAGGATGCTTGAAATTTTAACCAGGCGTCTTTACAGGCAAGAGTTTCATCCTCACCAGACAGAACTGATGGATTTTAATGGCTTCCTTGATAGCAATGAGCAAGGAATCATGTTAGGATTAGGAAACACAACCCTGCCTCATCTCTGGGTTGAGCTGGAAGGAATGGAAGGATCAGCAGAAGTGGATGCTCACTAATGCTCTCACTTGCTGTGGTTATCCAACCTGCACTGCTTCTCCACCAAAGCCCATCCTGAAGGAAACTCCTGTGGACATTTGTGCTCTCCTTGGAGAACCTCATTTGCCATTGGCTTTGTTTTTCATCCAACAGAGAAAGCTTAGTGGACATAAATCAAAAGGGACAAGTGCAGTGTATGAAACAAGCTATTTCAGTATGTGTATTGGGGGAATATCAGAAAGTCCTTTGCAGCAGCCAGGAGATTCCAGGTTTGGCTATAGGACTATAGTCCATAAAAGTTGCTGGGATAGCTCTGGTTCTTTTTCCCCCAAGAAAGAAGAAACCTTTTTCTCTGTTCCATTTGCTGCTTCTACTGATGCCAGATTTTCCTGTGTGAATGCATCTCTTTTCCTTCACACCCTCAGATAGTCTTTCCATTGATTGCTGCCCAAATTTGTGGTCTTTAGATCTTGGAGCTCAGCTCTGAAATAGCATCCTTCCAGATGAGAAGGAGGGGTGAGGAGCTAAAAAGCAATGAGTTTCACTTTTTTATCTATTACAATGCTTCCCAGGCTATGTGGTTAGAGAAGTGCAGAGCTTAGGAAAAATCCAGGCTGAGGACCTGGCCCCTGCATCAAGGATTTCCTTTCTGAGATGAGCTGTTGGTCTGCTCTCCAAAGTAAGGGTCTCCCGCTGTTTTATGTGATTGTATTGGGTTTTTTTTTGTCACACACCTCATTCAAGGGGCATCTGCACAGTTTTCTCATGGAAAGTGCAATCATTTTCTGGAACGTGTTGCTGCGGAGTATTGCTGAATCCAGGCACTTAGCAAAATTCAAAGGGAGATGGGATATTTGCATGGATCACAGCACTAGTCTGGATCCGTAAGGGATTATGTTAACAGGTTTTGGAGCGTATCTGAACTGTGCTTTCAGCCTTAGCTGCTGTCTTGTGCTTAGAGTTTATGAGGAGGCTGTCATGATCAGGAGCTTGTAGTCTTTCCCCAGCAGAGCCTTGTGTTGCTTCTGAAGCAGTCCATCCATCCATCCATCCATCCATCCATCCATCCATCCATCCATCTATCCATCCAATGGTCAGTCTCCAGCAACCCCACACACCCCAGAGAAGAGCACACAGCTGGTGATTGCTGTGCAGTGAGTGCTGGTGGCTCCCAGTCACCCAGGTCAAGGGGGCCAGGCTTGAGGAAGCGAGTCAGAACCAATCTGCTTGTTTTATTCTTTCCTCTAGTTTCCAATTTATACCTGATTTGCTACTGTCCAGTCCCATAAAGGGGAAGTGTGCTGATGGTGGTATGTTCCTCTGCTCCTAATATGGTTTACCTATTTTTTTATTGTTTTACCAGCCATCTTCCTTGTGTTTTGAGGGGATGCTCTGCCTTTTTGCAGCCCCTTGTGTTTATCTTGGCTTCCCACTGGCAACATTTTTTACTAGGATGCTTCCTAAGTGCACCTACATCATCTCTGTCTGCCTTTTTGGGAATCACAGCACTGATACATGTGAAATTGTGTCTGGCTAAAAAAGCACCCACATGCTTTTGCTTTCTGTGCTGTTTAAGAAAGCCTGTATTGTGGTTCAAAGGAAGTTATTACTAATTTTACACTGCTCAGTCTGTTTATAATTTATGGGTGCCGCAGGTATCTTCATCATCTGAGCAGGCTTTTGTGTGCGGGTGCCTCGGCATCGCGGCACCTCTCACTGCTCCGGTTCGGGCTCCATCATCTCTGCGTGCTGCGGGAGGGAGCCAAGGCTGCCCGAGAGCAGCACCAGCAGCAGCAGCAGCAGGATTGCATCCTCCCCTCTGCACCCCCGACACCGCAGCCTGGCCCTGCCCCGCTCGGTCTCGGGTCTGTGTGACCGCCCCGGACACGCGGGG
The DNA here is from genome assembly GCF_963662255.1 of Cinclus cinclus. Taxonomy (NCBI): domain Eukaryota; kingdom Metazoa; phylum Chordata; class Aves; order Passeriformes; family Cinclidae; genus Cinclus; species Cinclus cinclus. The sequence goes on from NC_085050.1 coordinate 5,875,327, forward strand.
CCGGCAGAGGGCAGTGACAGACAGACAGACAGACGGACAGACGGACGGACTGATGGGTGGAAGGATGGATGGGTGGAAGGATGGATGATGGATGGATGGATGGATGGATATGGATGGATGGATGGATGGATGGATAGATGGATGGATGGATGGATGGATGGATGGATGGATGGATGGATGAAGGGATGGATGGATGGATGGATGGATGGATGGATGGATGGATGAAGGGATGGATGATGGATGGATGAAGGGATGGATGGATGGATGGATATGGATGGATGGATGGATGGATATGGATGGATGGATGGATGGATGGATGGATGGATGGAGGGATGGATGGATGGATGGATGGATGGATGGATGGATATGGATGGATGGATGGATGGATGGATGGATAGATGGATGGATGGATGGATGGATGGATGGATGGATGGATGGATGGATGAAGGGATGGATGGATCAGTGGGTGGGTGGGTGGGCCGGTGGATGGATGGATGGACACACAACCTATGACAAGGGTGTTCTCCCAGGCTCTTTATCCAGGATCAAGGGCCAATTCAGCCTGAGCATGAGTCCTGTGGGTGGCTGGAGGAGCCCGGGCTGATGGGGTCAGGGCTCCATCTCCCATTTCTATAGCAGTGCCAGCAGCTCCAACCCATAAAACCTGAGCTTGGTGCGGGTCTTTGCTGGGATTGGGTGTCAGGGGGTGGGGGGGAAGGATTTAAAGAGTTCCCTGCACAATGCTAATCCTTGCACAATTCTCAGGGAGGATTTATCTTTTTGGCATAATTAATTTTGTTTCAGTGTTCCAGTGTGGGCTGGGGGAAAACACAGATGAAATACCATATTCTGACCATAGATGTTTGCCTGAGCACGTATACTGAGAGCAGATTGCAGACTGAGACCTTAGAAGAAGATGCCAGGAGAGAACTGCCACCCTAACATATGCATAAATATAATAACATATTTCTTTCCCTTTGACTAGCCACCTCCTCCTCCCTTTAGACTCCCTGGTTACAGACTCTGTGCCCCAAAGCGTTGCACTCAGGCACTAATTTGCACCAACAAAACCTGTGTATGTTCCCCAGAAACCCACTGATCAGTGAAATTTGAAGCAGGAGAGCTGAAATAAAACGTTCAATATTAACCTATTAAAAATTCCAGGAGGGTCTTTCTACAAATTGACTGTCTCCTGGTTTGCCCTGAATAGCAGAGTGTCCTCCTTATACTGCAGCTGCTCTTGTGAGGTCTCAAAAGACATGCAGCTCAAGGCCTGCTTAGCATTTAGATGGGAGACCTCCAAGAGCTTTGGCTGGTTGAGAAACAAGCATTGGAGTTTTTGTAAGTGGCATTTTCCTGTCCTGAGTCATTGTTGAACATGCTCCCATTCCAGCAGCAGCAGAAGGTCTCATTCTTCAGTGCTGTCATTCTGGCACCCAAGAGCTCTCCAAAGTTAAAGCCCATCTTGTCAACACCAGATGCACTGAGTTACTTTGGGTGTTTGCTGAAGAGGAAAGACACATGTGCAGGACATGGTCCTGGCACCCATCACAGTGTTCAGTGATGGATAGGACCTTGGAATTCAAGAACTGAGCAAAAATGACATTTTTAATACAGCAGGGTCAGGTTAGGTGATACCAGAGGAAGGAACTTTGAAGGAGGGGTTCAGATCTCCCTGTGCTTCTATGTATTGCTTGATAGCACCAAACTGATGGTAGCTGGTCCTGACCCTTCCCTCCAAGGGTTGCTAGGAGCAGCCTCACTTCTCTCACTGTGCCTGTTGCTCTTACAGATACATCACTTGCTGTCTTCTGAAAAGCAGAACAGCTGTCCAGTCTGTTTCCCCCAGACTCTTCCAGGTGGGAATCATTACTGCTGATTTACACCTGGTGATTCAGAGCAGAAGATGGAGAAGATGAGGATGTTCTCCTCAAACAGGAGCAGGACAAACTGCACCTGGAGAGTTTCTTTGCTGGAATGAGCTGGATGTCTGGAGGGAGCTAAGCTCCATAAGCAAAGGGATTCATTTTGGTGAGACAAAAGAAAGTGTTTTACTGCCAGAAGTTTATTGCATGGAATCTTTCCAGCAACACCCTGAAGGTCACCAGAAACTTCACACAAATGCACAACTGGTTGCAGGGTACAGTATGGAGCAAGGGTAGGATATTATTTTAGAGCAAAGCAGCTGTATGACATGGATCTTTCTTTTCTTCCTGTGGTCCTGTGTCATCCTAAGGGCTTACAGCTCCAAGATGTCAGTTTGCTGACTCTGGCCAGGGTGACATACAGGCAAAAGACACTCTGCACACAGCAGTATGGAGCTGGCTACCTTTCTCTGAAATACATGAGAGGAGAGGAGAGGAGAGGAGAGGAGAGGAGAGGAGAGGAGAGGAGAGGAGAGGAGAGGAGAGGAGAGGAGAGGAGAGGAGAGGAGAGGAGAGGAGAGGAGAGGAGAGGAGAGGAGAGGAGAGGAGAGGAGAGGAGAGGGTGATTCTGGTTCTTCCTGCAGGGCTGGGGACAGCCTGGCCCCTGTGGCCTGATCCTAATTGCTCTGTACTCCAAAATAGTGCATTGAATAGAAATTACACTCACACCTGTGTGTTCACCTGCAGAGGCTTCCCAGAAGGTGGGGACTTAGCTGGTGACTGCTGGTGCTTCTGAGGGGGTGCAATTTCAGACTATTTCCATGGGCTATTGGCATGATTTTCCATCTTCAGCAGAAACAAAGACCAAATAACAGATTTTTCCTGATTTCATCCTCAGACTGATGTGGGTGGAGAGGCTCTATGAATTACTGAGGACACAGCTGATGTTTTGTGGGGTTCCCAGGAATTTGGCGTGGGTGCCTTCAGCCAGGGCTGTTTTGCTCTAAAAGCAAACATGAGCTCTTGGACCTGACCCTGTGGGATGCTGACACCACCTGGCAGAGGGGCTGTGCTCAAATCGGGGCCACTGTATGTGTTTAATTTAGAGCTGGAGGAGGAGAACTATGGTGAGTCCTGGGTCAGTGACAATGAGGTCTGGAGTCCAGATGTGCAAAGCCTGGCAGCACGAGACAGGAAGGCTGTTTAGAGAAGAACATTTTGGAAGTCTGGGGGAGTGCACAGTGGGATACTAGATCTCAAGTTAACTGTTCAGCCAAAAGGGGAGGAATCTAGCAGTGGTTTTATCAGGCTGGGCTACTGCAGGAATTGCTTCAGTTGCTGGCCAGGAGTGTTGCTGAGAAACTGGATCCTGCAGCAGCCTTATCTGATGGGTCAAGGGAACAGCTCCCAGATTTTGCAGAGTGGTTCCTCTCAGAGGAGGCAGTGGGGCAGCGAGCTGGCTTGGGATTGCTGTGTGAGCTTCTGAGGGTGCCCAGAGTTGAGCAGTGCTTTTGACTGAAGGCTGTGCCTGTCTGGAAGGAATATTGCAGAGACAGCAGAGACACATTGCTGCTTAAAATCTGCAGAGCTTCTGTTGGTTTTGAAAGCTGAATTATCCATATTAGTTTACCCCCACGGATGGATTGGTGAGGCACTGGGACTGGCTGCCCAAGGAAGTTGTGGATGCCCCATCCCTGGAAGTGATCAAGGTCAGATTGCATAGGGCTTGGAACAACCTGGCCTGGTGGGTGCCATCCCTGTCCATGGCAGGGGTGTTGGACCTGGTGATCTTTAAGGTCCCTTCTGACTCAAGCCAACCTATGATTCCATTGAAAATGAGAAGGAGGTTCTGCAGCAAATGGTGCTCCTTAGATACAAAATCTCATGTTTCAGTGTTGGTTAGTCACACAGTCAGCTCCTCAGGAATGAGTGTGAGGTCACTGTGGTGGCTGGCTGGAAGCATCTCCTGCTGCAAGGTCACCTCTGCACATTGCCCCATCTGTTCCTGTTGCTCTTGGCAGGTGTTTAGTGCCTCCTGGGACAAGTATTGTCATGGTTGCTGTGCCATGGATGCGGGATCCATTTCCAGAACAATATCCAAGCACTTTCCAGCATCATGACTTTCTTTGAATGCAGTGTGGGAAATGAGCAATGCCAAAATGAATAATGTCAAAATGTGTCTTGAGTCTTTTGCAAGGACTATGGCTGTGAATAGGCAAACCAGACCTTTCTAGTGTGCTTTTCTTTCTGCTCATGCTGCACTTGGTGTACCTTACATCATGAGAACAATGCTCATTTTTAAAATGGATATTTAAATATTTTATTCCATTAAATCAGTAGTAAAATGGGAGTAAAAAACCAGTGATACAGAGAAAGACACTAACAGGCAGGAAAGCACTTGGCTGGTGGGAGCCATGGTCTGTACAAATCTCAGGTATTTCCAGGAGTAAACAGCAGCTGGGCAGATTTGAGGCATGTGAATTTTGAGTTAAGCACTGGAAGCTCCTGTTATGTGTCTATCAGGTGACCAGTATCTTTGGTGGGTACAGACTGTGAGAGATGTTCCCTTGGAAAGCTCAACTGGGAGAGATGGAGAAGGGCCTTGAGGAGAAGCTGTGTGAGGAGAGGCTGAGGGCACTTGGTCTGTTCAGCCTGGAGGAGACTGAGGGGAGAGCTCCGTGCAGGTACAAATCCCTGCCGAGGGGAAGAGGAGGGACACACACTGATCTCTGCCCTGTGCCTGGGGACAGTGACAGGACTGAGGGAATGGCCCGAAGCTGTGGCAGGGGAGGTTCAGGCTGGATATCAGGAAAAGGTTCTTCCCCCAGAGGTGTCTGGGCACTGAACAGGCTCCCCAGGGCAGGGGTCACAGCCCCAGCCTGACAGAGCTCCAGGAGTGTTTGGACAATGCTCTGGGCACAGGGTGGGACTCTTGGGGATGGGGCTGGGCAGGGCCAGGAGCTGGACTGGATGATCCTTGTGGGTTCCTTCCAACTTGGCATATTCCATGATTCTATGAAATGTTGCCATGGCAGTAATTTTGGATATGACCCTCCTCATTCAACAGAGAGGACCCACAACTGGTTTGCTGTGGAGGTTACAGCTCCTCCCTGGGCTCGAGGGGTTTTCCACAGGTCAGCACTATCAGATATCTTTGTTTTACAGGGATGTTCATGTAGGAGCTCTTTGGTGATAAACTGAAGGTTTCAGCTTAGGTTCACCCCCTAACTCAGTTCCTTGACTTTGAAGCAGTGTCTGAGCTCCCTCTGAAGTCAGTAGAGATGAGCTGCTCTAGACCTAAGGTTTGAATTGTCTCCACAGGCTATAAAGAAAACACAGAATGGTGGGACATCTTACTAAAAATACGGAGGGATAGGATGGCTCCAGTCCTCAGCACTCTTGACACTTGTAAAGCCCACTGTCCATCATGTTTGCCCATTTCTCTTTCAAGACTACACCATTAATAACGCTTATCCCTGCAGACCTTGTTGCCATCCTGCTCCTCAGACATGATCAAAGCGCCCTGTGAATCTTGTAAAATTTTGGGTTTGCTGTTATGGATTGCTGACATCAGTGATAATAAACCCTGAGCAAAGCTCCAGCTCTAGGATCTTTCATGGATAGCTGAGCTGGGGACACCTGTGCTGAGCCTGGCTCTCATGTCTCCCTCCCTCTTCTCACACCCTGGTGCCAGGACCTGGCTCATTGCAGAGGACCTAGCAAAGAAGAGTGGGTTTTAAAACAGTATCCTATAGAGAAGCACAGCTTCTGCCTGGCCAGAGAACCAAGTCCCTGCACCACAGGAACACAACACAGCATCTCAGCTCTGCCCTGGGAGCACCTTTTGCTCAAAGCCATTGTATCCTGTCAGGGAACTCCCAGGAAAGCCTTGGGAGCGGGATTTCAAGAGTGGGTGTTGTGGGGACCCTTCTGCCAGCAGGTGTGGGGCAAAAGGCCAGATGACACCTCAGAGCAGAGCAGGGAATGGGGCAAGCCCTTACAAGGGAATGTACAGTATGCAGGGCACACGCAGGCAGCGTCCATCAGCCAGTACAGTAGCAGCCTGGAATAGTTTGGCTGGGTAGCCCTGCATGAGGGAACGGTCCTGAAATAGGTTGATACCCCTGATGTTATTTTTGTTGCGCTGGAAACCACAGCCCTGGCATCCTGAGTGGCTGCTGGTCCCCAGGTGGCTGTGCTGGGGGGTGCATCCTAAGGTGGGAGGTTAGGAAGTCACCTTCCAGCTGGGAGAGGAGGGGGATTTAGAGGCAAATGGTGGAAGATTTGCAAAAATGAGCTTTCAGTGCTCTGTTGTTGAGAAATACAAGCGTGGCTTGGGAAGTCAGTAACTTAGGATGCTGAGGGCCAGAGGTGGAGAGAGGCCCAGGAAGGAATCCCTCCTCTCTTCTTGTGCAGCTTCATTATGTGCACATCAGCAAAGCTCCACTGCTGCAGTCATCTTTGTCTCTAAAGCCCACAGAGCACAGTAGACGCTTCTGTCGGAGCCACCATCTTTAAATACACCTCACATTGTAAAATACCTCCTAAAGTGATGGTCTCCACAGTAGCCAACCAAATTTCTGGTTCAAAGACTGTCCCAAAAGCAATGCTAGGGCTGCAGCCTTAAATCACTTAGGACCATGGAGTTTATGAGGTCTGTAGAAACTTTCTGACCTCAGTGATTCATTTTTAGCCAAAAGCTCTATTTTTTTAGATCTCAGCATGAGGCAAACTTTAGCAGGAAAATAATTCAGCACTCAAAAGCAAATCTTTCAGAAAAAAAGGTGTTAAGACTAAAATTTCATATAGGAAAGTTGGGAGGAAAGCTGTGCCAAGCTTCACGTGTGAAGCAGGCTCTGACTTACCGGGTCCTCAAAATAAGTGACCACTTTTATAAGGTGATGATGATTTCCACATTGCATGTTCCTGCCTGCTGTGAGTGGGGATGGAATGGGCCAATTTGCTGTCATTTGGGTCCAAGGTGGATTCTTCTTTCTCACTGCATCTGAAAGACAAACAGAGCAAAGAATTTGACTTTGAAATTGAGAGACTTTTAGGTCATCATATAGCTTCAAAGAGTTGTGCTTGAAGACACTGCAGTTCTAACTACTAAGGTGCCTGCACAGTGACAGCAATGTAACACAGGATCATAAAATGGTGAAATATCTCCAGAAATGGAAGCATATTTAGGTGCAGGGTGTTCTTCTCCCATGCTCCTTTACTTATGGAATATGAAAAGCATGGAAAAAGGAGGGATCATCTCCTTTCCTCCTTCTTGAGATAGTTCCTTAGGCAGATTTAGGGCTTGTTATCCTCTGTGGGTGGCTATGGAGAAAAGGATGTCCTTTGGGTGCACGGGAGTTGTTCCCATGCAGGAATCCTTGAGCATCACTTGTTCTTGTGGCTCCCTAATGAGTCAGGGGAGGCAGTTCCTGTGTTAGAACAGGGAGCTGAAAAATGAGTGTTTCAGATGAACATGGAGAGAGAAGGGGCCTGTAGGGAACTCATAGTTTTCACAATATCCCGTCTATGAATTCCCCATCTACTGCTCTTGGAATGAAATATCATGGCTCATTTATTCTTGTCACCATTGTGAGCTGCTCTGTGAACACTCTCAATTTAAATTATACTTTGTTAAAACATCATCAACATGGGCACAAGAAGAAAAATATTCATAGGTTTGTCCTGCTCCTAGAAGAGTTTAATTCCTACCTTTGCAACCAGAATCCATGTTTCTCTTGCAATTTCTCATCCTTCGTAGGAAGGACAAAACCCCTACTGTGGTTCTTCCAGTGAACTGTCTGCCTAGAAACCCCAAAGCTGTGACTTTATTTAAAGCCTGAAGGGGCCAGCTCTGGACTGTGTCAGGCAGGATGTCCTGGGACTTCAGGTCTTAAGAAGTGATGGGTAGGGAAAAAAACAAACAAACAAAAAAAAACCCAAAAAAAGAAAACCAAAAAAGGAAATAAAATGCCATTTTTTTTTCTTTTCCCAAAGGTCTCCTTAAAATCATTTCATTTTGAAAAAAATGTGCAAGAGCCATATGCTTAAATGGGAAAATGGTCTCAATTCACAAGTGTGGGGTTAGCTCCTGGCCTCACACAGTGTTTCTCCAGGGCAAATGATGAGGAGGAGAATATCTTTGGGCAACTCACAATGGAGAGTATTTTCAAATATTCTGTGCCTTCATCTTTCTTGGGAGGAGGGAGAGCATGCTCCTGAAGTCTGCACATTGAGTATATCTGAGGTGAAAATATTTTTGGAATAAATATTAAACCAGTCAGACATGGGCTACTGCATGGTGGATAATTGCACAGCTGCAAGACTGCATTTCTCTCTGTTGTCAAAGTGAATAAAATTCAGTTATTTTCTTCTAGATGCACTTGTAGATGTGGTGGAGCTTTTTGTGGCTCTTTTGGAATCAGAAGAATTACAAAAAACAGTTTCTCTCTGATGGTTCCACATTCACCCTCTCTTAAATCTGATATGATTCCTCACATTTCCAGTCTGCAATGGACAAAAAGTCCTAAAAAGACTTGTAGATCATGGAAGGGAAGAAGAAGTTCAATTCCGTGTAGGAATGGTAGGCTTTTATGTAAAGTGATTCTGTACCTGTGAGAACAGCCATGGATTTTTATTGAAAAAATACATGTAATGAGTGCTATGCTTGGTAACAGCATCCCCAAGATTGAACCTAAATCTATGGAAAAATAGGGTGTGTGGTGGGAAGGGTTTAGTTGCCCTCATTTGGGATGACTGGGATAATGCAGCTGCAGTAGATGTGAAAGATAAAGTAGCCTGGGAGTGTTTACAGAATGAATTTGAGTTACAGCACCTGAGTTAAACTGAGAATTATTTAGGTGTCTCAAGGATATCAGGGAACCTGTATTTCACATATGTTTATGCATCAGACACAATTAAGCACAAATCTACTTCTGCAACAGAGTCCTGGTGGGCATGAGCACAAAATTGGTTACAAAAATGGCCAAACTCATGGAAAAATTTATAGTGGGCCTTTTACCCTTACCTACATTTCCAAACATGGACACTTTGATGGGACCTCAGCGTGGTGCTGTTGACACACCTAAAGGATGGGATGCCATCCAGAGGGAGCTCCCCAGGCCCTGGGGGCTGCACACACTGAGCACAGAGCCCATGGGAATCTCATCAGTTTAACAAGGCCAAGTGCTGGTGTTACACCTGAGTCAGGGCAGTTCCTGGTATCATTCCAGGCTGGGGATGGACAGACCAAAACCAGCCCTGCCAAGAAGACCTTGGGGGTGCTGGTGGATGAAAACTGGACATGAGCTGGCCACGTACACAGGCAGCCCAGGAACCACCCGTGTCCTGGGCTGCATCCAAAGCAGGGTGGGCAGGGTGAGGGAGGGAATTCTGCCCCTCTGCCCCGCTCAGGTGAGACCCCACCTGCAGTCCTGCCTCCAGCCCTGGAGCCCGGCACAGGAAAGACCTGGAACTTCTGGAGTGAGTCCAGAGGAGGCACCAAGGTGATCAGAGTGATGGAGCAGCTGTGCTGTGAGGACAGGCTGAGAGAATTGGGATTGCACAGCCTGGAAAAGAGAAGCTTTAGGGTCACCTAAATTCCTTCAGTACCTGAAGAACTTACAGGAAAGATGGGGCAAGACTTTTGACAAGGACATATAGCTACAGAACAAGGGGTAATGGCTTCAAACTGAAAGAGTATAGGTTTAGATTAGATATTAAGAAGAAATTCTGTACTGTGTGGGTCAGAAGACACAGGAACAGTCTGCTCAGGGACATGGGAACAGGCTGCCCCATCCCTGGAGTGCTCCAGGCCAAGCTGGAAGGGGCTCTGAGCAACCTGGTCTAGTGGAAGGTGTTGTGTCCCTCCCCATGACAGGGTGTTTAGAACGAGATGGTCTTCAAGGTCTCCATCCAACCCATGCCATTCAGTGATTCTATAATGTCATTGGGACATCTTAGGTCAAATCTAATGTGTGTATCCATGTCTCTGTATTTGCCTGCGTGTCCAGCATATTGATACCTCCATATTCATGTAATTATATGAGATGTAGGAGTAGGAAGGATCACTTGGATGCTGTAACCTTTGGTGTTCCAAACAGCAGTGATGTACAGACACCCCCACACTGACTCCACATCTTCATTAATTTAGTCAGATCCATCTCACTGAAAACCACTTTTTGTCATGTAGTCCCTATTGGAAGCCTGTTCCAGGCAAGAGCTTCTCAGAGGGTTGTTTTCTCTCTCTAATTTTTTGCTTAATTTATTCCTGGCCTCTTCATACCCGTTTGTTCCTGTGCCAACATTGTCTTTTAGCTTCAATAGCTCAGCTGCCTCTCTGATGCTTGCCCCAATGTATTTATAGCCAGCAACCGTGTCTCCTCCCAGCTTTCCTTCTGTGGTCTAATGAGCTTTTTTGGCACATGACTACCTAGGGAGCAGGGATGTGCAGACACATCTCAGCTGGTCTGACAGTGGCTGGCGCCCACGGCAGCCCCAGGGTGTCAGGGCAGAGTGAGCTGAGTGTGGCAGGAGCAGACCCAACAAAGAGCTGCAGGGCAACCTGAGCAGCTGATATCCCTGCTGGCATCTCCTAGGCAGCAGTGCTGGAGTCACACTGCTGTGCCCAAAAGTCGTTGCTAACAAATGAGGAAGAAGCTGTGCTGGTGTTTCAGGAACCAAGCATGACCTATTGGTGAGAGTCCCCAAAGCCAGTTTTTTTCCTCTAAGAAGTTGAAGAAGTGGTGCAGCATGAGACTAAACTGGTATTTCTATTCAGAGATGCCTATTCCTCCCACGTCACTCAGCTGGAGAGGTGGGGCACTCTATCTTCAGATGACTTTTAAAAGAATATACTGAAGCTTGCCCCATTCTTTGCAGTCTTGGTGGGACTTGTGGGTGGAAAAAGAGCCACAAACTGTGGGAACAAGAGGTTTCTGCCCATCTTTTACCTATTCTGGTGTCTACACACAGTTCTCCAGACAGGGTGTGAAGAGATGGAGAGCATGGTTTTGCCACTGATGCATTAGGTGACCCTGTGACATATATTGCACCTCTCTTTGCTTTCTCATCACACCTTTAGCCTGTGTCCCCCCTGGGGACTGCATACACTCAGCATACAGCCCACAGCACCACAGGGACCCTGCTTTTGGGCTTCCTATGACCTTCTCCAGCAATGCCAGCAGTCGCTTCCTGTGCTGTTTATTGTTCCCCTCTGCCTCTGAGCCAGCTGCTCACATTGCAGAATTTACAAGGGCTGACGGTATTCCATGGGAAGGAAGTAGAGCTGCATTTTAGCTTATATTTATGTGGTTCTCCTACTTCACCTATGCTTAAGGCTTCTGTGAGATCTGTCATCACTCAGCAGAAAGGAAGGAAACAATGAGTCCTTGCCTGAAAGTGATTTTTCTTTTGCAGACACTTCTGATGAAAACAGAAGTCTTCTTGGGTTTGTTAAAACGGAACTGAATCTGCTGCAGCTGAGGGTGGCAGCAGTAATTTGCTTTTCCTGATCCATTTTGTTTCAGCCACCTGGTTGTCCATCCTGCTGTCTCCTTTTTGGTCTCAAACTGCTCTTCCAGTGCAGTCTGGCTGCACCTCTTGCCCCTGTAGAAAATGGAAACCCCAGGAGAAAACTGAAGCTCACTCAAAGCACTGCAATGTGCATTTTGGTCTGATGGTTTTCCTGTGGTCAAAAAAAATAAAAATCCATTATAAAAATTATTTATTTTGAGGGAAGGTTGAAACATCAATGGAAATGTGACCATACATGGACAAAAAAATCCACCCTAGTTATGTGCATCCAATGTTTGCTGCCATGTTTCAGGAGTATTAGATACAACACTTTGCACGTGATGTGCTGCTTTCAGATATGTCTGAACCTTAATACAAAGGCAATAATTCTAGATGCTTTATTTCAGGATATATTGGAGAGTTCATATGAGGTTCTCACACACAGCTCTAAGAAATATCACAGTAAAGACCAGCTATAGAAAAACCTTTCACCAGTACAGAGTTTTTCTAGGAATAGTATTTGGAGACAATGATTTCCCTTTTTCATCTGTCTCCTGTCTCTTCCTTTGACAGCCTGTCTGATATCACCACATGATTCTCAACCAAATCAGAACTCTTCAGTTCTGCCTTTCTTGCTCTGACCACATTAGCAAACTTATGTTCACTGACTAATTTTGTGAGATTTATTTTAGTCTCCTTTGACAGAAGGAAGAATTTCAAGAACATTTTAACATGTGGATGGGGAGCAGGGGTTGTTGGAGATTGGTGCAGCAGAGCCAAAGCCTGGTGGTGTGGACACCCATGTGGGGTAGGACAGATGAACTTTTCTCCAGTCTGGTGGCATCAACATGAAGACAAGCTGCACCACTTTAACCCATTAGCACCAGTGGGAGCCACTCAAAATGAAATAAAATGATCCTATTTTCCAAACAGCGCTCAGCAGGTCAGATGTTTGTCACAGGGATGGAGAAGAAGATGGTTTGGCCTGTGAGGATCTGGGGACATGCAGGGGCAAACACCCAGGGTGCTGGGGACTGCTGTGGGGTGCCCGTGGTGGTGCAGTGACCCACGGGGCCGTGTGTGTCACCACTGGGGCAGAAGGATGTGGCATTGGCTGGGGCGGGCTGAGTGCCACGTCCTGCTGGAGCCGTGTCAGGGCTTCCAGGCAGAAAGCAATTTATCAACCTCTTGTGCTTACTTTCTCCTGACCTGTGTGATCAAGAGCAAATTGCCCGGGACGAAACAAAAAAAGCGAATAAATGAAGGGGGATAGAGGTTACAACCTTCCTGCTTGCAAGGGGAGGCTTAAAATGGCATTTGAGGAAAGCGCTGGGTCTGTCCCATTGTGGGGCTGCCTGTGCTCACTCCTATTTTTCAGTGTCTGCAAATATGTGCTAGAGGGAATTGACAGCTGCATTTTTGTCAGCTCCCTCCACAAAGGCAGAACTTGACATCCTGCTTCTCTTTCCCTCTTATTTGTCTCCTCCCGCCTCCCCTTTTCCCCTGTCCACATGACAGTCATAAAAAGATAATGGAAACAATATGGGAATAGTCCCTGTTAGAGCAGCTTCCTTGTGTATGAGAGCTGCATGCAGTAGCTGGGGAGGCTGTGAGGTCCCTTTGGAAAGCCAACAAGGGCAGGTCATTGTGTCCTTGTTTCCAAAATCAGTGCTGCACTAGGACCGGTGGAGTGGAGCCATTTGGATACCAGACACTGGGCACTGCACTGGTGGGATAGGAAAGCCCAAGATGAGGTTATTATATTTGAATTGGGTTTTGTACTGAAATGCTCTTTAGGGCAAGGCCATCAGAGGGTGTTAAAAGCATCCTGAACTCTCTCCTCCTCCCATCCTGGCCATGGGTCTTCCCAGTGCCTGCCAGGCAGGAGCTGCTGTGGATGGGCCTGTTGACTGTAGCCTGCTGGCGGCTGTTTGCAGCCAGGAAGGACAATATGCTGATTGCAGAATCCGGTTTAATTACTCACAGCACATGCCATTAAGAGAAATTGGCTCCGCTTTCTCAGGAGCAACACATCTGAACTGACTCACCTTCATAAAACTTGGCTCACATGCTAATTAGATGGCTTGGCTTAAAAAAGATTGAGCCCCTATTCTGCCACCAGCTCACAGGACCCAGTGTTATTTAAAGATCCTGGATTTCCTTATATAAGAGTTCAATTGTTTTTTCAACTGCAAAAAAAAAAAAGAAAAAAAAAAGACTCAAAAGAGAAAAGAAAAAAAGAAAAAACTCAACCCACCCTTTAAACAGAATATAAATTTATACATCATTGAGTTCTTAATTTTCATGGAATTTCTCTCCCCCTCACAGACAGAAGTTGTATATACAGGATTTTAGTATTTCCTCTCCGGCTCCAGCCCCAATTTGAAGGACTGTAAAAGTTTGAACCGATTCCAATAGTGCGCGGTTTGCATGGTCTGTGCTACTCTGCAGAGTCAAAACAGCCCACACAGTAACAGACATGCAGTAAATCTTGGGAGAAGTGTTTCCTTTCTTCACACACACACACACACACACACACACACACGCACAGAGGATTGAAATTCAATTATAGTTTTAAAATAATACTGAAATTTGGAGGCAGAGGATAAAAAAGCAAGCGGCGCTCCTCACAGCGAGGAATCCGGCGTGTTTTGAAGCACGATCAGGTTTCAGAGAGCTCGGAGCTGATGATAACGTGTTCAGCATATTCTGTGGTCAGGCTAGTTTGCAAACACGGACTCATTATTACTGAATGATCACAGCAGTTAATTGTCTTTGGAGAGAGGTTTAGAGTCCCCTTGTACTGTGCTTTTTTGTCTGTCCCATGTACTTTCTCTCAGATCTCGGGAAGAACAGAATGTAAAACTACAGATCATCAAATTAGCCTTTAATAATGCTGTGAGACCTGCGTGCACCACAAATACACAAAATCCTTCCTTCTCCTCTGCTTTTTCTCCCTTGCACATATTATAAACAAAGGAAGAGAGCAGCAGGCTCTGTGTCAGATCTACCTATGTTTTCACTTTATCTTTGCTTCCATCATGTTTTTGACTAACTATATTGTTGTGCCTGTAGGAGAGGTGCCATATCATCAGATATTTGCAAAAATCTCAGCAGCAGCAGTGAGGACTGTGAAACCCAAAACAGCCCAGGACTTTGCTGGCTGAGGGTGAGGCACGTTTTAATAACAGAGTGACATTGGGCTGGGAGTTTGCCAGCGATGCTCACATCAACCCTGCAGCGTGAGGCTGGGCTGAATGCTGTGAGAAGGGATGTTGTTCTCTACTGAAAAGGAGGCTGAGCTGTGATTTTGGAGAGGAGAGCAGCCCATTCTGGGGGAACTGTTGCTGTCTCCCATGCAGGAATGAGCCCAGAGACTGGATGTAAAACCTTTGGCTTCCCTTCCAGGTCAAGAAAGTCTGTGAAAAGGACCCGGCTGAGAGATAAACATCACAGAATCATAAAACAGTTTGGCTTGGAAGGAATCTTAAAGACCATGTAGTTCCAAGCCCCTGCCATGGACAGGGATGTCACCCACTAGATCAGGTTGCTCCAAGCCCTGTCTAATCTGGCTTTGAATACTTCCAGGAATGGAGAATCCACAACATCTTTGGACAACCTGTGACAGGTTGTCTCTGTGAGGGTCCCACCACCCTCACAGTAAAGAATTTTTTCCTAATATCCAATCTTAACCTGCTCTCTTTCAGTTTGAAGCCATTCTCCCTTGTTCTGTTACAATGTGCTCTTGTCAAAAGTCCCTCTCCAGCTCTCCTGTAGCCCCTTTAGGTACTGGCAGGTTCTAGAAAGTTTCCCCATGGGCTTCTCCAGGCTGAACAAGCTCATCTGTCTCAGCCTGTCTCCATAGGGTAGATGCTCCAGCCCTCAGGGAATCCCTCTGACTTCCTCTGGACTTGCTCTAACAGGTCCACGTCCTTCTTATGCTGGGGATCCCAGAGCTGAACACAGCAATCCAGTGGGGTCTCACACAAGCAGAGCAGAGGGGCAGAGTCCTCTCCCTTGACCTCCTGGTCACACCTCTTTGGATGCAGTCCTTGCTTTGATGCAAACTTGAGAGTTGGGGAAGAGACTGGGCTGGGGAAGGGGAATACAGGGAGCAGTAGCAAAAACTAAGAGAGCAGCAAGGAGGTAATGCCAAGGAAAGGCAAACGCAGCCCGTGAGCCAAAGAGGTCTGCTTGGCTGTAATGTTCCCAGCTCTGAGATTTGGTGGTTGAACTTTGCCTTGGAATTGGTTGGATCAGGTGGAAAATCCATGGGGGTTACACCTTTGCTCTCTTCCAGCAGGCATCAGCATTTGTATTTCCAGGAGTATCTCAAGTACTGCTTTCCCCACAGTGGTACATTGGCAGGTTTTTTTACAGGTGTTCAGGGGCAAACCCCAAAACACAAAAAACCCAAAATCCAGGGGTGAAGACTGAGATTCACTCTCTGCCACAGAGGCTTAAAAAGTGCCTTTGGTTGGTGCATTTCTGTAGTATTCAGAAAATTAGCCAGGAGAAAGGAGCAGACGAGCAACACCTTCACCCACCACGTGAGGTTTGCGCCTCCACTTGAAGTTTCCTAACTGAAACCTGTGATACCCAGAACTTCAAAATCTGGTCCTGATTACCAATTCCTTTGCTAACAGAATGTGGGTCTGGGCTTGTAGCTGAGTGCAGTTCAGTCCTGCATCCCTGTAAATTTGGACAGAACAGGCTGGAGGGTTGCACATCAGTGAAACATTACTGAAATATGTCCCTGCCCATGGATTTCAGTACTGTCTGCTCTCATAAGCAGCTTGTTGCACAAGTCACATTGCCTGTGGTTTTTCACTGGTAGATAGATCAAAGACTTTCCAAGTGCTTTGGATGTGCTTCATCCCACCTTTGCTCCTTTCTCTTTCCTCAGCAAACACTCTGCCATCCAGTCATTATTTTCACCCGAAGCACTTGGTCGACCAAATTTAGCAAAGGCAGGGTGGCATCATACATAATTTGGGTTTCTAATGGATTTGTGCAAACTGCTGGTGGGGAGAGCAGTGACTTGGTCCCCAGAATGAGGCCACAGCCCCCTCCACTGCTGGGCATGTTTTTCTTGTCCTGGGAAAAAGGGGAAAATCTGTAGGGGAAAGGTCTTCAGGAAAATAGTTTCATTAGGAAAATAGGTTTCGTTAGGCCTGCTACTCCAAATTATTTTTTTTTATTCTGTGCAGTTCAAAATCCATTGTTACAGTACATCTCAAAATACATCTGTCTGGAGGATTGTTTTGCTTTTTAACATCTCTTTCCAATAGCCTTTTGGCCATGCTGGGGAAGGACTCCAAAAGATGCTTTTCTCAAATTGCTGATGACATCTATAACCCTAGATATGGTTCCTCTCTAAGACCAGCTTACATAATATACTGTCACACTTGGGTGTGTTGACACATGACAGTATAAAGCACTCACCAGTTACTAACCTCTGTTTTGGGGTCTTTGAGGTGACATCATCTCTAACTCCACTGGAGCTGGCACACAGGAAAGATGAGTCTGCACCAACATGCCTGAAATTTTAGTGTTGTGTCCAGCTGGTGTCAGTAACATACCCAAAAACGGAATTGAAAATGCCCTAATAATTGGAAAAATATTGACCTGATTTCTTTCCCCCCTGGTTCATTCACATATTTAGAAGTGAAAATGCTTTCACAGCTGATGGCTCAATGTGGACTGGTTTCCATGCACCCCACAGCTCTGAGAATCCCAATGGATATGTAATTGTCTGAGCCATTTTGGGTCACCAAAGAGAGAGGTTATTTCAGTCACTGCACATTAAACTTCTGGGACCCTCTAAAGTGAGGATTTGCTGCCACATAAAACTGGTGTGGGATGGGCTTGGGAGGCAGGATTTGGTAGTATTTCATCAGTGCATTAGCAAGCAAGAGCACCAGAGCCATTAGGGGCTTTGGGACAGCCCAGACCAGAGTGGTGAGGAAAACAAGTTCCTTTGCTAATGGAGCAATTTTATTTTTGCTTCCTGTTCAGAATGATGCCCATAAGACATTGCCTGGAGTCAGAAGCTCTAATCTGCCACATGGGCACAAGAAAAGAGGTCTCTGTTATTCAAAGTTCATTTAAAAATACTTTGATGACTCACAGGGAAGGACAAATTAGCTTAATCTTTCCAGCTCTTAGTGGCTTTTGGGTTTTCTGCTTTTTGTTTTGTTTTGTTTAGTTTAGTTTTTTGGTCCTAGAGTCTTCAATGCTCATCCAAAGGTGTGAGCTGGGAACCCTGGGGAATGATTTGGGCAAATTAGAGGGACCATGCTGTTTGGAAGCTGGAGATTTCTCTTCCAGAGAGTTTTTTGCCTACTAGGCCCCTTCATGTAACCTACCCCAGCTGAAGTACAGGATCACAGCCTCTCATTTTGCCTCCTTCTGATTGAAAATAAGTGAGGCAAGGGCTGGATGCTGGATGCAATGACTTTCACTATTACAAATCTTGTCACAAGCTGCCACCTGAAGGTGATATTGTGCACCTGTTGCTTTTGCTTTTTGTGCCAGAAAAATGGGATTCTTGTCACTAGGGTGAATTTCTTCTTGTCATTTTTAAGCAGAGGTTCTCTAGCCTTCAAATAAGCAAACACCAAAGGTGGCATCTCATATCCACTGAAAACTAGTGGTTTGGAGAAAGATATTTTATTTGGATGAGAAGCTGAGCTGTGAGAAACAAATATTTGTTTATTTGTTTGTTTGTTTGTTTGTGTGCCTTAGCTACAGAACCCAACATTTGTTAAAAATTTAGGTCTTGCTCTGGCCAAGCTTAAAATTTGTAGCTTTATTTCAATAACCCAACAAATTAAAAAAAAAAAATCCAAACATTCTTGTGTCAAGCCAAAATGTTCCTTTGGTTTAAAGAAAAATGTTTTATCTTCAGGCAGAGGATGTTCTTGAAATTTACTTCTAAGAGCTTTGTGTGATGAAACCCTAAAAATCTTTTCTGACACAGAAGGAGAGCCCATGGCTTTCTCTCCAGCCTGTAGATTAAATTTCCCAATATTCACAGAACCATAGAAGAGTTTGGGTTGGAAGGAACCTTAAAGATCATGTAGTTCCAACTTCCCTGGCACCAACAAGGATGCCATGGAAAGGGACACCCTTTCCACTGCATATTCATGTTGATCTATGAGAAGTTTAATAGTGTCAGTAAAAGAAAATGAAAAATCCCACCAGAGGCCTTTAACAGGGTGACTCAGATGGCACACTGCAGCCTGTATCTAGACTGGGAGTATATTTTACACAGAGCTCAGCAAACCATGAAGCTTCCCACATTTCTGCAGCTGCTTTTGTGTCTCCTACAGCTCACCTTTCCCTGGGGGCAGCTGAAGCTGGGTCCTGTCATCCCCAGTAGTAGGAGGTGGTATGTGACTGGTTCAGGGGACAACATGCTGCCCCTGCAATGCTGACCTCAATAATTCAACCCATGGGGCTTTGGAAATGCCTAATTGTGAAGCTGTGGTCTTGTGGTTTGAGGCAGGGAGATGGGAGATTTTCAGATGGCCCCAGGAGGAGGAGGAAATAATCTCATAGCCCCAGTGCATGTACTACACATGAAGCTGTTGGATGAAAGAAAAGGATGTTGATGTGTGTAAGGGAGAAATGATTATAACTGCATTTTTTTGGGTAAACTTACTCCCCACTGAAGATAAATAGTCTGGTCTTCTCTGCTAAGTCACAGCCTCCCATTCAAATCTTTGGGTTTTCTGTTCACAGAATGACCTTTAATTGTGTTAAAGGCTCTGCAAATCTCTGTTTTGGAGAGACTGGTAGCTAGAATGGAATGGCTCCTTACATAAAGCCAAGAGACATGAATAGTTCAAGGCAGCTGCAGGGATTAATGCTTTGCAGGGCAGCTCTTTGTCTTGAGCCATAGAGAGGACTGGTATTTGGCACTCTGTCTTGCTGCATATTTTATGGTCTGGAAGAGGTCTTAACAACTTTTATAATGCAGTCACTCTACAATGACTCTCTTCAGTGGGGTTCAGAGCTCATTGGTATGAAAACATGCAGTATTTCCCTTTTTGCATGGGTGTGTGGGACAGGGCACTCTCCACCGAGGAATTCCTTCCAGGTATATTCCAGGTATTCCAAAAAAGACTTGCTGCTAGTATCTGAGGTTCCAAAGGTCATGAGATTTAGGGTGGAGTTGTGAGTTTTGGCAAGATGATACATGGTTTTGGTTTGGTTTCTTTTTTTCAGAAGGGGAACGTGCTCATGTGCTGAGCCATTGGCACAGAGCACTTGGGGTCTGAGGCCGTGACCAGTGCTCTGCAATGCCAGACCTGGGGATACAAAGACAACCCTTAATAGATACCAGCTCAAGATATTCCGTGGTAAAGGAGGTGACCTTGAGCCTAGCAAGATGATTTGATCTCTGAGGCCAATTATTATTGCATGCACTAAGCCACTGCTGGTCGCTGCATTTTAGGCGAACAGGAAACATTTTGGTCATGCCTATTAACTACAAAACCTTGCTGCTCTACCAGTTCTGATACCAAATTCCCTTCATGCTGCTTCTTTCTTGCAGTTTATTTCTTCTTTCCAGCATATATTTTCTTTCCACTTGTTTATTACAAGAGAGAACAGCATTTATCTCTTCTGACTCAACCTTTGCTTCCTAAAAGCTCACAGTAAGTCCAGACTCTGCTCCCACTGAGATGGAGGGACAAATCTGGTGCAACCTCCTTCTAGGCTATAGGAAATCTGTAGGGAGGTAATCCCATTTTGAAATTTTGTAGACAGGAAATGCACATTCTGTGAGATCATCCACTGTGATATCTGTTGGGAGGAACTAGAGATGCCATGTGCAGTGCTCAGCTCACCCAAACCCTGTCTGACAGGAAAAGGAATTCCTGTGTAATAAAAATTAAGATAATTGCCTATGAAGAAATGTTTCATTGTCAAGGGTATTTTCATACACATTAGTGGAGAGGAGGTCAAATTCAGAGAACATAAGATCAAGTCCTGGAAGGGATAACTTTGTTTTTGTTTGAATTACCTTCCCCGCCCCGCCCCCCCCAAAATGTTGGGTTCTGGGGTAAGTCTTCACTTATTTTTCTGTGGAAAGTCTTCACTTATTTTTCTGTGGAGAGCTTAAAGTTCTAAAACTCTGGAATGTCTGAGCAAAGAGAATATCATTGTTCTCTCCATCTATTCCACATCTATTGAGGAAGATATTCCACATATATTGAAGAAAAAAGCTTTTTTCTTTCAGCATCTCTAAGTGCAAAGCTGAGCAGTTCACCCAGCTCCATTTGAATCCCCAGCCCAGACCTGCACACCTCTGAATGTGAGGATACTAGGAATATTCAGTTTAAAGGAATCAGACCTGCCTGTGGAGAAGTATCTGGTCCTCTCCTGTTATTTGCTCTGATCTAGCAAAATCAAACTTCATGTCAAGGGACAGTGAAAGTAAAGTGTGATTTTCATGTTAAAGAGAGGGAAAATTAAGAAAGGGAAAAATGTGGAAGGAATATGCTATTATAGATTTTTGGGCTTTTGTGGCTGGAGTAAAGGCAGCTGGGTGGAGGATGAGGACAGAGCTGTGCAGGAGATGCTGTTTTACTCTTACACTTTCACTTGCCTATAAATACATGTAAGTTCAGTACTATTGGGACTGGATTTGTAGTGAAGTTTGCTAGGACAAGTAGTGAGGGATGGATGTGGGGGGGGGGGGAAATTATGAGAAGATGCCTTCAAAATATTCAGAATGAGGAGAGATGCTCTTGCTGATGCTGGCCATGGGTTTGGAAGACCTTGGTTTTGTTCTGGGATCAATCATACGACGCCACACAAAGGTTTCAGCTCATACATTTGCTTTGCAGTTTTAAGAGGCTTAGGAAAAGGTTCTTCCCCCAGAGGTGTCTGGGCACTGAACAGGCTCCCCAGGGCAGGGGTCACAGCCCCAGCCTGACAGAGCTCCAGGAGTGTTTGGACAATGCTCTGGGCACAGGGTGGGACTCTTGGGCCTCTCTTGTGCAGGGCCAGGAGTTGGACTTCTTGGTCCTTATGGGTTTCTTCAAGCTCAGGATATTCCATGATTCTATGATTACTTTGGGAGTGCCTGTACAGCTACATGGACTTGGACATACATGCTGGGTGCATAACTTCTTCACAGTGGTTCAGAGAAGTCAGAATCTGTACAAGATAAGAGACCCTTTGAATCCCTTGTGTGTTAGGGAGCTTGTTTGAGCAGTTTGAGGCACCACATGAAATACATTAGGTCTTCATCAGGGAAATAACTCATGTCTCTTCACCAAAGGGATCTAAGAAAGAGGTAAGCAGGACACCTTTGTACCAAATACATTATCTTCTCATCTACTTTGGCTCTGCTGAACATCAGCACTGGCATATTAAGAGCAAATATTTGAAAGCAGCTCTTCCTGTCTGCAGGCAAAGGGCAGTGATTGTGGGGTGGAACAACACCTGGTGGTTGGGATCCTGATAGGATTAGCAAAAGCCCAGAACTGAGCTTCCAGACAACATACTGCTAAAAAACAGGATTCACAAACTCTCAGATTTTGATCTCTGTTTTTTGATCTCTGTATGCAGTAGTCCAAGGGGTTCTTGAAAGAAATGTTTCACCACTCTGTCCTTCCAGAGAGACCTCATGTCAGTTTGATACTGAGGGACCTTGGACTGAGCAGCAGTGCCTGCCTTTCTCCTCATCTCCTTCAGCTGCACACTCTCCAGAGAACTCTTCCCCTCCCTCCTCCCCCCCCTCCTCACTTTGTCTCCTGCTTAGTAATATCTCCTTCTGTTTGTCCTTGATTTTAACAACTGAGAATGTGTTGACTACTCTGGATTTTTGAATGAGTGCCTACTGGGCAGCTGGTGTTGTTGGCATTTTGGTCTAGACTGATGAGAAGAAAGGAGAAGGACTTGGATTCAGGACTCCAAAAATTAAAACCACCTCATTTTTCATCCCCTTTGATTAACTCACTGGTTTATTTGCCTGTAACAATGACAAATGATGCCACCAGCTGATGCTATCACATTTGGCAGTGTCATCTTGGTTTTGAACTCATCAATTAAAACCCTACATTTTATGGTAATGCTTCATGAGCTCTTGGGGGAAAAAATGTCTCTGACAGATACAAGCTAAGTGGGAATCAAAACGGTTCCCAACAGTACAAACAAATAGTTCCTTCACATCCTACTATTTATTCAGAACTACTTATATTCACCAATGCTGCTCACTGCCATGATTGTAGGATGCCTGCGTTTTATTCTCATCGGGGATTTTTGTCTGCTTTACTGTGAGTCTAAAGTTGATATTATTTACACCAGTGTAAACTGGGAGCACTTGCACAAAAATTGACTTTGCTGGCTTTACAGTAGAACAGGCTCCAGAAAGGCTAAAAATGCCTCATCCAAGCAGCTGAGGGCAGGTGGTTGCTTGTCGAAGTAGAGATCTCACCTTTCACTTAAAATCGGGTTCCTGCCTTCCTGGCTTTTAGGAGAGGCTCTCTGAATGCAGAAGTCTCACACCCAGAAAGCAAACTAAGACTGAAAGTGTTGTATTCTTCCCCTCTTGTTATTGTTGCCTGAGGGCTGGGAAGGTGTTTAATGTTGGTGAATTTTCAGGTCAGATATTGCTGGATGTCAGGGCTTTGCAAGGAAGTTATCCCATGCCTGTTGCATCCATTAATGCCAGCAACAGTTTTGGTCTCCAGGATGCTCTGCTTGTGGAATGGAATAAACCCTCTCCTGTCTAGAAATATTTTACATCCAATGGAGAGGAACACACACCCCAAATCCCCCAGACTACCTGGCATGCTTCATTAGGGGATCATGAATCCCCTAATGTTTAATTGCCATCATGAATTGAACAAGTGAATTCAAACTTTGACCCTGCAAGGTCTGTGGAGGAGACACAGGTAGATCTAAATGGCCTTGCATTTCACATGAAATCTAATTTTTTTCAGGTAAAGCCAGTAGAATGAGTGGCTATAAGTCTGACCTGTAAAATGCAAAGTACTCATCCCTCACCTCCCCCTCCTGTGGTGCTGTTAGTAATTAATTCAGCACATCTGCTAATGCTCCTTGTCTCTCTCCACTGCCCATGGCTCTTGTTTAAATGTTAATACCACATGTGCTACCTTTTGTCTGGAGATGAAGATGGATTGCTGTGTCAGACTGGATTTAAATTCATTTTGCTGTTAAAAATTTGTAATTATATTGAAAGGTTGTATAAAGTCCAAGACCTCTCTGGGCTACTGTGGTTAATTAGCTGCTACAAATATGGCATTCGATCAAATTGTTCTCACTGCATTAAACTTGGTTTTTAAACACTTGAAATAGTTGAGGTATTAGCAATGCTTGATTACTGGAAGGTCACAGTCTTCGTTACTCATCCAAGCTGTGTGTCAGGCAATTTAAGTGCAAATGGATTTGTGGGTTGAAGTGCCCTCTGAGAAGGGATTTGGTAATGGTTGGCAAATTTGCACAGACACTGAGGATGTAGTGGGAGGCTGGGACCTTCACTACGAGATGGGTTCTTCATGCAGCAGATCAGGTGAGATCTGTCCCTGCTCACAGGCTCCACCAAGCAGTGTTTGTGAGGGACCTGCTGAAAAGGTTCTGTCAGGCTGTTTGTAGGAAGGGAGAGGATTGCTCCAAATAAATTCAGATGTGGATGAAAAGAAAGCTTTCAATGATGATATGAAATTGGGAAGGGAGCTACCACACATACATGGAAATTAATGTCTTTGTGCTGATACTCTGAAAAACATTGACTTTTGACAAAGCTTTGTGACTAAAGACAAGGAAGACATCTCTTGAAGGTGCATCTGGTGGCACCAGCAGACAGAAGAAAGCTCCTGGGTGGTAGTCAGGGCTCTGCCCCATTTGTTTGAAGGCATCATGTGGCTGAGACCTGTGGGGTACCTAACACAGATACCTTCACCTTAGAGGTGGGGACACTGAGGCAGGAGGTTTGTCAAGGTCACAGACAACAAGAAATCTAATATTTTCTAGAAACTAATCCAAATCTTCTCTACTGTTAAAAGTGCACTTCAGTGCATTAAAGTCAGCCCTCAGCCTCTCTCTGCAGGGATGCTGCTGCTGCAGGATGGGGTCCATATTTCAAAACAATACAACAGATCCTCTCTCCTTGGTAGCTCTCACCTGCCACCTCCATGCCCCTAAGTGAGGAAGGCAGTGGGTATTCAGCTCCCCAAAAAGGGTGCAGCAAGCTGTGCTGCACCCCTGATTCTTATTCCAGGAGCTCCCCAAAAATCATTATTGCTATCTGCTCCTCTGCAGGAATGTGCGTGGCCATATTCATTGGTCTTTCTTTTGGAAAAATACAGGGAAGAGATTATTCTTTCTCTCTTCACCGGACATGTGCTATCTCCCAGCCCCGCAGCCCGCAGCTGGTTTTCTTTGTGAGAGGATTTTGGCTGAGCTGCGGTGATAATCACACAGCTGGGCAGTGGGAAATCCCTCCCAGTAGCTGACGCCTGCCTAATCGCCGCTGGTTGTGTTCGGAGACTCCAGGACCTGCTGTAATAACACAGCCACTTAATTAGTCTTTTCCTGAGTAAAGGCTTTGGAAAGCAAAGCAATCGCAGCTTCCTAGATCCTCTTAACTATGTGAGTACACAACGGGTGAAAACAGCTCTGATAAAGGGCCACAAAAGGAGCTTGTGCAGCTGGGTGTCAAGTTCTTGCCCTGCCTCAGTTTCCCCTTCTTGCCTTTCTTGCTGCCTGGGGTGGGGAGAATCCAAGTAACACCCGCTCCTGGAGCATGGTTTATTGCAAGGACATTACAGTTCAAAATGTCAGGATAAAGCAATATAAACATTTCCTTCTGTCCCAGGGCTGTCTGGCATTTCACCCACCTCTCCATTTGTGAAGCTTTCACCACAAGCAGCTCCAGCTCACCACCCAAGCTAACTGCTCCCTGTGAGTGCATCTGAAACCAGCCTGTGCTGTTGTTTTAGCTTGTTCCTAGCTTTGTATCAATGACAGAGTGTCTCTTCTGTGTTTGGAGAATTCAGACTGAATTAACAGTGAGCTGAATCGCAGTAATTTACTGTGCCTGTGCTTTCCCCCTGTTGCAACTGGGAAAACTTTGTAGAGATTTAAACTAATTTATTCCCCTTGCCCTGCTTGCCTTGGGCTTAGGAGACAGCATTGTTAACCACGGCTCAGCTGACAGCATTGCACTGTGTCAAAGCTTAAATAAACTTTGCTGAGAATCAGAGATAAAAGAGTGCAAAGGGACAATATTATCCAAATGTGGAAAAATAAAGCCCCTCATCTGCTCCTCTTCTTCACTGAGCACCTAGCCCCCCCATAATCCCTCCTTGCTCCTTTCTTGCCTGGACTATGAGAATTTACCAGCCCCTCACACCCTCCTCCCTATCCCTGACCCATCCCCAAATCCTGACAATACCTTCATCCTCACAACCAGCTGCTGACTCTCCTCCTCACCCACACATTCTTTATTCCTTCCCTTCTCCAACCCACCCCAAATCCATCTCCTTCTGTCAGCAATTATTGTCTTGCCTGATCTCTCCAAACATCCTGCTCAAAGTCCTCCAAGTTGGCATTTTGCTGTGTGGCAATCCCATTTTTGCCTAAATTTGAGACTTCACCTCTCCTCTTCCATTTGTCACTGACAGGTGGTTGCCATCCCTGTGCTGGCCTTCCTCTGCCTGGTCTTCCTCTGCCTGCTCTGGCAAGGCATCAAATAACAACCACAGAAAACATCCAAACAGGCATTAAAAGCAAGAAAAATAGGGTACTTAAAGAGGGAGCACAGCCATAAGATGGCTCTACTTAAATAGAAAGACTCCAAGATCTCTTTGGTTGGATGACTGAAATTCAAAACCCAGTCCAAATTTTTATTGTAGTTTGCTTTTTAAAGGTGGCATTAAACTCTGGCACTCTGACTCCTGTCCAGATTTCCTCCTGTTGTGTGCAGTTTCTGGTTTCAGTGTTGGGTCAGATCAAAGTTATCCCTGGAGACAGGGTGCCAACACCTTCATTCTGATCTGGGTTTGCTCCTCAGTTCCACCTCCAAGTTCAGTGTTCAGAGCAGACATAGATTAGTGTTTTTCATTTTCTGCTTAGTCCCTAGCACTATATTTATGTCAGGAGTTCATAATATCTAATTTTTTTTGTCCGTCTTTCACATCCACATTTTTTTTGTGCCTAACTTTGAACATTAATACAGATTGTACCAGTTCTTTTTGGTAGATCCAGGGCCAGCAGTTTTAACAATCCTGTGAGCAATTAGGCACTTTGGGGGACATGTACCAGCACCTTCTTCTACCAGAACCAGTCACCCAAATGTGTTCCCAGTGCAAACACTGCTGAATCCAGACTCCAGATATTTATTTTCCTTTGCTACATTTCTTATTTCCTGAGAGTTGGTATCTCACAGAAAAAGCTCAGAGTTGTCAGTACCCCAAGGCAGCTCCACATCTCTAAAGCTTGGCCATGTGGTGGCCAAAACCAGACCAGAACCACCAGTGAGTCCCTTGGGTGAGAAAAGAGAGGAAGGGAGAGGAGATAAAAGTGAGGGTATGATAGTCCCTCCAATGGATCTGCTTACAGAGCTCTTGGGTGAAATTGTTCGTTCAAAACATTCTTTTTGCTGAAAATGCCGTAAAAAAAAATCATCAAAACAAAAAATCTGTGGGAAATGTCCAATTTCAACAACAATTTCAAGGTTGTCATTGAGGAAGAAAAAGCTTGAAAAATGTGCAGTTTTTTGGCAAAAGTAAGCTAAGGAGTTTGGCAAAAACCCAAACTAAAAACCAAAAACCAGAAACCCCAAATTGTTTTGGTTTCAGGCCAAAATGTTTCCATTTTTTGATTGCCAGAAACCAAATATTTTTCAGTTTTTGCTTCTTGAAGGAAAACCCTTGAACTTCTGCAGAAAAATGTTAAGATAAGCTTTTGTTGTCATTGGTTGTCTTTCATAGGAACAGAAACAATTTCTGCCTTTCCCCTTTCTCCTCCGTAGATGGATGTGTGTGACTATGGAGCTGTGATGTTCCATTTCTGAGCTCCATTTGCCTGTCAACCTGAGCTGCAGCACTTTCTCTGCCTGGCTTAATTCCTCCAGCCCTGGCTGT
The DNA here is from genome assembly GCF_963662255.1 of Cinclus cinclus. NCBI lineage: Eukaryota > Metazoa > Chordata > Aves > Passeriformes > Cinclidae > Cinclus > Cinclus cinclus. Next base: position 5,902,829 of record NC_085050.1, read on the forward strand.
CTGCCCACTTCTGGCTGTTCTTGGGCAGGTTTGAGCATCCTCTGCAAAACACTTTGGGCCTTCAGCTTCCAGAGATGTCAGGAGCATCTGAGGATTGTAAACACATTAGAGGACTAGCTGGGCATTATGCAGGATCTGGCCCTTAAAAATCTACCTTCATCTTGGTGGGGAACCCTGGATTAGGAAACACATCTTGGCTTCCTAATTGTGATTTTTCAGCCTTGCTTACCACCCACTGTGCCTGGGATTACACCTGTCTTGACTGTGTATGTTCTGCATCGCTGTGTTCCAGCTTGGATACACTCCCTTAAAAACAATTACTTCATGTGGTGGATCTAGTTAACACTTCTTCCAGCTCTGAGCTGCCTCTGACCCTGCAGATGCTAAATATTAGCAGTTGTGCTCTAGTTGCTGTAATTCTCATTACCTCAGTGTAGACAAGACCTGTTTGCACCTTAAAAGCTTTAAAATCTTTTAGGGGAGTCCCTACGGAGGGTTTGATGATGGGGGTTTTTTTCCTTCCCAAAAATGCTGAGTGCCAGTACCTGCCAGTTCCTTCACTGCAGCTATGTGAGATGGGCACTTGTGGCAGCTCTGCCAACTTTTTGCCCTTTACCAGCCTGCTGAAGTCATCGCCAAATATAAAGCCAGGCCCTTGTGCGTTTTCTTCTTGGTTTCAGATGTGAAGGTGACCAGCTGCTGATTGAGTGTTGCAGAGATCTTTGGAGAACAGTGTGCATTCAGCTTGGAGATGAAGGGCTAAATTCAGACCATTTGTGCTCTTGGCATGCTGCTCCTCCTCATCACTGTGTGTTTGCTTTAGAAGTCTGACTGGCTGACATGCCCCGGCCGCCAGCTAATGTGGATTAATTCTGACTCTCTTCAAGCTTCAAGGAAACAGATTGTGCAGGGGTTTTCATCACAAGGGGAATGAAAGAAGCTAGCAGAGTATCTTAACCCAAACCACGTCACCCATTGCTTTCAATCAGAAAGGAGGACAGATGAGATTAACCTCGAAACCCTCCCGGCTTCCTTTTGGACACTGCAAACCACAGTGCCAAGTGAGAGAGGAATGCAGGAAGAGGATGAGTTTTTTTTTTTGTGGACATGTAAGGAACTGGACTTAGACCACCAAGCCCATTCCACACTGGCCACCGAACAGTCATCAGAGGGTGTTGACTTTTGACCACTACTGTTTTTGTTAACAGGAAAAATAAAACCATATGTTGCCTAAGTAGATGCACAAAACTTTTCTCCAAATCCCCACAGACAAACTGTCAGCAGCAGAAGTATTTACTTTGGTAATGCAGCTGGGCTTAATCCCAGCCCCATTGTGTTTGTGCATGCCTTTTCACCACGGAGCTCAATAACATGCTGTTTGTGAAGAGGGTGAATGAATGCATGCAGTATGATTTCGGTTATTAGGCCTATCGGTTACAGCCCGAGACAAAAGGCTGGAGTCAACAATGGTAGCACTACATAGGCCCTGCTCATGCTTCAAGTTAGGCTAAATGGAAATCTCAGTCATCAGTCACGTCAACTAGCCATCAGCTTGAGGTAGGACAGCAGGACTTGGCCCGGTGGTGTGGATCCTCAGCTGGCTTAAATCAGCGTAAATCCAGTGTAGTCCAAGGAGCCACAGCTGAGGATTTTGGCGCCTACTGTCTATTTTTGAGTTTAGTGGTTGTTGAATGCTTAATTCTCTGGGCTGCAGGCTCCTGCAGCTGAGCCATGGATGTGCTCTCAGGCTGCTTCCTCCTGGCTGGGGGGGTCACAAATGTCAGCGAGGTCCTTGGATGGCACCTCCGTATGTTCCAGCCCCGGGAAATGCCAAGCACAAACACAGGCTGAGTGGAAAATGGGTTGCGACCAGCTCTGGGGAGAAGGACTGGGGGTGTTCTTGGTTGAGAAGCTAAACATAACCCCTGAAGAAGATTGTCAGTGTGCACATGAAGCCGAAAAGGCCAACTGTCTCCTGGGCTGCATCACAAGAAGGGTGACCAGAAAGTCAGGGGACCCTGACCTCTACTGTTCTCTTCTGCCCCTCTGCTCTGCTCTCATGAAGCTCAACCTGCAGTGTTGTGTCCACCTCTGGGCTCCCATCATCAGAAGGATGTGAACCTGCTGTAGCCAGTCCAGAGGAGGTCACAAAGGTGATCAGAGGGCTGGATCCCCTCTGCTGTGGAGACAGGCTGAGACAGCTGGGGGTGTTCAGCCTGGAGAAGAGAAGGCTGCACCTTCCAGTACCTAAAAAGGCTTCAAGAGAGCTGGAGAGACATTTTTAACAAGGGCATCGAGTGAAAGGACAAGGAGGAATGGCTTCAAACTGACACAGGGCAGATTTAGATTAGATATGAGGAAGAAATCATTTACTCTGTAGTGGTGATGCACTGGCACAGGTTTCTCAGAGAAGCTGTGGCTGCCCCATCACTGGAAGTTCTCAAGGCCAGGTTGGATGGGTCTCTGAAAAACCTGAACTAGTGGAAGGTGTCCCTGTTCGTGGCCAGGATCTTGGATAGAGATGATCTTCAAGGTTTCCTTCTAACCTAAACCATATGAGGATTTTATGACATGGCCTCATCAAAACTTGTGTGAAGAGTAACTCTGTGTTTGAGTACTGTGAACATTGAATGTTTTAAACAGGTGCTGGAGGAGATCAGACCAGGCACCAAACCTGCTCTCTTGTGAGTAAACCTTTGCAATTAAGGGCAAGTCCTACAGCAGCAGGTCCATGCCTGGTGCTGACACTGATTTGGGCATGGGTCCACTCCCAATGGGAGAGTGCTGTCAACATGCCCTGGTCCCCACTGTGCTGGGATGGTGACAGGGCATGGTGCACCCTCAGTACAAACTTGCCAAAGGGCTGTTTTACAGCCTGAAAAGCTGGAGCTGTTGCAACGGTAGTTTGGAAAGCCACCTGTACTCATTGTCACCAGAAGAGCCGTGATATTTCAGAATGGTTCCTTCTGAAACAGCTGCAGCTGGAGGTGTGAAAGTAGTCCATCTCCTATGAAAAACTGTTTAGATGTCTTTTTCTTGCGCTGGAAGTGCTGCATGGAGATGAATTCATAGCAAACAGAGTCGTGCTTTAAGTTTGAGAAATCCTGACCATGGTTAGCTTAATGCAAATTATTTGTTCCCAAAACAAAATAAGTGAGGAAGAGGCCAAATTTCTTTTTGTAATAAATACAAAGAACTGCTTTTCTCAGGGTAAAGGCTCATAAATAAACCAGATGTTCCCAGATAAAAGAAGATCTGGTTCTACTGACACTTCCATAAACCCTTTTTCTAATATAATAAACTTGAGCAGGTTGCTGATTGATCTATACAACACAAATCATTCAGACCTGCAAAAAAACCCCCCAAAATGAAAAAAAACCAAAAAAAACCCCACAAATAGATGGGTGATTTAAAATATTCTTTATAGACTTGCACCACAAAGTGAAACATCTGATAAGGCTTACGGACAGTCCCTAAAACACCCCTGTAAAATATGGAACACTTGTGTTAAGGCTGTTTGACACCATTTGCTTCACAAAAAATATCACATTGCCACAATTATATCCATAATATCAAACCTTTGGGATGAGAAGTTGACATATTTTGGGGCAGTGGCAGAGAAAAGCAAGAAGAACTTAAAGCAGAGAGAAAGCCCAGGACTTTGGACATGCTCAGGTAACACACACTTTCAGCATCATAAAGCTATGAAGCTATGGCTGTGTCAGAGTATTGCCATCAGGGATATAACCTGTTTGAAACACTGACACTGTGTGCTGTGAACTGCACAAAAGAGAAACCTTCTGCTCTGAAGATCTGACAGGCACCAGCAGGCCAGGGCAGGGCTAGGAGGCTTTGCAGAAGGAACATTGAAGTTGAAGACAATGAGGCAACCATTAAAATGGAAAATGCTGGTATTTTTTCTGGTTTTCTGGGGAGTGGCAAAATGACTCTTTTGTGGAAGAATTTCGGCTTTCAGCAGAAAAAATGATCCTTTTGATATTTTTTCCCCAAAGAAGTTTTCCTCTATTTTCTATTTAGGCTGCTGTTGCCACTGAATCTCAAAATTTTCTTCAAAATTTCCTGTGGGGCATGAGACTGGAAATTAATTTAAATAATTCTTTCCATATGGAAGTTCTAAACCTCTCAATGTTGCCCTCATCCTTCTTCTCCTCATTCAGGACTCAGTCTCCTATTCAAGATTGTCCTTGAGCAAAGCTGCTTGAAGGGGCTCCCAATGCTTCTTAGCCCCACAAATTTTCCTTCTGTTGCTTGGCAGTCTTCTGTTCTGCAGCCATACCAAAACAACTGCTCATGGGTCGTGCTGCAAATGGGGTCTGCGGAATTTCTTTAAATCTCTCTTATTTTGTTTCCCCCCCTTTAGTGCCAAGTGTTTTCTTTCACTGACCTGCTTTACAGATGGTTGAACAGGCCCTAAGGAGGAAAACATTCAGGGACCTCTTTAGCTGGCTTTGCCTCTGGAAAAATGTCACATGGAAGATGTTAGGGGAGTGTTTTCTGGCCTTGTGTCATTGAAGCAATCAGCACTTTGAGTTCAGTTGTGGGCAGAACAAGGTCTCCTGATCTCTGCTGATCTCAGTGCTGTGTCCTTCTATGCCAAATACCTCCAGGTAATGAAGATCTGAGCAGCACATCCAGGGTGGGTATTGCTTGGGAAAGGACACAAGCACGAGCGCTCCCAGAATGGTCACGGGTTGTTGGTTAATGCCATTTTCAAGGCTTCCCATGTCTTTGCCTGGCCACGGTGCCCAGAGCAGGCTGCTGTGGGAGAGAGGGTTGAACCACAGGAAAATTATAAGTGAGTTAAAATGTCCATGGCCTCCTCAAGCCAGCTAGGATGCTATTTAAAGGAGTGTATTATTCCCTGCTGCATCTTCTGGCCTGCACAGGGAGCTTTCATTAGCGCAGCTGGCAGAGAGAGAGAGAGAGAGAGAGAGAGAGAGAGAGATAGCGCCCTGGAGAGCTCACACAGCTTTCCACAACATCTCAGCTTGAAAGAGCCTTTGACTGTGCATCTTGCAAAATGTTTTCTCTGAGCTGTCAAAATACCCATCTGTCAAACCAGAGGAGTCTGGAATGTGTTACGTGAGTGTTGGTGCACCGTGACCAGCAGAGCTGGAGCCGTGGGGAGAGGGGGCACAGCAGGGGCTCCCTGAATCCCAGGGAAGCCACCGTGGTCCACGGGGGATGTATGAGGTCTAGGAGGTAGCTCAACCCCTGAAACCCAAGGAGGGGTTCTCTCCAGGGGTCACAAATCTTTTGAACCCTCTTAGGTTTTTGCTACTGCATGCCTCAAAGAATGGGCAAGTTTTATTTCCCTTGGTTTTCTTCTCTTCCACATGGGTAGAGCCTCCCAGCAGTGGATGGGAGGGTGCACAGGCAGGGACATGTCTCACAGCCTTCATGGGTTTCTCACAGGTGACAGAGCTTCCAAACCTGCTGTGGTCCTGTCTTTCCCCAGAAAAAACTTTTGTGGACTGGAGGCTCTCCCACCCTGCTGTGTCTGAGCTGATGAGGAGCAGGACACTGGCCATCACTCAGCCTTGAAAACATGTGAGATGCTGTTGTAATTTGGGATTCAGCTCTCAGGAGTCCATTTTCTGTTTCTCATGCCCAGCCCTGAGGACAAGTTGAAGGGAGCTGTTCCAATATCCAAATTTTCCTCAGGAGAAGGAAAGCACACCACGAAGCAAACTCTGATAACACAGGGATGGAGAGGCAGGCAAGCTGCTTTTAGTAAAACTCCTGGGCATGTCTCTGGAGCCTGTTGGAAGCTCTTTGGAGGTACTTTATTTTGAGAAGAGATTTTGGTGTGTGTTGTCAGAAAACATCCAAGTGAGTCCTGATCACGGCCAGAGGGTGTCCTTCGGAGCATGTGGGATTTCTTGGCTGGGCTTGGTGGCTTGCTGTGCTGCTGGAGCCCTCCTGATGGTGCCAGGCTGACTCTCGGACAGTGCCAGGTGCCAGCCGTGTCCCCAGGGCAGCCCAGGGAGCAGGTTCCTCCCAAGCCACCCGCTATTGGGAATGCAGGCATAGTGTTTCCATGAGTAAGCCTTGCTTGCAGGGGTGCATGCTTGCAGGATGAGGCCATGGAGTGAATTGGTGACTGAGCTCGTGCCCTGCTGCAGAGCTGACAAGGTACATGTGATGTGGAGCTGGGCAAATGCACGCTCGAGAGCTTTTAATTTCACGCTTCCTGAGCAAGCACACTGTTCTCTGTGAAAACTGCAAGACTCTTGGGTTTATTTCTGTGTTAAATCTAGCTTTTCTTTAAAAGTAGACAAGGCTTAAAATGGGGGTGATACAGAGATGGGGTGGATTTGCCTGTGGGCTGGGGCATCTTTCTGGTTTGCATAATGTGGTGTGGTCCTCGCCTGTGGATGAGACACTGCACATCACTGAACATTCAAAGATGCACATTGCAAACATCTTGCTCAGTTTGAGCTGTGGCCTTTGTCTTCTAAGCACTGTGGATAAAAAACGAGGTGTGAGGCAGAGCTGTGCAAGGAGTCCCTAAGCAAAGTCAGAAAAGTTTAGTACACCCAAACAACAGGTCCCCATTCAGGTCCTGACTGCAGTCTCATGTCATGTTAACATCATGTAACTGGAGCTGATGTGCTCCCAGAAGGACTAATTAGTTTTTATTCTGGATGATGCTGATGTGGCCAGACCATTTCCAGGTCTGAGGTCACCTCTGGGATCTGTGCACTGTGCTTTGTGCTGCTGTGCTCCCAGGTGTGCACAGAAAGACACTGTTCCTCCACTTAGTGAAGTACAAGGAAATAAAGGTAGTAGTGAATGCAGCAAAACTGTTGGGTTTGTAAATGTAATTTTTTTCCTTTCCTCTAATTCACTGACTGCCCTATATCTCTAAACACCACCCTGGAGCTATGAATTGTTACCAGATTTCTAGTCCTTACCTGGCTTCTAATCCTTTAAACCCATTTTCCCCCATCTAGCAGATAGCACATGGAAAACTTTGGGTTCACGGTCATACTCCCTGCACGGATGTGAGTGCAGTCCAAGCAAATAAATCCTGAGTGCAAGCATTCATACATGAAGAACTTCACACTCGGAAACATGACCACACTAAATTGCTGCCAGAGTTTTAAAGGCAGCTTTTGAAAATATTGGCCCTGTATCTTGTGTTTCTGCAGCAAATGGTTTGATTCATCAGGGAAACACTAGGACTGCATCCTGGAGATGCAGGGAGCAGAGGCTGGGACGGAGACAGCTCTCTGCTTGTACATAAATACACCCTGGACTGATTATCTACCAGAGGAAAAGGAAATCTTTATTATTTCTGCCTTTATTTGCCATGTCTCTGTAATTACAAAGACTTGATATAGAAGAATATCTTTCAAGTATATGAAGCATATGCTCCCCAGAAACACTCAGCAGCAATGTTTTTGGCTCCCGTGACTAATGCTTGCAGAAGGTTCAATTTCCTGACCGTCAGCACCAGGTTTTACTAATAATGAACATTTTCCCTTTATTTTTCCCGCAGTTCCCAAACTATTATTGATAGTTGATTATTACTACTTTATGTGAGGTCACAGCAATTAGTTTTGAACTGCAGACCTGCAAATGTGCAGTCTGTAAAACTCAGGTCAGTGTAGGAGTGCAGAGGTAGCACATATCTGTAAGGCACCCTGAGGCTGTAAACTCCATCATGGAGAAGTCAGGAGGTTCCAGAGTGAAGTCTTGATCTCCAGTGTTCCTTTAGCTTTCACAGACATATGTCTCGTGAAGGACTCGTGACACTTTGCAGGGTTTTTGTGCAGGATCTGCTCCTTTCAGCTCACCAAAGAGGCACTGCTCTTTCAAGGAGCACCCACTCAGCATTTCATGTCAGCCTCGGGGTTGATCCAATGTGCTACCAAAGAGATGGGACAGCTCTACCCCTCTCAGCCTTGGCTGCTTGGGGCCCTGCTCACCCCACAATTCCTATCTCTCTTCTGCCAGCTCAGGGCTGTGCATGGGTCTTGCCAACTTGTCTCACTTTCAGTCCTCTTAGCCTTCTTCCAAAACAACTCCCTTGCTTTCCTCTGTACAGCAGGAATGATTTATGGTGTAATTCATGAATTATATACTGTTACAACATGTATCATGGAAAGGGGTAGAGCAATGGGATCTTCTGCTTCGTTGCAAAGACCCCTAAACTTAAGCCCATGGTTTACACTCTTACATATTTGGGATGGGGGCCAGGATGTCAGGAAAAAGTTCTTAATTGAAAGAGTGGTTAAGCATTGGAACAGGGTCCCCAGGAAAGTGGTGGAATCACCATCCCTGGAAGTGTTCAGAAAACAAGTAGGTGTGGCACTTTGTGATATGGCTCAAGTTGGTATTTGGTCAAAAGTTGAACTTAATGATTTTCCAACCTTAATGATCCTATGGGTCTATGATTTTTATCAGAGGGAACATGTTCATGGAAACAGGACCTGCCAGTATTTGAAGTAAATGATCTTTCCTTGCACACAACCCATCCCTGACACTGTCACTTGGGCACCAAACTGGTTTCTTGTGCTTAATGCTATGAGAAATCCCTTGGACTTCAGAAAGATCAAGTACATTGATATCCCCAAATCACACTTGTTTCAATATTGTTACAGAAGGACACAGATTTTAAAAGTCATTGGTGTGTTATGGGTTAAAACTTTTAAAGCAGTGTCTTGGGCAAGCTTATTCTATGTGTAACTTCGGGTTTAATTTTATACCCCCTCCCCCCCCCACCACCCTTAACTTTTGTAATGCGTTTTGATTCAATCAGGATTTGCTTGAATTCACCTGGTTATATCTGAGGGCAGCATTTATCCTTCTCTACTGGTAAGTGTGGTTACACTTAAAGTGATCCTTGAAGGAAAAGGTACAACTAATAACAGTAAAATTAAATTATAAAATACCTACCACTGACAAAGTGTTGTGGAAAACACTTTGGTCTGAATGAAACACTTAGCTCTAAACAAAATATTGTCTGATACCTAGGCCTTTTCATAAGCAAGTGGAAACAAATGTAATTGTGATAGGCAGAGAGAAAAATCAATGTTTTGATTTGAAAATTAGCCTTTTCTGGTTGAGACAATCTGACAGCATTTTATGAAAATTTTTTATTTTGAGCTGTTTGAAGTTGTCTCTCTTTCTCTCTCTCTCTTCTTTTTTTTCTTTTTTTTCTTTAACCAAAAAGTTGTATTTTTGGCTGAAAATTTTTACTGTATCCAGAAAGGGAAATTGTTCTGTCAAGGGTATTGTAAAAGGCCCTATGTTTCATTGCCTTTTAATGGAACCTTAATAGAAGTTGGCAGTGCAGATGACGAAGCTGGAAGGCAGCAGTGAAATTTGAACAATCAGAAGTTGTTCTGAGGTTCATGATCATGAGAGAGCCCTTGAAGCCCATAACTATTCACTCGGCCATAAAAGTGGCTGATCTCATTTCTTCCCATCACGTCCTGTCCTTGGGAGAAACGCTCAAAACTGCAAGAAGCCCAGGGGGACCCATGCTATAGCTATTGACTTAGATGGAAGATGTGCAGATACTGCAGTGAGGATGGGAAGGATCAGCTTCACCAGAAAATTGTATTGAAATCTGGACAAGCCCTTGGGCCTGTGAAGGAGAGGATAAATTTAATCAATGTCAATGTTTCCAGCTGATTCAGGAAAGCCTGACTATGCATTAAGCTGTAATGACCTCTGGCAGGCTTTTAATCTAGATGTGACCATTTTAACTTTATTTTTAATGAGGAGCATGGCTTCCAAATCCTTTGAAACAGTTTCATCTGAATGGGTTTATGCTACTTGCAGCTTACATTGCACGGGCTGGAAGTTCCTTGGGTTTTTGCTGGAGTATTCCTGAAACCAGAGTTAGAAGAAATATTCCCCAGGGATGGCACTACCTGGACTGGTGTTTCTCTTGCTTTCCTGCACTGGTTATTTGTTCCTCTTCATTGCTGCTAAAAGGCTTTTAGCTCTTAGTCTCTTGGTTTGTCTATTGCAGAGCCTTTAATAATGGTTATTTCCTGGTAGTGAATGCTGCACTTGGTCTAGGGGGACCTGTTTGTAGCATAGTTTTCTGCAATTACCCAAAATTTACACAGTAATTCCAAGCTTATTATATGGAGCATAGTATGTAATTACAGGCATAACATATTAGGTCCTAATAACAGCAAATATATCATTACACAAATCATTCATGTTACTGTGCTGATATTTTTATATGGAGAGAGTGAATGCAATTTCTAATAATGACAATACCCATCTTACAGCTGAGGTGCAATTGGTGCCACTGTGACATGTAGCGGGCAGAGGCAGGAGTAAGGAAATTTTCACTAAAATATGGTTGAGTTCATGAAATATCACATCTCAAAACCAAGGTGGAAACCCTCTTTTTATAATTTATATATGAGAATTTGATTCATCAACACCCAGGAAGAAGGATCCACATTGTCTTGCTTAGATGATGGATCTCATAGTTATTTAAGGGAAGGGGAGATAATTTTCCAGACTTGTGGGTGGAGGGAAGGAATCCTATAAATGCGACAGCAAAGAGAGTTGAGGCAGCAAGTCACCAGGTGAGCTGTGCACATGGTATGCCTCACCTTCCAGCTTGGAAAAGCTGGGGTCAGCCCAGGATTTGTAATAAAAGGGCTTTGAGTCATGGTAGACCCCCCCCAAAAAGGTGACCAGTGATCCCTGCCCAAGGTGTGCAGCTTGTAGGGAGAAGGTGTTAGTGCTGGCATCTGTCAGACAGCCCTGGGTGGGGATTAAGGACACAGAAGGGGTTCAAGGCCAATCCTGACCTTTGCATGCAGCTCTGTGAGGGATTTGGGTCCATACCTATGGGTTTAAGAGGCTTTATGAGTGATTTTATGATTTTATGAGTTGATGCACATTGCTTAATGGGTTGATTCAGCACTGCTGTCCTGGCATTTCAAGATCTCAGCCCTTGGTGTGAGGGCAGCTTGGTGGAGGGTGGAAACAATGGATATTTCTTTTTCCCGTACTATTATAACAAAAAGTTCAGGCAGTGACTTTTGTTTCAACATCTACATATTTATATCTGCTGCATAGTTCAAGCTGAAATTTGTTTCCTTTGCTGACAGGTTAACCTGCTTTCTGGGGTCTGTCTGCAGCAGCCCACCAGCACCTTTGCCAGCACTAAACTGGATTTACAATGCTGAGCTCCCATTTTCCACAAGCAGCAAGACAAGGGTCAGCCACTCTCATTCTGTTCAGGTCTCCAGAGCACTTCAGTGACAACAGGAGGAGAAAAAAACAATAGGCTGGGGTCTGCCCTGAGGCAAATACTTGGGGACACACGGTTGGGAGTTATTAACAGGACCTAATTTGCACTTGGCCAGCTTGGTTTGGGAAGAAAGTTTCTGTTTTGCCACCCTGTTTTGGTATGGAAGTACTCCAGTTAGAGCAGAGATGATGAACAGAAACCATGGCAGCCAGAACCAGCCTACCAAAGTGATTTTACCCAGCCATGCAAAAACTGATGGGTTAGCCTGAGTGGGAGTATTTCTATTGATGTGGGGCAGTGGGAGGAGATGCTCAGCTGAGCCTGGTGAGGGTTGTGCAAATGTGGTTGTGTTGGTCTAGAAATAATATAATCATAGAATATCCTGAACTGGGGTGGACCCACAAGGACCATCGAAGCCCAGTTCCTGTCCCTGCACAGGAGAAGCCCAAAAATCACACGATATGCCTGACAGCATTATCCCAACATGCCTCAAACTCTGTCAGGCTTGTTGCTGTGGCTACTTTGCTGGGGAGCCTGTTCTAGTGCCCACCTTCTGGGTGAAGTACATTTTCTTAATATCCAACCTAGACATCCCCTGACACAACTTCATGCTGTTCCTTCAGGTCCTAGTGGTTACATCCAAAATTGAAAGCCACTTTGAACTTAGTGTTCAAGGATAAAAATTGTAAGAAAAGGTCATATTAATCCCCTGAATCTCTACTGACCCTACCAAACATGAGCAACAGTAAACCCTCAAAAGAAAGGGATCTGGCTTTGTGGGGCAGATTATTCCACACATTTTTGAGCCTTCATAGACAGCCTTCACAGACTGCCTTTCAACCCCTGGCAACTTCAAGCGTTATATAGGTGGTGATACAAAACCTGGTTTGAAAACGTTTGGATTTAGAGGTGTCTGCAGAACAGAGCTCCTTGTGCAAGAAGGACTTGTCAGCTGCAAGGAGATTATTTAACAAGCAGGTAAACAGTGACTGCTGCTGAAAATCCTGTGCAGTACTTCAAACAAGTCTGGAAGTGTTGTCACATTTATAAGAAGATCCTTTGGTATTCTTTGGTTTGGTATCAGCTTGGCCACTAAATTCTTTCAGCAACTGCTAGATCAGAATTAAGTGCAATGCTGATGCCCTTCACCTACCACGACTGGCACCTTTGCAGTGGATGCAGTATGAGCAATGGGTGCAGTGCTTTACAGCCAGGCAATGTTTTGGTGTGTGATTTCTGATTACATAGGGCATCTGGGTCTAATATGGCATACAGTATCCATGAAAAACCCAAATATGTCCCCTTTACATAATGCATGTCATCTCTCCTTGTCCCTTTGTGGGTCATGGTCAGCTGAGCAGAGATGTCATCCTTTGTGGGGGCTGTGTTTCCAAGGCTCCTGCGCCCTCTCTTCCCAATACATGGAGCTGGGAATCAGTGCCAACTGAGAGCAAAGGCTTTGGCTCCACTGACCCCAGGGAGGTGATGGCACGAGGGTTGTTTTGCTTTTCCAGCATGAAAACAAACATCATTCCCTTGTTATCTTCAGAGAGAGAGATCTCTCAGGGAGGGGTGGAGTGAGGCAAGGTCAGCTCTGTACCTCAGCTGACATCACTGTGTGCCCGGCCATGAAAACCTGCACTACAGTGTTCAAACTCACATGTTTGCTACCCTTTGGTAAACATTTATCCTTCTTGTTGTTGTCAGGGTTGGTTGGTGGAGCTGGGCTGAGATGCAGGGGCAGTGGCAGGGGTGGCATTGCTGCTCCTCTTGCCTTGCTTGACCTCCCTGTGATTCAAAAGCACCCACACAGCCTCTTCAGAGTCTTGCTTACTTAAATCAGGCAAACCAGTTTATTTTTTTAGCTTTTAGGGAGTATCGCTCTGCCATCACATACTGGAGGGTGGGGATAGCAGGGGATATTTAAGGAAAGTGAATTTGGGAATTTGTAAGTGAGCAACATGATCCCAAGGGTTAATATTTCCCTAACTGGGGGACAAAGAATACTGTGTGACCTCAAACCCCAATTGCAACTCAATGATGCTGTCCAGCTTGTGACTTATGTATTTGTAGCCAATTCCTTATCTATAACAGGCATTGAAAGGAAAAAAAAGGGTAAATAAAACCTATCAGCAGTATTGTATCGCTGACTCTCCCTGCAGACCTTGCTTTACTGATAATTATTAACTCTCTCAAACCGAGAGCTACTGCACAACTCATAACTAAAATATGATGGAATTTCTCAAATTAAAAATGCTTGGTGAATGTTTCACTCTGCTCAAAGAAGGAAATGCCCACAGGGTTTCCTGTGTGTACTACGACAACCTGGGGTTGTCCTCATTGCTCTTGCTCAAAACCCAGATGGGAGAATTGCAGCATGGCCATCGCAAAACCAACTGTTCTCCCCTTAGGTCATCTTCTGAGGTTTTGGTTTTTTTTTCTTTTTTTCCTACTGCCTTCCATTTCCCTTTTTCTCACTGTTTTCTCTGGCTGGGCCACACACATGAGGTCCAGTTGCTTGCTGGTTCTTGAAAGCAAATGCATTTTAAACCCAATCCTTTGACATGAGTGCAAACAGCCCTGGAGCATTTCTCACAGTCAGGGAGCTCGGCCCCTCTCCCCATTATAAGCTAAAAAGATGTTTTTATTGTATATAATAAAAGACATCATTAAAAAAAACTGTGCTTTAATAAAGAAATACAAATGACAATCTAAAAATGTATTTTATTGGGCTGCTAATAATGACCAGCGGTGAGAGTGGAGGGGGGAGAAATATAATGAGCTCCTGGGAGGGGATTTGGACACAGCTGTCCCACGTGTCCCAGAAATCTGGTAGAAGACATCTCGAGCTCACTGGGAGCCAGGGGACTTGGCACTGAGCAGCCTGGCACCCCAGACTCAGACCCTGCTCTGGCGAGCTCAGGCTTTGCACAGCAGCTCCCCAGCTCAGGGCTCACCAGCCAATTGCTCAGCTCGGGAAATAAACAGGCAGGCACTGAGGAGTTCAAGTTTCATATATTCATGTCAGTAAAACAGAGACCATTCCCTCCCTTACCCAGTGATTCTTGCCTGTCCCATCCCCTCGCCCGCCCCAGTGCCTGGTGATGCCTGGCCAGACCCACACTGGAGTAAGTCAACACACGGGAACCTGATTCACACTGAAGTAGCCAGGATGTGAATCTGGCCTCACAAAAATATTTCCCTTTGAGATTAACAAAACATGTTAATCTTCTTGGTTTGGAAACTCCTATTTTTTTTTTTTACTTGAACACAGAGCTCTGTCCCTCCATCATTAGCAGATGTCCTGCATACGAACTGCATTAGCTATAAAGTCTGCTTACTCCAAGCAAATGTTTCTCCATCTCTTCTCTTTTTTTTTTTTTTTTTTTACTTCAATTTGAAGTGAAAGGTACAGTATAGGATTCAAATGCTTTTGCATTACACGGGTTTCTGACCACTTGAAAAACCCCATGGAAAAAATGACTTTGCAAACCTGAAACACCGTCTGAATAATTTTGCTGCACTTCTTGCTGCCTGGCTGAACTTTCTTATGATTTCCTTTTTTTTTTTCTCTCTCTCTCTCTTTGCTTTACATGGCACTTTGCTTTAGCTTGTTTAATTCTATATCTTTATTAAAAAATAAATTTGTAGCTCCTGTTTCAGCTCTCACATCATGTCAGTATTTCTACTCTCTGGATGTGTCGCACAGGCAGGAACATCAGGAAATTGCCCAAAAGGCAGAACTACAGAGTAGCTCAAAGGAAGAAGCAAACCTGAATGCCAAAGCATGGCTTGGTGCTGTCCCAGCTCTTGCCCACACCAAATTTTGGCTCCAAGGTTGCAGGCAGGGAAGTGCAGGCTGAAGAAATAAGAGGTAACTCACAGAAGGATACAGAAATTGGGCTTGGTCACCGACAGCTGGCTGGCCTGTTTGCCATGATCTGAATGGCACCTCTGACTTCTCTTTGGCTCAAAGATTTAACATTAAGGCAAAAATAAGACACAGTGTAGAAGCTCCATCAAATCTTTGGCACAACAGCAACAACAACAACAACAAATTACTGTACACATGAGCTCAGAGGGTAACATTTCCCAGTTAAGCAAAGGGAAAAGTGCTAAATAAATTGCACGTACTAAAAGGTGGCTGGCTTAACAACAATAAGAAGCATCCCTGTCCTTTTTGTTTTTTCTTTTCCTTTTTTTCCTTTCTGTTCCAGAGATTAAGAAAGTTCCTCGGCCAATCATCATCTCCAGTAGGGGTTTCTGCAAAAAAGCTGCTTTCAGTCTTCATCTGGATCGTGCAACCTTTGCCAAGACCAGATGTAACTGTGGTTGGAAGCTCTTCAGAATCCTCCCTTCCTGGTTATTACTCCTGGAAAGAGAAGGATGCACCATGAGAACAGTGAACATGTGGTGTCCCGGTGACTCCTTGCATGGATGGTCACTGAAGCACGCGGGAACATCCTTGGGGAATGCTGGCCACAGATTTGCAATTTTTAAGAGTTGGGCTCACAGTGGAACCATCTGTAGGTGCCACAATGGAGGCCAGAGCCTTCACAGAGGAGAGGGAGCGGCAGAGAGGAAGAGGAAGGCTTGGGGAAGAAAAGCAACATAGTAATTTGGTGTTGGGTCGAACTCCTGCCACGGGACAAAAAAAAAAAATTAGAAGTGATGGAAAATACCTGCTATTTTCAGTTCAGGAGCTGATCTCAGAAAGTAAAGGAGTTGCAACTAGATGTGTTTATGCAGGAGATTCCCTTCCACATTTTAGTTGCATTGAGTTTTCTGCAGGCATGGCTGCTCAGTCTGTGGGACTGCAACAGGTCCAATAGGTCCTATGTGTGCCTGTGCATTCCCTGTGAGTCACAGCTGTGGCAGACACTTGGGAAATTACACTGGGCTACAGAATATTATGGCCAGGTCCATAGGAAAACAGTCAACTCCATACCATGGCAGCTTTAGACAAGGAAAATCTCATCTAAACCCCCTTCAGCATTAAAATAAGCCGCACAAATATCCCACAAACAATCGTTAGCATAGTTCAAAACAGAGGAAAATCCTCAGGGCATGAGGATTTCATGAGATCACATCTCCATTGTCCAAACTGCCTTCATCACGTGGGCTCTAAATCCTCCTTTAAATAACTTGGGAATTAGAAACTTGGAAATGAGATCACATTTAGCTAGTGCCAGTGTTTCTTGCTTTTTGCCAGTGGGTTTAAGAACCTTTTAGCCTGCAGTACAGCTTCTGAAAGTCCTCTGGACACAGTCACCAATTCCCTGGACAGGTCAGCCATCTTTCTGTCAGTCTTAACAAGGTCAAACTCCTTAAAGCCTGGCCTGAAAAACTTTCTTCCCCAGTCTGGTTTGTTTCTGTACTGCCTCTCCTTTTCCATCACTGGACATTTTAACACCAGGGTATAAAATACTAGTAACCTACTGGTATTTATTTGATTTATGACTATCATTAGTCCAGCTGCTGTGAGATCAACGATTACAGCTGATCATCCACGACAAGCCAAGAGACAGTGCAACCTAAAATCCACCTTTTCACCCCCTCCTGTCAAGTGCAGACCTGGGGAAGCTCAGGACTGCTCCAGGACCATCAAGGTTTCTCTTGATAAGAATATTTCACTAAAAGCACCCAGGTCATCCTCCATGCAATAAATGCTGGTGTCTGCCAGACCCCAGATTATTGGAGTCGTCTCTGGACAATCCTATCCAGCACCATTCAGAGAAGATGTAGAAACTATTGCCCTAATTCAAAGCCTTATTGGGGATTTTGAATAAATGAGGTTTAGGTGGGAGAATGAAAAACAGCCTTGTGTATTGCCAATGTTTCTGTTGGGAGTTTTCAATGATATGTAGTATATATTAATAATCTGTAATAGAAAAGTGGGTTGTTTAATTTATCCCACATTTACCTGTGGAAAGAAAATGTAAAAGAAGAGAAGCAATGACTGCTGTCATTAATATTAAAAGACAGCAGAGATCAAAAGCATTTGTGGGGTTGGGGAAGCAGGATGGCTTTAGGAAGAGGAGTCTCAGGGTCAGGTCTCTGCTCTGAAGTCTCTGCAATTGAGCAAGATCACTCATGGAGGGACAAGAGGGAATATGCACAAACCAGGCAAGGGCAGGTAAGGGCATTTGTGCTGTACCTTCCAGACACAGGAAATGGAAAGGGAGATGGAGAGATCCCCCTGCAACATGATGGAGATACTCAGCACACCTCACTGGCACCACTCAATTGGTCCCCAGGCACTGCCCAATGCTTGGCCATGGGTTATGTTTGGTGGGAAGAGGCTCTTTTATTTCCCCCTCCACCCTTTTTCACTCCAGCCAGGAGCTCTGAAGACAGATTTATGAGCCTGGGTCTGCTTTAAACTAATAACATCAGAACTCCCATGGCTCTTGAATTTGACAACTGGCCCAATGACCTTGGTGAGTTTGCAGCATCCCGGAGCATTTCAATCTCTATAAATCAAAGCACTTCTGGAATTGAGTCAGACTTTGTTCCAGGGCTTCTCCTGTCTCTTCTACTCATATTTTCCTTTTGCTGCAGTTATCCAATATCTGTGGGGTGGACCATACCCTATTCTTGGCAACACCCTCGCTACAAAGGGGGTGGACCCTCTGCTGGGATCCTGCTCCCACCATGGGAGCAAATCCCTGGTCTCTCTTTGTGTGCTGTGACATACGCTGATGCTCCAAAAAAGCAATCCCCTTAATGCAAAGGAGCTTTTGGGGTGCTGTGATGCAACAGGGCAGTCCCAAACCACGTCCTTTTGTAAGGAAAAGCTTTGGGCCCTGCTCTTTTTGGTACTGATGCTCAATGGGCCAATGCAGGGTGTGCAGTGCCCTAGGGCATGCTCTTGGGGTAGCTGCTGCTGCCTCCCTGTCCACAGTTTGGTGATCTGGTTCAAGAACTTGTCATGAGCCTTAGCACCTGTGCCCCACCTGCAATCCTTGTTTTGGGCTGCAGGAACATACAAGACACAAGTGATAAACAAAAGAATCTCACTATGCTCTCACTGCCTTGTTTTCAAGCAGGTTGCTGGGTGGATAATCCTTCAGCCAGCATGCAGCAGGGATAACTCATGGCTGGGCAGACCCAGGTCCCTCTGTCCCCCCAGGGATGCTGTGCCATGGCAGATGGACAGATGGACAGGCAGCTGGGAGCAGGTCACTGCTCTCCTGTGGTCCAGCTCCTCCCTGGAGGAGGCTGGTGGCCATGCAGATCAGACTGGCTGGCTGCCCCCTCTCACCAGCATGTCCTAGCAGGGAAATGAAGCTATTTTTAAAAAGGAACCTCTGCTAAGTCAAACTGCACTGGGAAAGGGAGGTCGAATCTCATTATGAGACCCCCTCCGCCCCACACAGGATGGGAAGCCACGAGGAAGAAATGCCAGGCAGATCATCAAGGTTTTACTGTGCTGGCTCTGAATGGTTCTGATAATCAATATCAGATGATCAATAACAGCAAGATCCTGCAGCTAGGATCATCTGCACAAAACAGGGGGTGGGAGCTGTGGCTTTATTTCGGGGCTTTGTCTAAATAAATCACGAGCCATGATACAGCGTTATCAAAAAAATATGCTCCAAGCAAATGGTTTCAGTGCTGTACAAATCAAGTCTGCCACTATCATTTCTCTTTTATAATGTAAACCCTTAACTTGTTCACTTCTGCAAGTGAGGCTTGCAGAATGCCCTCCCTCCAATTTTTTTCAGTGGGAGTGTTACCTGCAGCAGGAGCTCTGCTTTTAGCAGAGTAGCAATGAGGGGGCATCAAGGCATGGCACACCACAATAGCTATTTTTCATAATGCAATAATTACATGCATAATGTCAGCCCTTTTAGTGCAGCAGGCTGCAACAGAGAAGCTTTTCATTCCATATACGTTTCTATATCATTTAATTATCTGGGAGAATATATATACAGCGTATTTTTAATTTTTAATTCCTTGCGTCTGTGCTCATCCACACACAGGCACAAAAACAAGAAACTAAATTCCAGCCGAAAACTTTTATTGAGCTCCAACTGCTCGCCTGTTATTCATAACCCAGTTTCCTCTCTCACAAAGAGACCTTTCGCATGGTTTGTTTTTTTTTTTATTTTTTTTTAATGTGTGTGTGTTTCTTTTTTTTTTTTTTTTTTTTTCCTTCTGCCTCGCTAACAGCTGCTCGCAGTGTTGTATCCTGAGTGATGATGAGGTTCTGAAAGTGTTTTTTTGGAACAGATGGCCAGGAGAGAGCTGGGGAATGTGCCAGCAGCGAGCTGGGGAATGCGCCAAGTCCTGCAGTGACTGAGTACTCCGGGTTCCAGCTCGCGTGCCTTTCCCCTGCCCTCTGCCCCAAGTGGCGCCAGCAGGACTTCCCAGCTCGCGCTCCGAACATCTGGAGTCTGCGACTGCCAGAAGAGCCGGCACGGGGGGGAGGATGAAGCAGAGAGAGAGAGAGAGAGAGAGAGAAAAAAAAAAAAAGAATCCCTCACCCGTCCCTCCCTGCTCCGGCTGAGCTCCCATGGCTGCGATGTTGCTGCCTAGCACGGGGGCTGGACAAAAGGAACAAGGGGAAGGGGAAGAGAAGGAGCCTTGCCGTAGGGGTTTGGGGTTTTTGGGTGCTGGCTGTGCTGTGAGGGGTGTTCGGTTGCTGCTCGGTGTAGACAGAGCGGCTGTGGTTGTGCTGATTGCTGGGGAAATGAGTTCTGCCCCACAGCTTTGGGGCCAGATTCTGTGGGGACAGGGGTCTGGGGGGCTGTGATGCACAGGTCTGCATCCCTGCTGTCAGTCTCCAGGGAGAGCCCCCAGCCATGCACCCCACAGCCTTATGCTGACCCTGAGCTGCTTTCCTGCAGGGCACCAGAATTCAGCCCTGTGGGGGAGAAGCTGGAAATAAGAGACTGTGGGACCAGCAAGCTGGACCCCAAACATTACAGAATCCCTGTGAGGCTTTCAGATGACCCCTGGCCACTGAGGATCATACGCCATGCAGAAACAGGGTACCTTGGGGGTAAGGAACACTTGGACTTCCCTTTCCTTTGCTCCTGCACCCTCTGTGCTGATGGAGGATACTCCTGGCTGGAACTGAAGGTCCCCCTCCCCTTTTTCCAGGACATCAGTGTGGCCCCAGCAGGACTTGGGGATCTGCTGAGGGTGTTGCAACCCAGATCTCCAGCATGGTGCAACTCTTGGGTGCACAGTTAAGGACAAGGCTTAGTCCAGATCATTTGTATAACCAAGCAAGAGGCAGCCTTAAAGAATGAAAACTATCATCAGAATTCACCCCCCCACCCCCCAGTCAGCTTTTTTTCTTCTTTTTTAAATAAAGGCATCTGAAGCCTCCTTTGTTGCTTATAAATGAGATCTCCCGTCACCAAACACCCTTGGCCAAGTCTCAATTGCAAGAACTAAAATCACCTTATAACTGTAATTAGGACAGAGAAGGGCATTTTTTTTTCCTAGTCAGCTTTGAAAGACTAAAGCTAACTTTTCTAATTAACAAATTTGGAATAGAAAGGGGGGGATAAAATGACTCGGTAAATTTCCTATTGCAACTGCAAAATCTGAGCAACAACCTAATGTTAGGGACACAGTATATTTCACCCCCAAAACAAAGCAAAAAGCCATGAACAATCCAGCAAATGCAACATCTGGAGTCCCTGCCTGCCAAAACAAACTCCAACCAGCTACTTTTTTGTGTGAAAAGCTCACGGTGCCACAGCACATCACAACCAGAGAGCTGAGAGCACAAGAGGCAGACACACAATAAAATGGAGATGACAGGAGATAAGTGTGTTGTGGACCTAACGTGGAGCTCAAGGATCACTGCCATTTTTTCAAGAGAGAGTATAAAAGGAAACTCCAAAAAACAATAACAAAATAACAACCACCCCAAAGTCGATAATTCAGAGGAACTGCTCAGTGAGTAGTGGTTTCAGAGACCTGATTAAAAACACACAGAGCTCGCAAAAACGTGCCGATTTCAACATTAACAAGGGCGCGGCAATTTCGGGCCAAGCCATTGTATCCTCATCCAGCTGCCCGTGTGAGACCCCCCAGGAGTGACATCCCTTCACACCACCTGACATCCAGAGCTTGGATGGTCTCTGCACAGCCATCCCACATCTGTAATTTCCCTCTGAGAACAGCCTTTTCGTCCCGTGGGCTCATGATTTCCTTGGCTCAAGGAGAAAGGTCCTCCCAACCCAGGCTTTGCATCCCTACTCCTGTCTGCTGGGAACTACCAGACTTACTTAGTGGTACTTGATGGTTTTGGCTTCATCAGCAGCTGTATGTGCTCTTGCCATGACCTGAGCAAATACTGCTAGAAATAAAACTGTATTTGTCATCCATAAGCGAATCTAAACTTGCAGCAGAGCTATGATTTTCAACAAGGAAAGCAAGGCAGAGCAAGGATTAAGACCCCACCTTGGGTACCAAGCCTGACTTTCTTTTCTGAGAGGGCTTTTGGAGAAGGGTTAGGGTGGGTGCCCTTCAAGAACCTGGGGAAAGGCAGATTTTCTCCTGGTGATGCTGTTTCTGTGGGCTGGTGGTGCCTGGGAGGCAGGAGGTGCCCTGCTAGAGTTGCATTGTTCAGGTACCCTGAATGGGCTTGGGGCTGTTCTCTGCTCTGGAGAGAACTTTAGCGAGTAAACACCGTAAATGGAAGGCTTTTAATTCTTAATTTATTTTTTAAATTAAGGATGCGACCAGCCCTAACCCTCAGATGTGAACACCCCGGGATTTGGAGCCATTTAAAATCTGGCTCCTTGTTTTCTGTCTTTAAGCCTGTATTGGTTTACATTATGTCAAGACAACGGGTCTCAGCCCACTGGGCACCCAAAGCCTGAAGAGCAGCCCAGAAATGTGCTGAAGCCCCATGAAGGATGCTCATTCTCCTTTCCCTCCATTTTGACTTTGGGAGGGGACCCAAAACCTAACTAGCAATCTGCTAAAGCCTCACAAAATATGCTCATCCCCTTCTTGACGTGGAGAGGGGTCCCGAGACCCAACCAGCAACCAGCTGAAGCCCCACAAATGATGTTTTTCTTTCCCATCTTAACTTGGACAGGAGAGCCAAGAACCATACCCAGGGTCCATAGCACCACTTCAGTGTCTGCGGGACACCACTGCCTGTGGCACTGCAGACCCCAGAGTGAACCCCCAATTCCGGGCTGTGCCCAGGAGCTCCCCCACACCTCCCAGTCCCAGGCAGTGCCGTCAGCTGTGGGCAAGCAATGCCGCGTCTCCGCCTGGCACCGCGGCTCCGTGGGCATAAATACAGCCCGTGACAGCCAGAGGAAGGAACAGGGAGTGTGCTATTGTGTTTATTTATAAACTGGATTGCTGCAGGATGATTTGTTGGGCTAAAGAGGAGGAAAAGTGAGGAAACCTGCCTGAATCAGAGGCAGATCTTAACAACACCGGGGAAGGAGCCTGCTCCCCAGCTTAGCTGCCCATTCATCCATTAAAATCCTGCTGATTTATTATCCCGCCTGACAAGCAAGCTCAGAGAGCAGGGGGAAGTTCAATTCAAGTTTACAAAACTCTTTTGTCATAAAAGCCTGAACAAAGACATCAATCACTCCTTTAATTCACCCATGTCACTCTCTGAGAGGAAAACTGGCAGAACGCTCTGCTTCCTCCTCCCGCCGCTTGACGATGATTTCACCTAATTGGTTCAGTGTTAAGTAACCTAAAGGAATGCAAGGCATAATTAGATTTAACGTTGTTTCCTCAAGATACCCACATGTCCTTCAGGTCATACATCTTACTAATGTGTTTATACATACAATGTCTCCATTAGCTACCTTTTTTTTTTGTTGTCGGGTGATTTTTCTCAGAGATAAGTGTTAGATTAAACAAAACAGAAAACACAGGCGGGTGACAGTGTTTTACAGGCTCCAAAAGGCAACTCAAGGTTGGTTTGGTTTAACAAGTAACAGTCCCAAGATGACTCTTAATAGGATCATGCTGGTGTTGAAACACACGATGGGCAACTAACGAGGAAGAGCCTGGCGCGGAGGACGGGGAGGAGAGAAAAGCTTTTGATTAGGGAGGAATGTGGCTATTACAAGATCAGATGGATGGAGGAGGGAAAAGAGAGAGAGAAAGGCAAGAGATTAAAAAATCAGGAAAATTTCACAAGATTCAGAAAGGAAGGAAACCACTTTGGATTTTTTTTTTCCCTTTTTCTCCCTCCCTTTTGTAACTTGTACCATTATTTAGGGGGTGAGTTGGGGGACAGGCTGTAACATACCTTCCTTTTTTTAGATCTTCCTTCTGCTTGTAAGGTCCTAGTGCACTGCTCCACGCATTCAGAGAAGCTCATGTTACTGTGGTCAGCGCTGTAATCCAGGTCTGCTAGTCTGGCCAGGGAAAGGATATAGTTACAGGCTATTCTCAAGATGGCCAGTTTGGACAACTTTTGACCATAAGAATAGCAGGGAACCTAGAAAGGGTAACAGGGAAAAAGAAATAATTAAAAATTAGGGCAGATAAACAACATATCTTGCTTGAAGCATGACAAAACAACTGTGAGTTATTTTTTTAGTGGCTTTAACATAAATAGAAACTCTAGTGATAAAATGCCATATGGTCCCAACAGGTTTTTAAGAAGAACTCCCCCGCTGATCTCCATGGGGATGAAAGCAGCATGAACAGTCTTGATTTCAGCAGAGCAGTTCTGCTTAAAATGTGATGGCAGGACACACCCCGGGACATCTGCCTGCTGCTCATTTCATTTCTTGGAGGCCCTGTATCTTAAGAAACCTGCATCCCCATGCCTCCCAGCAACTTGTCCTGAGTAACTCAATCCCCATGATTAGCTCCCATGTCATCACAGGTCTTGCAGAATAAGGCAATAAGAAGGTATGAGCAAACTACGTCACAACCTGGTATTTTTTGTGCTCAAACAACATCAACTGTGACTTTCAGCCCATGAAAAAATATGATGCTGTTGAGTAGCAAGACCTTGAGGAAGCAGCAATTTCTACCTGCTTGAACACTCCATCATGGTACCTCACCCCACAGAAGAGACCAAAACAAAGCCTGTTTCAGGGAGCTTTAAGATTTCTACTGTAATGTAGAAGATTAGTTAAAGATTAAAGATTTCTACTGTAATGTGAAACATTTGAACAATTCAAACTAAACTGAATGTGTCTCAATAACTGAGCAGTATTATGGTTCCTTCTGCAGAAGGGTGGATTGCTTTCCAATCATGATCCAGTAAACACTACCTCTACACTTGATTTTAGGCATACAACTTTAATATGTCCAGTTTAAAGAGAGGTCTTTTGAGTTGGACAGGCTTGGGCACCCCGTTTTCTAGTTTGCAAAACTGCTGAAGATCACTCAGCCTTTAATGCACAAGAGTCCATTGCCTACAGCAAACTGAAGCTGTGCATTCATCTGAAATCCATCCGAACCCCTCAGGTTGTCCAACCACCTGTCAAAGTTTTCATAGTGATCAATCATTGGAACACCTCAATGTTTCTCCACCACCTGCTTTTGTATCAGTCTCCAGCCCCCACACACCTCTAGGGTGTCTCTCTCTGCTTAGGGCTGGAGATTTTTATTGCCTCTTGCCATGCTCATGCCTCAGCTTCTCTCTCCTCCACAGGGACACAAAGGTGGGATCACCCCCAGAATGCTCTCCTTGACTTTACAGAAGGTCAAATGGGTTCAGCCCCTCCACAAGCCCCACAGCAGCCACACACAGATGCCAAAGGAGAAGCAGAACAACTCAGGCATATACAGGATTTCCCCAAGTGTTCTGCCAGGCTCCAACTACTGTCATCTCCTTCACTTCAGCTACATGTGCCATCCCTGGATTTAGCAACCCATGAGAGATCTTCTCTGTCCATGAACTTGGTCTGGTAAGTTGAACTCCTGTTGATTTTGAGTAGCCACAACACCTTTTTGCAAAGTGTTCTCTCCAGTCTATATATTTTTTTTCTCTTTTTGCTTGTTTTGAACTTGGCTCCTACTGTCTCCCTTTGAAGTACTACAGTTCTGTATTAGAAGAGAGGACAACAGATATTTATTCACCTCATAACATGAGGTGACATACGTTTTTAATTCACCATCATCCTTTCAGCCTCTTCTCCAAAAGAGAAACATTAATTCTCCTTAGCAGACAGTTCTATGGAAGCCATGCCATATCTTTGATGATCCTTGCTGCTTTTTCCTGAACCTTTCCTAGTCCCTTTGGAGCTGAGATGATCAGAACAACACAGAGTGTTCATGTTGGGGGTGCATATATCTAACAGATGCTTATGTTCTCTGTTTTGTTTAATATTCCTTTCTTCCTAACTCCTGATTTGATTTGTGACTGCTGCCAGACATTGACCTGAGACTTTCCTTGAACCATCTAGAGAAACCCCAAGGTCTCCCTTCTCTGAAATAATGGTCAGCTCAGGGTCTGTCACTTCATATGTGGACTGTGGTATGTTTTTTTCCATATGCATCACTTCACTTTATCTGTGTGGTATTTATTTCATCCACCATATGATTACCTAATCACTCAGAGTCATGAATTTCAGCACAACTTGCACAGTCACAATCTCAGGTGGTGGGACCTGACATTCCCTGTTTAAAGCAGAGCTAAGCTCAAAGCCAAATCCTGTTTTATGCACTCATGATGTTGCTCCCTGCAGGTACTGGCCCTTTTTCCCTACCCACCATTCTTTGCTTGTACACTAATCACTAATCCATGCTCCCATCCAAGCTGTTTGGTTTCTTCTTTCCTAGGGAAGGCCTCTGCCATAGTGTTTATGGAAATCCAGACTAATGACTTGGTCATGAACACAAGGATTTTAGTACTGTTGGCCCTATGGGCCATGTCTTGTACAATACATAGAATCCTTTAGGCTGGAAAACACCCCTAAGGACAAGGACTCCAACCATTAACCCAGCATTGCAAGGCCACCACTAAACCATGTCCCCAAACACCACACCTACACATTTTCTGAACACTTCCAGAGATAGGGACTCCACCACCTCCCTGGGCAGTCTGTACCAATGTTTGATTACCCTTTCAGTGAAGATATTTTTCTAATATCCAATCTAAACCTTCCCTGGCACAACTTGAGGCCATTTCCTTTTGTCCTACCACTTGTTACCTGCTAGAAGAGGCCAAATCCCACCTGGCTGCCTCCTCCTGTCACAGAGTTGTGCAGAACCAGGAGGTCTCCCCAAGCCTCCTTTACTCAGGCTGAGCCTCCCAGCTCCCTCAGCTGCTCCTCATCAGACTTGTGCTCCAGACCCTTCCCCAGCTCTGTGCCCTTCTCTGGACATGCTCCAGCACCTCAATGTCCTTCTCGTAGAGAGGGACCCAAAAGTGAACACAGGATTGGAGGTGTGATACAGCTGAGGTGCCTCTCCAGAAACCAGCCATAAAACTACAAATGGTCTTTTTTTTTATACACACCATGTACTACTGATACCCCTGAAAATACAAGGAATCACAGAATAGGTTGGGTTGGGAGGGAACTTCAAAGGTCGCCTAGTCCAAATTCCCCCCTGCAATGCACCGGGACATTGAAGAGAATCTGTTTAAGAGCCCCTTTTTGTCTTACAAAACCTCTCTCTAAATCCCTGCCTTCCCTATTTTTGACAGCATTATGCACCCAAGAAACGCCCTTGCCCTCAGTACCTGGTCCCCAGATGCAATGAGCTGAGTTATTTTGAAAGCAAAAGCTTCAGGCACCAGAAACACCCAAGTCTCTTTCGACGCCAACGCAACAAAAACAGCAGAGACCCCAGATCAAACGGCATCAGGAAAGAACAAAGCAAGATGGAAACTAAAATGGAAAGATTCAGTGAAATGTGGGAGTAATTTCAGAATTAGAGCAAGAAGGAAGTTAAATCGAGTGGAAGGAAAATAGACCATGAAATCCTTGAGACTGATGCACAGACGCTGTCCAGTTACAACACAAGAAGGCAGGCTAATGTCTCTTTTCCTCATCTGTTTTGCTCTTTCTTTTGTGTTTTGGTATTTTTTTTTTTTTAAGGAAACAAAAAGAAACAAAACAAAACCCAAACTGTTTTGTAGGACGTGTTTGCTACAAAAGGCAAGGACGATCTCAGTGCTAACACAGCCGACAAAACCCGCAAAACCCTCAACTGGGATTACACAGCACTTTTCCCACACTACTGCAGCAGAGTCCAAACTGGAGCTGCCCTGTATGCCCATGGGAAGAGGTTCACCTTGAGGTGTTTAGATACTCTGTGATGGGTGCGGGGCACCAACATTAAGAGATAAGAGGTTTTTTTGCCATGGTAACAGTGTTAGAAAAACTATTTCACAGGAACCCTCCCTGTCTTGGCTCAGCTCCTGCCATTTTAATGTTTCCTTTTGAATTAAACATGGGAAATTAAGAGAGGAATGAGCCACTTAGTTCAGACCCAGAGTCAAAACTTCCCCAAGCATGTCTGTGTGGAACTTTGGTATTATCTCTTCTTTAACATAAAGTCAACAGGAAAGAGGGGACAGATTTGTACAAACTGCAAGAAAGGGTGTCAATGATGCACCTGGATGCCAAGAAATCTTCAAAATCCAACTTAAAACAGAGAGAGGGTTTTAGAGCTGAGAAAACCAGTCTGAGGCTGGTGTGGTCCTGCAGGTGTAACCCTCCCAGCTCCCACAGAGTCTCCACACAGATCTCTGGCAGGCAGTAACGTGAGCAGGTATCTGTCATGCTCCTGGCAAGGACTTTTCCTTCTGTCACCTTGCTCCTCATGCTTGAACTGAACAGACTTTAGTGCTTTAATGGGGCTGCTGTGAGCTGAGCAGGTCCATATAGAGCCAGGCTCGAGTTCTTGTGCAGTTAATGAAAGTATTTCCCTTATCTGACCTCACCGGTCTCTGCCGAGCAGCAGCACAGCTCACCATCTTGCCTGCAATATTTGCAATGATTAAAAGGAATTAGGAAGGAGCTTCAACTGAAATTTCATACCAATCCTGAGGAATGCAGCTGTCTGCTAGAAAGGCAAGGACACCAGCACCATCCTCAGCTTTGGGACATCACCACCGAGTGAGCTGGGACCAGTAGGACCCAGAGCTCCAGTCAGAGGATGTTTGTTGGTTGTGCCTGCAAAGGGCTCTGCAGAGTCTAATGGGTCTTATCAGAGATCCCCAGGTTGGCAGGAGTTGAAGCGAGACAAGACGAACACTCTTGGGACATATTCCTGTGCAGAAGAGCCCTTCCTTGGCAGGGAAACAGAATGGGATGTGACCTAATAGGTCTTTTCTATCCTTGACGTCTAAGATTCAGAGGCAGCGCCCTTGGAAAACTAGAGATGCTCCCTTTGAAGTCTGTGGGAAGTCTGCTGTGCTCTTGACCTGCAGCCAGCCCTCTTGAGGAAGGCAGGGACCCACTGCAGCTCCCTGGAGCGTCACTGTCATCCACCAGACATGGGCTGGGAGCTGTTTCTGATGTGGCAAAGAAGAGGAGGCTGCAGGATGAGGCTGGGGAACAACTAGAGATGAGTGAAAGGGTACAACTATCACCCTGCCATATGAGGGTACAGGATAGGTTCACTGTGATGGGTCTGAAGGGAACAACCAGGAGCACCCCATGCACTTTGAGAGCATTAAGCCAGTTCACATAATTGAGCTTCTGTCTGTGTAGCTCTGTCCTTATCAATAAGATACTGCTTCCATCAACACCCTCTGGACCTGTACAGATAACATCTATAAAACCAAGTCTGTTTTTACACCGAATGAAAATTCTGGGGTAAAGAAGTGTGTTGAGTGCTGGGGGTCCAGATGTCTCTGTTACTGTGCTCAAAATGTGATTTAGCAACAAAAAAGTGCACAGTTCCCCTCCACATGAAGGTCATACAGGGCAGAATTGGGCCCCCAGGGCACAGCAGGGAAGATGGGACACCTCTAAGGCAGTGTTTGTGATGCAGCACAAGCCAAGCCCCTGACACCTAGCTCCTCAACATGCCGTAGTAAGCTGCTGAATCTACTTGTCTGATAATTCATCTGGTTTATTTTTATGCTGGGAGTTAAAACACATCAGGGCCCCTCTCCTTGCCCCCCTCCCCAGGAAAACATTTGGCTGCCTCTCCCCTGCATCCCAACATGCAGCCCAGTGGCGCTGTCTCATTGTTTGTGCTGCGCTTCCTGCCAAAAGTATTTCCAGAGGTTCATATAAATGTCCAGTACTTAATAGTTCTGGCTTTTGTATGTCCCTTTCTAACCCAGGATGAGTCAGACACTTCCTGGGGCTAAGACACCTTGGGGAACAGTGGCAGGGTGGGGCAGCAGGACTGACAGTGTCCCTTGCTTGTTGGCCTGAGCACAGGGGAAGCCCCTCATTCATGATCTCAAATTAATGCCAGGCTGGCATCTGTAGAGCTACTGTGGATGTGTGGATGCCTCATCCCTGGAAGGATGCCCCATGCCAAGGCCAAGTTGGATGTGACTTGAGTAACCTGGGCTAGTGGAAGGTGTCCCTGCCCATGGCAGTGGGGTTGGAACTAGATGATATTTAAGATCCCTTCTAGCCCAAATCATTCTGTGACTCTATGAGTAAGATTCTTAAGCTGATGGCCTTGCCCAGAAGATCATTGCCTGTTTTCAAGATGTGTTATGTTGTAGAGTGTTTTTGGGAAGGTTTTGGTGCCAGCCTTTTTCCCTTTCCACCCAGTTCTGGGGGTAAAGTGAACACATATAGGTCCTTTTGCTTCTTGCAGGACTCGTGATGATTTGCTTGGTATGTTCAGGTTCACCAGCAAGGTGACTTGGCTTCCCTACCTTACTCTCAACAGCTGCAGGCCCCGAGTCCTTCTAATATTCCAGGTGGGACAATGATAATTTACACAGCTGTATGATGGAAAAGCCTGCAAGTGTTCCTGGGACATCCTTTCACAGTCTTGCCAGAACCCTTCAGACTTGATTCCCAAATACCCACGGCAGAGCAGCAACCAGGATACACCGACGGCTCCCCTGTGCCACTGGTGCTCACTACACCGAGCTGGACCTTTGGGGCAGCACCCTTGGGTTTGAACTCAAGGTCAGCAAGACCAGATCTCACCGTGTGGATACATGGCATGGCTCTGAGAGGGCTGCTTCTGGAAAAGGGCCCCATAAAATCACAGAACAGTTTGAGTTGAAAAGGAGCCTTAAAGGTCATCTAGCCCAACCCCCTGCAGTGTACAGGGACATTTTAACTAGATCAGGTTGCTCAGAGACCTGTCTGGCCTGACCTTGAATGTTTCTAGGGATGGGATATGTATCACCTCTCTGGGCAACCTGTTCCAGGGCTTCACAAGCCTCATTGCAAAAACTTTCTTCCTTATATCTAGTCTAAATTTACCCTCTTTTAGTTTAAAATCATTATGCTTTGTCCATGGACAACAGGGTGTACTAAACAGTTTGTCCTCCTTTTTCTTATAGTCCTCCTTTAAGGGGAAGGGGTGAGGGGGCTGAAAAAAT
This sequence comes from Cinclus cinclus, assembly GCF_963662255.1. Taxonomy (NCBI): domain Eukaryota; kingdom Metazoa; phylum Chordata; class Aves; order Passeriformes; family Cinclidae; genus Cinclus; species Cinclus cinclus. The sequence continues at coordinate 5,933,530 of NC_085050.1, forward strand.
CTCCCAGAACCTTCTCTTCTCCAGGCTGAACAATCCCAGCTTTCTCAGCCATTTGCTTGACCAGCTCGGTGGCCTCCTCTGTGTTTGCTCCAACAGATCCACATCTTTCCTGTTCTGAGGATCCCAGAGCTGGATGCAGTACTGCAGGTGGAGCCTCACCAGAGCAGAGTATAGGGGAAGAATCACCTCCCCTGACCATCTGGGGTGTCACAGTGTCAGATGTTCCACAGAGCTCGATTCCAGTCAACGATGGGCAGCTATTCCATGCCCTGAGTCTGAGAGACTTTTGCTTCTCTGCCACCAGAATGCAGCATCAGAAAAGGGGCAGCCCTGTGCTAGCAGTGCAATCCCAACAATTTGAAAGAAAGCCTCACCCCTGCCTCACCACAGGGAGCAAAGTGTCCAGCCCAGGCCCAAACCCAGCTGAAAAATGCCAACAAGAACAAAAGCAGCACTGCTCAGGCCAAGAGGAGCCCCAGTCCTGACCGAGGTGCCTTTGCCTCTTGGGTGGGTCCACGCTGTCAAACAACCCAGCTCCTGGTTCCCTCCCAGCTCCTGGCTCCCCCATCGCTCACATTACAAAAACATGAGTTCACTCCTTGGAGCGAAAGAATTGGCTTCCTCCAAACAAAACCTAGGTGTGGTGCTGGGTGAGTTCACCCCGGGAATCTCTTCCAAATGGCAGTCTGGTTAATGCTGCCCCAGGCCTGGCTCCAGTCTGTTTTGGACAGTCCTCCCGTACCTCCCACAGATGTGCTGCACCCCCAAAGCCTCCTGCACATCCTCAGGGCACACAACATACCCCCTCAGTATCATGCCTGAAAAATATCACATCACTGGGCTGCAGCAAAACTCTTACTTTATTGCTGGCTCTTTGAACCACTTCCCAAAATAATTAGACAATTATTGGGATTATCACAGGAGAAATCCCTGGGCTACTGGGCACAGAAAATCTCCTCTGAAAGGAGCTACCTTCCAGCACTATAGTGGGGAAACACTTTTTTGGGTGGTAGTTTAATAGTGGCTATCTGTACCTCTGAGGTCCAATGGATCCAAAACCCTTGGTAAATAGGAGAGCAAGCTCCACTGGAGATAATGGCATTACCCCAGCTTGGCCTTGGTGATTCTTCAGTCACCAGCCACTGCTGGACACCACAGGGTTTTCCCCTCCCTTGCTATCGCTGCTGAGCCCCAGGAGCTGTCATGAGCCCGTGGCAGCTGCAGAGGAGCACAACCTCCCACAGCACATACATAGCTCTGCTTGCATCCTTTCATGGCACAGGGAACAGTGCAAACCAGGACCAGGACGGGATGTATCACTTGGGGAATACACATGGCATAGACCATGATGAGAGATGCAGGCTGGGAACAAAGAGTCTGGGGAGCTCTGCTGCAAGGTACTGAAAAGTGTCTCACCTCCCCACTGCGGCCCAGAAAGGAATTTGACAGTGGATTAAGGCATCGAGCAGAGGCTGCATTCAAAGCTTGATGGAGAAAAGCAGACTTTTTTCTCCAATTTCAGTGGGAGCCATAAGAAAACACAGAGGTTAACTCAGGGTGGCTGCAGTAGGCAGAGCAATACCTCCCAACAGGAGCAGGATTTGTAGCAAAGGATAAAATCAGCTAGACAGCAGCCAAGGGAGCAAAAAACCCCTGTTCTTGGTGACACACAGTTATTGTTTTCAGGATTTTTGTCTTTTTGTTTGGTTTCTCCCTTATTTTCTTTCCTCCTGTCTTGTTTCAGACCAGTATTTTGTCATCTTCTTTAGCTGTTAAACCACAGGGCTGCCCCACTCTGTGCTCTAAATATCCATTAGCATCACTTGGAACTGGCAGCAGCCATGAAGATGCCCTGGTTAATGCTGGGCTGTTCAATGACAACTGGCTGTGATGGCACTGCACAGTGCCTGGAAGATGCTCCTGCTCTCCTGAAGTCCAGCTGCATCTCTCCAACAGCCAAACCTTTCTGCCCAGCCTTCACCCTCAGAGAGCTCAATGGATGGTTTGTCTTCAGGAGCTGGGTTTTAAGGCATCTTAAGGTTTCCTGCTGGTGGGATCAACAGAAGGATGAATCACTGGGAATAGGGCAGGGACATGTCAGCAGGTGACTGAGGACAGCTCTCAGCCTCCCCACCACACAGAAAGGACACGTCAGCAACACTGGTGACATGCAGGGTCCTGCCTGCGGAGGTGACAAACCACAGCCACCCTTGGGATTTTACACACAAAGAGGGCAAGCAGGGAGTGACATATCCACAGAACAGCCTCAGCCTCTGCTGGCTTGTGGCTAAGGCACTGCTCAAGCCACAGGTCCTGCCTCCATTTACTGCCTGGTTTGTCCCTTCAAACCCCTGCAGACAGTTTGTCCTCACAGCCACAAAACCTCCTCCTGTAGCCTTGAGGCTTCTGCTCCTGATGTCCCACCATGCTCCCAACGGGAGTGCGCAGGGTCTTTTCTGCACTGATTTAACAAGCCACAGCAGCTTGTGTGTGTGTGGGGAAAACCTCCATTCCAGCAGCCAAAAAGCCCTATAAAACCCTAAAGTATCTCCAGAACCCACATCAGTGCAGAGAGCGAGGCTGTCAGCTGCCGAGGCAGAGAATGTCCTGGCAACGCGGTGGTGAAAAGATTTAGAAAAACACCAATACACTTCAAGGGAAGATAAATGCCTGGGGACACATTTGCTCCCGGCACAGACTCCAGCTCACTGTGGCTCAATGCATCACTTTCTTCAGGAGGAGCTGGACAGCAGTGCTCCAGAGAGAAACCAGATGTGCAAGCCCAGGCAGGCTCCAGATCAGGAAGGCTGCTGTGGTTGTCTCCATCCATCGAGGGAGAGTTTGCTGCCACCTTAGGGTCTGTCAGCACAGCTGAGGAGCTCGATCCAGCTCCCAGGAGTACAACATATGGATTTGCTCGGTTGTCCATGCAGTCTTATGGTGAAGAGCACAATTCCCTTCTGGCCAAGGCCTCCAGCAGAAAATCTGGTGGCTAAAGCCACACTGTAATAAACACTGCAGTGGTTCAGTTTCACAGCTGGGATTTGCTGGAGGATGAGTCTCTTGCTGCCAATAGCAATTTGCAGACAAAAAAAAAAAAAGGAGACAGAATTGTGTTGCATGGAGAACAGTTGCTTTGAAGATAGGCAATGTTGTTGTCACATCTTGTCTCCTCCAGACATTTGCACGATTTCATGAATTTGAACATCCACCAGCAAAAGGACTGGTAGGAGTCTTCACATGGAGGACAAGATGACCTCAGGTCCTAGTGAACTCAGTGCTATGCCTCTTGTCTGCATCAGAGATGTTTGGGTTCACTGGGTCCTTCCCACCCACCATGGCAAGGAGAGGAACATGAGAAGGATGGAAGTGACAACCCACCATGTCACACGTGGAGGGTCCTGCAGCAGCCGGGGCAGTGAAAGAACTCACTGACCAGCACCTGCCAGGGCATTTGAGGGCAGGAGATCAGGGCTCCAGATAGGAGCTGCCCAGGCACAGGGACAGGAGCAGCCCCCAGGAGACACAACAGAAAGGCAGCAGCAGAGGGACAGCTAAGTAGAGCAGAAGTATCTCACCACCTCAAAGTGTTTCAGAGCAGGACAGTGCTCTCCAAGGATAACTACACTGTTTGCCTCAGGAGTCTGTCAGTGGAAGGATCACTTGGACAAATGATACTTGGAGGACTAAGGGGGAGAAATCTCTTCCAGACCTCATAGCTGAAGACCACAAGCACCAAGACCAGGAGGAAGGAGCCGTTTCTCAGGAGCATCTGCTCTTCAGTCCCACTTCAGTGCTATGGCCGTATGGCAAAGGCTCAATACAGAGAGGGAGAGAAATCCATGTTCCTGGTGGCTGTGACACCAATAAGTGAACACAATGGCAATGACACGTCTCTCCCAACAGCAGGCAGCTCCCCAGAGCTGGCAGCTGCCTGCCTACCTCCCACCTCTGAGAAGGCAAGCTGGGGACAGCTCAGTCCTCAGGGACATGGCTGGGTTAGCCTCTCCTTGTGTGAAACAACTGTGTTTGGCTCTTCCTCCACCAAGAATTGGGAGAAAAAAAAAAACCCACACCCCTTCCTGCCATCTGGAGAGTTAGTCGACACAAACCAAAACGTGTGTGCCATATGTACACAGCTGTGGAGCGCAGGGACGCCGCCGTCAGCCCATCTGTCCGGTGTGCTGCGTGCCAGTCGCTTGCCCTCGGGTGGGCTGCTGAGACAGGGAGAGTGTCCTGCAGAGAGGCGTGACTTCCCTTTCCTACTCCTCCTCCTCATGGATGGGCTCCCTACAGCGTGGCTGTGGTGGGTCTCATCCTGCAAGCAATGGGGTTTTATCTCACGTGTGCCAGTGAGGATGGGTATCTCCAGCCTCTCACATCCAAACAGGGTAGGGACAGGGATGACACCTGTGTGGGTGTTGGGTACAGTGGCTGGGCAAGGCTCCTGCTTCCAGCAGCTCCACATCCAGCACCTGACCCCTACCCAAAGGGGCGTGGGGCCAGGGTCGGCTGTGTGCAAGCACGGCACAGTCCCCTGCTCCTTGCCTGACTGTCTGTGGGGACGTATCAGTTTCAGGGCCTCAGAAAAAGCCTCCCAGCTGCTTAAGAGCCTGATATGTGATGACAAGGAGGGGACGGAGGACTAACCAAGGAACGAGAAGAAAAGGGAGGCCTGCAGCAGACAGCACACAGGGATTGCCTCCCACAAGGGGCTGAAGGCCCTTTGTATGCCCTGGCACGTGGGAAGACAGCGCTGACCCAAGGCAAGAGAAAGCCCCCCTACTGCACGTACCTCCACCAGGGCATCTCCATACCCCTGCTTCCCACCCACTGGCCAAGGTGGGACAGAAAGCAACCTACTGCCTCTTGAGCTGATCTGCACCCCAGAAACCCCTCCGCTGTCACCGCTGAGAGCGATGTGAGTGACAAGGCAGCGCCGCGCGTGTGTGCAATGAAGCTGACTGTCACCTGATGTCACGTACGGCACCAGGCACGCCGCTGGCAGCCCAACAAGAAATGAATACAAATGTCATCCAATGATGGTCGGGACAGCCAGCCCACCCCTCAGCAAATTGCTAGGAAAACCTCGTGGCAAACATTTCCCAGAGAATGATTTCTTTCTCTCTGCAAACTGAACACAGCTCTGTCAGTACGTTCCCGTGCTGACCCTAGAGACCGGCTTTCATGGGAAGAGAGGACTGCAACTTGTTCTCCAGGCTCTTTGGGCTCCCAGCTGAGTCCATGGCTGAAGTGATTTATAGAGGTAGGGCCAAGGCCAGGAATCTGAGGCTTTTCAGGAGTTGCCCATTTCCCAAAAGAGTGCGGCTTTAATTTGTTGCCTGCCTGACTTCTGCTTGAGGCTCAGCCTAGAACAAGATTGCCAGTGATTTTGGAAATCACTGCTACTTCCCTTTGCGGTTTTGGTGGTGTAGATGTCTGTCCATGGAGAATTAGACTGACACTTCCAGGCGTGTTACACGCAGTCACGAACAACCCAAATACAGAAGCACCTTAGAGAAACAAAATGTATCAAGTCTGGAGTTTGCATCTACAAGGGGTGGCCTCTCAGCACCGGGGGACAGCACCCAGCACGCATTGGATTACTGGATAACAGAAGCAGTCAGATCCCACCACTGCATAGTGATCAAAAATGCTCCAGTTTAGTTGCTCACCAGCGATTCTCTCCTGACATACAGCCCTAGTCCCAGCCCCTGAAATCTGCTTGCAGAAGTAGATGACAGGAAAGAATTAATTCTTAGGGTGCTACCCAGGACACTCCAGTCATTGAGAAGGGCTGCAGGCAGCATGCTGAAGATAGGAACAAGCACATTTCCTCAAAGCAGGAGAGAGGATGGAGTCCTAAAGCAAGCACACTTGGGGAATGGCTCAGATCAGTAGTGTCCAGAAGATGGTAGGGAAAAGCCTGTGTGTGTGAGCTCTGCAGCAAGCAGAACATGCTGCTCCCACCAGGCTGGAAGGACCATCCTGTGAGAGGTGTTGCTTAGCACCTCTCACAGTCAGACTCATCTGCAGCTTACAGCCCTCTGAGCCCTGTGCATCTCCTCCTTCCCGCACACCTGGAATAGTCCCATCATCATTTAACAGAAAGGCAGAAAAGCCAGCACAGCTGGGCTTGCACAATGTGACAGCACATCTTTGTCTATCACTATGCTGTACGTGGTGCCTACATGCAGAGAGGGCTGAGTACAGGGGCCAGGGCACTGACTTCCCCTTGTGCAGAAGATACAACAGCCTTGTGGCTTCTCTGGATCTCTCCTCACCCTGGGGAGGCGATGCAAGGATTTTGATCAAAACCTTTCATTTACCTTTCAAAAGCGCCACCCTGTCAGTGTGAACACATCTATTATCCTTTACAGAAAACTATGAGGATTTTCAAGTCCTCTCAGCAAGAAAGCCCAGCACCAGACACACTTCAAACACACTCCACAGTAAAAATCATGGGAATCTAACTGGCAGAGGACCACAGATCAGCTTGGCTATCCCTAACACACGGGGCATATAGAAATGTTCACAGAGTGCTGTAAGAACCCCAAGGGATGTAAGGGATCAGGCACCCTGTGCCAAAGTCAAGAGGAGCACAGCGCTGCCCAAATTCCCAGTGAACCCTTCGGGATCTGGACAGCTGGCAGGCACACGTGCTCTTGGTACAGGAGCATCACCCCAGCTCCCAGCTTGACCAAGTGCCTCTCTACACACTCTGTTCTCACCCGGAGGGATTCCTCGGGTTTGTTTTATTTTTCACTCTCTATACCACTCTCCCTTCGGGAGGGGAAAAAAAAAAAAAAAGTCCAAAACTTTCTAACTGCAAGCAAATAAAACCCCCTTATTTATTTATCTTGAGTGTTAGCACAGTTCTAGGGTTGGTACTTCCAGGCATTTTGAACGGACTTCCCCTCCTGTCAGGCGGCCACTCGGCTCCTGCCCTTCACCTCCCCCGGCCCCAGGCGCGGGGGTCCCTGCGCACCCTCCAGCCCCCCGCGGGGTCCCGCCGGGCAGAGCACGGGCCGGGCTGGCGAAGCGCTGCCCGGTGCCCCCCGGGCGGCGGGCGGAGCGGCCGGCCGTGCCCGGGCGGCGGCAGGTACCTGCTTGCGCAGCGCCTCGAAGGCGGCGCTGATGGTGTGGACGCGGGTCCTCTCCCGGGCGTTGGCCAGCAGCCGCCGCGTCTGCTGCAGCGCTTTGATCTCCGGCGAGACGCCGGACGCCTCGCCCGGCCGCGGGCGCGGGGAAGCGGCGGGCGGCGGCGGCGGGGCGGCGGGGAAGGCGCTGGCGGCGGCGGGGCCGAGCGCGGCGCTGCGCGGCTCCCAGGCGGGCGGCGGGGCGGCGGCGGCGGCGGCGGGGGGCGGCGCGGGGGGAGCGCGGAGCGCGGTCCGCCGCCCGCTCAGCACTTTGAGCTCCACGCGGAAACTTTTACAGCCGCCGTGCTTGCGCCGCAGCCGCCGCAGCCCCCCGAGCTCGGCGGGGCAGAGGCGCGGCCAGGGCTCGCCCTCGGCCAGCGGCGCGCTCCGCATGGCGCGGGGCGCTGCGCGGTGAAGATCAGCCGCGGCCGCTCCGCCGCTGCGCCGCTCCCGATTCTGCCGCCGCTGCCGCTGCCCCGCTGCCGCCCATCTGCGCCCGCCCTGCCGCGGCGGGCAGCGGAGCGCCGGCTCCGTCCGTCCGTGCTCCGAGCCGTGCGCCCGGCCCCAGCTCCGCGCAGCTCCCCGCAGCCTGCCTCCCGCCGCCGGCAGCCGGCCGCCGCGCAGATGAGCGGCTTTAAAGAAACAGGAAGGCTGGCCCTTTTTTTTTTTTTTTTTTTTTTTTTTCTTCCCAAAACAGCTGTGCTGCCAATCTCCTTTGTTCATCCCCCCCCACCCCCCCTTCCCTCCCCTCCCACCCCACTCCCACTTTCTTCTTTAATCTCGCTCTTCCATGCGATGGAAGAGAAATCCTGCCCCCCGGAGACTCGCCGCGACCCACCGTGTGCGCTTCCCCCTCAGCGCCCTGCCTTGCTTCCCCAGGGAAATACGTGATTTGCTTTGGGTTCTCAACCCACTTCATCCCGCTTGTCCTCCCTTATCACTGGTTTTCCGCATCAAGACCCTCATCGGCGAGGCATGGGGTGCCTGACTAAATGTGCCCGGAGGCACAGCTGGCACCCCGGAGGAATGGGAAACTGGGGGACCTCCGGCACTTCTCACACCTCCCTCCCGTCCCTCGCGGAATCCTCCAGTTGCTGTTCCGACACTGCCTCGGACCCGCTAGGAAGAATTATTCCTCAGCAGCAGTCTGCGCTGTTTTCCATAGGGATAATGAGAGAGCCCGCATGCGTGCGTAACTGCTGCCAGATCTGGGCTGCCTTCTGCTGGCGCCCCAAAACCCCTCAACTCCCCTCGCCTCAGCCTGGGGGAAATCAGGGCCAGGGGTCTCTACAGAGTGGACAGACAGGATGTGAGGGAGGGAGGTGCAGCTCACAGTCAGAGCTGTGGCACAGCTGGGAATAAACTGCATTTTTCAGGGCAGTAGGAAAATTTTGGGGTGGAAGGGACTTCATAAGATTCTTTGTAAGTTTATAAAGTATCTCTGTTATTTAGGCACCTGGCTTTTCAAGACATCTAAAACCCTTTAGGAGTTGAGTTCTACTGAGAATCAGTGGTATGCAAAGCTGTGAGATGCTTGAATTCATAGCAGTGAAAGGGATTTTGATTCCTTACCCTCCTCCACCTCCACCTTCTCATCCTCCTCCCACAGTATGTCAACCTAGCAGCCATCAGCACTATGTGGGGTGAGGAGAAGGAGCTTCTATTGACCTTGTGTAGGTCCATGATGCAAGACATGCTCTGCCTGATGACTCATTTCCTCTTGCTGCTGTGGTCAGGCTGCCCCACAGCAGACACTGCAAGGTTTTCTCCACGTGGAGAAAGCAGAGGTTGTGGAGAAAGTCCTGGAGAAGATGTGCTGAGTCCCGGTTCAGCACCGTATCTGTGACAGCGGTGCTGCCTCCTCCATTACATCCCATGCCCCAAGTATCACTGCAGTTTGATTTTCTTTGCAGAAGGACTTTAGGTGAGTCAGTTGAACTCAGAAGTTCCTGACTTTCCAGTGTGGGTACCATCATTCCACTGCCTTGTCGTGGTGCTGGCAAACCGCCCTGATATCCTCAGCTAGAGCTTGTGAATTACTGCTGCTAATGCTAGGGCATGCCTTAATGACTTTCTCCATATTTCATCTTAGTTTCTCTAACTCTAAAAGTTGAAAGGCAGCAGAGGGATTTTCGCTTGACAATGTTTCTCCCAAGCATCCCAGTGAGTGGCAGTAGCACCAATTCCTCCAGCAGGGTCTATCTTCAGTGGGATCCTCTGTTAAACATTTGGTGGCGCTTCTCATGAGAGGAGGACCTTGGCCCAAAATTGCAGTCTCAGCCATTAAATTCTGCCTCTTTAAAATCCCTTTCCTCTTCCAGCTTGAATCCGTGAACCAAATCCATTTGGGCAGTAAATAGATGAAGGCCATCAAAACCAAAGGCATTTGCAGTCATTTACACCATTTTTTTTCTCATTTTGCCCCTAAGCCATGTTTATCTTCTCACTGCTGGTTATGTAGCTGCTCCCTTGGCGGTCACTGCATTACGGAGTGCTTCCAAGAAGAAACCTAAACCTGAGTGTCCCTAGTCACATAACCGCCTGTCAGACCTTCCCCTTCTCTCCTTTTAGTATCCTTGTGGTCATGGGTATCACAGGATGGCCAGGGTGGCACAGCTCAGGGCTGAGTCACGATGGGCCTCGTCCCTCAGCGTGACGCACGGAGCGGAGCACACAGCCCGTCCCTGTCTGTGCCCTGTTCACAGAGGGTACAGCAGTGACAACTGCCAGCCACAGAGCGCACGTTCTGTGGGCGCACAAACCTGCTCCCACTGTGCTCACCTTCCTTTGCTTCCATAGTTAAAGCAGGGCAATCTGGGTGGAGACTCTCGGTCACCATCCAGTTGGGTTGCTTCTGTTTGCCTTGACAGAGATTGAAACTGAAACTAGATGGAAGGAAGAGAGATTTAAACTGCAGTGAAAGCGTTCATGCAACCTCTTCTACCAGCTTAAGTTGTTTAGGTGAAGGCTAACTCAGTTAAGCAAAGGTGAGTTTGCTAAAGAGCAAACCCATCCCTTCAGTGCATGCCATGGTAGACCCAGAGACATTGATGTGCCTTCCACATGCAGTGGAGATGGGCAGTGATGCCTGAGCTCACACCTGGCCTCTGGAACACGCAGCACTGTGGCTGTGCTGGCATTGGAATTTGGGCTAGGAGCAGTGTGTCCTTGTGCCATGCCACCAGAGAAATACGGCTTTTGGGAGCAAATGCAAAAAAAATCTGCAGGTGGTGCTGACTGCTCTGTGCCATATAGATGCACCAGCTTCTTCTGCTGTGTAGTGCCTATGTGCCAAAATGATGGCATGAGGTGAACAACAGATGGAGGGAATCACCTGGATGTGGGGGAGTAACGCTGAGTGACAGGACCATGGCTATGACTTGTAGTGACACTTTTGACCTCTCCTTTCTGCAAACCACTTGTCTGCACTCAGGGCTGTACCATTTTAGCAGTCATGCTGTGCCCTATTGATGCCTTGGGTTTTAGCTTTTATATTTTTCAGATTCTCTGCTGCTTGGTATGTAACTCTGAAACCTCATATTAGGTGTTAGTAAGTTCCCTTTGCTGGGTAGTTAGACAAAAAAATCCCTTCCCACCTAGAGAATCAAGGACACCCATTGCCCAAAAAACATGAACAATGGCGAGGGAAAGGGGGCAAGCCAGGGAGTTCAGACTTCATAACCTGGGGCTGTAGTTGGACAATTGACCTCCATGTGTAGATGCACCAAAACTTATAATAGTGTAAAAAATCATACCAGAGTCCATCTGGGATTTGACTTGGGTATAACCCCAGCCAGGCTCTTGCACTGCTCAAGGTGTATCTTTCAATAAATACCTATTTTATTCCTTTTGCTCTGCCTAGTCTCTGCCTTTCCAGGCATCACTATGGGTCCATTTTTCACAGATATGGGTAAGGCAGGTGCTTGCAGGACATAGACACAATGTCTATGACACCCTCCAAGGAGGGTTTAATCTCTGGCATAGCCAAGCTGATTGTGCCACTGTCCTATCCCATTGCCCTTTCTCCTTCTTGCTGTACTCCCATTTCTTCCCCTTGCCAGCTCTGAGGTTCTCTGTGCTTGGAGTGAGCAAAGCTAACCCAGCCCAGCCTGTTTGATATGCCTGGCATTTTTTGATGTGGTGACGTGGCCATGGCTGCACAATGGTGAGGTGGGAAAGGGGTTGCACTTCTGCTTTGAGACCCACTAAGAAAATAACCTCAGCATAAGCACCAGCATAATGTCTTATGCAACTCTGCTACCTCTTCCTTCAAGGGTAAACGAAGGACAAGAGGAAATGGCCTCAGATTACACCAGGGGAGATTTATGTTGGATATTAAGAAAAATGTTGTGACCAAAAGGGTTGTCAGGCATTGGAAATAAGGAAATAAACCTTCTGACAGTCCCTGAGACAGACATAAGAGTCCTGGGTAAAAATCACTGGTGAAGTGTTAACCTTTCCTCCCAGCATCCTCTGTCACTGAACTACTCAAAGTCATGGATTGACTCCACCCATACAGGGTCAAGCTCTCCCTGGCACTGCTGCACCATACCGTAAATCAGTCTCTGCCTTCTGCCAGTGGGTGACACACCCTGTTGGGCAGCTCTCTGCCCTGATAAAAACTAATGTGGTTGTAAGAAATGACTGTGGAACCCCAGAATGTGTCTTCAGACAGTGTATTTTTTAAAAGAAAGGTAAGTAAATAGGAAGGAATAGGAAATGGAAATAATCTGCTAGGTGGCAAGAATTAGTTGTAGGTGTTGGGATGTTTGAAAGGCATCTTCGGAGCCCAGGAAGGACATGCTGCAGGTGGGTGCCAGGGAGATGCCTCCAAAGCAGTGCCCAAGGGACAGGACATTTTCCCTAGGAAAGCATTCTGAGCATTTCTGAAAGATCATTCAGCTGGTAACAGCTTTGTACTTCTGAAAACCAGAACACACTCCAAATCCTGTGAAAAACCAGAGCTCTGCACTTGTTAAAAAGGAACATCAACTCTCATGTAGAGTTTCCAACATCCTCCTTAGGCAAGAGGAATTATTTTAAAATGCTGTTGGAGAGCAAAACCAGAAGTCTGATCGCAAGTGGCATGTTGAGGATATCAATGTAAAGTTGAATCATCAAAGTGAGACTGAGATGCAGCCTTAATCCTTCTTCTTTTAATGTTTAAATATGTGTCATGTGGTCTGACATTATCATTAATAGTCTGACAGCATGTGAACAGCCGTCTTCCTCAGGAGGTTTCAGAGTTCGAGTATGTATTTCAAAATGTACAAGATATAAGAAAGAAGAAAGGGAGAACTTTTCTTTTTGCAGTAAAAATTCCATTGGGAGCACATTCTTTTATTGTGAAGTATTTAAATAACAACCAAAAAAAAAGAAAGCAAGAAAGAAAGCATAAGCTTGGCAGGCTGAAGGATTTGTCCAGTCCTTAATCTGAGGATAAAAAAAAAAAAAGAAAAAAAAAGAAAAAAAAAGTCTTTGGTTTTATAGTTCTATGAAAAATACATCTTAAAAAGCAGCAATTTGAGAATATAGGCAGGCAAGGAGAGGAAAAGTGAGGAAAAGCTGCTGAAACACATGTCTATTATTAGTGAAAAGAAGTGAAATTTCTCCAGCATTAGAAAAACCCTGTAGCATTTCTAAATACCCATAAAATGTACAGTGGGAGTTTTAAGAACCCGTAAAGTTGGTGGTCTCTCATCAGTGGGTTTTTTTAAAGCTATTTGGAGACTTGGCAAATGTGCATGGGCAGGATTATGGGAGTCCTCTTGGATAATATGAAACTGAGGAAGGATAATGAAATGAGGTAGGAAATGAGAATTATTCACACACAATGTAATTTGGAGTCATATCTGTCATTGACTTAAAATTGCATTTCTTTTTAAATGCTTGTTTTTTGCTTGGCACAGCCAATATACATTTAGAGGGGAAAAGTGCTTATGACAGTCTGCAGCTTAATCTTATTCTCTTAGCCTGAATGACGAGATCTCTGTCTTCTCCTCTCTTCTCCTCTCTTCTCCTCTCTTCTCCTCTCTTCTCCTCTCTTCTCCTCTCTTCTCCTCTCTTCTCCTCTCTTCTCCTCTCTTCTCCTCTCTTCTCCTCTCTTCTCCTCTCTTCTCCTCTCCTCTCCTCTCCTCTCCTCTCCTCTCCTCTCCTCTCCTCTCCTCTCCTCTCCTCTCCTCTCCTCTCCTCTCCTCTCCTCTCCTCTCCTCTCCTCTCCTCTCCTCTCCTCTCCTCTCCTCTCCTCTCCTCTCCTCTCCTCTCCTCTCCTCTCCTCTCCTCTCCTCTCCTCTCCTCTCCTCTCCTCTCCTCTCCTCTCCTCTCCTCTCCTCGGCTGTAACAGTGGTCTGAGGTCTGAAAAGTACGTTTTGTCAGTGTATCTCAGCAAAGAGCAAAGGGTGAGATGCTTTTGTTCACATCTCCATGAGAAGGATGTTGCTGCTGTCCCGTGGCTTTCTTGTCTATCAGAAAGAAGTGCAATGATACCCAGAGGCAGAACAAATGAAGCTTGTGAGAAGAGCAATACAGTTATGCCAAACATAATGATCTTTGCAATGCAATGCATAAAATAATAGTGGAGTCTATATTGTTTGAGTGGTATAAATAAAAACTGGACACATTTCAAAAATAGATGTTACATTTTAAGCTGGGGACAAGATGCAGGAGTTACTGTATCAATTTATGTGGAAATCTGGACTAAATAATCATGGAGGATCCTTCTAGTCCTACTATCACTGAGTCCCCAACAGGTATCTGACTTTCTGATACGTCACCATACTTCTTGGTGGGAAACACTGGGTCCTTGGCAGTCTTGCAAATCAGTTTGGATGCACTCTGCCGCAGGTGGAGCGGCTCAATTTTATAAAGAAGCAATGTAGTTTAAAATTAAGAGAAGCTGAAGTTCTCACCCTAGCCCTAGCGGAACTATTACCTTACCCAAACCAGTGTCTCAATGCCTCCCTCCAGCTAAGGCAGGGCAATAGATGTCTCCAGTGACCTGTCAGAGGCTGAGCACACTGTGGCAGCTTGGACAGTGATCCTGGGGCCATCAAAGCGACAGACAAGTCACCCATGGACTTCAGCAAGAGCAGTATTGGCTCCAAAATTGCTTGGGTGTGAGATGCAGGGGAGGTTGAATGGCTGGATAAGGACCTGCAAAAACCACAACTGTTTCTCCATCTGTGAGCCAATGGACTGATTTATGAACAGTTGCACTGGCAGCTGGTCTGGCTTCAGCTCCATCTGACCTCATATATCATTAAAACCAGTAAAAATCCTCCCATTTGTTTGTTTAGGACCTGTCTGAGGATGGGAAGTTGTTCCTGTGGTCAGGAGAGGGGTTGTGTGTGGAGATGGACATGAGGTATGGTCCCAGCTCTGCCAAAATCCCCTGGTGGGCCATTCCCTGTAGTGTCCCTGGTCTCCTGGATCCTGGCAAGCAGCAGTAACATGTCCTTCCTTTCCCAGCCCACCTCCTCACTGTGCTCCCTGTCCCCTACAGCACCAGCCAGATGCCCAGTATCAACATTAGCTCAAACTTCATTACCCCATGTTCATGCAGAAATCTTTAGGCTTTTCTCTTTCAAAGTTTCAGGTCCCCTGAAAAAAAAAAAAAGAAAAATGTGAAAAAAAGGGAAAAAAAGAGAAAAAGTGAAAAGGATGAAAAATATTAAAGGTCTGAAGATATTAAAGTTTTTCACTCAATATTCTTTTGTTTCAGAAAAAGGGCAGTTGACCTTAAATAGGACATAGGTACAGGACAGACTCTCTTTTAGTTAAAACCTATAAATTTTGGGTGGAAGTTTACTTTTGTGGGTGAGGGCAATGCAAACATTTGTTTGCCAGATTTTTCAGTGGTGGATGTTGACTGTGGTCTGCAAGGTCCCAGGAATTCCCAGTGACTCTTAGTGGTTATGTAAAGAGTGTGCAATTAGAGGCATATTTATTCCAAAGTCTCTGGTCAGATTCTCCAGGTGTGAAAGAGCTTTTAATGATGAAAAGGGAAGAGTGCTATCAGTGACAGCTTCACTTACATGAGCTAATATGCCCACATCTCCAGTGGGCTGTTCCCACCATGGTGGAGAAATTGTGGTTTTGGGA
The DNA here is from genome assembly GCF_963662255.1 of Cinclus cinclus. Classification (NCBI taxonomy): domain Eukaryota; kingdom Metazoa; phylum Chordata; class Aves; order Passeriformes; family Cinclidae; genus Cinclus; species Cinclus cinclus. Next base: position 5,948,769 of record NC_085050.1, read on the forward strand.
AGGCAGAGGATGTTTAGAGAGGCTCCTCTTCATGGAAGTCTTAGCATCTGCTCAAGTTTATTATTTTCTTCTATTAATCATTCATCAGAAAGGCTGATTTTATTATTAGAGTATACAAATCGTGTATCTTTCCACAAAATCTCATGTAGCACCTTGCCTTTGGTTAAGTTTGAACCCCATGCTGGGATACATTTCTTTAGAGGCATGTTAGTGAATGAGGATGTGGGGTCCAGGGTCATGCTGCTATGACTCATCTTGAAATCATAAAACAGAAAGATTTGAAGAAACTAGGGGAAAAAAAGAAAAAAAGTAAGAAGCACATTGAGTGCAGAGTGGTGCTGCCTGTGGTACATCATTCCAGCTTCTGGCAGTCAGCAGCTAAGGGATCTCCTGAGTTTGAGTTTGGATTATGGTGTTTAACAGCCCTGCTGGAGGTAGCCACCATTACTATTTTAAGCCCATTTGTACCAATTTGTAATTTTTAGTGCCCATGACAGTCCCATAACTCATTTGTGAGAGTAATGTCCTTTTTTTCTGTTCTTAACTTGGTGTCTCATAATTTCATTAGTTAGTGTCTGTCTGGCCCTTGAAGTTTTGAAAAATGGTGCACAATTATTTCCTGTCCACCTTCTCCATGCAAGTCGTGACTTCACAGACCTCTCCCAGATTCCTTCTGCTGTTTTGTCTCCCAAGACGAAGGGCTTTAGCCTATTCTGGCTCTTTTGTCTGGAAACTGTTCCCTGTCTCTGGTGTCTTGTTGCCCTTTCTTGCCTTTTGTAGCTCTGCTCTATCCTGTGTGAGATTGGTGCATTAGAGCTGTGTGCACAAATTTGTGATATTGCTCTGAAGTATTTTCCTACTAGTTTTTAATTTTCTCTTTGCTTTTTTAATTCCCATGGAGCACTAAGTGCTTATTTTTAGAAAACTATCCAGGGTAGCTCTTACCTTGAAATTTTTCATATGTTCTCACATTTGTAAAGCCAAATGAATGGCATCACTCACATCCCTATTACCTCAGTGACAGCCCCAAAAAACTCAGTTTGTGAAACAGGATTTTGTCCTACAGATACAACCCTTGGCTCTTCCCCATTACACCTTGTTCATTGATGTCTCTAATGTTCTTTTTAAGAATGTTTATCAGTTTGCCTTACACAGAATCACATTTGTCTCTGTTAATTCCTTGTCTGGAAACTGCTTTTTCATTTTGCATCACATTTATTGCTTCTATTCTTTTGGCATAGGCTGATTTAAACAGCAGGCTGGCTCTGCACCATTGATAACCATTCAGCAATTTCCTCTTTGGATTTCCATAGAGCTCTTGGCTGAATGCTGTCTGGTCTTGCAGATTGATCTTATGCATTTTATCAGCTTATTTGAGAATCTTTTCTACTGACGCTTCAGTTTGAGGCATCTCTTCACATGTGTTCTTGAGAAGGAAAGGCTGCAGTGTGGGATGCATCATCAGTATTTATTTGACTTTGCTATCATGAGATAAGGTGTCTTGAGTGCTCATCTATCACATATTGATCATCTATCAGTCTGAACAGATGTCTGGAAAACTACTTGCTTTGAGGCAGCTTTTGTTATTAGCTTTCAGAGCTTCAGAAAATTGCTCTTCAGAAGGTTTTTTAATAAATTTATATTGACTTCTAACATTGGCTTACCTGTGTGCATGTTTCTTCCGTATTCCCTTTCTGAACTTAATTCCCATACTTTGCTTCTGTTAGAATTTATTCTGTTGTTCACTCTACTTACATTCATTTTAACTATTTAAACATTCATGTTTAAATAAAGTCTGTGAGTCCTGAAACCATTTGACTCCTAACTTTCCCTTTCAACTTCCTTTCAGTACAACTCTTCAGTTTTGTGTTACTGTCTGTCAGCATCTTGAAAGTAGAGAAAAAGCTCAATTACTTAAAACATGAAAGATGTGACTGGTGACTAATACATCACTTTAATGCAGGGCTTGGGTTAGTACTAGTCAGTAAATGTCTTCTTACATTTAATATGATATAAAATATGACCCCTGCCAAAATTCAAGGCAGTTCTGCAATATGGTTTCCCCACTTTGGCCTCCTAACATGTTTCACAGCACATAAATGCATACTCTGTATGCATTATCAACTTTCTGACAGTTTGGTCTGTGAATTTCCCACTTCTATCCTGATCAGGACCTTGCTGAACAGTGTACCAAAAGAATACAGGGAAAGCATTAGACTGAAGGTCTCAGCAAGGTAGCCAGGATTGGGCAGGGCTCAAAAGAAGTGAATGAGAACAAATGTGGACAATGGATATGAAATTGAAGAGTACAGTGGCCTGGATAAGCAAGATGACGGGCTAGAAATTTGGCCAAAATACATCTAGGAACTCTTTCAAGAAGAAAATAGAAGTTTAGCCTGGGATTAAGTTGAAGATTGGGAAGAGCAATGACACAGGGGAGGACCCAGGACAAGGACAGATGGAATGGGAATGAAGTCAGGGAGATGTGAATCAGGTATGGGAGAGGTCATGCTCAGGAGATACCATCACAACCCAGAAGGACAGTGAAGAACTGAAAGCAATGAAAAGGACTCCTTGAACAGTGACTGGTTGAGGCAAACCTGCAATCAAACCTTCAAGAAAACACCCAGGTGCTTAGGTACTTCTTATTTTTCTCCCCCTGGCTGCAGACCTCAAAACTAAGGCAGAAGTCAGCACTGGTATGGGAAATATTTTGGGGTACAGCCAGAGAGGACATGAGAGACAGTGACACAGAGACTTCAGGTTCCATGAATAACTCTGAAAATGGGCTGGGAGTAGTCCCTCGCTGTACTTGCCTTTTTGTGAAACATTGATATTTATTCATTATATCAGTGGTGTCACCCAAAGCAAAAATAGCCCCAGAGCTAACACATGAGTTGGAGCAATATATTATAAGTGGTATTTCTGGGCTTCTCCAAATGTGATGAGACCAACCTTTTCCTAGGTGCCCAGATGTTTTGTTGGAATGTATTTGCTTCTGGTTGAGTGCTTGTTCAAATGATGAACACCTTCCAGCCAAGCTGTAGAAAGCAGTTTTAAAAATAAAGTCTTGCAGTTTTAGGCATGATCCAAAGCTATCTTTCCATTGGCTTTCAGAGGCTTTTAGGTTAAGCCTCATATGCAGATTTGCTAGTGCTCTCAGATGAAAAACAGTGAAGGATATGAAGTGCCAGATGGCATTAAGTGGGTTTTATTGGGTTTGGAGGTAACACAGAAATCCTAAACTGAGTGGACCCAGAAATTCTGTCTGCTGAAGTGTGATTCCCCATCTGTACTGAACATCAAGGTGGCTCAAATAAAGGTCAGGGACCCACATTACCATTCTCTGTTCCACTGGTGGCTTATAAAATATTTTAGGATGCATTGAGTGGGCTGTATAGGAACAGACTGACTAGTTTAGCAGATGTCAGCACTAGAAGAATGTCTGCCATGATCTGGTGTCTTGTCCTTTGACAGCTGTTCAAAGAGCAGGCAGGAAATTGCACTGCTGAAAAATAAATTGGATATTAGCACACCAGAAAGAGCTGATAATGTTTCTCTTTGTGATACCAGGGCTGAACTGATCAGAAAGCCAACCTTAGCTGCCCTGAAACAGGAGCCTAGTGAAATATGTGCTGTGGACGTGACTCCAGTTTTCATGTGGACATTTTTATTCCTGCTTTCCACCCACCTTTGAGCAGAGCCAAACATGATGCACAGTCAAACAAGACATTGAAGCTCTTTAATTTTTGCATCCACCCTAACTTAAAACTATTTTCCTGCTACTGGTTGCTCCTAATGGCATTCAGAGCCCCTGATAAATAGCAATTTGCTTTCAAATCCACAGATATATCATGATAAGTATCAAACCTGGTCACAATCAAGGTGGAAGTGGGATGGAAGGAAAGCATAGAATCATTATGAGGATCTATTATGGAGCTTACTTGGAAGGGAGGATAATAAAGATTTCTCTCCTTAAAGGTCCAGATGTCAGTATTCCAACTGATATTTAAAATAAGTAATGTGGACTGCACTAAACTAGGCAAAAGAGCATTTCCAGGGCCGCTCCAAAATATTTACCTCTCAAATGCTTTTTGTCAGAAAATGCCTTTTTGAATTAAGCAATTTTTTTTCCTTGAAAAGTGTCTGTTTTTGGCATGAATTTCAGATGTTTACTGAAGTTTTATTTCTAAAAGAAGAAAGCTTATTTTTAGCTGTTTCTATTTATTTTAAGTGAAAGTCAGAATTTTTGTGAGAGAAGAAAACTCAATTATCAGACCAGCTGTAGTCCACTCACTCTTTCAGATGAAGAAGACCCTGAATAATGTAATTTTGAGGTGTCAAGCTCTGTGTGAACATTGGAAACTGTTAGTAGGGTCTTGACTGTCACAAGACTTCACTCCCTGTCATGGGAGAGACTGAAGAAAAACAAGACATGTACAAAACCTCTAATAATAATAATAATTTCTGACAAGCTCCTAAATCTTGTCAGAGTTGAAGTAATGTGTACATGTTAAATGTATGGCTGCCTTTAGTGAGAAATATTTTCAGTCATGAAGGTTCTTGGAAAGGTTGGTTGAGTGGCTCCTGTTCTTGATGGTGGAGACTTTGTGGGTTTCCAAAATTTGCCTTGCTCTCCTGTTTACAAGCTCTAGGTGCTTGCTTCTGCTGCTCAGCCAATTCACCCTCTTTAGTGCCAAATCTCATGAGGGCTGGGTGAACCAGAAAATTAATTTGGCAATGTAGATACTGCAGGAATTTGAGAGTATCTTTCTCTTTGGAGATATGGGTTTGTGCAAGGTACAAGGCCATATGGTGGGGAAGGGGAAACCCAGTTCTGCAATGGAGAGAAGTGCTTTGCACATCCTCATACGACAGTGGATATGTTACTTGGGACTGCTCAGTCACAAATCCTGGGGCAGTTCAGGTTTTTAAGTTCCTTCAACAGCACCCTATGGGCGCTAGGCCTCCAACCCTGAGGTTCAGGGTTGAGATATGCCTGAGAGAATGACTGCTCCTTTTCCCTGTCCCTTCTGCTACCTTCAAACACCGACAGCCCCACAGAAGTGCCCCCATGGGGTCCCAACCAAGAGCTGACACCGTGCCTGGTGCCCTCAGGGTTGGGGTACGTGTCTCCAGGCATGGCACACTTGAAGTACTCAGAGTCATTGTTTGATCATTTGATTCCACAAACAATCCTGCTCCCTCTGCAGGAAGAATTATCCTGTTTTCCATCAGTTGATTTTGGATCTTCCCACCGCAAAGCGATCCAAGTAGTGAAGAGCTTCTTAATCCAGTTACTGCAGAGCTGTTCTGAATAAACTGACCCACGGGGTAGGGACTGCTGCTGCTGAAAGGCTCTGCAGAAAAAGGAGAGGTTTAGTTTCTCCAGGGGTTGGTGCACAGCCTCTGTTTTGCTGTTGAATTCCCATGTGACCCTGCTTTGTGCTCCTGCCCCAGAGGCTGAGAAGGCAACACCTCTTGGCTCTGCGTTGTGCAATCCTCTTGGCCACTGACCTGTTGGATCTGCCTGGGGGAGCTGCTAGAAGTGATGTGGGAAGCTCAGACCTGAAGTCATCCTTCCCTGCTTGCCAGCATGAACCATTAAATCATTTGCTTTTGCAGGCTGTGGCCAACTGTAAGCACCCATGGAAAGGGAGAATTCACTCTACCTCTGCCTCTGCAGCCACACGGGGCCAGATCCTACCCTGGTGCCAGTGGCTTAACACTAATGATATTAATTCTTTCCAAAACTAAGGAAAAAGTGTTTTTTGTTTGTTTATTTAGAATTATTTCCCCTCAAATATGGTCTCATCCAAAAATTCTTCAAGGTCTTTTATAAGGTGCTATTTGGGAGGGGTCAAGAACATCTCTTGATGTGTCTGAGCTTCATTCCAGGGATTCCTCCCACTTGCTCACATTGGCAATGTAGGGTAAGAAGGGCAAAGAGAACAAGGAGGAAGTACCTGCATGCAGCTGGAGCTCCCCCTTTAATACAGAGGATTGCCCCTCCCTGGCACCTGATGGTCTGTCAGGAAGTGTCCTGTGTCTAATGAAGATGAAGTTGGGCTGCTACAGCTGGCTATGGGTGAGCTAAAGCTGTCAGACCTGGTTTTGGTTTTGTTGGATGATCCTGTTGGCACAGGGAAAGAGGAACTGGTTGAGAAGATGATTTTGTTTAGATTCAACAACTTCCCTAAGCACAAATTCCTTCAGAAAACCCAAAAATGGTGGCAAGCAGAGGCTTTGGTTGATTCTCTCATCTCATTTCCTATTGTTGTGTGGAAACAAAGTGTTTCTTTTTTTCTCAATTATTTCATGCCAGACTACAAAGGTGGAAAGGTACAACAGTGACAAAACATAGAAATACCCCAGCAGGCTATGGACACCAAAGTACAGAAAAATGGCTTGAGGTGTAGAATAACCACAACTGGCACGTGACTTATGGATTACACCCGTCATATGATCAACCCTCAGCTAGTTAAAAATATTATATTAGAAGTATTAGTGAAACCAGATGAGTTGCAACCAGTCCAAAATGTGGTGAGCCTGTGGCCTGAAATAAAGAGGGATGAAGCACAATGCTTTGGCATTAAAAATCATCTTCAAGCGAGAACCAAGAACTGATGAGGATAAAGAGGAAATGTCACATATCTGGCTGTGCTATGCACATGATGCTTGGGAAATCATTTTTCTGTCTCTTAAGGCACCAAAATATATTTTCTGAGAGTCTGCAGTCCATGTTAGATGTTTCATCCTGATGCTAATTAGCTCTGGTAATTAGTCAGATCGCTCTTACTTTGGGTGAGCAATGGAAGAAGAGAGGGAATTCAAAGGCCATCACCCATTGAGTGTTTCCTGCAAAGGGGCTGGACATGTCAGGACTTTTCCTCTGGATGTGCAAGGATTGCTCAGGGCTGGTGCTCAGGTTGTTGTGGAGGGGATGATAAAATATGTAAATGCAGCTTTCTCCATCAATGCCTCCTTCCCTGACCCCTTCAGATGCTATCCCCCATGTCCGAGAAGATTTTAACCCCCAAAGAGTGCCTGATGCAGCCCTTGTCTTGAGGTACTAAACACACTTCACATCTCGTGTTAGTTGTTCCTGTGTTAGCTCTTCTCCCTGAAATTTATGCTGGCCTCATCTTTGCTTGGAGGATCACAAACATTCAGGAATTGCATCAGGAGACCTTTAAAGCCTCATCAGCTCCAGGGGCTGGATTAGGAGCACTGGGCATCCCTTGAGCCGCACACCTCGAATCCCGACGAGGAGCAAGCTTTAAGCACATTTAACATTTGCATCAGTCCCGGCTGCAGCAGAGCCCCGGGGACCTCAACGGGGAGGGAGGCTGATTTATCCCTGTGCCCGGGGATGGCAGCAGCCGGACTCGGGGTCGCGCAGGTGCCCGGCCCGCAGCCCGAGCAGCTGACAAAACACTCCTGGCATCTGGCACTGTCCTGAGTCTGGGCCTCCAGGCTGGCATGCCAGCCCCGCACAGCCTGCCGGCCAGCGCTGGATCCTTACACAAACACACCGGGGCGGCTGCAGGGGAGCGCTGCCAGCGACGGATTTGGCCCTGCCGTGCAAAGCAGCTCTCGGTCGTGCTTCCAGCCCTGTTTGTGAGCTCCTCAGGAACCTCGCCTGTGCCTGCACCTCGCCTGCTTCTCCCAGCCAAATGTGAGTCACCCACCTGGTCCTCTAGAGATGCCCAGTTCTCCAGCTGGTCCCCAGGCAGGTTCCTCTGCCTGCTCTTGTCCCTCTCCAGCCCTACCGAGAGGCTCAGGGAGGTGCTGGGGCTTGCAGGTGTGCTGAGGACTGCTTGCATCCATCCTGCCTGAGCTATCGTGGGGAAGTTACCTGGCAACTTCTCCTCATCCCCCGTTTCGAGGTTGAGCTGCTGGGTTAGATGACTGCAGGCTGTGCCCTTGCTTTGGTGGGTTGTTGAGGGCTGTACACATTTGCAGCAATACATGGATACAAATGACTAATAATAGGAAAGCATGTGCTGGGTCTATGTCCACTCCTTTCCATCCCAAAAAGGAATGGGCTCTCTCCAAGAGCCCTAACCTTGTCTTGAAGGCCAGGTCAACATGCTTTGCTGATGAGGTGGCCTGAATTTCATCTCCCTCGTATCACTTTTGGTTCTTGGCAGACATGAGAGTCCGTTGCTTATAATACAACTTACCTCTTTAAAAGGGCTGTTCATGTGAAAGGCCTTTAAAAGAAGACAAGATAATTATTTCCCTGTTCCAGATGGGGAAACTGAGGTATGGGAAACAAAACCTATTTCCCCAAGTTGCACAGCAGCACTGAGGCAGGGGAAGCAAATGGCTCAGTCCTGCCCACCTCTGTTGGCCACCCTGGCTTGACCTGCAGCCCTGGAGCACAGGAACGGGTGGCAGAACTCACTGTGGCATTTATCCTTTGGGGTGACTGAGTGTGCCCTCACTTTCCTTCCTCACTGCCCATCAGTGCTCCCTTGGACCACAATGAGGCTGTTCCTGGGAAGAAGGAGGCACTTGCAGGCAATTAATTGTCAAGGTTGAGTGGACAACTACAGCAACCAGAGCAGTTGTATGGGCTGGACACACTAGTGTGATATTTTTGAAAGAATTAATCATGTGTAAAAGGAGTTGATGAAATGTTTATTTTTTTTCCCATACATTGTCAGGAACTTGGGTATTTTGTAAAATAATGGTTAAAGATGCTTTACAATACAACCAAATGATTGTCACTGTTTTGCTGTGCATACATTTTGTATGGGACAGTTTCTTTCTTGAGACTAAAAAAAGCACAGAAAGGAAAAGTTACAATATCCATTTTACGGCAGTGGGATCTGGGGAAAGGAGATTATTCTCAAAATCACACAGGAAACTGATGGCTGACCTGAGAATGCAATCCATTTTAAATAAAGCCTTGGTCCAGTGATCTAATGACAAGCTCTTGTTCAAAATATGAATCTTAATAAGATGAAAATGGATGTAGAAAAGGAGATTGTGAATGCTGAGGGCATTTTAGTTCATTCTGTCCCATAGCTGGACCAAGAGTAAAATCAGGATGAAAATGTTGATGGAGAGACTAGAGTGATTAAGCTAAAATCATCCTTGCTGGCCCAATGACTCTGGAAACCAAAAGTTAGGGGAAAAAAAGCTGTATTTCAAATGGACATTGTGTCCTGAGCTGATGTTGCAGTTCAAAGCCTGATTGTCTTTGGACTTGGGTGGGCTGGTGGCTGTGCCACTGGGCACCATGGCAAAAGAGTGCAAGGGCAGCTGCCAGGTCAGGAGACATCAGAAGAGCACAGGTACAGACCCTGCTTAGGACACCCCTCAGGGATCCCTACCTGCTGACCACAGCTGTGGTTTGCCCCCAAACATCTTTACTTTCCCTCCAATTTTTTCATGGATGGATAAGATTTGTCTTTGCAGTAGTTCACCTCTCCTCCTTCAGCAGGGTCAATCTCCTGGGTGGCTTTTTCCTGTGGAGTGATGAAATTGTGGTGGAAATTGGGTGGGTGTGGTGGTGTTATTTAACTGTGAAAATGCTTCATAGTGGGGCTGAACCCTGCAAGTTTGGAGTCTCAGGTAAAACTTCGTCTTTGGGTTTGCTTTCACAAGAGGTGCCCTCCCTCTTACACATTGGGTTTTATTCATATGGATGGAGAAGGCAACAACGAGGGCAATTTTACTGCTCCTTTTTACCTCTGGAGAGCTGCCACGGTCGACATCAGCCCATCATGTGCTGGTGACTGCGCTGCATTCATCTGCTGCCTGAACACTGATTTCCCGTGTTAGAGAAAAAGGCAGATCCCTAATGCTGCTGCTTGCTGCAAGTCAGGCCACCACCTCGTTTAGGGCCTCTCCTGCTGGGACACTTTCCCTCCTGGCTTTCCTGGGCTCTGCGTGCAGCCTGGCACTCTGCACAAATGATATAGCAATGAAAAACTGCAGATGTGAAGACAAAAATGCCTGTTGGGTCTTTCCCTCCTCCTGTGCTGTGGGGAGTTAATGGAGATTGCTCATTAGGGGAAATTTTGCTTTTTTTGTCTTTTACCTAATTTTTCCACTCCCATAAAATATATTGACCTTGAAAAAAAAGTCCTACTGCTTCCCGAAAATATAAACAAAAGTCTCTTCTGTAGTGTTTGATACTTCTTACTGGAGGAAAATAATATTCTAGTTTCCTGGAGGGTAGTTTTGGAGGCTCTGCTACCCCATTTTCTTGCCCCATCCCCTCCCTGGATCTGCCCATCTCCCTGGCACCGTGCTGCATCTGCTGCCTTGTGCGTGGAGGCAGCAGCAGGCAGGATTCAGCTTTATCCATCCCAACTTCTGCCAGATGTCACCGCTGTGCAGCTGAGCAGACCCACGGGGGTATTCCTGCAGGAACGTGCCTTTCAGAAATACCATTCTACAGCTCTACAGCCTCAAAACTGCTGGGGCTCTGTTTGCCTAGGAAAAAAAAAAAAAAAAAAAAAAAAGAAGCAACATGCACACACAAGGAAAAAAAAAAAAATCCGAAGGCATCCAGTTGCTCCTGGGCAAATTGCCAGTGATTGAGTGACCTGCTGCTTCCCCAATATTGCATTCCGCTGGCATGTCTTTAGCCCTGGCTGACGCCAGCCATCTAACTCACCCCCAAAGCAAACATTTCCAGTTGGCACCGCTGCCTTGTTTTTCTGAAGAACCGATTCATGCCTCCCTTAAAAAGTTTTACTATATCCATTTTTTTCCTATTTCTCCCCCCCCAACTTTTTTTTCTTTTTTTTTTTCTCCCTGGTGTGTGGAGCCACCGGGGAACGGCTGCAGCTTCAGGGATTTCTTCTTAAAATACAGGAGAGAAAACAAAAAAAAAAAAAAAAAAAAAAAAAAAGAGAGAGAAGGGTGGGAGGGATTTTTTGCCACCTCCCTTTTTAGCAAGCATGATAAATCCATTCAGAGCGCTCCTTGTGCGCGAGTGTGGAAACCTTCTGCTAAAAGAGTTATTCTGTTCTCATTCACAGATGATTGCTCCCCGAGGGGCCGGGCAGAGAGCGAGGAGGAGAGACTGATAATCCGGGAGGACATGGATACAAATATCAGGCTGCGGCGCTGAGTGCCCGCTTAATTTATTGGGGACGAGCTGTTACTCAGCACTCTGCAGGATGAGACCCGCTGTAATTCTGGTATTTAAGGAGAGGCAGAGCCGAAGGACAACAACAACCCACCCGGGGCCGTCGTGGAGACGGGCGGCGGAGGAGAGCAGCACATGCTGGTTTATTTTGTACGCTATGGAAAGAATGAGCTTTTAGGACACAAAGTCCTGGCTGGCGGAGAGGGGGAGGTGGGAGGGGAGTGAGGGGACAGCCTGGCTCCGAGCTGGCCACCCTGGGCTACCCCGAGAAAGGCACGGGGTTGGTGGCAGACAGGTGGGTGACAGCACCCAGCAGCACCCAGGTGACAATCCTGACAGCCACCAGTGCCTGCTGGCTCCCACTTACAACACAGAGTGGGTGTTGTATTGATTATAGCTAGTTGTGTAGTGAACCAGCACCCCTCTGGTGGGTTATTCTTACCCAGGACTTCACTAAAAAAGTGAGGATTCAACCCCCTTCCATCTTCAAGTTTTCCTTGGGCTCTTCTCTCTGCATCCCGAAAATGAGGGTAAACTACCCAGCAGGATGCCAAGAAGTTTGAACAGAGTAAAGAAAGGTGCCTTCTCTTTGCCTTCTCTTTGCCTTCTCTTTGCCTTCTCTTTGACTTCTTTTGCTTGTCCTGATGGACCTCTTCTTTCATTCTGAAATTCCTGCAGTATTTGATGCAATTATCTGAATTTTTGCTAGCCAGTGAGAAACCCCCACCTTATGGGAAACCAAAGGCCAGGAAAAAATGTTTAGACTTGCTAGCCCAGTTAGAAGTTGCAGTGACATTAAAATATAGTGGCCTTTTCTGCAGAAGGTTTCTTTCTTTGGGGAAAATAAATGTATTTATCTGATCGTCTATTAAAGCATCCAACCGAAAGAGCCTGAACATGACATGCTGGTTTTTCCATGGGGTGGTCAAACAAGGACTCTCTCTGTAGTAATTTGGGCTATTTACTTCTCCCAGGTTCTTGGGAATGTTTCTCACCTGACCCTATGTGTTTGAGAACCCATTCAGCAAGTGAAAGAAAATCAACGGGCTCTTAGAAAAGTAATTTTTTCCTTGGACATATCTTGACCCACATGGTCAAACCAGAAGCTCCCACTCTGTCTATTTTACAGGTGGGGAAACTGAGGCAGCACGGACAAAATAAATCGCTTAAGGAAAATTCTGTTGGATAAGGCAGTCACAGAGCACTGTCAGTCTTTGTTTAATACAGCTGTTGCAATAAGAGAACTGAATGCCACTTTAGGGTTTCTCCACATAGCATATTATTTTCGAAGAGAAGAGATTTCTTTGTGGCAGAAGGATTAGAGAACCCTGGAGATGCTGGGATAGATGCTTGCTTACAATTCCCTTGAATGCATTATTGGGTAGGATTAATGGTGATTTTTGATCTGGAGGCTGAGGGTTGCAACCCTCAATTGAGGATACTTTCCCAGCTTTCTCCAGTTTTCCCTTCGAAGATCAGTAATTGCTCCCCTCCTCCTCTACTTCTTGATTTTTGACAACCCTCTTGATTCTCAAAATGACCCTGTGCTCATTTCATAGTAGCAGTTAGAAGAAAAGCTGACAGCTATGAGGTAGTAAAGACAAATGGTGGAAGGGAGAGTTTGGGAAAGCTGGTCTCAGGCTGTGCTTATGAGGAGTGATGACAGCAAACCCGTTTCTCCAGCAGAGTGAAATGTGAAGGGGAATACTTTGCTCTTTCAGACTGCTAATGTAAATAAATGCACACAAGGGGACATGGGTAGGTTAACAATCAATTAAAAGCAAATTTCCCTCCCTGTGTGATGGTTGAAGGCTGTGGGTGATATAACATGAGATGGGGATGAGACACCACGGCAAGTTTCCTCAGCAGTGCAGAGACTTCAAGCACATTATTGAACTGGGAGAACCAGTCCAGCAGTGGGGTTTCCCCTTTGGTTTGCAGTTTCACCTTCTGTGTGTGCTCGAGGGATACCTTTAAACTCATACAAGCAATTCATTTGATTTCAACCAGAAGAAAAATTATAATGATTCCACTGATGTCTCAGAACAGGCTATGGGCCTAATGTGATCTGACTGTGTCCCTTAAACATCTTAATGGTGCTGAAACACAGGTTCAGTTCCCTGGATATATCACTGTTTAGCTATTGTCTGATTGGTTGATTTAATGATGATGTCGTAATTCCATGACATCATATCTAAGTTCTTCAAAGTATTTCCATCAGGTTTCAATGCCATCCTTAAGCAGGAGCAGAATGAGAATGTGTGTCATCAATGAAACCAAGGTTAAATGAGACAAAAGAAATGGTTGCTTTCAGTCTGTGATACCAGAGGCACATAAATGCAGGGCCCGTGGCACCCACCTGGATTTCCATGTTTCACAAGCCGTGGTTTTTACTCATCTGTGCTCCTCATTGATACTCCTGGTGGGATGAGTCATGGCTTGGCCAGTGGCTGCACCCTGATGTTGCATGAACATGTGGTAGCTACACCACATTTAGGAAGAGCCAGCCACAGGAGATGTCCCCACCACGTGCTTGGCCCCATCATGCCTGATCCAACCTGCCTTGAGAGCTGTGGTTTGGATGGGTCCCTGGGCTGATCCTGCAGCCTGATGGGATGGGGGAACTGCAGCTGAACAGGCACCCCCGTGCTGTGTGGGCAGGATGAGACCAAGTCCATGCGGTGTTGGCACCTGGGGAAGCTGCTGTCCTGCCATGGCAGCTGCCCTGCAGGCAGGAGGAGGAGGAGGAGGAGGGGTTCTGGCTGCCAGCTGTACCCCCAGGACTACCCCCAAGGCTGCCCTGTGTCCCTGTGTCCCTGTGTCCCTGTGTCCCTGTGGCTGCTCCAGCTGTCAGCAGCAGTTGCTGTCTGTGGCTCAGTGTCACCTTGTGCCATCCCACAGCGTGCCCACCACATGGATAGGCACAGCTGGACAGCATCTCTCACAGCACCAATGCCATGAAAATACTGCTGATTTGGATCACAGAATCACAGAATGTTTGCAGTGAAAGGGACCCACAAGGATCATCAAGTCCAGCTCTGAAGTGAGTGGCTCATACAGGGGCTGAACCCACAAGGTTGGTGTTAATATCACCAGGCTCTATGGCTGCCCTATAAGCACCTGGGTCTTGTAGAGCCCAGCGTGCAGCCTCACAGCTGAGCTGTCACGGAAGGAAAAGTGCCTGTATCATCCTTGTTATGCTGCCAGTATCTATGTGCCTTGGTTCCCTGGGACACCCCACGTCCTTGGGCACCTGGCAGGAGAAGAAGGACCAACACGTGGGTTTCTCTCCAAGAGCCTGTCCTCACATGGTGCAGCTGCTGGTGACAAAATGACCCATTGATGCTGATGCCAGGCTCATCTCTTGAGGTGAAGTGCAGCTCATGTGCTTTCCCTTTCTGCACGTAACAGGACACATTCCCAGCCTAACCCTGCTGAACTAGCTAAAGATTCCCTCTGCCCTCAATGACACGAGAAAACCTCTTGCTGTGTGCAGGCTGCCCTTGTCTCCCTGAAACCAAAAGTAAACGGTACCTGGAGGGAATTTATGGGGATGCAGCTCCGAAGCTGGCTAAGAGCATTCTCTAGCACCATCTAGTGCTCTGAGAGCCTAGGTTCTTAAAGAATGCGGAGGTTTAATCATCGTATAGATCAATACCATAGGCAATTTGAGCACCGTGGTGCAGAACCGTGAAGTGATGCATATCTTGCAATATATTACATGGGAGGGTGAGCATTAAGTTAAGTGTCGGCCATGAACAAAGGTAATAAAATGTGGCGTATATATTGCAGACAATGCAGATTTGTGATTTATGCTGGCTGGGCTCTGAAAGCAAGAATCCATATTATTAAAGTACATGCTCAATCATTTCAGAAAATGAGAATGGATTAGTACATTTAGACTTCAGGGGCTGAACCTGAATGTCCATGAAGCATTAAAATGTCTCCTCCCTTTCCCCCTGGTCATTGCTGCTTCTTTCTCTATATAACTTTGTCCCTCTCCAGACACTATCCAGGTCCTATCTTAGCATCATAGAATCATAGAAAGGTTTGTGTTGGAAGGGACTTAAAAAACCATTTCGTTTCAACTCCTTCCCATTGACAGGGTCACCTTCCACTGTACCAGGTTGTTCAGAACTCCATCCAGCCTTGAACACTTCCAGGGATGTGTTATCCCCAGCTTCTCTGGGCAACATGTTCCTTAATTTACATAATTCCTATTTTTTGCAAGACTACTTTCAAGACTGATGAGATTAATTCCCAGAGGAGAATTGAAAGAAACAAAAGGAATAGCAACAAGCAACCATCAACTCCTCCAGCAGCTGAAAGGAGAGTTGCACTGTCTGTGCCCGTTGAACTGGACGGGACTGGGGACAATTAATTCTAAAGAGGATACCAGCTGTTTACTTAAAATCCCAAAACTCAATCGAAATTTGTCAGACACATTCTTAGCAGTCAATGAAATGCACAGTAGATGTGGGGCCAAGTTTTGAGTGCCAGGAAGGGAAAGCAATGGCCCTATGCTTTTCTTTAAATATTTTATTTTTTGTATTTGTTTGGTAGATGAGGTTGTATGGAGCTGCTGTTGAGCTGTGAACCAAACTTGTGATGTTTTCTCTTTGGTTTTATGCCTGACTACCTATTACATGATGTACCTTAGCTCAGGGTTTTCAGGACTTGATCAGCTCTGAGGGAAGAGATAGTTTTTACTAACATATGTAATTTTTCTGGCACACTATTTACCCAACACCACCACTTTGAATGTAGGAAAACTGGTAATAGGGAGATAGTGCTCATGGTTCTTAGAACAAAACTTGTCAGTTATCAAGTTTTTTTTTTTTTCCTGAGGGTCCTTGAAGTAACAAAAGTAACCAATAGCCAAGGACAGGTGGATCTTGTCTGCCTATTTCCTATGTTCAGCTGGTCTTTCTCTCTTCTCCATCACCACAGCTAAGCCAAAGCAAGAGACTCAGAAGGTACATGCTTTACTCATTAAGCCATTACAGTCCTAATCAGAAAGTTAGTTCAACTCATCTGCATTCGCTTCTCAGACTTTTGTTTATATATTCATTTTTTTCAGGGTCAATGGCAGTGAAGTTTTGGCTGGAAAATTATGAGTGAGAGTTATTAAGGCTTCATGAAATTTCAACACAAAAGCAAATTGGCCTCTAAGGCAGACACAGCAGCCTGCTGCATGATTTGTGCTGGTGCCAGGGGTTACAGGAGGACAAGGAGCTTGTACTTGAGATGTAGCCCACAATATTTTGGCACGCAAGTGTGGATGGGACACTGCACCTCCTTATGGCATCCCCATCACCAGCACTGCTGAAAGTCTCTCTTCAAGGAAAACCCTCCTGAACCAAACTGGCACAAAGCAAAAGGAGTCAAAAAGACAGCAAGAGGTGTGTGGTCATGCAGGTTATGCTAACCTTCCCAACATGGGCTAGCAGTGTCTACATAACATAGTAAAGAGTATAGGGTTCCCTTTGTTTAAGTTAGGTGCCAAAATTATTTCCATGGACCCACACAATCATGAAGAAGAAATGGTAAGAGGCTCAGCACACAAAATCCTTGAATGGTTTGGGTTGCAAGGTGTCTTTTAAACTAGATGGGACAAAATGCATGAAATTGTGCTGATGGAGAGCAGTCAGAGATGAGGAGCACATGGCCAGACAGCATCCCATGTGGTACAGTGGGTCTGACTGTTGCTCTAAGGATGGGACACAGAAGTCCAGATTTTGCCTTGCCAGCCTTGAATAAGTGGGATCACCCCTCTGGACCTGCTGGCAGTACTTTGTCTAATGCAGCCCAGAATACCACTGACCTTGACCACAAGAGTATGTTGCTGGTTCATGCTCAGTTTGGGAATCAGCAGCACCCACGGGTCCTTTTCCATCAAGCTACTATCCCACTGGGTGGTCTCCAGCATGTCCTGGTGCCTGCACTTTTTCTTTGCCAGGTGCAGGATTTAGCACTTCTCATTATTGAACTCCATGAGTTCAAAATGTCCCATTTCTGCAGCCCACTGAGGTCCCTCTGGATGGACACACAACCCTCTGGCACACCAGCCATTCCTTTCAGTTTGGTGTTGCTGTCAAACTTGCTAAGGGTGCACTGTGCCCCATCATGCCAGCTGTTAATGAGGGTGTTAAACAGGGCTGGACTCCAGGTGGGACCACAGGGTACAATTACTAATTGTTATCCTCCAGACTCTGTGACACTGACCACCAACCTCTGGTGCCAGTCACTCAGTCCCCTCTCAAACCAAATCACTGCCTGCTTATCCAGTGACGCCTTAAGTTTTAGATGTTATACTTTTCAGATTTTGTACTGCCTTAGTACATAACTCTGAACTTCATGTAAAGTGTTAGCAAGTTCTTTTCACAGTTCAGTCACACAAAACAATCCTTTTCCAGCCTGAGAACCAAGGACACCATTGAAGCTTTGGGCCGAAAAATTGTAAAGAGCAGCAAATTGAGGAGAGCAGTCTGGGGGATGGGACTGCATAACCTGAACTGTAGTTGGACAAATAACCCCAATATGTAAATGGACCAAAACTTATAAAAGTGTGAAAAACTCGTGACTCGGGTCCATCTTGGGTGTAGCCATGGCTGGGCTCTTGTACTGCCCAAGGTGTATCTTCTAAGGCCTTTTAATAAATCCCTACTTTATTCCTTTAACACTGTCTAGCCTCTGTTCTAGGTAGTCTCTTAAGGCTACTTAAAACAAAATCTTCTCTATAAGGATCTTAAGTGAGACAGTGTCAAAGGTCTCCCTGAAATGCAGGCAGACAATATCTATCAGTAATGCTCTTGAAATGAGGCTTTCTTTTTTAGGGGTGACTTTTCAAAAATCTGGTTCAGAGCTGACCCGTACTAGATTTTAGTGGTTTAAGAGAATTCCAGTGGTATGGAAATATAAGCAATTGAAGAAAAACAAGCGTTACCAGAAGTGCCCAGCAGAAAACAAAATGAAGAGAATTGCAGTCTGAATTTACACTCTGTCAGGGCAATTGTGGTACTGTAATAATGGACATTTACCTGTAATGGAGTGCAATGCTTGTTGAAAAAGGTGCCAAGCAAATGCATTCTCAGCTTTTGAGGTTAGACCTTTCTATAATGTAGAATTTCTCACTGAAGATCTGAGACTCAGGATTTCTCTTCTTGTGCATGGTTCTTCAGATAGAGAAGGACCATCACCTCGGGAGAGCAGTCGTCTGCAGACTGTGATTGCTTATTTCATTTAAAGAACAATCTCCCAAATATTTAAGAATGTTTGTTTGAAAAAAGTGCAAAACTCCAAAACCTTCAAATCAAAATAATTGGATTTTCACTTACTGGAAAAAAAATTCTCGTAAACAGTTTATTTCTGGCTCCATTTTAACAATATGCGTCACCAAAAGCTATTTGAAAAACTTGCCAAAAAACCCAAAAATCAAATCTGTTTAAAAACATTTTCATTCTTGTCTTGTTCTGCTCTAATTCAATGTCCCCTTTTCAAACATTTAAAAACCTAAGTTTTTAAAGTGCATTTAGAGATGCAGCATACAGTGCATCATAAAGCAGATAGAATACAGCAACAGACTTGACCTTGGCTAAAAAACCTTGAGTCTGAATCTAAACAAGAATGTCTCCAAAGCTGTGAGGTTTGGGTTTTCTTGAAATAGCAGGTGGCTGTTCAGATAAGAAATGTTGGTTCTGCCCATTACACAGACAGGAACCAGGTGCAAGGTGCAGATCTGCACTGGAACTTCCTGAAAATTTGGGAGTCTGCAGCCAAAGTGCTTCTTGGATCTGATCACTGCTGGACTTCCAGTCACAATTAATGTATTCTAGTGTGTCAAATTGCAACTGAAAACAGTCTGAAATAATACATACTTTATTATGGCAATGAGAACTATGCTAATGAACAATTAATAATGAGCAATGCTGTACTTTGGATATTGTTTGCCTTCAAAGAAGATGAGTGCTGCTGTTGTGCTATGTGCTGTTGCAGAGTCACAGAATCATGGAGTGGTTGAGGTTGGAGGCAGCTCTTGAGATCTAATACAACCTTGAGATCTAGTCCAACACTGCTCAAGCAGGGTTATCCAGAGAGGTTTGTCCAGAACTGTGTCCAGTCTGGTTTGAATTATCTCCAAATCACCACCAGGCAACCTGGTCCAGTGTTTGCCCTTCCTCACAGTAAATATTTAATGTGTTTTAGTTTGTGCCCAGTTGCTCTTGTCCTGTCAGTGAAGTCTAATCCCTCGTCCTCATTCTCTTCCATTGGGTATTTACAGACATTGATAAGATCCCCATGACCCTTCTCCTATCCTGGCTGAACAGTCCCATCTTCTCTCTGTCTCCTGATATGAGAGATGCTCCAATCCAGTAATCATCTTTCTTACCCTGTGCTGGGTCACAATAAATAAAGTTCCAATAAATCTGTCACTCTTGCACTAAGGGAGCCCAGAACTGGGCAGTGTTCTGGGACATATCCCCAGTGATTTTCCTCCTACTTCAATTTGTGTCGCTGGTCACAGCCCCCTGGGTTTAGTGGTAGAACCATTTTTAAATCCATTTTGCTGTCCATGTATTGAACCCATAATTTGTCATCCTAACTTTGGTGATATTACTGGAGACAATGACAAAATATATACTAGTCAAAGTAAACAACATCCATTGCTTTCCTCTATGCCTTAAGCTGGTCACCTCATTGTGGGGGAAATCAGGTTGGTCAAACACGATTTCCCCTTTGTAAATCATTGCTGGCTACCCCTGAGTACACTTCATGCTTTGAAGTCAACGTGTGGAGGAGAGAAAAAGAAAAAGAATGTGATCTCCAGTGGGAGACCTTTGGAAATGCAAACACTCACTTGGGACACTGAAGAACGTCAGCACAATCCTGCTACTACAAGGAGTTAATGCAGGGACAATTTAAGAAAAGACCCACATAGTAAGGAGCTGAGAGCAATTAATGTCTGAAAAGGCTGGCTGTTAAATAAGCAAAATTGGGCTATGAACTTCTGAGGACACATTTGTCCTTGTGCATTCCTTGCTATGGCTTGCAGTACTGGTGAGTACTGGATTTCTCTGCTGTCAGATCCAGACCTGAACACTAACTTGCAGCTCAGTCTTACACTGACCTTGACTTGTTTCATTGCTCAGTTTGCTTCAGTCCCATCACCCACAATTAAATGTAAATTTGCATGAAGAAAACATTTTAATTATCATTCTTTCAGCACTCACTCAACATATTTAATATTCAATCAGGACAAACATTCAGAGGTGTAAACTCTCCAGTATCCTATGCTCCTTCTGTGTACAGGAAAATCAACTCTGTTCCTGTCAGGGAGGAGGAGGTAAGGTCATGAGCAGCTAAAAAATGTGCAGAAGGAATTCTCACCTGGTGTAAGCTTGTTTTCTCCTCTATTTTGACAACTTATTTTTAAATATATAGTGAGATCTCAGCTATGGCCCAAGAAGCTCATCTTTATAAACAAATAATCTGTTTTCCACTTGGAATGCACACTAGACAAATCAGATGGTGTCTGGTTAAGCTGGCGAGTATGTTGTTTTTTAGAGTAGACAAGACATTAACAGTCTGAGTGGGACTGCAGAAAATTGTGTTGTTCAAGATGTAGTTACCACCTGAGGATATGCAAAAACCTCATCTGCACTAGATGTTAGATGGTGGTAAAACCCAGGTGGCTGATCAGAGCCCCACTGAAGTTTCCAAGACACCTATTATTTATAGATTATATCACATAAAATCACTGAAGATGAAAAGTAAAGAAATAGTGGATTTGATTCTGAGAAAAAGCTTGCTGTGACACTGGATAGTCCATTTCCCACCCCATCCACTGAACCAGGCAGTCACAACCCATCCTTCAGCCTCTGCCTCCAGATGGCTTTCCATTGCCTCAAGTGTCTTTAAAGAGTTCTTCTGAGAAAATGGAAAAGCAGTACATGACTGACTCATTGTAAGAGCTTTCCAGAAATGGCTAACACCTCTGTTATGGAAAAATTCACATCCCTGGAGGAGATCATATAAAAACTTTGACAGCACTTTGTCCAGCTGAGATAAACTAACTCATGCAATTGGATGAATGTACTACAGATTTATACCACTTGTTTAAAATAATGTTTTTTTTAGGTTGTTATATATTATTTCACACTTCATCTCACTTTTGTACATCCTACCTTTAGCACTTGCTCACACCTGTTGCTCTGATTTTACACTTACTGAAAATCAGACATTTGAATTTGCTTTTAAACAACTGGAGCAGCATTCCCTTGGGTTTCTGAAGCAAACATCGAACTGGCTAATTTCACTCAGCACTTTGCACAAAGATCTGACTCATCTTGAGATTCAGATGAATGAAGGAGTTTTAAGACACTTTGGAGCTGGGTCACACATAAACTCAGACTAAACTTGCCACTTATACCAAGAATCCCCTAAAGCGTGTACCCAGTGCATTTTTTTTTTTTTTTGAAAATGGTTATTCAGCATTGAGCTGGGAGTCAAGCTGGAAGCTCTGAGCTAATTTGCACTTCTGCTGTAGAATCTGAAGTGGGAAGGGATCCTGTGAAACCTGCTGGGCTGAGAGTTATTTTATTAACACCTGTGAAAAGCAACCTCAAAAATCCAGTTAGCGACTCTCAGGTTTTCTCTTCTGCTCCATTCTGTTGGTGACCACATCACCTTTTTGGGGTTATGTTGGACACCTTGACCTCAAAAGCAGGGCCAAACCCTGCTCAGCTCAGGAGGGGAAGCTGGTGACCATCCACAAGTTTGAAAGGCCTGGATATAAATGGGGCGTGTAGAGCAAGAAAACTTGGATTTTCCACGATGACCTGCACGGTTTTCCCCTCTTAACTGCCTGCTCTCCAAGGCAGGTCATTGTGCCCCATATTGGTTCACATGAAATTAATGAAATCACAGCATAATATTTTCCATACCTCATATTGTGTCCTTGCTACAGTGACTTACATGTTGCTTGTAAAATATTGTCTCAGTCTGTTTCAAGGGGAGGAGTGGGGGTGGAGAGAGAGTCCCTTTCACTTGACTGATTTATATGTCAAATATAAAACTGAAATGAAACATGTGGCTGATTGCCTACAAAGTTTTATGTCAGGTGTAGAAGTCAGTGGCCCCACTCATAAATCACATTGCTCATTTGTAGCCGTTGCAACAGATTTATGTGATTTATAACCGGGTTATTGAGCTATGTCATCAGTGCAGGCATTTTTTCATTAATAAAAGCACTGTAAATTGAAAGGTGGTTTGTAAAGCAATTGGCCATAACTTTTTTGATGGGAGAAGGGAGACACCTTATTGTTTGTAATCCATTAAAAAAAAAAATACTTGTGAAAATCCTGGGCCCCTCCCTGATCTCCAAGGGCTTTATTTCTTCTCTGGGGACCTGCAAAACAAGCTCCTTATTCATAACTGTGAGATGAAGCTGTGAGGATGATGTTTCCGCTGGTGATTCATGTGATTTACTCAGAATGTTTGATTCATCTGTGAAGAAAAACAACTTCTGGCTTAGAGACAGATGTTTATGGGGATTTGACATTTGATTTTAGCTGGGTTATACAGGGTTATGAACAGGCATGGTTTTTCTCTATAAAACAACTTTCCCTGCAGTAAGAAACTAGACTAATACCCTAAAATTTTGCCTCTGGTCTGTATTTGCAAAGAAAAGGGGGCATTTATGAAAGGTTTCAGTTGGACTATGTCTCCTGAAATTCCTCTTCTGAAGGTTTGCATTATGCAGGAGGTTGTTAAACCAATGGCACCTCCCAAAAGGGAAAGGATGGAATTGCTTTGAGGGGTGGAGATCCTTAGGTGTCATGGTTTCAGGATGCCTTAGGGTGGAAGATGCCATGTGATATTTGCTACAGCTGGGAGATCCTCAAGCCAAAATGAGGCTCTACACAGAGGCTGGGAAATAGAATTAATTGAAATTCCCAGGAGTGGCTCCAAAAGGGATCCAGCAGGTCCTCTGACCCCAAGCTTTGAGTCAGACAATGCTGCTCATAAACTGGAACTTCCTAGTTCTTATTCATAACAGGTAATTTCAAAGTCCTGGGTCTGAGCACACAGAGTTCTAACTGAGTTTGAGTTCCAATTTATGTTAAAATTTCACAATTGGGTGTTCTTTCTAATATCTTTCATTAAAATTTAAAAATATGTGTAATATCAAGAAATAATTCAATCTTGTAATTCAAAAGTTTTTAAAAATATGTTTGAAGCCTCTTATTAAAAATTACTAAAAAGACAGAGATCTACAGTGATTTGAAACTCTATTTTAATGGGAGCTTTCAAGAAAATGTCCCCCAAAGACTATATCTGAATCTTATTTAATTATGATTGTTTATAAAAAATGAGAGAGGCCCTCCCCTAGTGGTCTCTGTCAGATCATTACAACTAAAACTCAAGTCAGATTTCATTGCAGCAGCAGCTTGTACAGCAAATGAGGAAACAAAACTCTGCCCTCTAAGAGATGAGTTTCTGAGTGAAGGTTATGAAAAAAATCTCAGCATCTTTATTAAAACCAGTCATAGGTGACAATATTTTTCAATGGAAATCTTAAATTTGTTTTAATTAATTTAAATTTTTTAATTTGGAAATTATTTGTTTACTTCTTTGTTTAGCTGAGAATATGCACAGGGCTGGGAAGGGGAGTGAGGACACACAGATGTTGGTGTTTCACAGGGCAAAAGACAAGGTTTAGAAACTTGGTGGAAGTTGCATGGGAGGTTTGTGGTCTTGCAAAGTTTTTTGGGGATGTATTACTTGTGTTTCTTCTTTGAACGATGCACTCTTCACAGAATCACAGAATGGTTTGGGCTGGAAAGGACCTTGAATATTATCTAGCTCCAACCTTCCTCTAGAAGCCCAGTCCTGTTACAAGTGCCTTGATTGATGCAGAAGAGGAAGGAAAGCCAAAAATCTTCATAACTGAGCCTAAGTCTGAGCATTTGGTGCTCTGAAGGCTGGGGCCACGTACCATTGTAAGTGATGGTGTTGGATCCAGCCCAGCAATGAGGATGAGCTTGAATTCATCTAAAGCAAGCAGGGTCCAAACACGAGCTTTTAAGTTAAGTGGCTGCGTGGGTGTTTTGTTGCATCTGGGGTGGAGATAGGAAAAGCAAAAACTGGTTGGGAACATACAGAGAGAAATGTGATCCTAATGCTCCTTTAAGTTACATTTACTGCAGCGAGCAAGGCCATTGCTGGGAATGTTTGGCCTGATAAAGGGAATAAGTACCCTGACGTCTGTGCTGCTCTGGAGATAGGTTGGGCAAGATATGGATGCCCCAAACCTTGAGACAGTGCCCACCTTTTATTAATTTCAACCCCACTTGAACTGCAGCTGCCTTCCCCTGTCACACACAGTTTTCTTATGTGCTTCATTGTTTGAAACATCCTAAGAAAATAGATTTTTGTAAAGTAAGAAAAAGAAAAAAATCAAAAGCATTTCTACCAGATTTTTCCTTTTCCATTTGACAAACTTCGCTTTTCCGCCCCACTGCTTCCTATGGAGCTGCAGCCAGCACAACTTTCCAGCTTGTTGATTTCCTTGTACCATAATTTTTAGAATTGCCATAAATATCAGCTCTGCTCTGGGGAGTAGGGGCAATTCATCCTGTTCTCTCTGCTGGCTGCCTGTCCAGCTGCAAGAACAGAGTGAACTCCTGGACAGATGAGGATCCACATCCTGCAGTCTCTTTGCTTATCATATATAAGGATGGTTTTAATATAATACTGGGCACTGTTCTCTTCCAATTTTAACATTTCTGGATTCTTTATGGCCTTCTTGGAGGCTGGCAGAAATAACTTCTGCTCTGGCATCAATACAAAGTCCTGAGTTTGTGCTGGTGGGAAGGTGTTCAAGTCCTACCAGGAAGGAAGAGATCACAGAGATCTCCAGCACATGGATATCATGGAGTGCAATTCCACAGGAGAAAAGGCAATGGAAGTATTTTCTCCTCCTACCACAGGCTGTTAAGGCCTTTGCTAAGTGTTCATTTGCTCTTCTTGGTGTTATCAGAGAGAGTCCTAGGGAGGAAGAACTTGAGCTTTTTGGGGAAGATGTAATATCCCTTTCCCTTCCAGGTGAACCCATCTATCAGCTGCAATGTGATGTGTGAACATCCTCATTTTAAATGATTTGCCACAGGTGGAAGACCTGGGTGGTTTTTTTTTAACTGATTTTGTCTTAGCTGACTACGTTAATAATCTTGTAATTTTTTTGGGAAAAGGGAGCACGTCACATGTGGACTTAGACAGGGAAATAAAGATCTGTCCAAAACTGAAGCTAAATTCTCATGGTATCTTCAGGAGCATTGGAATGTGGGTCTTCATTGCAGAAAGTATTACCTTAAATGTGAACAGGCTGCTAGGGCTGCAGTTTGCAGACTGCACTGTTACCCACTCTCCAAACAGGGGGATCATAAATCCAGGCGCAGAAATCCTTTCTGTGCCCCCTGCTTCTGGTCTCTGCCTTCTGTCACATTGCCATTTCTGATGACAGAACAAGACATGAGCACATCTATATTTTTAAAGAAACTCTCCAAACTCCCGTTTCCATCTTTTTAAAAAGGTTTGTGCCAAAGAATTTTAGAAAATTAGGCCAAATGACAAATATTGAGGAGACATTTTCCTTCTTCATTTTTTCCTGCTGTAGAAGCAAAACATATAGATAGACAACAGTGCTGTCATGAGTCTGATGATGGGCTGTGTGGGGAAGGACCATGCCCCTGGGTCCAGGGAATCCTAACAAGTTGCAAATTAATGATAAATTGCCTGGAGGATTTTAGTAACCCTTCACTCAAATTTTGAATTGCCGAGGATCAACTTTTATTTACTATTTCACATTGGTCTTTCTGAGCACCAAGACTTCAAAATGCTCCTTCCAGTGGCCTCTGTACTGCACCCAAGTCTATGTGCCTGCTGTGCCGGTAAGTTCCACTCTAAAGACGTGCCTAAAAAGCACAAAATTTTCAATTATATTGCTCCCATCTACAGGACATGCCAAGAAGAAGTGGAGGCCCCATGGAGAACATGGTGATTTTCAGGTGTGGAGGATCCTCAGGAGTCTGTGGAGGACTGGGGCAGAGGAGAGATGTGCTGGAGGTGGAAGACAGCAAAATGTGTATTGGGAGGGTGGCAACCTCCATGTGGCAATCTCCATCCCTGAGGCTATTTAAATAGGAACAGTGGAATAGTGACAATTCACTGCCATGTTAAACCCAGGTACACCTTGTGTGGTCCTCTGCTGCCAGACCTTTTCAAGCAGAACTCCCCACTCTCACAATTAACAGCTTCCCACAACAAGAGTACAGATTTACTGGGGGGGAATTGCCTTTTAACCTGGATGGCATCCGCTCCAGGCCCTCCAAGGTTTCAGAGCAGTGCTGCTCCAGAGAGATGGGTTCAGTATCAATTTCATTTTTATATATTTTATTAGAGCAGTTAAATAAACTAACCTAAAACCAAGGAAACATCTCTGAAGTTAAGCTTTTTATTAATAAAATATTGAATTAACCCAACAATAGAATACTTGAACTACCACATGGACTGTCTGGGACAAGACAGTTTCAGAGCTGGGATGGAGCTGAATTATCAGCTGTGTCGAAAGTGTAGAACAGAGTCACTCTTTTGTAAGTGTGAAGAGGGATTCTAAGAATATGGTTAATTGTAAAACGTTAGTATGGAATTTTACTACTGTCATTCAAATGAAAAACATAATCTGATTAAGTCACTTAAATATCCCTTGTCTGAACCACAACATTTCCAGGTCCTTATATTTCAGTTCTCATGTTCAGTTTCAGCTTCCTCTGCTCTCTTCTAGAAGAGATATCATAATTCAGACAGTAATGAAACATTTTAGACAGGTGGCTTAGAACCTTTATTTACTTTGATTTCAATGACAACTCAAATTTTGTGAACTTCTAAATGCAGGACATGTTTCACCAAGTGTCTGTATTGATTTTGTTTGGAATATGGGATCTGGAGGACTCTTTTATCCAACATGACCTTTTCCCATGGTGGTTTCTGAGTGCACTGGAGTGCACTGACATCCTAAAGATAAATGGGGTCAATTGTCAGAGGACAATTTGGGCAGAAGTTCTGGTGAATTCTTGGCAGATTCTGGTGAAGTTCTGGGATGTATCTAATACACTGGAGCCCTGTAGCTTAGTCCAGTCAAATGTGAATTAGGTCACTGTTGGTCGTCACTAAGTAGGAAAAAAGTCCTTCACATGCCAAGGATTTTTATAACGTTTAGCAATTTGCATAGCAGAAGTGACTGCTAGGTCTCCCTCCTAGTAAATAAACAAATAAACAATGAAACACAATATCTTGGGACATCAGGTCACTTTGGAGTAATTTTCCATGACGTTATTTGATAAATATTCCATGGCCTAAGTTTTCTGAGAAGTTGTCATAACCTTCCCCAGGCAGGATGAATAGGAAAATCCCAGACTAGGTGGATCAGCTGCCCAAACACCCATTCATCAGCAAAATCAAAATAAATTCACAGAAGCAGGAAAGCTCAGCATCATCCTTCTGTCTCTTGCCTCTGGGAGCTGACAAAAAGGCTGATTGTTTGTGGTGACAGGGTGATTTTAACAACCTTTCTGTTTCTGGACATCTTCTGGTCAGTGATATACACCTCAGTGGTGCAGTGCTGCTGCAAGAATGACCAGGACTAGGCTTATTTGAAATATAACCTTTAAAATTACCTGGCATAGGGTATGTCCAAATGCATGTCCAAAGAAAAACAAAGTTCTGGAAGCAAGTGCTCAAATTAGGTGCTTAACCATCAGGACCTTAATTAGGAGCTGTAATTTATTAGAGCTCCTTATGCAACTTTTATGCTTCTGTGCAGGCAGAAGCTTTCCAGGGGGAAATTCAAAGGACTTACTGCCATGGGACAGGCTGTACTCAGATCACAGAATGGCATTGCTGCTTCTCTTCCCACCCCTTCCCAGCTCTCCACTGGTTGTGTCCAGATGTGTCCATCTTTCCTCAATACCCACAAAATATTCCTTAATTTGTGACCTGCCCCTTATTTAATGCAAGCCAATGTTGCTGCTCTGCATTTTGCTCTGGTCATTGTATAAAATCCCTTTAAAAGTTGGGCTCATGACAAGAACAAAACCCAGGACATGCCTGAAGAACTGGTGAAGAAATCTCTACAGTACAAAGTGCTCAGCAGCCATTCATTGTGCATCCTCCCTTGGGTTTATTGCTTCACATACTGGCTTTCAGCTGTGCTACCTGTTGGAACCCTGAAAACTGAGAATTTGACACTTTCTGTGCTAATAAGCACTGACCCCCAAGAAAACATTACTTTTGACCTGAGGCCATAAAAAAGCCTTCAAAAATTAAATAATGAAACGAAAATTATAAATATGAAATTTAAATAAAAGTGTATAATATCACATAGTAAAAAACTTAAAAATTAAAATTTTAAAATATAGTAATATATATAACAAAATAAAAATTTTAAAACAAAAGTTTTATCTTTCTTCACCTTCTTCATAAGTTTGAATAATCTTTTGTAATTAAATAAAAAATTCCACATTATAAACCACAAATAAATATTTATTAAATTTATAATAAAAATAATTTAAATATCCATTCTTGATGAAATAATTTACCCTTAAAAAACCTTTTAAAAAAATACAACACCATTTTTAACTTGTGAACAAAGTACTATAAAACTCATTGTAATATAAATTAAAATTAATAAACATCTAAATCCAAACAAAAAATACCGTCTCAAGCATTTAATCCTAACTCTTAACAAAAAAAAAAGAAAAACCAAAACACAATAGTTTCCCACACGGGATAATGGCTCTGCCCCACCATAGGTACTGCATGAGTTGTGTGTGGTGGTGGCACTTAGGAACTGCTAATGTGTATTTTGGTCAAAACCCAGCTGCTGCATCATTTTTGTGTTTCTCCCTCACCCAGGCACTATGTATAGGACCTGCAATGATCTGGACATCTAGGGTAGGTCAGACCTCCCAGAATTAGGAAGGTAGCCTGAGGCTGGACAAAACAAAAAGAAACAGGGCTATGGAGAACACGTCACATGGGATGGGATGTCTGGATTTGGCTTGTTTAGTTTAGCAAAACAAAAGCTCGAGAGAGGATGTGACGACTGTCTATAAATATACCAGAGGGAGAAAAGAGTTATTTCAGCCTAGGGACAATGTTGGCATAAGAACAAATGGGCACGAAGTGGCTGTGAATAAATCTAGGTTAGGAATTGGGAAGGTTGTTAGCAGTTGGGGTAATGAACTCCCTCCTAAGCAGGAGGGAAGAAAACGGGTGTTGACAGAAGATGGAACAGGATTGATTTATAGAAGGATTTTCATGCTGGTTTTGCTTTGGATTGCAGGTGTCAGCAGCATAGGAAGTCCTCCAGTCCTGTGTCCTGGCGCTCACTGGCTGGGATGTTGCTAGTGGTGCAGTTGCTAGGCTGAAATGAAGTACAGGTGTTTATTTCACAGACTTTCAGAGCCGAATCAGAATCTAACACCCAGCTGCTGTGACCTCTCCTCACACAGGAGATACCCATATCAAATTCAGTGTTTCTGTCACGAGCATGTCCTTACTTCAGGCAAAGACTCAAAATGATGGGGAATTCAGATGCCTGTGGGATCCTGTTCCTCAGGGTGCACACACAAATCAGACTGTGCACTAAAGGACAGCCCTGAGCGAGCACCTCCGTGCTCTGGGCTGGTCTTTGCAACAGCTGCTGTGATGTCTCCTACAAAATATAGAGACTCTGGGACTAAGAGAGGATAAACAAGCACTTCCTGGTGCATCTTCTGCACTTCCTGGTGTATCTTCTGCTGGCATTCATCAGTTCAGATAGTGCTACCAGGAATCTTGCAGAGTCCTAGGATCAGGACAGCCAGTTTTAGGAACAGTGACACACTCTCCCCACCCTGGCCTGCTACACTAGTGGAGGGGTTAAGGTCTGATATTTCCTCCAACTTGTTCAGCCATGGCTCTGTACAGCAGCTAAAGGAGGGGCAGACTGAGGAGAAACAAATGAGAAGGTTATTTTTTCCGGATGGCTTATCAGGCTCTGTTTTTTGCAGTGGAGGGCTGTTCCTGGCTGCTCTGCCATGACTCATGGGGATGGGCTGCAGTCAGCACCGTGATGGTTTCATCCCTGCAAATGGGGAGGCCAGGAAACCACTCAGACTTTTTTCATTCTTCCAGCCCTGGAGATGAGACAGGGCTGAAGCATGGGAGATGTAGTACAGATTCAGGAAACCATGGAGGTGTCGGGCAGATTTGGGTTCTCTAACAGGTCAGGAGCATGTAAGCCCACTTGACATCTCTTTAATAATGGCTTTTGCCTCTCAGTCTCATCCTGCAGCTTGGCCAGTTGTCAGTCTGCAAACACAATCATTCCTGGGTCACCTCAGGAAATCGTGTGTGGACTGTGGCTGTGCTAAGACCTTAGAGCCCAATAAGCACATGGAATTGTTGGCAATTTCCCCTCCCTGGGATTTCTTAGAGAAGCCAGAAGAAGCTCTTTCAGAATGAAAGCCCTGGATCCTCGGAAATGGCCATTTCAGCAGGGAAAATATATCCCAGTGATGGAAAGCTGACTCAATATTGATGTGATAACAGCCTGAAAAGGGCCATAGCTGCAGATCAAGCACC
The DNA here is from genome assembly GCF_963662255.1 of Cinclus cinclus. Lineage (NCBI taxonomy): Eukaryota > Metazoa > Chordata > Aves > Passeriformes > Cinclidae > Cinclus > Cinclus cinclus. The sequence continues at coordinate 5,979,568 of NC_085050.1, forward strand.
TTCTGGACAAAGCAGCCCAAGGGATGGCTGCACTCAGCTCGTGGACATGGACTGAGCTGTGATTTTTCTAGGCATTCTAGTGGAAAATCAGATTTTCATTGTTTTCTATGTATCCTTACACAGAAAGTTGAGAGGAGGATGCTGGCACCATGTGTTTCTGGAAGACAGAGAGATAAGAAGCAGTGTCCTGTGCTTACCATGGCTGTTTCCCATCTGTTTCCTTTTGAGGTAACAGCTCCACAGAGAAGGATGTGTAGTGCTGAGGGAGGTGCTGGAATATGGCTAGGAGAAGGCATATTGTGGACAGGTGAAAAAAAATGCCCCACACGATGACAGGAAGGTCAGGAGTGCACTGTGTCTTTGCCTTGAAATGTGCTGAAACAAAACAGAACAAAACAAAACAAATGTATTTCTGAATGCCCTGGGAGGATATCAAGGTTTAGAATTGCTAGACAGCACTTTGGTGATATTTTTTCCATATGAGTTGCATAAAATTAATGTATTAGAGTTGATAAAAAGGGGAAAATGTGTTGAATTTAAAAATAAAAGTTTAAAGACCATAAAAAGGTAGGTTTTTGTGGATCTGATGATGGAACACAGCCATTGTAGCCACTTATTTTTGTCATATCATTGAAGCCATGATCAAACTATTTTGATTAAAACACTCAATCTTGTCAAAGAGTGTTCTTTGTATTTTCCAGGAAACTGGGAGAACTGAAAATAGGTCTGCCTAACAGCAAGACCTTCACTGCTGTGTTTTGTCTTGATTGTACATGTACAAAATTACTTTTTTTGATTCCCTGAACATGTTCCAGGAAATGCTGTCCTGAAAGCCATTTCTTGGAAGGGCTGTGGTTTTCCCATCTCTTGTTCTTCCAGTTCCACCTAGAGACCTAGGTCACCCTCTTTGCAGGTGATGACTCTCCTGTTTGTGTCAGCCAAGTTGTGGAAGATGCTGAATAGACTCAGTTCAAAACTGCTTCTGCTTCCAGCTCTGATCTTAAGATGGAGAGACTGTATTTCTCCAGCTTGTGAATGCTGTTCCCATGTTTTCCTCGTACTATGATTTTTTTTTTTAAATATGAGTAAGCTTTTCAAATGCTTTTTTGCAAGGGATCATTTCTCTAGAGAAGAAGCAGGGCAAGCAAAGGCTGTGCTCTGAAGGGATGCACATAAAAGTGTAGGGGAAAGGGCAGCTGAATGGTTTACACAACCTCAAGTGCTAGTTGAGCTTAATATGGTGAAGTTCTCCTTGCCCACAAGAATTTATATTGGGAGCAGAGATCCTGCCAGAATAACCTGGGGCAAAGACAAACACTCAAGTGCAAAAGCCAGTGCCAAGCCAAGCATTGTGGGGTAGCAGTCAAGCACTTTCCATCAGTAAGAGCAGTGGGAGTCTGTCCACAGCAGCCCAGCAAGAAAAAATGTCCACAAAATAAAGTAAACTGTGATTCAAGGAGGCTTAACTACAGCCAATTGACCTGGGCAAAAATCAGGTTCTGTGCAAAAGGCATTTTAGCATAATCTAGCTAAGGAGGTTGTTGCTATTACTTCCTAGGATCCTTCACAGTGAGGTGGTAGTTGAGTAATTCAGCAAAACCTCCAACTGTTCTCACAAAACAGAAATCAACTGTCATTGGACATTATTGGAGTGAGAAAAGTAATTAGGTCTAATTTCAAATGTCTAAGCCAATTAAATAACAGTGAGAAAAGTTGCGTAATTTAACTCTGCTCATCAAAAATAAAACTGTCAAATTGTCCACATTTACAAATCTCATGCTGACTTCTTGGATAGCTTAGGGAGGGCTTGTTTGGGAAACACACAGATTGTGCACAAAGTGTCAAGACCGAGTGCACCTTATGTTTTTCTGGTTCATAAAACTTGGATCTTTTAAGTCCAAATGCTTCAAAGCTCAGCTCTGCCCTCAGACATTCCCAAGAAACCAAGGTGAGCCTAGCAAAAGCAGGAGTTGTCACTGGGTCTGAGAAGCCTTCAATTCATACATATGCTCCCCAAAAGGCAGGTTTGTGTGCTCAACCTGCCAGGTGGCTGGGCCCACATAACCACTTGTCCTTGAGCCAAATTTTACAACAGAGGTGTTTGCAACTGCAGAGCCAGATCCTGGTTGTGGTTGTGTCACCTCCATGTGCAGCTGTGGTACTGAATTTGGTGGAGGTAATCAAGACTCAAGCTCATGTAGCTAAGGCTGGAGAGTGGCTCCCAGACTCCAGCCCTGCCTGAGGTCCATGCTGGAGCTGGGCCAGCCCTGCTGCAGATATCTCAGATATCACTGTTTTTGTGTGCTGCGTTTGCCTGAAAACATCTTGGACAGCTCGGAAGTAACACTGCAAGAGACAAGGTCCAGTGTGCAAAACTGCAATGGAGAGCGTGGGAAGCCCAGGAGTAGAGCACAAGAAAGGTTTGCAGTGCCTGTACCTTTGAAGGGACAGAGCCAGCAGTTCAGGGGGGTCTGCTACCCTGGAGGACTGACAGGCTGGTTGGCTAGTGGGGGTTTCAGTGTATAAGCCTGAACCAGGTCTCAGATCCACCACACCTTTGGGTCTAGCACGAGACCCATGCTCAGGGCAGATCCACCTACAGCTGCTGAGGCCAGTGAAGACTGTATGCTCAGTAATAGGATCTGTTTTCCTTTGGCTGCATGAAGGGAGCTCAGATGGGGGATTCACAGTGTAAATTTGCATGGCAATATCAGAGCACTGTTCACTCTGTTGGAAGCCAGAGGATGAATACGGAGGAGAAGAGGAGCTCCAGTTGATTAGTCTTGGCTATAAGCCCCTCTACCAGGAGTGAATGTGTACAGCTGGTTTTATGAAAAGAAATTATTTTCCCCACACCTTTCCTGCTGGCCCTGCTGAGATTATTGGTGGGGTCATCCAGAGGCAGTGGATTCAGGAGCCTGGCATCTGCCTGCTAGGCAATAAATGAAGGCAACCAAAGTAATGTCACCTTCACCCCTGAGGGCTCATTGGATGAAGACAACTTATATCCACTGTTTACCTGTCTTGGATTTGAATTGGTGGCCCAGGGATGAAAGGCTTTCTGTCCTAGTGTCAGTACCTTGACTTGCTCTGCTGTAACAATAAATATCCCCCAAATCCCTTGGAGCTCCCAGCAATTACAGCCTTAAAATAAACTTATAGCATAGGCTAGTGATTAACAAATGTTTCTTATTGTTTCCCCTCCAGGAGACATGTATCCCTCAGGAAATGAGTTTCTAATTACACAGGAGAAGCAGGGAAGTAACCATAGTGTGGGAAAGCTAAATTAATAAAAGCTTCTAGGTGCACTCCCGACCACCCCTTTCAGGAAAATAATTAGAAGTGAGTGCTCTGATGGTTTTACTTTGTGTCTTCTTGGGGAAAAGGCAGAAGAGATTTGAGTAGAAAGGAGTGAAATAAAGACGGTGTTAAAGAGCCCAGGAAAAAGCTGCACTGATCAGCCCACAGGAATTATTCAGCCTGTAAACCCCAGACTGTGTGGTACCATCCTGTGCAGGGCCTGAGGTTCTAATACTTTGAGAAGGTTAATAAAATAGGTGTGTATCCTTTATCCTTTCGAGGTGCTAACCCAGCTCATTTCAGAGTCCAGTACTCCTTTTAAATATACAGTTTCAAGGAGTGAATCCAGTTCAAGTCAGTGCACTACCCATTCAGGGAAAGCTGAGGCTGAAGCACTTTTTGGGCACTGTGTGGCTCAAAGAACCCGAGATAAGTGAGGCTGGAAAGCCTTTTGGACAATAACACATGTGATGGTTCATCATGCCAGCTGGAATCCCCAGGGCTGGCTTTGTTTTGGTGAGTGCAAGAGGAAGTCCTCTCCATCCCTTGCTTGTACTTGTTTCATTTCCCACAGTACATACCATTTAAAAACCTTGGGAATGCAAGTAGTCCCTTGGAAAATATCTCACATCTCATCCATGCAACAGTGGTATCCAGAGCAGAAAAATGGCAACAAATGCACTCAGTCCCTCTGGAAGTGAATGTCAAGGTCTACACTCCCAACCAGGTGCTGCCCTCATGTCTGCTGCTCTTGGAGGACAAAATCTTCAAGCTGCAACTTTCTGGGAAAGATGAAGCTCATCCTTTTTCAGAAATTGTCTCCCTTAGTCTGAAATGTGTTGCTCTTGTGGAAGATACATCAGCATATGAAGAAATGTGCCCTAAGGTGGGAGCCAAACTATGGATGTCACCTACCAAAACACCCATCCTGCAGTTTGAATGTTTGCAGAGTGGCTGTCTAATGTGAGATCGTTTACAGGGAACCCCTGGGAAGTCTTGTTATGTAATTTACTCAATGTTAAAGAAAGGAGAAATCCCATTTGTGTGTGTACATAACTCAGAAGCAAAGAAGACAGTTGGATAAATTCACAACAAAACATTGAGGAGAGAATAGAATTTAATTTTAGGTGAGAATGTTGCCTTTCTATGGGGAGTGGAGTCCTATATTTTGAGATGGAAAACATAGTAGTCCCTATATGACTGAGAATGTTTTTATTCTGAAGTCAGGCAAACTATTTTTTCTGAATTTATGCTTAGCCTGCAAATTGAAGCAAATTGCAGGGATCCTAAAACCTCTCATGCTGAATTCAAGAAAGACAAAATTAGCTTTGTTTTCTTGGAACCAAAGCCACAGGACCTCAGCCTGTCACAGATGTCCTTAACATAACTAAATACTTTGTTCTTAGGATTATGCTCACCATTTTGATCAAATCCACAGTGAAAATCTGTGTTTGTTGCAAATTTAGTTAGCTAGTACTCATCCTAAATTCCCAATATATACATTTATGCTATTCTTTCACTGCACAATTTGTCTGATAGGCCTTTATCTTTGAGATACACAGTGAGGACGAGCATCATCACCTCTCCTGGCAGTGCTAAACCACACTGCTAAGGGATTCTTCTTGGGTATTAAATGAATTTGAAATGGTGATGCCAGCAAAACATCAGAATTTCAGCAACATATGTTGAAATGGCATCAATATAGGCTGTGTATATATAGATAATATGTTCAATCTGCCTCTTGGGGAATGACAATTTAAGCTTCTGCTGATGAATTCTATCCCAAAGGTTAAGGTAGGATCAAAGAGCAAATCATCACATTGGCATATGACAAGGATTTACTCTCCTGCAGCTGTAATTATGTTCATCCTGACTGGTGAGAGTGTAAAATAAGACAGGACACATTCATAATAGCTCAATGAAACCTATTTTACTTTACTATTGCTGTACGTGAGGAGTTTTCATTATGTTAAAGAAGGGGTTACCTGTTCAGGTCACACAAACCCGATTGCTCATGCTCTCTTGTAGCTATTCCTAAATCATCCTGCCCCAGGGTAAGACTCTTCTCCAGCACATGGAATAACAATTGGTTTTCTCTACTCTAGCTGTAAATAACCACCAGCAATAAACACCTGCAGTGTCCCTTGAGAACTTGTTTCACAGCCAGTGGGGTGCTGCTATATCCCAGCACACAGACAGGGTTTTTATTGTGAGTACAAAGACTACAGTATTGGTCTTCAGGAAGGATAAATTATTTGGAACATGATTAGACATTAACACCAGCAGAGCACAAATGGGAAAATCACTGGACAGAAGCACTGAAAATTGCCTGCAGCACTGATTTGTGATTTAGTGTCCTCCTGCCTTGTGGTACCAATTTCATCTGTTTAAAGTCCACCAACAGTAACTCAAATTTAGCTGTGGTTGGGTTTTCTCCCTCTGTGTTTTCTGTTTATTGATTATTAACACAATGCACAGAGCACAAAGAGTAAAAGATGTAACTGTGGAAAGCAGCAGTGCCTCTCCCTCTGTCCCACCCTGGATATTGCTATTCACACAGATAAGAACATGCAGCCACCTGCCATTCCTTTCATGCTTAGACTGTCAACCTCCTGGTTCTGTATTTGTAAGGCACAATAAAACAGCAAATAACAGGGTAGCTGACCAGCATGATCCAAATCCGCAAATGTCTTGAATTTTCATTTTGCTAAATTGATTCTGGTCTGAGTGTTACATAATCCTAGGTTGCAAAAGGTAGCTGTTCTTAGAAGGATCAACCTTCTTGAGCTATTTTCCCCTCTTGTTAACAATTTCCATCTCGTTTCCTATTTCCGGCTCTAACTCCTGCCGATAATGCTCCTCAGCTAATATTGAAACCAAGAGGGAAAAATATATGAATAGTAGACATCCGATCCAAGCTTTGTGTGTGGAATTCAGGGATGGAATGTTCTTGAGAACAAGACGGGTTTTTTAAATAGCAAAAGACTGCTTGTTTAGGAAGAAAATTTGCACTGACACCTATATGTGGTACTGCTGATGTTTGTTCCCACAGTGCTCTTAGGTCAAATATAACCATCCTCTTGAGAATGAATGCTTTGTTTTGGTTTATTTTGGGTTTTTTTTTGTTTGTTTTCATCAAGAGGTTCTCCATGCAGTGCATGTCTGCATGGCATCTTGCTGCAAGACTGCAGCTTGTACAGACATTTTCATGCCAGATTAAGAAGGTCAAATTGCAAATGCCATTGCAGCCACCAGCTGAGTTTGTGATTGCATGCAATGCTGTCTTTCAATCAGCAATATTGGCCTGCTATGCCCTTGCCTCCTACTTTGGCTCCTCCATCTCCTGCTGTTCATCAGTTGGGTCAGCAGTATTTTGTGCAGTGGTTCCAAGCCACACCCAGCTCCTTCACTTCTAGAAAAGGCATTTTTCTGCACACCTGACACAGTTCTTGGTGCACAAGATGGTTGTGCAGATGTCCAGTTGCAGGTGGAAATGAGCAGCTATAAGTGCATGGGGAAAGAGCCATCCTCTCCTACATAATTGCAGCTAGAAGTTATTCAGAACTAGTCTGGTCATTTCTAGGTGAGTTCCCTTGTGCTCTTTTTGCAGTAGAGATAAAAGCAAATATATTATTTATGTAATGATGAGTACCCATGCAGGAGGTGGGTGTGGGAAGTTCTCCCTGAGCAGGGATCATGTGAGGGTCTCTCTCTGCAGTAGTTTTATAACCTACACTGGAAATACATCAGAGGCCTTGGCTATGAAAGGCAGGAAAGGAGTGGTCTGAGGAACTGCAGCTACACCAGCATGTTGAGCAGAGCCAAGGAATGTCCTCAGGCATTGCAACTCAATTGTGCTGTTAAATTGTCAGCCCCTGCAGATGGCCTGGGATCTGTCTGGAGCTCAGGACTGAGCCCATGGCAGCTTGGACATGTCCCTCCCTCCTGGAGGACAGTGGTATGAACATGGGCAGTTGTGTGTCAGTGGGCTTCCATGCCAGGAGCCACTCTGGGCATGAACACTGGGACAGGCTCTTGCTGGTAGGAAGGAAAAAACTGAATTTTGTAGATTAATTTTTTTGGCACTAATATTCCTAGATTTCTCTGTAAAAAGGGAGAGGGCATATATGGCTCAGGGTCTCATATGCAGCTCTGGAAGTGGAATTTGGACTTTACAGAGACATCCAATCTCATGCTGTTTGAAGATATGTCTCTCCTTTGTGTGTAAGTCAGTTCTTGCTTGGGGCTCTGAGATTTTTCCACTGGATGTTGAGCTACCCCAGCACTGTGCTGCACAGGGGGAAGTTCTGCTTGTGGGTAACACTCTGTCCAGGTCTGCCTCTTCCCCTGGAGGTGGCCCTGGCTGTCAAAGACAGGTCCCCAAGATGTGCTGTGGCTCAAATTCAAGTGTGCATTTTCCTCCTTCTGAGTCCTGAGCACCTACTCTCTGTGACTGGTTTCTTGGATGACTCTGAGGGGAAGTGGATAACATTTGCTGGGACTACAATTTCTAGAAGCAAGCTTTCATTTGGGTGTTATGCTGGATGTCCTCACAGACTGATACAATCCTGTGGGAAGGCTCTTACACCTCATCTTCACCTGAGCCAGGTGTTTGTCAATGTGGAAGGAGGTGAGACCAGGTCATCATGCCCAAACCCAGGTTATTTAGAGCTAAGGGAGGTTGAGTGGGACCTCTTGGTTTGTAAGTTGAGGGGCTGAGAATTCTGATCTGTGGGAGTAATGAAGGTGAGTGCGGGGGGAACAAGGCAGATAAAGGAGAGTCTTTGAGCTGAGGTAAAGCTCTGCCTTGTGGTGAGCCAGGCAAGATGTTTTAGGGTTGTCTGCAGCATGTGTGACTGAGAGAAGACCCTGCTTAGCTGCCAGGAGTGGAAATGGTGCCTGTTGCTGGATACTAGTAAGTCCCTTTGATTTTTGTAAATTCAAACCCTGATAAGTCCCATTCTGAAACTCAGCAGTGAAAGTCAAAATCCTTTCTGTGTGAAATAACTTGTCTCCTGTTTTTCCCTGGCAAAGCACACAGATGCTCCTTAGGATTCCAGGGAGCCTCCAAATCACTTCTTTTACCAGGTTTTGGTTGCTTTGGCCTGAATACTGCAATATGCCCTGAGCCTAGCAGATCTGCCAGAAATGGGCAGGGCTGAGTCCTCAGCAAAGCTCACCACTGAGTATTCATTAGCCTATGGCTGTGCTCTGGTATCTGCAAAACGCTCTTCTTCCAGGGTAACAAGGGACAGGAGAAAAGGAAGTGTCCTCAAGTGCCTCAAGGAAGGTTTAGATTGGATATTAGGAAACATTTCTTCACTGAAAAGGTGGTTAAGCCTTGGAAAAGGCTGCCCAGGGAAGTAATGGTGTCACTGTCCCTGGAAGTGTTCAAAAAATAGGTAGACATGGGACCTTAGGGACATAGTTTAATACTTGGCAGTGCGACATTAGCAGATGGACTCAATGATCTTAAAGGTCTTTTCCAAACGAAATGATTCTGTGAAAATCTTCCCTGAAGCCCATGGCAAGGGGGAAAATCTGGCTGGAGAGTGAGGGATGGGGCTGGGGAGGCAGTGGAAGATGTTGCAGAGATGCCTGTGAGAAAGGAACTGGGACTTCCCTGCTGATCCAAGAAGGGCACAGGATGCCACATCTGGAGAGTGATTGTTTTCTTGACAGTCTTCCCCAGAAGACAGGCATTTGGGGTGAGCTTTACCTTGAGCTGTGGGACAAGAGCTCTGGGGCTCTGCTGGGGAAGCTCAAAGGAGCTTGTAGACAGGCCTGAGCTTTCTCAAAGTGTTTTGGAGTTTTGTGGAGCTGAGTAGAAGAAGCACCAGGAAAAATCTGCCAGTTGGACCAGCTCCTCTGCTTGCTGCCCAGTTTGCTGCTCATTCTGGGCCCTCAGCCCTGGCAGTTTCCACTCATCCATGTAGGATGTCCTCTAGGAGAAGGCATCACCAGGTTGCTTTGCACCTCTGAAAGTCCAGAATCAACACTGCTGGCAGGGCCAAATACAATTTTTTTCCAGTACTCCTTTCATGGGCAAGAGTGGGAAGCTTCTGCCTTTCCAACATCTTTTCAGATGCCTCAGGCTGTGAATGTCCCCATGAAGCCTGAGAGGGGTTGGGAAATGACAATACTTACTTTCCCAGAGCCTGAGCAACAACAGAAAGGACATGGAAGAACAAAAAGCCCTCCTGAGACAGAATCTGCAAACCTTGTATCTACCCAAATCCAGGAAAGAATCAAGACTGTGGATGCCTCATGTGGAGCAACCCCAGCACAAAGACCAGAACAGAATCTTGGCCACAAGATTTGCTGCTGACCCATCTTATGGGAAGCTGAAGAGCAGCCAAGATGGGTGAGAACAGGGGAGTCCAAGACTGGGCTCTGAAATTTCATTTTGGATACCTAAGTAAGCAAGAGGCTCCTCAAACACCCTGACTGCAGTGGGTGCTGGCAGTGCTCACAACAGAACTGCTTCCAGGCTGAGCACTTCTTTTTCCATCAGAAAATGCCAATTCCTTACAATAGAAACACTCCGCAGGGCTGTATTGCCGTTGTGACTCTGTGAGAGAAGCCAGGCTGTTTTCTTACCCAATTCCTTGGCTCCTCACAGCCCACCCTGGCAGGACCTGCAGAGCCAGAGCCTCCATCCTCCCCATTAACCCTTCACCCTATCCTGATACCTTGAGTCCCTCCTTGCTCAATGGCCAAACTCCTGCTGGCCTGTAAAGGTGAAGCAGTGGTGTAGTTTTCTCTCCCCAGTTTGATAGTTTTCTGGCTCAGGAGTTGGTGTGACTTTCTATCTGATTGTGCAACTTTTGGGAAGTCAACCAGGGATTAATTTCATTCCTGTCTTCACAGGATGGTTGGGAGATGCTGGGTCAGGACTGCCTTCTTTTCTACTGGAAGCTGGTCTGTTTCCAGGCAAATGATTTGTAAATGGTATCTAGAGGGATGCTATTAAAATGACTTAATCTAAGGAAATATTTTCATGAAATTGTCTTTCGATGGGGAGCACTAGGCTGTTGACTTGAAGCTTTCACAAAATAAATGTCCCCATGCAAAAGCTACTTGTCTTGGGCCAGCAGTGGTGGAAAACCAGAGTATTTTGATTTCAGCAGGATGCCACAGCAACAGCTTGAGGATCTGTTTGGGTTGCTTCATACCTTTTTTCCTGTTAGTGACAAGATACCCAGGGCCAAAGACTCTGAGGTAAAACTTGATTTGTCCTTTGTTGAGATAGAGAGTGGGTGACTCCTGCCCCAAACTTGCCTCTCACCAGCATTTCCAAATGGAAGTAGTTTTCTGTTTTAAACTTTGAAACTTTCAAACCCAAACTTTGTTTTTCCTGAAGATCCGAAGGGCCCAAGCAATTGAAAGCCTATTTTGGCTGAAATTCAGAGCAATTCTGCTCACAATCACTTCTCTTAATAAAGAGCATTGACATCTGGTGAGAAATCCCTGGGCTAAGCACAACGTAGCTACAGCACCATGCTTGAGCTGAGCTCAGCTTGATCCAGAGACAGAGCAGTGTGAGCTGAGCCAAGAGCGAGGAGGGGGGAAAACAGCAAATGGAAAAATTAATTGCATGGTAAAAAACTCCAGCACTCCAACTTCCATCATCTCAGGAGTTCACAGCTGGCAGGGAGTCTTTAGTAAACTAATTAGTGGCTATGGCAAATTGTGGAAGAGTCTGTAAGTTGTTGTAGTTGAACAGAAGTCAACAGTGTCTGATTTGCAGTAGCCAAAACTCTTGCTCATGGTTTTGCACTGCGCAAACTTAAAAAGTGGAAGTTATTTATCTTTTCTCTGTTAAGATATTGCTGGTTTTGAATGTCTTTCCCTTAGAGCTCTAATTTAGACAGAATTTTGTTTCAGATCTATAAAATTAAAGCATATTTATTCGATTTATCTGTATAATACATTACTCAGAGCCCTAAATTAGCCATGAGAGTGCAAACACCTCCCATGATTTAGGGATTTAATTTGCTGCTGCTTGGAGGGGTGCAGCAGTAGGTCAGGCTCTCCAGGTTGCGTGGCACAGCACAGGGACAATCGCCAGTATAAATAAACTTCGCCTGGGTCTCCTTAAGCAACATTTCACTCCGAATAATCCCGGTGATTTAGCTCCCGCTAGAACATTAGTTTTAGTTCCACTTTGCTTTATTGCTGCCATGCTTAATTGATTCAACACCAGGATGGAACTGCATAATGAGGCTACTTAAGTGTAATGAAACCCTCACATTGTCAAAAACAAACGTTTTGTCTACATATTCTGGAAAGATCTCTAATGAAACACTTAAAAACTTAGATATAGCCAGACATAGGAATTTATTTACTCCTCCAGTTCTGAATATTTTAATATTTCCTTTTTCATCCAGGCCTTCTCCAAATAATTTCTTTGTTAATGCAAACTTCAGAGGCCTTGTTTGTAGGGTTTTTTTTTTTTGTTTTGTTTTGTTTTTGTTTTTTTTTGTTGTTGTTGTTGTTTTACATATCCAGCTGTGAAATTTCTCTACTTGGAGATGTCTGTCACTGAGAGACACTTGTTTGTACTGTGTAGGTTGATGTTAGCTGCCTGGTTGCCTCCTTGGAGAGTGCTGTTTATTTTATTTTTGTGATTAAACAAAATAAGCTGCTCTTGAGGAGGCTGCTGGATGTCCCACGCCAAGGCCCTCTTTGCTGGCCGTGTGGGAGTGGGTTTATAGCGGGAGATCTGAACTAAACTGCTTGGTCTCAGTGGGTTTTTCACCCTCACTGAGCGCCTCGTGAAAAGGGGCGGAAAATTCACTTTCTATAGGAAAATTAGCCTGAATAGTCCTGTTACATCTTGATCTTGATTCACTGTGTTTCCTGGCATCCCTCTGCAGCCCCACTCGGGAGCGGCAGAGCAAATTTGGCTTTCTCCACCAGGTGGTACTATTAAGCTGTCGTAGGGGGATGATTTGCTCCCTCCATCCCAAACGCACCCAGTTATCCCCGTCAGCTGAGGCTTTCAAATAATTCTCCTCTTGGTGTACTGAAGCCAAGGAGGAGCCCCGGATAATTACAGCTGAATGAGGGCATTCATGCCCTGTTCCCCTTCTCACTGCAGGTCAAATAGGATTTTTTTTTTTTTTTTTGCCCCATCCCTAATGAAAGAAATGGTCAGGAATCTTCTGAAGAGCATACTCACGGTGTGCACTTGGGATTGTTGCTTTTATGAAGATATTTTCCATATGAGCAGTGTAACTCCTTGATAGCTGTGGAAGATGCATCATCTTTAACGTGCCTGAGGACAGAGCAAGGTGTTAACCCAAGTGTGTGTTCCTAATCTGATGTTCATCTTCCCTGGGTGAAGTGGATAACTGAGCTCTGCCTGCAGTGACAGGAAGGGATGCTGAGGTCCTGTTTGGGTTCCTGGGGTTCTCTCATGCAGGGCTAATGTCTGTCCATATCTCAGACAGCTTTTGCCCTTACCTAGAAATCTTGTCCAGGAGGACTCCTGAAGGTGTTTTTTCTATGAATTTAGTCTCTCTGATGCCTGTAATGGCTGAGTGGCTGTGTATGGGCTGCTATATGTCCTCAGCTCCCAGGCACAGCCACAGGGCACGTCCCTGTGTGACACTGTGCAAAAAGCCAGAGGCACTTGAGAAGACTCTCTCTCTTGCACAATAATTCTGTCAAGTTGCAGACATGTCAGATTTAGTGTTGGTATTGTTCACCTGGGAGGGAAGAGGACATGGGCACATGAAGAGGCAGCTGCCTCACTGCTATTGAACTATTAAAATGCTACAGCAGCAGTGCAGTTGCTGATGTCCCTGAAGACTCAACCCCTTAAGATCTGAGGATATTAGCATTATCTGATAGATATCTGATTGCAGCTCTCAGCTCCACAGGTAAATTGTCAGCAATGTGCTCCATTCACTGGGATTATTTATAGACTTGCCCAGGTAAGCATGATGCATATTTTTTTGTGCTTAGTTAACCATGAATTAGTGTATGTCTGAGCAATCACAATCCTTGTCTACTGCTGACTGTCCACATGTGCCCTTTGAGCACTTCTCTGGTCCTCTTCTTAAGAAAAGGTCTTTGCATGTGCAGTGATGGCTGGCTGACACAGGGTTTCTGCTGTGAGGCCAGCGCTGTTTATAGAGCTGGAGGTCCTGCCACTGGGGTGATGAAAGAACACTTAAATTGGAAGATCAGGTGCTTTCCAGGGCATAACCATCTGGCTGGCAGAATTGGGATGGGAGGAGTATTGCAGGAGGAGAGCTGCAGCTCTGGGAAGACTTTGTTTTTTGAGCCAACCCCCCTCACATGGTATTTATGACACTGTGACAGTCACACAAAAGTCCTGTGATCAGAAGGACAGCACAGGCAGCATGAGGGGCTCTGAAGAACAAGCCCTGCTGCAAAACAGTTCTGCTGAGCAGGCAAAAACTCCTCCAGGTTTGGCCTAGTGGTGGCATAATGTGCTAGGTTACCCCAGGATTCAGATGTCACAACATAAATCTGTATGTTGCATGACTGAGAAAGGTGATTTTTTTCTTATTATTTAACCATGCAAATTAAAAAAGCTGCCTACAAAGCCCGGTGAACCTTGTCATAAAGCACTGAGGATGGTCTTGCATCCTTAAAATCATGGATAGGGTGAAAAGTCTCTTTTGTCCCCTCTCCTTTACGAAAACACACTGTAAGATTTTGGTTGGTGAATCAGCAAAGAGGGCAATGAAATACTTCAATGAGAGTCTCCAAATTGGCCATTTTTTCCTGCTGTCTTGTGAAATTGTGGTAATTTGTAAATGAGACATCTGTTGCTACTTGGGTTTGAATATTCCATTTTTGCCATGGGCTGTGTGATTGGATGACTATGTGTGATGATGTTGGTCTGTGGAGGGAGGAGACCATGATCTGCTGCATGGGGAGATGGAAGGGAAAATGGGGCTGTTGATGAAGGAGCAGTGGCAATTACTTGGAGTGTTTTTGCAACTTATAGGTGGAGAAATCATCCTTTCCTTTGTCATTAGGGGTTTGTCAGAACTTGGTGCATCCCAAATTAATTTGGATTACGTTATTTTTTTAATGGAGCATCCTGCTGGACCCAGCCCTTTCTCTGGTTCTGCACAGGGTGTGCACTCTTGAAGTGGAGCAGGGTTACCTGCAGAAAGACAATTGCTGAAGGCTGAGAGCCCTCTTGGGGCAGAGAGTTCACAGCAGGAGCTGTGATGTCATTTATAACTGCCCATTCCTGCTTCCTCTCAATTTAATTTCTTCCTGGCTTAATTTGCTGGTGCCCTGTCCATAACCCCACTTTTCCCTGGTGTCGTTTCTCTGTGTTCCGTGCTCTGGCTGCATCTCCTCTGCTGCATTTGTGGACCAGTGGAACGAGTTTCACAAGTTTCCAGCTGCACAATGCTGATGTGCCAAAGGGATTTGGTTCCCACGTATTGATATCTGTGTTGCAAGTGGTGTGGGGTCATGGGGTGTTTTTTGTCTTTAGGACTCTTTCATACCAGTCCTTTCACTCTCCTCCCAGATTTCTATTCCTTGTGATCATTGTTTTAGAAATACCCACCTGTAGCACTTCTCAACATAATTATATTTGTGTGTCTGGCTATAGTTTTTCATAGGGCTTAAACAGCACCAAAACATTCCTTACAGATGAAATGTTCCTTTTTGATCTACAGATTTATCATGCTTCTTTTACTGTGCATTTCCCCCAGATACAGCAGGTGATCTATATAATCCCTTTTATCCCTTTTTTCCCCTACTTCTTTTCTTAAAAATTGAAAAGAGCTGGTATTTCTTCAGTGCAATTGCACAACAGAGGAAGGTGTTATCAGCACCACTTGCAAGCATCACTTGGATTGCAGAGCTCAGGACATTGTGCAAAGCCCCAGTGGGCTCTGAGTGATACACATCTTTAACATCTGATTACTGGGGTTTAGTAACAAATGCACCCACATATCCCTACTGAACAGCACGTAAATTAATGCCACTGATATTCACTAAATAGATACTTTTGTTTAAAGCCTTTTCCTACTGGATGAAATGGAGTCTGGTGTTTTATGGAAGAAATTCTTCGCTGTGAGGGTGGTGAGGCCCTGGCCCAGGCTGCCCAGAGAAGCTGTCGATGCCCCATCCCTGACTGTGTTCAAGGCCAGGTGGGATGGAGCTTGGAGCAACCTGGGATAGTGGAAGGTGGGAGGTTTGGAACCAGGCTGGTCCCTTCCAACCCAAACCATTTGTGATTCCATGATTCCAGGCTGCTGCTCCAAAGCAACTATATAGGACTCATTTTTACCTGGTTTGACTGGGCAAGTACAATCACTGCTGCATCACTGTCAGTACTTTGAATCTGAACTATTTGCAGCCATGCTGGCCTTGAACTGGTGCTGCAAGGAGAGGGTGAAGGGATAAAGGGAGTGTGGACAGGCAAGTTTCATGAACATCTCTAGTGCTTGGCAGGCTCACGGGTGTGTCAGCCAGCACAGGGGTAGTAACTGCACAGAAGCATTGAGGTTACCCTGAAATAAATAGCTTATAGCAAATGTAGGCATTAGGAGGAAGAGCTTGCAAATGCTCCTAAGCTCTGTAATTCCTTATAATTTTTAGGAACAGGTTATCCTCTGCTTGCAAACAGCCTGCAGGATTAGCCACTACCTTCACTAGCAACAGAAAGCTTTTGGTATAGTAAAAACAGACTTTCAATGGAGACAGGAAGCCTACCGCTCATCTTTTGAAAGTGTGGCCAAACCCCACATTCAGAAATTGATTGTGCATTTTTTTCTTTTTCTCCTCAGATATAATGTTTAAGCCAAATAATTTGAAAATTTGAATTTCACAGATCATGTCCATCAACCTGAATGTGTCTATCAATATGAGAGTTATCAATCAACCAGCTACATAATCTGTAAATTCCATGTATGTACATATAGAATCATGGAATCATTAAGGTTGGAAAAGGTCTCTAAGATAATTGAGTCCAATTATTTAATTAACCTACCACTGCAAGGTCCACCATTAAACCATGTCCCTAAGCACCACATCTACATGTTTCCTAAACAGTTTCAGGGGCCGTGATCTCACCACTTCCTTGGGCATACTGTCCATCAAGACAACTTCCTGTAGATAGGTGCTTGATAGCTTGCTTTATTCCATCAGAAAGTGAGTTTGTAGCAAGAGTATCAGACTGCTGGAATCCTAGGAAGAGCACCAAGTTTAATCTTCAAATGCAGCCTGTGCCTTCATGGTGCAGGAACCTGTTACCATTCTGCAATGCTACATCCTCTAATTCTGTAGCATAATTCACCTTCTGTCCTTCACCGTTTCTGGCAGCACAATGTAACTGTTGCTTTTCCCTTTTTTTTTCTTTCTTTGTCACACATCTCCCTTGCAGGCTCCTGCATCCTTTCCTGTGGTGATGCATTCATGCCCAACAGTGGAGGTGCTACTAAGAATCATGTGCTGGTGATCTTGTTTTACTTGGGTATCCTTTGGGTATCTAAGGCTTGGTTCTTGTGCAGTGGGGAATTTGACATTTCCCTGGTGTGGAGGGTGTCAGAAGAACTAGTTCTAGAAGGGCTGTGAGTTAACAGACTGTGCAGCAAATCTGGGGCAGAAGGAGCTTTTTCTGCAGTGTCACAAACCCTCTGCTCAGCTCTTTCCTCTTGAGAAACGTTTCATGGCTCATAGAATCTTTCCTAGAAAGTAGCTTAGAAAGTCAGTTTTGCAGTTTCAAAAACTAAATGAGTGCTTTTGTGTGAGGCTTTCTGTGCCATTTTGGGAAATTCATATCTTGCTCACATCTAAGGAAAGCTGTTCGAAATTACTCCTTCAACACACACAAACAAAATGTTTTTGGCTTGATGTTTTGGCCAAACTGATGGATTAATGATTCTCAGTCCTACTTGTATGCTGAAAAGAGATTTGTTTTTCCTCTTGTGGGATAAACCCTGTAACTGAGAGAGGTGTGTGTTTTTCAGGAGTCTGATTGCTCATACTCTACGTGAAAGCTATGCTCACTTGGATGGGACCCATGGTTTTTCTCATGGTCACAGATTATATTTGTTCTTGCATGTAGCAGTTTCCAAATTGGGTTCCTACAGAAACTTGGGCAACACAGTCTTAGTGTATTACACAGAGCCAGTTTGCATTAATAATAATAATAATAATAATAATAATAATAATAATAATTAACCAGGGGAGTTACGTGCCATATGCAGATTGCTCACTGGAGGTGACTCAGTGGCCTCATGTTTCCTCTCCTTTGGTCAGAATCTTGGCTCTCAGGATTGAGTCATTACAGGAATTGGCAATATTATGAGCAATGCCTGTAAACAAGGGGGGAGCAAGTCTGGTTGTAGAGTGCAACTCAAATTTTAAAAAGCTTCTTGGTAATGGATAAGCTGAGCTGTTTGAAGTTCAACAGAGTCAAAGGGAGGGTCCTGCACCTGGGGAAGAATAACTCTAGCCCAGCACAGGGGACTGACCTGCTGGAAATCAGCTCTGCAGGCAAGGACCAGGAGTGTCCTGGTGGACAGCAAGCCCTCCATGAGCTAGCAGTGCCCTGGGTGACAAGAAGGCAAATGGTGCATTTGGGGTGCATTAGGGAGAGCATTTCCAGCATGTCAAGGGAGGTGAAGCCACAGGCAGTTGTGGAGATAGGATCAGTAGGTCCAAGGAGGAACTGAACAAATTCACTGACAGTAGAAAGTGTCAGTCCTCACTGATGTGACAAACACTGGCTGGAAACATGGAATATATTTCCTCTATTTGTACAGCTAAAGCTTGAATGTTAGTGGAGCGGGAATCTGAAATGACAGAAAGATTGCCCAAGCTGAATTAATTCATAGCCTTTAAGGAAAATGTGTATGGAAAACATGTTGGAGCTGACCCACACCTCAGCCTCAACTCCGTAAACGGGATCTGCATCCTGCTGCAGCCTGCTGTGCTGTGGTCTGCGAGCAGCATAGGCAGCCTATGACCTTGCTGGGGAACTGTGCGTACCAGGTTCTTGCCTGGCCTCTCCTGTCCTTGCCTGGTGTGGAAAAGATGTAGGTCTGGTGTGGGGAAAAGTTATAAAGTGACTAGTTGCTGCTGGGGGCTTGTTCGTGCTCTTGCTGCACTGTGCTGTGGGGTACATGCTGTGGAAAGACTGTCAAACCCAACACCAGCACAAGAGGAGAAAGAACAGAGCTATTTTTCATCTGGCTGGAGTTATTTCGGTGTATACAGCCCTCTGTTGTGCTTCTCCGAGTGCTGCCTAGGCATGTGCAAGCTATGGGGTGAAACTGGGGTGAATAGACCTGGGTCTGTTCTTGAATAGCTGCAGAAAATTCCTTTGGAGGTGTTATGTGTATACAGAGGCTATTGCAGGCTTCCTGAAGGCTGTTACACCTTCCCTCCTTGATGAATCCATGGGGTTTTGTGCACTGGATTATTACAGGGTGCCCTTTTAGCCCCTTCTAACACGACACCATTTGCATTTGTTCTCCCTCTGGAGAACAGGAGGGAAAGAACAGTGAGATATTCAGGGACTTAAAACCCCTGCACTTAACAAAAATGAAATGGGATCTCATGCCAACTGTGTGATTCGCACTTTCCTTGCTTTGTGTGCAGCGTTGGGGCTCTCCCCCCGTCCTCTTTTAGGTGATTAATTCCACCTCCTGCTAAATAAATTTACAATTAAAATGGTCTTATTTGTAACAGCCACTGAATTTCCACTCTCTCTCTCTCTCTCTCTCTCTACCTCTTCTTTTTTTTGTTTTTAATATATAATTGAAAACACACCAAAACTCTAGTCGCCTGTAAGTATTAATTTTCATTTCCACAGAATGCTCTGTCTCCGGGGCAAGGAAGGAAATTCCAGAGAGTTAGCCAAGACAATCAGGGTTAATGTGCTCTTTGAAAAGTGTGGTGCAAGCAGGACCCTTGCTTTCTCATCCAAAGGTCAGGCCTGCTGCTGGGGCAATGGTCTGGATATAGGATGGAGAGGGCATGGGTCTGGCCCAATGTGCATTTTGTCTGGGATACAGTTTGGGAGACCATGTGCAGCAAGCATGGGGATGGTGATATGGATTTTCAGCAAGGCTGTGGATTGCTCAGGGGGGGCATGTGCTCCTTCACAGAGGAACAAAGGCTGTTTTCAGTTGTGTGGGGGATGTCTGACTTCATAGCATGAGGGGTGTTGTACATTCACAAATATAGGAAGCACTCATGGGGCTGGTGCTTTTTGGTTGTGTCCCCTTGACAACAAAAGAATAAGTATGGGCTGTGGCCTTACCACCTTGCTAGTCTAAATTATATGGATCACCCCATGAACACTCATTTGATAGAATCACAGAATAAGCTGAGTTGGAAGGGACCCACAAGGATCATCCAGTCCAGCTCCTGGCCCTGCCCAGCCCCATCCCCAAGAGTCCCACCCTGTGCCCAGAGCATTGTCCAAACACTCCTGGAGCTCTGTCAGGCTGGGGCTGTGACCCCTGCCCTGGGGAGCCTGTTCAGTGCCCAGACACCTCTGGGGGAAGAACCTTTTCCTGATATCCAGCCTGAACCTCCCCTGACACAGCTTCGGGCCATTCCCTCAGTCCTGTCGCTGTCCCCAGGCACAGGGCAGAGATCAGTGTGTGTCCCTCCTCTTCCCCTCGGCAGGGATTTGTACCTGCACGGAGCTCTCCCCTCAGTCTCCTCCAGGCTGAACAGACCAAGTGCCCTCAGCCTCTCCTCACACAGCTTCTCCTCAAGGCCCTTCTCCACCTTTGTGGCCCTCCTCTGGACACTCTCTAATAGTTTAATGTCATTTTTATTGTGTGGTGGCCAAAGCTGCCCCCAGCACTCGAGGTGAGGCCGCCCCAGCCCAGAGCAGAGCGGGACAATCCCCTCCCGTGCCCGGCTGGCGATGCTGTCCCTGATGTCCCCAGGACAGGGATGTCCCTCCTGGCTGCCAGGGCACTGCTGCCTCACGTTCACCTTGCCGCTGACCAGGACCCCCAGGTCCCTTTCCCTGGCACTGCTCTCCAGTCCCTCATTCCCCAGGCTGTCCGTACAACCAGGGCTGTCCCATCCCAGGTGCAGGATCCGGCACTGTCCCTTGTTGAAGCTCACACGGCTGGTGACTGCCCAGCCCTCCCGTTTGTTGGGGTCTCTCTGCAGGGCCTGCCTTCCCTGGAGAGAGTCAACAGCTCCTCCCTGTTCTGTATCATCTGTGAACTTGCTCGGTGTCCCTTCTAATCCTCATCCAAGAGGTGACCAAGGACATCTCAGCTCTGGATACAAGCAGGGCTGACTTTATGGCTCCTCACTCCATGATGCACATGTGTTCATCTTGCTTTGGTGCTATGGTGTCCTAAAACGTCATCCATGTACATTACAGACCCTTTCCTCCTCTGCAAATGTGTTCTTGCAGTGTTCTGTGAACAGCCAGTGCCTTCTGTCCCTCCATCCCCATCATACCAATAGATGTGATTTCATCTTCACCTGGAGACCACACTGTCAGAGATGTGTTTTGGAGTGCTAGGCTCCTTTATAATAAAGCTTCAAAATATATTTTTAATGAAAAGACCTCCCCTCTTCCTTCCCAAAGTTGCTTTAGGCCTGGGAACCTAAGTACAAATGTGTTTTTGTGCATTGACATAAAACCCTCAAAATCAGACTAACTTACTGTTTTTCCTACCTCTTCAGTTAATCAAATTTGGTTTGTGTGTTTTTTAGGTCTCACTCTGTTTCCTGGCTGGCTCCCCTTTCTCCCTTTGGAAATGGGTAGGAAGACCAAGTTCTGATTGCATGATAAGTTTCATGGTCATTCACCCACATGCCTTTTCTCCTCCTGGTCCCAATAGTTAAACTGCAGAGCAGTGCCAGGGCTTGTAAGGACATTTTCAGCAAGTATCCAAACCAGCAGCATGAGGGCTGTAACAGAGCAACAAGGGTCCTTTTTTACTCCCTGCCCGCTACCTCCTGTTGTCAATGAGGATAAGAAGTGGTTTTGATCATTACTAAATATTTTTCCCTGATGAAAAGATGGAATAATACTTAGGTTGAGATGAAAAATCAAAATTACACTTACCCCACATCCTTCCATGGTATGAGGTAGCAGTATTTTGAAATACCCTTCCTTAACAACAACACAAAAATTTTTTTGGGAAGTTTTGTAACAGTTTGGGGAAGATGTCCAGCAGTGCTGATGCCTACCTGAGTGTCCTCCACTTCTCCCACATCCTGCAGACAAAGAGTGACTTTAGTGAATGGGAACTTTTTCAGAGATATACTGCCATGAAAGCCTTCCAAAGTTTTTTTCATTTCCCCCATTCCAATTTTTCTTTTAGACAGATCCACAGGCCCAGAGACTAGATAAACTGTTACTCATGGGCATATTGCTCCCTTGATTTTAAATGCCATCTTTCATCAAATCACAGAATTTTGAGTGTGAAATGGGGACAACAGATATGAGGCTGATCAGAAATAAAAGGAGCAGCTTTTGCTTAAAAAGAAGAATTGAGGAGGTGAGGAAAAGCAGTTGACTGCTATTGTTCACCAGGGTCATGTGCTAAATCTGCTTTCCTGGACTCTTCCTGGAAGTGATAGTGCTATGGATACAACTTATAATACTGGTTTCATGCAGTTGCTGTGAGACTGATCTGCTTGCTTGATAATTAATAATCTAATTTAGAAACACTTTATGTCTCTTGGAGAACTGGGAAGGAATGGAGCAGCATGGTAATTTTGGTACATGTTTACTCCATGCTCTTAAAAAAAAGAAGAAACTTGTAATAGATCCAGACAGTGATCTCTTGACCCTGAGTATTTTCTTATGTACAAAGATAAAATTAGACTGTTTCTCTATGAAAATGCAAATGGAAGCCTTCACTAATCTCCGGAAAAAAAAAAAAATAAAATCTTGTTTCTCAATGCTTGCTAGTCCTTGAAATGCTCCAGGTTGTTTGCATTGATAACATGTTGTCTGCATGAGATCTTAAGACTATGTACACCTTTAACCAAAAAATAGTGTATAAAACAAGAATCCATGCAATTATGACAATTAGTAGTTGTATTTATTTTAATATGCAAAAACATGTCAACAGTAGAATGAAGGTGTTTTGTTTTATTCTCCCTGAGTCAAATGATCACTTCTAGGTAGATTTTTTTTATTTGTGAGTGAAATGCTGAGGTCCTACTGGTGGCAAAAGAAAGAACAGACCTGCACACAACCTTTAAGAAATAGGCTGGGAGAAGGATCTCTGGAGAGAGAATGATAGAATGGTTTGTGTTGCAAGGAACTTTAAATATCATCAAGTTCCAACCCCTCAACTGGATCAGCTAGTCAGACCTCCTGCCCAGATCTCAAAGCATCAACCTTGAATTTTTCAGGATAGAACTGACTGCATCAACAGGTCTGTTAACTGTTACAATTAAATGCAAAGTAGATGAACAGGGACAGTACTGATTTCTTCCCAAATTCAGTTGTCTGAACTTGAGATTATTTAAATTTGCTGTGAGGACCATTGGTGTGGATGTGGCTGAATTTTTGGCAGTTTGTGGTTCTCCAATTCAGCACTCCTGCACCTTTTGCTATGTATACATTGATACAGTTGTGCTCTTTCTCTAGCTACACTGAGACCTAACTCACTGTAACCTGAACAGTTTGGGATGCCCCTTGGGAGAAAATGCTGTCCCATCCAGAAGGTGACTATGCATAAGGAAAAAATGTATCAGTCGAGTTCCTACACAGCACAGAAAAGCTCAGTTTTGTGTTGTCAGAGAAATGGCTTCAGGCAAGGTAATTTTAGCAGGGTTATTATTTTTTTCCTACCTTTGCAGTGGCAAATTTGGTTAGGAGTCTGGGATATTGCTTTAACAATAATGAATAGTAGAACCTTATTCTGTTTAGGTCTTTACACAGAGCCAATCCATCTAAGAAAATGCATATTTAGATAGCATGCCAAAACATGATTATGTCTAATACTGAACTTTTTGTAACAAAAAAAACCCCAAAATTCCATGTTAAAAAAAGACCAGTTCAACTTTATAAAGTTGTCATTTTTATCAAGCCAGGCTGGTAAACTATGCTATGGGTAGGGTCAAACTAAACAGGAAAAAAAAAAATAAAGGAGAAATGCAGTTAGTGCCCTTTGTACTGGGGAATCCAACCCAGTCTGAGGATGAGTCTTCTTTCAAAGCCTTTGTCCTCATGACTGCAGCCAGGTCTTTGTGGATCAGCGTTTACAAATCTGACGCAAGTCTTTTAAAAAGCTCAGTTGTGTTTGGTCAGTCTGTAGGTTTATTCCATTCAGATTCCAACTGTGCAAATCTCTCCATGGAAAAAGCCCTCCCTGTGAGAAGTGACATTCACCACCGTGAGAGTTCTCCCATTACAAAATCCCCTTCAGCTGACTGGCAGAAATAACCCCCTTTCCTCCAAAACACAGCAAACTAAGGCAGATAACCCAAACCCTTCCCCTTAGGCAGGACTTGTAGTAGAGATTTAACAAACTGCTCTAAGAACTTCATGACAGCTGAATTATACAAAAGCTATCATTCCTGTTCACATGCTGAGGGTATATATCGAGAGCAGCTTGTGCTGGATACCATCTCATGGACCTGGTGTGCTGGCCAAAGAGAAATACATTTATGTGGAATATTTAAAATGCAAAAAAAAAAACTTTGGAGATGCTGTGTATTTCTCCCATCCCCCTGTGGCTTTGCCAGTTGAAAGCAGTGAAATGGACAAAATTCACAAGGAGCGGCTGCATCTCTTTCTCCAAACTGATGTGGTTGAGGCAATGAAAAAAAAAGAAAAGAAAATTCATACATTATCCTGAACAGCTTACGAGGAATGGGGTTTGAGGAGAGCTGGTCCCAGAGCCAGATCCAGCAAGCCTTGACAGGGGTGCGTGGCGATGGGAAGGGACAGCTGTGTGTCTCCGTGCTCTGCTGTCCCCCACGGCTGCAGCTGTTGGAGGAGGAAATGATCCGAGGGTCGGCAGAGTAGGATAGATTAAATAAACCCCCCTGCCCAGTGTAGGGGCTGGGAGGCTCCCACCCCCCCTCTTGCTTGCTTGGTAAAAAATAGTTGTGGCCATTTGTTATCCCTCTGTTTTGTGCTTCCCTGTTGGTTGTTGAAATACGGCCCAGAAAGGAAACTGGGCTGCTCTAAAGGAAGTGTGACCAGCAGGTTGAAGGAGGTGATTATCCTCATCTTTTCCTTGTGAAACCCCACCCCAAAATAAGAAGGGTGTGGACCTGTTGGAGGAAATCTAGAGGAGGCCATGAAGATGCTGAGAGGGCTGGGGGTGTCCAGCCTGGAAAAGACAAGGCTCAAGGGAAACCTCATTGAGGCCTTTCAGTACTTAGAGGGGGCTCATAAAAAAGAGGGACAGCTGGACTGAAGCTGTCATGCTCTGTACTTCAAACCCAAATCACAGGCTAGACCTCCACATTTCTGGGATCTGGCCTTTCCCTGAGTCCAGGTCAAAAAAGCAAAAACCTCATCAGTCCCTTAACAACCCTTCAGCCTTTCCTTCAGGAGAGCATTCTGGTGGATTCTTCCTTTCCCTGTCCATTCTGCTGATTTTCCTGTTGGTGTGGGCATGGTGCAGCCCATGGTCAGATGTGTGTTCCTTTCTCTTGTTACACCATGTGCCCCTCCATGCTGAGCCAAACCATCCTCTCTGCCACTGGATTTGGTGGGTTTGGTGTGGACTGCACTGAGAGCATGACCTGTACTCAGGCCATGACCTGGCCCTTCTCTGCCATGGGCTGAGACCTCCTCAGTGACCTGGTTTGGTACCTCATCATGTCATCTTGGCAGTTTCATCCAGATCCTGATTATGCTTCAGCCAGTAAGGTACACTTTGGCACAAGTCTCTTCTCAGACGGAATTGTTGTCATCATCCTGCCAAAATCCCGGTTGGGCTGGCAAGGAATGGAGTATAGTGCATGTGCCAAAACTTTATTTTTGTAGAAGCCAGTCTGTGGAAATTGGCTCAGAAATTGTCTTCTCCATTGTCACTGGTCCTGGCTTTCATCTTGGTGAAGCCTTCCTTCTTTTTTTGTCTCATCCTCCCACTTAGTGCATCTTCTTCTTGCTTCAGATGTTGTTTGTGTGCAGATGAAGGGACCACCTTAGTTTTGCAGGTCTGAAGACAGGGAGAGCAATGCTGATCAGCTGGAAATTACTCTGGTACAGCCAAGCCCAGGATATGGCCATGTGTCATTTATATTGATTTGGCTTTATTAATCTCTTGGCCACCTTCTAAGAATTTTTGTCTCAGACCTCTGGGTTTTCCTTACTGGAGGGGATTTATCTGCTGAACACAAACTGGAAAAGAGCTGTATTCCAGTAAGAACCTGATGATGTGGTTAAAACTGTAGGATTGCCATGAAAATGCCCCCAAAATGGGATAAGAAATCTTGAAAAGTTGTGAGAATCATAAAGCCTTAACTCAGCATTTCATTTTCTTCTCAAGGCTGCTTGTCTATTGATTTCAAATTTGCCAACTTTTTTGGGGGGTCATGTTGGCACATTGGTACCCCAAGAACTCAGAAGCATGCTAAAAGTTGGAAAAATCTGATGAGATTTTACCTGAACCAATCCACAAGCTATAGGGGATATTTCTGATAGGCATATTTCCTTTTCATGGTGTAATCAAGAAGCCATAGGTTACAAAAAATCACATCAAAATCTTATTTTTCTCTGTAATAAAGGTCAGATGATTTCAGGGGCTCTATCAAATATCTGGATCAACAATTCCTCCTTTCCTGTTTTCCTCTTTTCCTGTTGTACTTACTCAGCCCTTCAGGTCAGCAGGTGAGTGATGGTCCCCAGGACTCAGGCTCCTCCAGGGGGCTTCCTTAGAGCCTTCCTGGCTTCAGGCTTGTCTGAAAGATGAACACATCTCTGCCCCTGAGTACACAGACCTGTGTGCCTACAGTTGGGGATGGGTTTGTTTTGTTTTTTTTGCCTTTATTCAGCCCTTGGGGACATCTGGTGAAGAGTTCAGTGTTTGGCTGTGGCTGACAAATGGATTGCTGGTGTGGAAGAAAGCAATTCCAACTGAGTTAATAAAATATACCAGTTACCTGTCAATTGTGAGGAAATATCCCAGGGAAGGGTACTGACTTCCAAATATTTATGTTATATTTTAAATGGATTCTCATGGTAAAATGTAGAAATGAGAGGGGCATTAAATTAACAGCTGCAGTGTACTTTCCTTCTAAGTATCACATGAAATGTGTGAAGGGCCCTGAAAATGGAGTGAGCAAGTAAGATTTCTCCTCCTTGTGGCTGTGGTTGCTCCATTGCTCTCTTTGTACTTTGTGCTCACATAGAAGCCAGATTGAAGATGTGGAGGTGGAATGCAGAAGTTGTTGCACTGTTTTTCCCCATCCTGATGTGGGAACTGAACCCAAAATCTTGCACTGCACAAGTAAATCTTACACTGTAGGTGCAGGACCCTTGCTGTAGTGGTGGTGGGTGCCTTCTCCCAGCATTTCTTCCTTGGAAAGAGACCTGAGACTCTCATCTTGGGAAGAAAGAGCTGCAGAAATAATTTAGCACCTAAACTGGAGAAAGGGGTGGGGGTGCAGCCATGTTCCTGTGCTTGGTGTTACGCTGAGCCCAGAAACATCAGATTCCTACTAGCACCAAATGGTTTGCATTTCCCCCCTGAATTCAGGGAGGACACCCCAATTTCAGCCTCTGAGCGAGCTGGTTGAGGCAAGTACCTATGTTATAACTGGAATGTCTGAAGGTTTGAATTTCACCTGATGTCCATCCAAAGTGAAATGCCAATCTCATAATTTCCCAGACCACTGAAGTCAAATCTCCACAGGTTTCTGCCCAGAAGTTCCTCAGCCTGGAAATGCTTTCCCTGGGAGGAGTGAGAGGTGGGACTTGGTCTGGTCGAACATGCTGGGTAGAGTGGGGAGAACCCCAGCTCATTTAATGCCTTGGAGCCTGTACTTGGAGCTTAGCAGAGGCTGTAATTCTGAAACTGCTACTCCACAAGCACAATCCCTACCAGTCTGGGCTTGTGGCACAGGAATCAGTGACGTTGATTCCTTTAGCAGAGGGCAGCAAGGGAAGAGCATGTAGGAGCATGTATCTGCACACATGCACTCACACTCGTGTTCTTTATAGCCCGAAAACGAGCGAAAGGCAAATGCCATCCCACCTGAAGGGACTGCTGCCAGCACACTCAGCGCTCTGCAAGACCCACTGCAGCACTGCTGGTGACAGCCAACATGTTAGAGCACATGGAGGGCTCCTAAAACCCGCTCTGCATCGCTGCGCTCCCCTTGCTCCACGCCCCAGGACACTCGCGGCATCAGGGCGGCTGAGGGATGGATGGCAGGAGGGGTGAAGGTCAGCGGCCCAGAGGAGTAAAACAGAAGGCTGGGGTGGGGTGGGGGAGGGAGTAAACTTCTAAATTAAGGGACATTTGGAAACAATTTCCTTAGCACTTTGCAATGTGGCAGATGGGAGGGGGCTCCCTGTCTCTCTGTACTTCCCCCACCGAACACCTGCTGAGCTCTTCAGAGGTCCTGAGGACTGGAACTTTCTTTATCACAAAGGCAGACTGAAGGAGCTTGGGGTGCTTACAATGAAGGTAGTGTCACCAAAGCCAGTAAACTTGCCAGATTCAGCAGAAAAGCTTCCTAGAGCCTTATCTTAAACAAAGCTGCAGTTTAGTGATCTGAAATCATTAGTCAAGCTAATTGCAGCTCATATTTTTTGGCCTGTAGCTGCTGTGTAGCCACGAACAGCTGAACACACGGAACTTATCAGTTGAGTAATTGTCTCTGATAAATGAATTGCCTTCAAAAGAAAACAAGTGATGCCAGCAATCCATCATCAGAATGTCTGCGGGAAACCACTGGATGTGTTGGTTTCATACAGGGACAGTCCCACTTGGTGTTAAATGAAGAGCAAGGGCACGTTCCTACAAGGCCCTAAATCCTGCACTTACACCCTGAGGTCACAGGGCATTTGGTGCTTATGATGGATTCCTTCACAGAAAGAGCAAATATATATATTATTTATATATCTGTGTGTGTCTGACAGTGCCCTTGCCATCTGCTTTCTTTCTTTTATGCTTTTCCCACCACATTTTCTGTCTCATAGACCCAAGGGACTAAAGGTTTGGCCATGAGGGGCAAACACATAAGACAAAAGCTCTGGATTTAAGGAGGTGATGGCACTGCTTTCCCAGCTATGTCTCCTTCTTCACAGTGATTTTTTCTGGATGTCTAATTCAGCCTCAGAATCACCGCAGAAAGCGAGGAGAATTTTGCAACTGTAAGTGCTGGCTCTCATTATGATTGTAAGTTTCTTGAGTAATAAACCATGATACTGCAGGCAAATGTTAGGGAAAGATAGAAACAGGACTTGGAGAAATGAAAGAAAAATGTGATGCTGTTGCCTCCCAAACCAGGAGAGTCCAAACCTAAGCAAACCTCCATCCCTGTCCCATAAAACTGCAGCAGGGCTTGTAGCTTGTTAGTAGGAAAGAGTGCAGGGGCTGGGTGTTTTTTCTTCTCAAATGGCCACATGAATCATGTGTGTGAGAAAAGAAATAACTGGAAAAAGAAGGCACACATACCTGCTTGCAAAGAAAAGCCTGTTTGTGCTGCGAGCACACTGGAGGAAATTGTTGAGGAACAGTTCATCCATGTAAAAATACGACCGGCACGAGGCTGCCAAGGGTAGTTAGGGCTGAGCGGATTGGTCTTCTAAATGCAGGTCCGACAAATTATTGCTGTCTAGGGGCAGCTTTCAGTTATGCACAGCATTTTTTCTTCCATAATTTATAAAACTTATGGACAGCAGGATACAGGCAAATGGCTCACTGGGGTCCCAGTTACTCCTTCCTCTTTCAAATTCTTTGGCCTCCTTGTGGAAATGCCCTTGCTATCGCTGTGTTTATCTTTAGACTTGGAGCAGTTCCTCTGGCTGGGCTGGGCTGGCGGAAGAGTCCCTTTTTTGCAAGAGAATTCACCTTTATATTCCCTTATTTTCCTCTTTAGTAATAGTGAGTACAAACAGTAACTTGTTCTGGTGGATTTTATGCCTTTAGTTAGTAGGAACATGTCATAAATTTGTCAGACTGTTTGGAAGTGATGTTTCAATGATCTTCTCTCACTTCCCAGATAACACAGCACTCATTCCTGCAACACGCCCATAACTACTGCTGTCACAGTAGTTTCTTCAAATATGACCAAAATGTGAGAACTTCAAAAGGCAGCAAGTGCTCCAAAATGTCCACACAGTCAATTTCAAATAAATGTTCCAAGTTTCAAGATTAAGAATCCATATTTCTATTGATGTTCTAATTGTAAGGCACCTCAAATAAAAGGAAAAGCTGTGCTGTCACCCTTCTGCTTGCTTAATTTCTGTTTTATAGAGAAAAATGGTTTACAGCCATGGGTTAAGAGTCAGGACTCCTGGGTTCTTTTCCCAACTTAGCTACTGACTCATATTATGTTTGGCAAGTAATTTAACATCTTTGCTTGACTTTCTCCTCCATAAGAGAGATGTAATAATACTTCAGCAGCTTAATTAACTAAACCTTGCAAAGCACTTTGTGATCTTTGGACGAAATTGTTCCAAATGGTGTTAGAATGTTGAAATGGTAGAAACAAGACAGCAAAGCACAGAATTTACAAGCTGGTGTGGCAAGACAGTCTGGTGAAGGTGCTGAGGATTCTTGGGAGGAAGGAGCTTGAAAAGTTCACCTCTGCTCCCAAGGAATACTTGCCCTGGTGGGTAATGCATGTCATATTTTTGGAGGTAGGAGAAAGATGTTTAGGCAGCTTAGAATAGTAGGGCTGAATCTCATGGCCTTCATTTCAGGTTCAAAGCAAGAAGAAACAGTTCAGTAGAGGAAGAGTAGGGCAACTCTCCGTGCCTTGGTTGTTCATTTTGCAAAAAAATCTTTGGGAAAACTGCTGTCCTTTTCCATTTTTTCAGCTCGCTGAAGTGGATGGAGCAGTTTATGCATATCTAACAGGTCTCTGTTCCCACAGGGAGTACAGGTGGTTCCAGTGCATCCTTCAAACAAAGGTGCTGGGTGGAAACAAGGGTGCTGGGGCTCATTGCCAGCCCATAAACCATTCCCACTGTGTATTTTGTTAGTCAGAGGACGGCAAAGTTACAAAATGGGCTGTATAGCCTCAGCTCCTCAGCCAGGTCTGTGGGTGATGGATTGCAGATGTAGGAGCTCTTCCCAAGGCACACCCTGTGTGCAGCACGAGGCACTCCAAAGTTAACACCATTTCAAAGAAGTGTCCCATGCTGTGCTGCCCCCTAGTATCCATATTGCCTCGGACTTTGAAAAAAAGAGGAGGCCATGGGGTCTTGTAGCAGTGATTATGTGCTGATGAGAGGTTCCACCACCCCCAGGCAGGACCAGGCCCTACCAGGTGGGCACAGGGGAAAGCAAGTGCATGCCTCCTATGCCTTAAGTTCTAATTTTGACAAGGAATCTGGCTTGCAGCAAGAAGGGAATGAAACAGCCAGGAGGGAATAGCAGGGAGAGGGTAGGAACTGTGAGGCATGTGGTTTCACAGGCTTGCTGGGTGCACAGCCATGGGGTGTTGAAATGTTTAAAGGGATTCAAGATAAATAAATCTCTCTCAGGCCCCACCTTAGCAATGCCTGTTAGCATAACTCAGTGTTGGAGCAGAAAGTAACTCGCTCTTCATGAAGAGTGACTCAAAACGGGTTAATCCATCACTCTGTCTCTCCCCCTGCCCTCACCCTGCTCTGTCTGGGACAGCTTCTAATCAGTGCCTGGGCCCAGACATCGTCTCAGCAGCTGGCCATGACTCCATAATGCAGCAACCCCTCCACCCCCTGCCAAAAGCAAACCCCATCCTTGCTTTAGTGAGTCCAGGAGCCAGCTCCAGACTCTGCACCCCAGCCCTGTGCCCAGAGGGGGCTGTGCTTGGCTGCTGCTCAGCCCTGGAACCTGCCCCTCTAGATTATCCTGATGCCTACCAGCAATGAGAGAGCTGCAGCCTCACCCAGTTTTCCATAGCTGGTGGGGTCTCTCCAATGCAGCAGTTGGACACACTTGGTGCTGGCAGCAAGCCGAGGGGTGGAGGGTAGTTTATTTTCCCACTCCAATCTCTTTTTGGCAGTGTCAGGTGTCCCATAAGCAGAACCATGTATTCTATGTTAGTTTCAAGGCAAAACTGCCTCTTTGGGAATGATTTCTCCAGAACTTGCCCATTTTTCTGTAAAATTGACATGACCCTTTCTGGCCCCCAAGGTGTCATTGCCTCCTGTGAGATGCCCAGCCTGGTTGGAGTAGGGTGGTATGTAAGCAGGGAGGGTCTTCAATGGACAAAAAGACGTGCAAGAAAGTAGAGGACAGGGATGTAACAAGGAGCTGCTGGTTTTATAACTGGTTTTATAACAGGATTTATAACAGTTTTCCATATTCCCTTGCTTGACTCTCTCCTTTGAACAGTGGATGTGAAAGAAGGTACAGTTTTTTATACATGTGATTTGTAAAAGCAGCAAGAAATGCAAAAGATGGGTCACTTGGGCTGTGTAAATGGCAAGGGAGGGAGAGTTGTTATGGGTAAAGTAATGAATTTAAAGCAAATGTTTCTGAAAGCAAAAGGGATTTATTCTCCCTCCTGTGCAACCTGCTTTCACAGGCTCGTCGAGTGCATCTCCCAGAAATATCATTGGAGCACATCTGGTTCTCTCAAACACAGATATTACATGGGTCACAGTGGAGCCAACATGACGTGGGTCTAATGAATTTTCCACCTCTGACTGAGGAAAGCCCATCTTGGCCCATTTCTTGAATGTTCCCACTGAGTCTTTCCTGTAATTTAGGAAGAAATTCAGCAAAAATTTCCAGTCCCCACTTCCATTGGTTGCCACCAGTCTACTTTTCAAAATGATCTGTTTCAGCCATGGACCATCCATACCCTCTGGATATCCTGGTTCATGGTGGATCAGATGTGTGTCACTTGCCTCTTCATGGCAATGCTGTCTCTGCCTTAGGAGAAGGATGCATTTCTCCACCACCCACTGCTCTGCTCCATCACCCTGGAAAATGAAAGGCCATTTTCCTGCATTGTGTGTGGGACTTCCCTGTCCTCCCATGGAATTCAACCTCTGTGCTTTTGGATAATTTTTCACCTCTGGGTCCTTCCCTCCCCTCACTCTGAATGCCACTACATGAGTCATTCCTCAGTTTTCTTGGCAGACAGACCCCTGAGGAGCAACAATTCAGTCTACATTACTGCTGAGTGTGTTGTGTGATTGAAACTGCTGAGAGATTCTCTGCCAGGCAAAAAAGGACAAACAGTCTTCCCCCGAGGATACTTTGCTTCATTAGTAATCTCCCCTCATGGATGGTTTGACTGTGAAACTCTTCCAGCACACATACAAGTTGGACATGGGCTTTAGTGGGCACAACTCAAGTACCATTTCACCTCTGTCCTGCTGGGAAACAGTGTCCCAGGAGAAAATCTTCTCTCTCTGCAAAATACTTGGCAAAGCAACAGAATTTTCTTGGTCTGAGCTCATTGATGGACTTGACTTCTGCGGGATTGTACTGGACTCTCATCTCACTGGGGGCATCCAAAGCCCTATGTTTATCATATGGAGGTGTCAGTTTGATAACTACCAGTGCCATGTGGATAATAACATTTTCATGACGTGACATCTTTTGCTTCATTTTTCTTTTTTTCCTGACACGTTATGTTAACTAAAAGGGAACGACGTAGCCTGTACACACAGTCTGGTGTACAAGCACCTGAACATGTATGTGGGTGCCCCCTTATATTTATATTTTGTACATAAAGGCAAGAAAACTGCCCAACAGTCAAGAAAAGTGGATCTTAAGTGATGATTCCTTCAAGGATGCAATTCCTTCAAGGATTCCTGCAAGGCAGGAGAGAGGAAGAGATGTCCCAGCCCAGGGCTGATCCATGTGCTGTGGGTGGGGAGGGGGATTTGGGCCGACATGTTTGTGTCTGATGCTGGAGGGGTTTGCACTGTGCAGGGAAGACAAATCCCTCTGGCTGATGTCCATGATGCTGGATGAGAGGAGTAAGGAGGAATGATTTCAAGGCATGGTGTGGGACATCTTCTCTGCCATACACTCAGTGACCTTACTGAGTTTTCTGTGATATTCCTGAGGGCTTGACTTGGTGTCCAAGAGGGATTTATAATCATTCACAAAGGATATCTCAAGAGTTACTTTTAAAAAATTTAATTCAACTCAATTTCACAGAGCCAGGGCTTGTAATGAGGCCCCTTAACCAGTGCCACACATTGGGAGTCGTCCTTCTTGCCTCAGTGGAGTTAATTAATTCAGTCTCATACACAGATTTTAACCAAAGGCCTCCTTATGTGCTAGGAAGAGTCCTATTGCTTTTAAAGGGAAGTTCACAGACAATGAGAACCACTTGGTGTTTGATGTCCAGCCAAAGTATCTGCCAACAGGATCGTTGCCTAAATTTGCAAATTAAAAGTGCAAGACTTAGAAGGGTGAGTGCTCTGGTCTCCATCTGACCTCTCATGGGCATCGTGTCAATGCTAATTGCAAATAACTTTTGTTCTGTGAGCAGAGTTTACATTTTGTTGGGTCCTATGGTAATATTATTTTAAGAAATATCTCGGTGTTCTTGCGCTTTCTCTTGCTCACACAGATCAGATCCAGGTTGGCTTTAGGAAGCTGAATTTTTTTTAAGATAAGGAGGTTTATTTTGGCTTATTCTATGTCCCCACTTATCACTTGGTCTGAGTGCAGAGTGTTGTTTCTGAAGTGGGAGAACATTTCAGGAATGACATGACCATTGTGTCTTCAGTGCCTTGTCTTTTCACACTTGGGTGTTTTTGTTTCTCCACCAAGGCAAAGTAACCATTTCTCACACAAATCAATAGATGTAATGCACATAGGGAAGCTAAAAAAAAAAGCCAGGGCTGTGTCTTTAGCCCTAGATCAGCCAAAATTCTCTCTGATGCCAGTGGGAATTGGACAACATGAAAGGATCACGCATCAATTGAGAAAAAACTGTCAGAAAAAAAATTAAGTCAGTGAACTTCCAGGTAAATGACATCTGAATCCTGGCAGCAAACAAATATGGCACCTGCCTTTAAGAAGACAGTGAAATCAGGTCTTGGCATCTTCTGCGTAATTAGCTTGTTTGTTCTGGGGAAGTGTCCAGACTTCACAGTCTGTTGAAGGAGTTTGTGCAACAACTGGCAGGAAAGTATCCAATGGCTGGCAGAAACATAGGCACTTTAAAACCAGATCATGCCAAAAATAATGTACAATTACCTTCCTGATTTGGTAGAGGCAGTGCATCTAGTGCACCCATGACGTATTTTGGATTTTTCAGGGTATTTGATACTGCATCAAACTAAAAACTGGATAAAAATACCCTTGCCCAGACAATTTATTTTCCAGATCGGAGAGCTGCTGCTGTTGGCGAGCTCCCGTGGGCACAGCAGGGTGCCAAGGAGGTCAGCAGTAGAGGTGACTCCTATTTCAGGTCTTCCAGACCATGCCAGTGCCTGGTCATTTGGGTACTTGCTCCTTTTCTTGGTCCCAGAGAGTATCAGGGAGATCCATGGGCTGTGAGCACCATCTGCAATGCCTGGGGACAGGGAATGGGGCCTCACCAGGGATATCAGATGAGGATCTGGTGACAGGAACTCCCCTGTGGTGGGATGCTGGAATGCTGCAGGTGATAATCAGCAAAATGGCAAAGAGAGGGACGGGTCAAAACTTCCAGCCAAAATCAGAGCAGTGAATGGAGATGGGATGAAATGGGATAGTTCTTTAGGAAGGGAGAACGAGGCCAAGGGACCCTGCAAAATGCACAGTGCTGAGGAACTGGCAGAAAATCTTAAGTGTCAGCTTGTGATGCCAGAAGTGTAGGAGGAAACTGGAGTGGCACTGGAAACAGATCCAAACTAGAGTGGAGAGGAGGAAAACTGTGGCAGCAATGAATGAACAGCTACTCATAAGTAGATTAATTGAGAAAAAAAAAACAGTTCAAAGCAAGTTTGAAAGTTGCAGTAAATAACAAAATAATTACATGTTTAGATTGCTGATTTCAGAAACCCACACCCTGACCCCATATGGAATATTTGAGTCAGTCTTAGCCTATTCAATCATAGAAATGTAGGCATAGAAATTATCAAAAGAAAAATGCTGCAAGGTTTAAAAGCTGATACTTAAGGGGGACTGATATTTGGTACACTTGCAGGAAGAAAAAGCACTTCATATTTTACTACCAATGTGTTCAAGCATTTACACAATGAATAAGGAGGGACATATTCCTGGGAGATGACTGGATAACAGCAGTGGTCAGACACCAGCAAAGCTCGAAACTCCTTGCTGGGAGATGGTTATGAGCTTCATTTCTCATTTGTACCCACCAAGCATTCAACTTCAGACCCAAAATCCTTCTGCTGTTGATGATCTGGATGCAAGTGGGAGCTCAGTCTCAGAAAGCATTTTCCTGCTCTCCATGCAATGCCCAGAGACCTCATGCACAGCCAGGCTGCAGCACACTGCAATTCAAGCTCCCCATTGCTCATGTGCCAAATCACTGAGGGCACAGACCGACTGAATTACTTCAAAATCTGGACAAGTTCCCATATCTCCTCCTGATGACAGACTTGTGCAAGGAGATACTCGGCATGTTAGGAAGTGCAGGCAGATTGTAAGTGGGCAGACCAGGCTGAAGTCATGTAATTCTTGTAAAAATCTCTGCTTCTCCAGCTTCAGTTAAGCTAAGAGCACAACAGTATCTTGACACTGGCTGATACCTGTGTGTAGCATCATCAGACTGCTTTCATAACGGCCTGATTTATTTCAAATTTCAGAGCACTATAAAAAGGCATGTTGAGACTAAACACATTTGTAGAGCTCATTACGGAAAAACAAATATTACTAGGATGGCAAACACAGCCACAGGTCTGTCAGGTCCCGTGCTCTGCAGTGTCTGAAATGTAGTGGGTATTTCCCTTTCTTGGAACAGGGGGTGATTTAATCCTTTCATACTATTTCCGGTAGCAACATCATTATGTGCCAGCTTTTTGGTGGGGACTGCTGTGCACCTAATTCATCCAGCTCACACTGGTGCTGCTGATGACAATCCTTAGCACGGATCTTCCCTGAAGCTGTGTTTGCTTAACCAGTATTTAGTGAACCCTTTGTTTCTAATTTGTCTGTCTGTGTGCCTAATTAGCTCCTTTTGAACTCATCATCCTGCACACCTACTTCTGCAGAATGATCCTGGTAGGTGGAGAAATGCTGCTGTTGAAATTGAGTGAGCTGCGTTGGTGCAAGTGAGGTCAGAATTGGGTGGGATGTGGCAGTGTTGGATATTACTCCTCTTCCCGGAGCCATGTTTTAACACTTACATTATAAGTTGTGCTGCTGAAAAAACAAGAGGCTTTGTCAGTTATTTTTTTTGCATCAAGTCTAGACTTGAACACTCAGACCAGTTATTTCTCTACAAAGAGCTCTCTTTCCAAGATAATATATTCCTCTGCAGTTTTGTATCTTCATTTTTCTGCAGCAAAGGGTGGGTTGGGAACATCCAGTTCGCCATATTCATGATCCACATGAGTAATTGGCAGCAGCTCTGAACATGTGTCCTCATGCATTTATGGGTATTTATGATCTTCCGTACTAGAGAGATGAACATGTTTTGTCTCTGAGGACCCTGCTGAGTCTACTTTCTTTTTAACTTTCCTGTGGGTTTGCTCATTAGTGACAAGTGGTTCATGAGTGCACAGCCAGCCAAATGGGTATAAAGATATCTCAATGTCTCACTGAAAAGATATGCTCAAATGTTATTTCTCCTGGAGGCAAGAACATCAGGCTTGGCAGCTCCTCTGTCCCCATGAGCCTCAGAAACTGCCTTGGGCTTGTGGTTCATTTCTGCAGGTGATGTTACACCACAGCAGCCGAGTTACCCCGACATCTCCAGATCTCACTTCTTGAAGGCATAAGAAAACACCTTTCCTTGTGTGCTAGAGGTAAGCAGGACTCCTGGAAAGGGAGACCTCAGCCTTTAGCCAGAAGATGGCACAATGCAACTGCTGTATGAACCTGGACCATCAGCGAGGGAGCTCTAAGAGTGGAGAGTTGCAAAGAGGAGAGCGGAATGGCCAGGCATTCTCCAAAGGGTGAATGGTGGCTCTCAGGTGATGGCTTCTGTGTTGCTGGTCACTCATCTTTCTTCCTGGGGTCTTCTTGTGCTTCTTCATAAGCATCCAAGCCAGCACTACACTCACCTCTTCCCTCTCCCCATGTGTTCATGTGCATGCACAGGGAGGATATTGCACATTCATCCACGTGCCTGCATGATTTCCATGGGGTTACACCCCCTCCAGCTTGCCTCAACCTGGCAGGAATGCTGGACAGCCAGAAGCCCAGCTGCTTACTGATCCCCACAGCAAATCTCAAACCCTCCAGCAGATGCATGTGAGACTGCGAGAGCTGGTGTATCAGGGACCCTGGACTGTCAGCA
Organism: Cinclus cinclus; assembly: GCF_963662255.1. NCBI lineage: Eukaryota > Metazoa > Chordata > Aves > Passeriformes > Cinclidae > Cinclus > Cinclus cinclus. The sequence goes on from NC_085050.1 coordinate 6,017,380, forward strand.
CCGGCTTGTGGCCCATGGTCCCCCTGCTGCTGTGGTGCACATGTGGCCTTGCTGGCAGAATGGGGTCCCAGGTGCCCAAGGCCACATTCCTCTCCTCTCCTCTCCTCTCCTCTCCTCTCCTCTCCTCTCCTCTCCTCTCCTCTCCTCTCCTCTCCTCTCCTCTCCTCTCCTCTCCTCTCCTCTCCTCTCCTCTCCTCTCCTCTCCTCTCCTCTCCTCTCCTCTCCTCTCCTCTCCTCTCCTCTCCTCTCCTCTCCTCTCCTCTCCTCTCCTCTCCTCTCCTCTCCTCTCCTCTCCTCTCCTCTCCTCTCCTCTCCTCTCCTCTCCTCTCCTCTCCTCTCCTCTCCTCTCCTCTCCTCTCCTCTCCTCTCCTCTCCCTCTTCTTTTTCTGCCCCTCTTCACATGACTCCCATGGACTCCCAGCATAGCTGTGGAAAAAAAGTGCCTGTCTTAATTTTGTACTGAAAGGGCTGGCAGTGATCTTCAGCAGCCAGGGAGTGGCTTGGGATGGGTAACCTTGCTGAAAGGTGGTGAAGGAGACCCAGGCAGTTCCATGGCCAAAGATAACTCACTTGCTCTTGAGTGCTCCCATGGCCGTGTCAGACTGCCCTTAGAAAGGCTGAAAGACTGAAGTTCCTTTTACAAATGGGAAACTGAGGCTCATAACAAAACATGGGGCTGGGCATGCAGAAAATGAGTGAGCCAGGAGCTGGAGTCCTCCCTCTGTTCCTCGAGCAGCCTGTGACCACAGACAAGCGTGTAACTGTCTTGTGGCAAACACAGCTACCCTTCTTGTGCCTCTGACCAAATTCTTGGGCACATGGTATTGCTTGAGCAGTCAGGACATGTAAAGCCTCTGAGAGTCTTGAATGAACAGGCCCCTAGGAGTGTGAAGAGTTGTGGCGCTCAGGATGGATTATTTTAAAGGCAGGGCACAATTAGTGTAGTTGATGATGATGGTCTCAGAGGCAGTAGCATAATGACAGACCCTAGAGACAGCTGCACCAGGGTGAATGAGTGAGCAAAGGCTAGATATGCCTATAATTTCCTATAGCTCCTTTTCTTTTAGCTCAGGACTGACATCAAGGTTGCACTTCAGTACCACCATAAGAGATATTTTGTGTCTGTCTTCAAGGACAGAACTGATTCCCAAGGTTTCTGATTGCCACTGATGCTTTAATTTCACTTTGGCATCATACTCAAACACAAACCCTTTGCCTATCTAGTGAGATTCAAGTCCAAGAAAACTGTGGTGGCAAAACAAGCTTAAAAAATAATAAAAATTACTTGCTGGCATTTTTTTTCTTGTATTGGTGAAATTTGTTCTTTGGTGTGCTTGATAATATTTGCATTAAATTATCCTCCTCTGAACAGAAATTATTGGGACTAATTTAGATTTCAGGGCATAAATCCAAACTTAGAAGACTATAATAACGTGGCAGCTTTTTGCCATTGAATTACATGTTAAGTATCTTACAGTAGAACTGTAATTACATGCTCACTCTGAGCATTGACAAGTAAACAGGATTATAACAGTCTCTGGAACCAATGTTTGCATGAATACTTCAAGAGAAAAGAGATACTTGAGGACACATATGGGGTTTATTTTCTGGCTGAAAGCATATAATTGTTATTTATTATTCACACACTACTGCTGTACATGGCAGAACAGAGGCTGTGCAGCACTTACTAGCTAAGAGGGAGAAATGGATAAAGAAAGAATAAACAAAAGTAAGTCTTGGCATTTTCAATGTTTCCTTTGGCTTTGAAGGGAAGGGAGGGATAATCAGACATTGACAGGAATTGAGGTGGCTCTGGAAAGCACAATGGAGACGTGCCTGCACAGAGTCTGCACCGAGCTACACCAGCGCTCCCATGATCATCAGTACTCATCTCATCATGTGTAGAAGACTCTCTGGAACTTCTAACCTGTTTTTCCTTTTGCTCACTAGCACTTCTGGGTGTCAGAGGACTTATTCCCATGTGGGACCTTGCCAATAACTTTTGATGTGGCCTTGGAAATCACATAATACAGCTCCCATGGTATCAGATGTGAGAAGCAAAGTGGTGGCATAAAGCCTCTGATGAAGCTCAGATGGGTGTCCCTGCACCACAAAGAGAGCTCAGCAGCAGAGGAATAAACCACCCTTCTGTGGGCCACCCATAACTGAGACTCAGAGGCATTTATTTCTCCCTTTCTCTTTTGTCTTAATTCCATGGTGAGGAAGGGGAATGTTTAGCCATGGGTAGTTCCTTATAGCCTAGAATACCATGTAATTTCCTGGGCTACCTTCAGGACAAACTGGGAGGAAGAAATAAATAAAAACAAAGCTGAGAAGTGTTTGCAAAGCTTTTCTAAACACAGTACAAGCTGACGTGAGTTGATGAGGACATGTCAGGACAATGGGAGGGGAAGAGGAAGATGCTGGGAGTGCCACGTGCTTATGTAGGTACTTGGATCAGGCACTAGAAACCATTGTGTCCCACAGTGTCTCTGTGAGATTGTCTGTCTCCAACAGGCTGAATGACAGCTCCAGGCCCAAGTGTTCCTGAGCTGTGGAAGAGACTTGGACCCAGAGTTGAATTCTGTGGCTGCAGCTTATCTCTGACCAACTGTTTGTCAGCGTTAGCCCACGTGCCCAGTTTGCTCTTCGTGCAAACTTTGCTTGTTAGGGGACGATGGTGTCAGCCACTTGCCCTACACCTTTCACACCATGTGTTCCTGCACTCTGTGGTGGCATCTGGGGCTTCAGGCAGGCATTCTCACTTGCAGCTCACAACAGCATGAATTGCTGTAAATCAGGAGCCTGCATGTGATTGACATCTGAAGTGGCAGTGAGAGGAAAAGCATTGGGATCAGGCTTATCCATGCTCTGTGCTGCAGCTTGGGTATATCCTGGGTGGCAAACCCTCCTCCACTGAAAACCTGTGTTGTCCAACTTACCCAAGCACATGGTTCACTGTTCTGATGCCTAGGACTCAATTACTAAATGGCAAACAAATGAAATACACATTTCCAGGCCTGGGGACAACCTCTCTACCAAAGTTCTTCACTATAATCAACTGCAATTCTGCCTTCAAAGGGACTTGTCAGATGGCACTGGGATAACACTTTTGAGTTTTGTGTCACTCTGAGTGGCCCACAAGGCTTTATTTAGATCTCATAAACAAGCTTCAACTGCTAAGTCACAGCACACCTCTGAGAGCTGTGCAAAAAGTAGCTACTAATAACTAAGATGTTCTTGCACATGCCAGACTGAACTTCTTGGGCTGTATCTTTGGAAGAGCATTTTTAAGAAAAGTAGTTGTACAAGGATACAAGTGCTAGCAATAATATTTCTATACTCAAATAGAAGGGTCTTCTTATTTTCTTATTATAGACACTATCCCAAATGCTCACCTGTTCCACATTCTCTTTATAAGCCATTTTTCACAGACAAATGTGCTGTCTTTGTGTTTGTGCTGAAGGATGTTGCTGTTTTTCTGGACTCCTGAGTTTCAAGCCATGCAGCCCTGCTTCCTGCACTCAAATTTCCTCCAGCCCATCTTGAAGCAACTTTCAGAGGGCTTCTCATGAGGCACAGCTTGTGTGCTTCTTGGAGATGGTGCCAACAGGAGTGTTCCCTGCAACTTCGCTGCGAAAACACACTGGGAGTAAATCTTGGCCAGGTGAAAGCAAAGAGTCACTCTAGGACTGGTTGTAAGGAACTTTAAGCTGATGAAAGCAGAAACTCTGGCAGGCCACTGCCTGCACTAATGCACATCTGCCCCATGCACAGGGGTTCAGAGAGCTGAGTGTCCTGCCAGAGCACTGGTATGGCTCTTCCCCCCAGGAGTCATGGTCAGGGATTTGGAAAAACTGACCTGCAGTTTTAATTATCTCTTTGCTTTTGAATCTTTTCTGAACTGGTCCCTGAGGAGCCTTTAATGCAGATGACTTTGGTGTCCATAACCCAAGCCCCTCATGTTGGTGCTGGATCACACAACAGCAGAGTCACACCTACTCCACTTTGTTGGAAAACACGGTTGAGTTCAGGCACCTTGGATTATTCAGATTGATCATCCTGCTAATTCTGCCCGGCCTTGAAATGTATTCACTTTTTCCCTAATGCCTGTCCTGGATTTCCTTGTCTGAGGCTCAGGATGTTGTATTCCTTGAAGAATTCTTTTGCACTGTATAACTTTACAATATGTGGAATTCCTTCTCTCCATTTATTCACTCTAAGTGCTGTTCTCAAGTAGGGATGGTTGTGTCTGTAATCTGGGTATCTCAATTTATGGCCACATCAGGACTCTGAAATGTTCAAACATTCTTACCCTTTTCATAATACCAAATGATTTATGAAGAAGACATTTAGAGCCTGGTTAGAAAAATGCCTGCATAAAGTTGTGTATTTTTAGCCTTCCTGCATTTGTATGTCTTTCAGCTGAAATGATGATCCCTATTCCCTTGTTAGCAGAGGAGAGGCAATACATCCATAAAGCTGAGCCAACATATAACAATGTTGTATATTGTCAAAACTCTTCATTAAAGCCCTGTCACTAAAGTCACTGTAGAAATGAGGAAGAGAACTTCATTTTTGGCTCCCAGATTCACTGTCCCATTTTCCCATGGGAAGGACCCTCACACCTTTAAAGTGCTGAGAATTTCCTCTGCAGCTGATGAGAAACAAATGTCCCCACGTCATGCACAATGTGCTTTTTCTAATGCCACTGCATGAAAATGTGGATGTCAGCTCTGAAATGTGACTCCACATATGCTTTACCCCACTTGGATATTTAATGCTCGTATGAGCAGCATGAAAGTTGATGTTGATTTTTTTTCTCCTGCTCTCTGCAGGCCAATGCAGGGCTGGAGACAGACCAGGATCCACCATGGATTATACAGGAGTGAACACAGTCAGAATCAGCCACTGGATTGCAAACAAATGTTTTTTCTTATTTTGGTCCTGGAGAGGTGAATGGCCCGTTTCTCTTGCAGTGCTCCTGGAGTACAAATTCCTGGTGAGCGAGGCTGGGAATGCATAGATCTTTTTTATCAGCAGCTTCTCAGCTTTTTGCTGGGGGTAAAACTGCCTGTGATGAAAGGCAAATCAATTGACTTTACAGCTGAGCTGATGGATGATGTCAGCTCACCATACCTAAAGTTGGAAACTTCATGCTCAGGCTTCCAGGGAGTATTGAATCCTCCCAGGCCTCTCTCCAGCCTCAGGACACTGTGCTGCTGGCTTGGACAGAAGCTGCTGGCTACTCCTGTAGGATTCCCTGTGCTAGGAAAGTCCCTTACTGCCTTCAAATATCAAACATGCTCCTGGCTTTGCCAGAGAAGTGTGAAAGGAAAAGGGGAGTTGAAGTTGAGAACTCAACCTGCCGCTCCAGGTTGAGCTGCAGGGCTGGCAGTGAGGAAAGAAAATAATATTTCTGCTGCTAAACAGATTCGATCTAGAATCAGTGAGAAACTACATGGAGCTAACCCGGCTTTCTGTACATTCATCTTGGGAAACTTGTGCAGATCATTCAGAAACTGGGTGGTTTCTACCTCAACACAAGCTTGGCTGCTACAGGGAGCTTGCCTCTTTTTTTTTTTTTTTAATTCTTTCTTTTAGACTTCCTTTTTTTTAGGTACTGTTTCTAGTGTGGATTTGTGGACAGCCCCAGAGCATCCTCTGCTCCCCTCTGGGTTTTGTTGGTTCTCTTTCTTGCAGAGACAAATACCATGTGCAGATTTTAGTGAGGGCATTATTTTCTCTTTGATTTACTACGACCAGGAGTTATTCCATTATACCCAGACTTGTCTATTTACTCTTTAAAGCATGTTCCTTTTATTTACTCCTCCAGAGCTGCCTGTTTAATCCAATCTCTTTTCCACTGAATTACACTAGCACAATAACATAGGCCAAACAGGTTCAGCCTGGGTCATGGGTGGCAGAGTAAGGGGCTATATTCTCACCAGATAATAACTGTACTGTTAAAAGAAAATTTCTATTTCCAGGGGTCAGTGAGATTTATAGTTAAAAAGGGAGTTTCTATTCCCAGTATTTGTAGTGGTTCTGCAGCACCTATCCCTGTAAAAACAAATTAAATGATCTAAAACTGAGAGTGGAGTCTGGCTCATTTTTGCAGGAAGCCTGATTTGACAAAAGCTCTGACAAATGGGTAATGCCTGGTCAGCCAGATATAGGACTCCATGGAGCAGGCAAGCTCCAAAGCCCCACCAAAGCTCCACACCCAAACCCTGGGATGACATTAATCTGTTGGAACTCACAGTTGTGTAGAACATGGATAAAAGCACCCCAGTGAGCAGACCTTGGAGTCAGAGTCAGCACTGCAGTGTTCTGCCTTGTGTCCCAACATCTCTCTTCCCTCTGGCCTTGGGTTACAAACTCTCTGACAGGTGAGGACATCCTTTTATGTATTTATGTTACCTTTTGCTCTCTCACTATTGCATTACATCTGCCTTGCCATGCAAGACTTTTATATTTATTATTCTTTTTGAGTAGCAGATTTTTTTTTTGTCCTTCATTATTAACACTATATCTTAATAGCTCTCTCAAGTAAACAGACACCTGCACTTTACAGAAACATGAGAAGATAAGTCTTCTGGCCCATGGAGGGTAACTTCTTATTTATTTCTATCATATATGATTTACTATACAGCCATTTTTCTCATGAGATATGTTGGCACCTTCTCACTGCCCTGTATACATCTGCTGCTCACCAGGAGACCAGCCAGCCCTACTCTGCTCCTGTTATTTTGGAAACCCAGAGCTGTGAGTTTCATAAAGGCTGGGTTAAGTAAGCAACAGATTTATCTTTGTTGAAAGATAAAAGTGTTTGGCAGCAAACGTTGGCAGCTCCTTGCATATTTCCAAGGCTCCTTAGCTTGCTCTCTGCTCTTCCCTTCACTGGGGATGGCTGAGGGGGCTGCTGCCCAGACCAAGGGGCAGCCAGGTCTGAGCAGACTTGGTGGGGTTAATATTTAACCCTCCTTGTGCCTGAGGAGGGTGGACCAGATGTGTCCCAGGTGCTGTCTGTTGCATCATGCCACGGTGGATTTTGTATCCATCCTCCTTGGGCTGTGACAAGCAGGCAGAGCTCCTCAGGTCCATCAAGGTTTGTCCTCCTGGTGTGAGAGTCCTCCCCCAGCCCTGCCCTGCACACCCCAAGAGCTGTTGGATGAATCCACGGGCACAGCACCAGGACAAGGTCTGATGAACATTTGAGCAACTGCAGAGCCAAGAAGTCCCCTCTGAGTTCAGGGTTTCCCCCACGAGCTGCTCATCCCCCATCAGGAATAAAACCAGGGCTGAGCCATTGTGGTGGTGTGACTGCATGGGCTGAGGGCTGTCCACAAGCTTCAGAAAAATTGCATCTCCGAGAGGAATGTCCTAGACTGAAAGCATTGAGGTGATGATTTCATCTTCCCTGCAAACTCGATTTCTGTACCACAGCAGCCTTGGCTGGATCTCTGTTTGAGGGAATCAAGGAGAGTTTTTCAGACAAACCCAGGGCAAAACACATCTCCTGCCAGTCCAGGCAGGCTGGAACAAGACGCTCACTGGGGAGAAGACAGCACAGTTCCCCCACCCCACTTCTCAGCAAGCATCCCATTCCAGTGTCTCCTATTGTTTCTATTTGCACACAGACAGAAATTTCCTATGAGGATCATTTCCGTGTGGTTTTTACACATGAGAGTAAACAAGACATAGCTGTTGACTGTACAGTTAACATATTTTTGGTGGTGTTCCCATCCAGAAAATGCAGCTGCATTGTATTCCTGATAGAGTGGAACTAAAGTTCGGCTTCAGCAAGAATGTTAATAAGTGAAAGACATTTCAAATAACACTGATTGAGGCAAAGCATCAGTCCCTCTTGACCCCCCCCCTCCCCCAAGCTTAATTTTTTTGCAGTGTTTTGAGAACTCTGATATCTGACCTGTAAATCAGCAAATTTCTGCTCCTGGTTACACTTCTATGAATCTGAAATGGCTTTATTGGTTTCAGGGGGTTTGTTTGAGCCAGCACCCTAGTCACTGAGAGCAGAGGCTGTGCTGCTGCTTTACTGAAGGTTTGTCCTTCAGATAATTTGGTTTCTCTTTGTTATGAAGAGCCAGCCAGAAAAGGGGGAGGTTGTGGTTGTACCACCTAAACTTAGTCAGTGCCCCTGACATGATGCATGTGTCTCTTGCCTAATCTGCCATTGCTGACAATTAAAATACAAACATATAGTCATATTTTTGGATGAAACTCTACAAACATTTCAAAACAGTTTATGCATGCAGATTTGTATGTTATCAGAGAGCACCACACATGCACATGGAATTTATGGAAAATGCTGAGAGATTTGAAAGGAAATAGTTTGGGAAGTTGTCTTATTTTTTGAACATAAATCCCGAAACAGTTTCCCTTAACATTCCTCACGTCTGTTCAGCAATTAATACTTGACATTTCTGTTTTCATTCTGTCTGTTGATACTGGGCTTTTTTCTTTTTTCTTGGTTGTTTTTCACAACTCTTCTTTCATGTTTACTACATTTGTTGGCTAAACCCAGCATCAACATGTACAAATTTTCTTGAACAGAGGGATGATGTGAGGAAGCAGTTAGAGGAGATTTAGGCCTTCAAAACTGTGGTCTCCTCCTAGATTGAGATATTTAGATTCAGGGGTTGAATATTCAGTCTTCAGCTCAGCCTACCTGGGCTGAATAGTGGCTGCTCATATGAGTCTGTTGGTTTGATCAGGTTTTTTTTCTCACTTAGAATGATTCCAATGGCTCCAGTGGGATTATTCTTGTTCTAGCCAGATGTAGAAGGAAAGCAAAATCAAATCCTTCATACATCAGTGTCAGACTGACTCCAAGAAACCAGTGTTGAGTGATAAAAAGGATAAGGGGCCTGAGGAAGGATGTGTTTATGGAGAACATTTGGAAACTTTAACTACTTGTAGTTTGAACAACCGCAGAGTTACAGAACTGCCTGCAAATATTTTAGAGTGGAAAGAAGTACAGAGTGATGCAAAGGGATATGAAAAAGAGGAATGAGATGCAATTAACAAAAGGAGGAGTATAACTCTTAAACAAATGGCAGCCTAGTCTGCCATAAGCTTTTTGTACCATATAGTTCACCTTGAACAGGTGAGCACCTTCCAGGAGTGTGCAATGGTGCTCAGATGTGGTTTATTCCTGTGATCATTGTGTAGCTGTTGTGTAGAAGGGAATCAGATTTTATTGGAGATTTAGTATCTTTTTTTTGATCTACTGAGAGAATTCAGAAAAAGCAGATGAAGTCTGGGCCTGTGTGTTTAAAACCTGTGTGTTCTTCCATCAAGACTGCTTGATCTAAACCCCTTCCTTTTTCTTACTTTCCTGCAAGTAAGGAGAATTTTGCACAGATTGTAGTGTTTTATTATACTAGGACCTTCTTATATACCCTTTTGGAGCAGAGAAGGTTGTTTGAAGCTGTCTCCCAGGGAATATTGGTCTGTACTTCGTGGTGCTGCTCTGGGATGCTGTTTCTCCTGCACAAGTGAGCTTTGCCTTCAGGAGGAAAGCTCAGCTTAGCCTGGACCAAGGTGTTTTCTTCTGCTGTCACCCACCTTGGAGACATCAGCTAAGCAGCTGAGTAGTGTGTCCTAGACACCATGACCTTGAAATTCAGTTGGCAGCTGCTGGGAAGACAGCTTGAGGGACTCACACTTCCAGTAAGATGTATCCTCCTGGGCTGGGCTGGGCTGGACTGGCATTCCCCAAGCACCTCTTGGACTCTGCTCAGGGCTGCCACGTTTCCCCAGTGCCAGGGAGCGCTGACGCAGCGTGCCTAACCTGGCCAAGAGAGATAGGGCCTCCTGCCCAGCTGGGAATGGTGGAAATGATTTCCTGCAGATGCCGTCATGTGCAAATTTAGCACCAGTGAGGAATCCAAGCACATTCTCCAGGCACAGTGAGCTGTGTATGCGACCAGTCCTCTGTGAAGAGGTTGGGAACTCTCTCCTGGTGGTTCTTCAATCCAACACAGAGACCACAAGGTAGCAGAGGGATCATTTGTGCCTGTGGAAACCATGAAAGCTCTGGTACAATGGCCACGGGAAAGTGAGGCCTTCCAGCATTCTGCACAGGTCCCAAGGTTTGGATGATAGGACATCTAGCCCTGTTACCATCATTTTCCTCTGTCTGACACTGGCATTCATGCTTCATGTATAAAAGTGAACCATATGCATATGAAGAACCATTTGTTTCTTTGCAACACTGCTTAGAGCAAAGCTACTCCAGGGTACTAAATGTATATTTACACAACATAGATTTCAGTACTGAATCACCCTGTTAGATCTTTCTATCTGCCTGTTCATCCCCTCTGAATATTATCTAGGTAATAGCTAGGTCTCAGTTACCACATATAGGGGAGATAGTGATTCTGCTCTCATACAACACTGCTTTCTCTGAAAAACACCATTTCAGCTTTAACTATAGACTCAAATGGAGCAGCACAGTCAATGGTATTGTGCAAATGGAAAAGTGTGTTTTGTGCTTCTTGTGTTCCCAGCTGTGACATTTTCTGTGCTGCCCTGCCACATGCCAAATGCTTTATCAGAACTGATCCACGCAGGGAAACCTGCCCTCTGCCCCATCAATCACATTACTTACCTTTCCCTGCATCCAGAGCAACCCCCTTTCTGCAGGCATCTGGGAGGGATGCTCAGGTTGACCCCACGTGGCTGAGTAACCAGAGGAGGGCTGCATGGACGAGGTGGCAGGTGGAGGGAATGTGCTAATCCTGGTCATGCCCTTCCATCACCTTCACGTGCTCCGTCAGCTGCGCGGAGCCACCCAGCCCTGCATGCCCTCTGCCCCGGTGGCATGTCCCCATGTCCCCATGTCCCCATGTACCCATGGACCCGTGCCACGGGGCCCCGTGCTCCTCGGGCAAGGCACTGCTGCCAGCATAAGTCCCTTGGATCGCCGTGGAGTGCTGGGTATCACGGGGAATCCGGCTGCGTGGCTGCCACCTGCAGTTGGGAAAAAAAAAAATAAAAAAAAGAAAAATCACTGGAACAGGTTAGGAATTACAGTCTGGAGGTGCTGTGTCTCCTGGGTCACCTGCATGGGAAAAGAAAAGGCTGAACAATCAAGTTGGAAGGGAGAAAATGCGGGGCAATGGAGTTCTGTGATAGTGGAGGTGAGCAGCTCCTGTGAGAAAAGAGGCAAAAAAGCTGGAAAAAGTCCAGTTTGTGGTTTTGGAGACATAAGGAAAGTCACTCTGGGGGATGGATGTTCACTAGACCATCACAGCTATGCGAAATTTGAAAAGCCATGGTCCGGAGACAGGGCTTTGGGGACAACTGGGATACAAATGCACTGTTAGGCTGCTTCTCAGGCCATGTGGAAACACGTATTTCGTTGCTTAGCATTAATTTTTGTTTGTCAGCTCCAGAAAGCTGCTTTCCCACAGCCTTGTCTCAGGACTGTGAGGTGCAGGAGCAAACTGGGGCCGTTGACTTTCAGACTACTCAATCATCCTGCAAATTACAGCCAGCCCAGAAGAAAAACACAGCTCTGCATGTTTCCTTTTTTAGGTAGAAGTGTTGGGAAAACAACATGAGATTTCGTTTCTGATAAAGTAGGAGCTGTTTCAGGAATATTAATTATTTTTCTTCTATCAATATTTTACATTTATTCCTCAGCTATGGTGTTGGGATTGAGATGGGTGAAGCCTACAGCATGGTTTCAGACTTTCTTTCAGGCACTCATAAGCCCATGAAAAAAAAAATAGTGCTGACATTTTGATGTCAGAAAGTTTTATTTTTCAGTTGCTTTAGCCTGGTGTATGGAAGTTGTGGGCTCCATTCCCTGCTCCATGTAATCCCTTTGCAACATCACTTGGAATCAGATTCTTATAAAGCTTCTGTATGTCTGAGGAAGGAGCTTAAAGGGCATCTGAAAGTGTTGAGGCACCTGAATAATTTTTAACTTCTTGTGTACCACCTCTGTAATCCTCCATCTCCCAGAACTTCACACTGGTGGAAAGCTGCAGGAGAGATATTGTTGCTTTACTGCAAGGAGAAATTCTCAGTCTGGGAGATGTTGGCGCCTCCAAAAGCACACATGTGATTTTCAATAAGGAAGTGAGGATGGAAGGAGTGGATCCACCAGACGAGTTTTATCCTCTATGTCCAACCTGAGCTGGGTGCTCAGTGATGGGCTTTGGCACAGGTCTTTTCTTCCACAGCTGGAAGACCCAGAGAGAGCTCACCCAAGTCTAGACAGTCTGAGACAAGATAGTCGTGGTGTATCTGGGATGTAAGCCTTGGTCTCTGCGCGTGACTCAAAAAACAAGATGAGGAGCAGGAGCTCAGTCAGGTCCCTCCAGTCTGGTGGGAAATCTGCCCATGAACCAATGTCCTACATCTTCACCAGAACTGAGGCTGCTTTGGACTTTAGTCTGCACGGAAACAGGTTGTGTAGACAGTTTTAGGGCTGGATCACCTGTGTGGTGATGTCCTTGGGACAAAGACCTTGACTCCTTTGGGGTGCAATGGCTGGAAAATGTTACAAAGATGTGTTTTATACATCACCCCCTGAGATGCAGCATGAAGCTGAGTTCTCATTCTGGTGCAAGTCAGAGTGATTTTATCAGAAGGAACGGCATGAACATGACCATGTAGGTTAGGTCCTGAAGGTTTCCCTCAGTCAACACTGTTTTTGAACTCAATGAGGCTGAAGTTATTGCCTGATACGAGGAGGAGGACTCCATCTGGAATTTCTCAGCTGAATTCACTTTAATGATAAAAATGATGGTATAAATATGTCAAATGCAAAAACAATGTTGTCAGCCACTTTGTTTCTGACTCAAGGGGTTTATATGTTTAGTCTTACATGTTTTTCACATTGATTTTGTGTATCAAGATTTAATGTTGTCAGGAACCACTCAGTAAAAATATTTAGTAATAACAATAAAAATACAGGGTGTGATTTCATAATACTAACAAAATGAAGAAGATAGATGCTCAAACTAATTCTTGGCTGGGGTTTAGGCATTTTCCTGGTGTCTATCACATTGAACTAGTATTGAGACAACTTTGTTTTCAAGGAGGTCTTCATGCTGCAGCATATCAAGTAAGAGATCTAAGAAACTACAACATCAACAGTAATGATGTTTCTTTTGAGGCACAAAAAGTTTAGCCATTGAGGCAGTATTTTTTCTCGTCGTTTGTTTAGTCTGTTTGGTGAATTCTGCCAGGTTGGTTTTGATCCTGCGTGAAGAGCGATTTGCTCTAAGAGCGGATGCATCAGCCCAGTCATGTTTGAAAGTAAATAATAAATAATTGTAACAGTTAATATAAGGAACCGACATCTCCACAGTTCATTTTCCACTTGGTTTAGTTTAGTTCAGGCCAGCTTCTTTCTGGCATCATTTGCACCCACGCCGAGAGATCAAAACGGGGCAGCCGTCCCCCGTCTCTCCCCCACTGCTGGGGCTCTCTCTCGGCCTGGGAAGAGAGCTGCTTTGGCCGGGACGCGTTCTGGGGTGCTGGGGGCTGCGGGCTCGGAGGTCTCCACCGCCGCTGGGCTCGGGGAAGTGCGGGGAAGGGAACGCTCCGGGGCACGGCGAGGGCGGCAGGGCAGCGCCGGGCTCGGGAGCGGCGCCGGGAACCGCGGGACGCGCTCCCCGCTCCCGGCGCACCGAGGGCTCCGCGGCCGCCCGCAAAGGGTTAAGGGGAGCGGGGCCGGCGGAGGGCGGGGGCTGCCGGGGGCTCCCGGGGATTGGTGCGAAGTTTGGAGCGGGGCGGCCCCGCACCGCCCTCCGCGGCGGCTCGGCCCCCACCGCCACAAAGCCCTGCAGGGAAAGTTGCTTTATCGCCGGTTTCTCTCTCCCCGGCTCTCCCCCCCCCCTCCCCTCCCCTTCCCCAGCCCCTTTCCCCTCCTCCCCTTGCTCCTTAAACGGGATTCCGGCTGGGCGAGCCGCCGGACGGCATCACCGGGCATCCCGCGGCGCGGAGCCCCGGAGGCTCTGGCAGGTCCCCGCTGTCCCTCCCCGCACACACACGCTCAGCCCGGCCCGGAAAGCAGGAAAAAAAAAAATTAGAAGGTTTCCCCCTTTTCCTGACCTCCTCGCCCGTGACTCTCGAGTGGAAAAAAATCGCCCGCAGGGGCGAAGTGGGGAGGTTGTTAAAAAGCCGGCGAAGGGGCAGAGCCGCTCCGTGGGGAGGGCACCCCCAGGCATTCCTCGCCACCCCGGGGAGGGGGGGATGAGGTAGAGGCCGGCGGCGGAGCGCCCGCCGGGCGCCGTGGCCGCGGAGGGCATGAGGCGGCGAGCGGCGGGGATGGGCTCCAGAGCGCGGTGTTAGAGCCCGGCAGCGGCCAAGGTAAGTGTCCCCCGCTCCGCCACCCCGGGCCGGGACGCCCCGCCGGGGCCGCGTAGCGCGCAGCTGGGAGCCGCCAGCGCAGCCCCGGGGCGCGGGGCAGCACCAGGTGGCATCGTGTCCCCCCGCGCGTCTCTCCCTTCCGCGACCCCGATTCCCGGCGGTGAATATCCCGTTACCGCCGGCAGCCCAGCTCCGCCGCCCCCCGCTCCCGCTGCCCGCCGCGAACCGCGGGGCGAACGAGGCAGCGGCCGCCTTGGCTTCGCTGGATGCTGTACGCGGGTTGTTGTGTGTCCTGCGGGCACGGGGTGTTTAAAACGGGGAGTTTACAAGGGTGAGGAATCCAGACAGTGTTTAGAGAGTGAGAGTTTTAGGAGGAGAATAGGGTGTAATTAATGTAAACCTGATCTTCCCAGGGTGTGCGTATCGCAGCGAAGGCATCTTCAAGGATCTGGGTAATTAAGTGCGGTTGCTCTTTGGGACGCACCTCTGGAGCCCACGGAAACAAGTGGGGCTGTTGGTGGGGGGAGCGGGGAGTGGAAGAAGAGGAAAGGAGGAATCAGTGCTGTGCAGAGAAGTCTCGGGGTGGAGGAAGGCGTGTACCCAGAGCAGAGCCTGGCTGAGGGGCACTGGAGCAGCAACACAAAGTTTTCTGGGCTGCTGATGGGAGAGGTAACATTCCTCCTCCCCCTTCCACCAAGTTCCTCCGCAAATTGTTAACCTGAAATCCTGTTTTATGGCCACTTGCTAGTGTTTTGTTTGCCTTCCAGACTGGTTCTGTACAGGATACCAAAGAATTATGCATTAACTGTAAACTTAGAGGAGCTTACTGGCCTCAGTGGGTTCTTGATTTATATCAGGCTAAAGCAGAGAGGAGGGCAAAGTTTTACTCACTGAGCACCAAGGAATGAATTACAAGTACGTTCCTCTTTCATTTGCCGTTTCGTCTTGTCAGACTTCTCAGTAGGATTTAAAACTCTGCAAAGTTGAGGGTTGTTTGGGTATTTCCCTCCCAGTAACTATTTTGCTCTCCTTTTTCCTGCCTCCAGGTCTGAGAGGACAGTAGCCTGTGCGAGACGGCGGGATCTGGTTTTCAAAATGGAATTGCAGCTGGCGCTCCTTTTTGCAGGGATAATTGCATTTTCGGACTCGGCGAGAGGTAAGGGGACGGCGCTTGGTGCAATCACCCTGTGACTCTCTCCTTTCCCTCTGCTCCGTGGGTTCCGTAAACACCCGCGGCCCGGAGGAACCCCCCCCAGGGGAGTTGCTGTCAGCAGGGACTTGTCCCCTGCACATTTTTTTATCTGCACAGAGGTGCAGGCTCGTGCCCAAGTGTGGAGCCTCCTTACCTGCGTGGTTCGGGGCCGTCATTCAGGATGGAGCGCGGTCACTGTGGTTTTGCTGAGGTCTGTTAGGCACAGGTGAACTTCCAGGGGCTTTTCTTGTGCCTGTGCAAAAATACACAGAGAGTTTTAAAGAAAAGGAACTGCATTCCTCTGTGGATCAGAAATACCTCTACCATCCTGTAGTCCCTCTGGCTTCTGCCCTGTGTATTCCCACTTACAAACTAAACAAACACATCCATCCATTAACTTCCCCGGTGACAGACAAGTGACAGTTCCCAACAGTGAGAGGGTATTTTAGCACTGAGGCTCCAGCAGTTGATCAGATTTCAATAAACAGGTTAGCCTTCCAGAGGCAAATTGAGATATGCTGACCTGGGAATGATGGAGGTAGGAAAAAAGAAGTTTCTTTATGGGCAAAGTGCTTTTAGCAAAGCTCTGGCATCAGAGTGCAAGGAGTGGTGGTGCTTCCTGCACTTTTGCACGTGTTGTACCTTGGTGGATCCCGTCCTTAGAGAGCCTGAATGGGAATCCAGGCTTCCAGCTCCCCCACCTCTGGTCACAAAGTAAGAGCTGCATTGTTCCACGAAAATGGGGGTACAAGTTTAGGATGCAAATTCCTGACAGAGTTTCATGAATTGTTGTGAGACCTTCAAGCCATACAGCACGATGAGCTTGCGAATTAGAAGGTTTAAACTTGCCCTTCACTTGGGCTGTCCAAAAATAAATCTTGGGGGATGAGGGTGCCAAAGGAGACGGGGAGCATTACTCTGAAACCCCAAGTTTGGTTTAGTGCGCTACATTGTTTTTTTTCTTGTAGGCATTGGCTCTCAAGCAAATATTTTATGGAGGCAAAAGCACTATAAAATGATTTGGCTGGAAGCTGAATGAAAAAGAAAACAGTATATAGGCTGTAATTCCTGCAAGTCTGAATTCCAGGCAAGGCTTACAATGGAGACTCAGTTTAAGTTGTGGGCGATGGGCAGCAGTTTATGAATTAAGATGACTTCATGGATGTATGTTATTGCAATGGACCTGAGAAGTTGGTGGAGTTCCGTAAAAGATCTGAAGTGGGCAGGAGA
Source organism: Cinclus cinclus (assembly GCF_963662255.1). NCBI lineage: Eukaryota > Metazoa > Chordata > Aves > Passeriformes > Cinclidae > Cinclus > Cinclus cinclus. The sequence continues at coordinate 6,034,157 of NC_085050.1, forward strand.
AGACAAAAAGATTCTTGTCTCTGATGTGAGCTGAGTATCGGCTGCCTTACTGGCTGACCCTGTTTAAATTTAGTTTGCAATTGTCTTGCTCATAGGCTATTGTCATGGGAAGTAGTGACAGAAATTTAACAGCAGTAATTTCAGGACACCGTTATTTTTCCTGTGGAAAAGTCATTTTAATATAATTTTGTCAGCATCATATTGGTAATTGGGTTATTTGAACACTTTTCAGAGCTGGAAGAAACCATCCTGTAAGCGTATGGAGAAATGGTTCTGGTAATCTAAAATTATCTGGTATCAGAGGTTAAAAGCCAGGGCCAAACCCATGAGAAGTGTCATTCATTCATGTGCTGATTTAAGAGAGGGAAGGTAGAGAAGAAAAAGGAGACATTGCTGTGAAAACAGACAAAATTCTGACATTTAAATTCTACGTTAGACCTCCTTGAGGAGGAGAACATTTTTTGATAGTGAAGGAGGTAGATGGAAGATCAAACTTGTGAGCAGAGATGAGACACTTCCCAGAACTTTGAAATTTTGTGCTGACAAATATCTCCAATTGTTAGGTGTTTACATTGGGAAAATTTCAGATTCTTGGAAAAATGTGCCAGGCTTTTCATGCGCCTGCAGAGTTTTTCTGAACGCCTCATAGGAGGGCTTTGGCTGCTGGAGATGTGTAAATGTTACCTGCTACAGTTGCTCAGGTTTTATAGGCAGTCCTTCAGCCAAATCTCAGCCTGAGGTCACGAGGCTCTTCTCTGGAGGAAGAAGGGCTCTTTGTTTTGGTCAAACAGCATTTAATGTCGGTGTCCTGATTGCAGTTTAGACGTGAGTGTCCTGAAGTGTGCCAGCACCTCCTGCTCTGAGGCATCAGAAGTTTGAATAGGTGCTTGCTGGCTGGCAGTCAAATGAGGAAGGTGGCTGGGAGGCTCTCTGAGAAAGTGATGTTCCTTCTTTTCTACCAATTTTAGGCAAAAGTAGGTTATGCTGTAATTAGGGTGTTAATTTGGAGCTGACTGAACGCTGTGCCTGTGCTCGGGGTAGGGCTGTGCCGTGGTGCATCCGCACAAGGGGGCAGAGTTAAGTTGCCCACGCGCTCCAGTTTTGATATTTCCTGACAGTTGAATGCTCAGCTGCAATCTTGCATTTGATGTTACATTGTATTATTTTTACATCTTTATTTAGGTGTCACCTTTTAAGGCAAAGGGCCCTGCAGGAATGACTGATTTGATTTATGTGGCAGGTTTTTTTGTTCCCCACCTCTCAGCAAAAAGGGGCATTTTTCCAGGGTCGGATTTTTCCAGAGCCTGCTGGCTCTGTCCCACCAATGCATCTCATCACTGATGTGGAAGACAATGTAAAAAATGGAATATCTAAGTAGACCAAGAAACTCTTGAGGAAAGAGGCAATACTTTTGAAGAATCCAGGCAAAACAGAGAGCAGGTGTGATTTTAGAGGTACAGGTGGTTGAACTGTCTGTGTTGGAAGGGATGAGGGGTCAGATAGCTCTGGCTGTGTTTGTACCAATGTGTTTGAGGTTGAAACTGAAACACTTTGAGTAAGGGCTTGTGTACACCTGAAAATGCACTGGAATAACCCTTCCAATAAACTTAGTCTGGAATAATTCTCGGTGGCCAATCTTATCCAAGGCTAAGGATCTCCTGAAGGGAGCCTGTACCAAAAAAGTCTTCCTCGGGAGCTATTTTGGTAGATATCCAAGCCCCTTCTTTCCCTTGTGGCTCAAGACTAGAATGCCTGTATGCTCAAAACCCACTCTTGGAGAACAAAACCTGTCTGCTGTGGTTTTCTAAGAAGGACTGAGCCTTCCAGCTGACAGCCAAGGCGTGGGGCAGCTGCTTCAGTCTGGTTCCCAGCCGCGATGGACAACGTCTGCTCTGAACCTGGGATAACAGCGCAGGTCCAGTGGCTCACCCCTTGTGTTATTCCATTGTTGCTCTCTCCAAGCAGCCCCATACTGGGCATAAAAGTCTTCAGTGTCCTGCCCTGGCCCTCCTCTGCAGGAATTAATGCCATCTTGGGTCACTAACCTTTAGCGACTATGTCCTGCAGCAATGTAGCTCCTGCCACGCCACACCTCTGGTTGGACACAGGTAATACAATCTGATATTTTCCTGCCTATGTTATCTCAGTGACAGACAACGCAATATTTGTTCCAAATCTGTCAAGTTGCCATCATATTCACGTTGGTGACCGTATATGGTAACATTGGGATGTGTCTGGCTTGGTCCCGTGGCTTAAGCAAGATTTTGTATGGTATGTTTAGAAGTTTTTGGTAAGAGCAGTAACCACTCTCCTGTTAGCAAGTAAACTGATATTCTGCTGGAAACTAATTAGTTTGGATGTTGTTTTCATTTTAGGTGCATTGCGTAGGGAGGGGAAGAACGGGACCTTAATTGCTTTCTGTTCTGGCACTTCTCTGTGCGACCTTGGCTTGCAGACCTGCTTGGTGTCTGCTTTATAGGGAATTTGCTGATTGGGCAAGGGTTTCATGCAGAAATAATGTTATGTGCCATTTTGGTTTGTCTTAATATTGGAGAAAAGAGAATAGGATGCTAGAGGGTTTTTTTATTTCTTGGAAGTTGAGTTCTTCGGTCTGATGAACAGAATTCTCATTCTGTGACTTTGGGGTTTATAAGAGTGAACTTTGTGGTTTATAAGAGTCCTTCAGTAAGCACAGAAAAGATAAATTATGGTAATGTGGGAGAGATGGTTATTGGCTTCTGTTTTACGCCTTTATTCTTGTTAGGTGGTTGTTACCAGATAGAGCGATTAGGTAATTTCTCGCTTGTGAAAGAGAAGCATGTTCAGATCTAACAGCCTGATTCAGATTTTATGGATTCACAGCACATCTTCTGGTGAAGTTTGGGGCATTTTTTGGATCTTGTTATTGGGGAACTTGCTCATGAATAATCTGTCAGCATGACTTGTACCTAGAGTCAACATGACGATCTAAGAAAATCATGGTTATTTTTTTAAAGGCTGGTTCCTCCCTTTTTCTGAGGCTGTTGGTTGCTTTAAATTGTGGCTGAGTTTAAACATAAAATTCAGTGTGTCATACTGGAAAATTAGGGTTGATTTTATTTGTTTTAATTAGGAATATTACATAACTCAGTGAATTGCTCAAATGCATCGAGATTTTTCCCTAAAGTTTTATGACTCTGTTTTCCAAGTCCTTATATTTCTTTGACCTTCATTAAAAGATGCAAGGAGCAAATCAAAATGTGTCTTTTCTGGGATGAACTTGCACACAGCAAAGGCTGGACTCCAAAGCCTGATTCTTAGCCACAGAGACAATTTCGTATGCCATGAGGTGGTGCTTGAGATATTACAGGAAAGTGTTTTTTTCAGGCAAAGAATATCACTCTAAATTGAAAAAGAAGTGACACTTGCTAGCAAGTAGGAACTCCCTGTTCAATATTTGGGGCCATTGGTGCCAATTTATTAACTAAAGCTGAAGTTTTTAATTTGACATGAATTTGCTGATCGAGCTGATCTTTTCCAATATCCTTGCTGATAATTCCTTTTTGAGTGTCTGTCTCACTATGAGTGATGCTGATACATCTGAGCGTAGATCACTCATCATGGAAAAATGTGAGTGCAGTAGAGTCTGCCTGTGCATTTTTGGATTAATTACTGGAAGAGATAAAAATTTCCACTAAAAGAGGAAAATAATGATGCAGACATCCTCTTGTGCCTAGGCTGAATTAAAAAAAAAAAAAAACAACTCAACAACTTTAGTCATAGCCTTATTTATTCAGTGAGATTGGAACTGGTGCAGCTGATTTTCCTAAGATGTGAAGGTCCTACTTGTGTCTGCAGTGTCTTGTAAAACCATGCTGCCAAAAGGATCTGTGCAAATATATCCCAGCAGTAAAGGAGTTGGTGGAAATGCTCTTTTCTCACATTTCTTTCATTATTCTCCTCATTTTGTCTTGTTTCAAGTAATTTGTCTTTCATCTGACCTCTTCCTGTATTTTCTGGTGGGCTGCTCAAGCTAAAATGCATCTGATATTGTTTGGAACATTTAATTTGGATTTCTATTCCTTATCTTGTTCTCTGTAACCAGCCTTTACTTTGAGCATTCTCTAATGATAACGCCCCCATACCTATATAGTTGTGTTCGCCTGTTCTAATCTTTTGCAACAAAGTGAAATGTTTTTGGTCATATAAGGGACTTTTTGAGAGTGGAGCCAGTGTGAATGCCGAAATTGCAAGACCTCTGATGCAAGTCTGTTCAGTCTGCTACTCTTTCATAGCAACTGTGGTACTATGGTAAAAGAAAAATATTTCCAAAAGCAACCTTAATTAATCTAATTGTGCTGTCCTGATGTCGTATGAGATAGGCAGATGCAACCCATGCCAGTTGTGACAGGTTAGGACCTGATTCAGAGCCTCTGAGTGTTGGTGCTGTGACTCCTACTCACTCCCATAGGCTTTGGATCCATCCCTAAAGGATGAGTTTCACAGATTATCTGTGATAGCCACCTCCTGTGTGACAGCAGAGGGGATGTGGGCTAAGTGTGCCACTTGCCTGCTTGACTGCACGGCTTGTACTCACATTTTTTATACTAGAAAAGCACTTTTTGCTGCTGCTGACTTCCAGTTCTGGCTGGTGGGTGGAGTATGTGCTGCAGGGTCTGAAAACGATTTGGGAATTCACTGCTTAAGCTTTGGGTTGCTGCAGAGAGGTTTGTCCCCAAAGATAGAGAGCCATCCTGTGGGCAATGTTCTGGTTGTGGAGGGGCTGAAGACTTGTCTCAGTACTATTTAATGAGTGAGTGTATGCTGTTTGTTGCCAAATCCATTCCCATCTCTGATTTCCCCCCCCCCCCCCCACTTCCCAGTCACTAAACCTAGGCTGTGTGGAGTTTGGTTGGTTGCTCTGATTCCTCAGTGTCCCCTTTGTATCACAGCAGAAACAACATCCTGCAGTGCTGTGAGGAACCTGACGTTGTTATTTCATCCCAGCCACTCCAATTTTCGTGAAGAAATTCAGCCAATAACTCCAGGCTACTTCTTCCATTAAGTGTTCAAACTTAATTTTGAGCTTCACTAAGGAAAGAAGGAAAAATGTAAATTGGGAACAGAGGCTCCTTGGAGCAGGTTAATGTTTCTCAGGATGGCTGCACCTCTGTGCTCAGCTTCTCTACAAGTGTTTTCCAGCTTGATGGGACACAAAATGATTTCTTCTCATATGTGGTAAATTTATTTCATGAGAGATTCACACAATCTTGGGTATCCTGTCAAGTGAGTAGTGCAAGAGGTATCATACCCTAGATGCTACTTGGGTGGGTATTTTAGGAACCATCAGTATTTGTGCCTGTGAGATAAAAACACAGCAACAGCAGACAAATAGGGAAATGTGGACTTAATTTGTGCAATAGGAATTTCAAAAAATTCGTATTCTCCTTGCTGGGTTTGCTCCACACACCCCCCAAATTGATGACTTTAAGACTTAGGTGTTAGTGTGGACTGGCACAACATCTCTGTGGTAACTTTGGGCTTGTTAGCTCTGCCCAGGATACTGGGAGAGGGAAAAAACTGGAGAGGAGCGTGGAGGGAAGTGTGTTAGCTAACGTCCAAGAGAAAATTTAGTCCAGGTTAATTAGTGCACCCATGCTCTTGAGGCCTGCTGGTGCCTGGGAGAGGATCTCGAGCAGGCAGTGTGTGACTCTGAAGGGCATGTTGGGATGCAGCTTTTCCAAGTCTGTGCTGTAGTTCTCTTGTCTCCTGTGTCGTCCCAGGTGCCCCCACGTACAGGTGTGAGACTTGATTGGCTTTTGACCAATATGTGGCTCTGAGTAAAAGCCTTCTAAAAGGGGTGCTTTCATTGTGCTAGCTACTGTTTTAGTATTGCTTTATGTGGATTTTAATCTCCTTTGTTCTAGACAGAAGTGAATGGGGCAAGGCCAAATCAACCACAAAGGAGGGAAAAGGGAAAGCTGTTCAGACTCACCAGTCTCCCAAAGCTGCACAAGCCAAAGTACTGGAGTTAGGCTGCTGTAGATGCTGGAGCACTGTGAACAGGTTCCTTTCTCTCCTCCCTCCTCTCTAGTGGATTTGTGTGGAGTAACAGAAGTTAATTTTCTCGGTGGTTGTTCTCAGATCTGTTAACACAGATCTGTGGCTGATCTGTATCTGCCGGTTAAGCAGTGGCAAGTGCCAGATGAGCAACAGGTGTATGAACTGCGTGTCAAGGATGGAAGAGTTAATGAGTAACAGGATGAACCTCTGAACATTGTGGAATATCTTCCCAGGGATATTTCAGACTCTCCGTGGAAGGAAGGGTGCTGCTTTGTCGTTGTCCACTCAATGTTAAACTGGTGGCTCTAACTCCTGCAGGGTGTGGGTACCCTTCAGAGAGAGGGTGCTGTGAGCCACCTTGCTCAACTTCTGGGTGAATCTAAATCTTCCCTGTTCTTCTGCAAACTAACACAACATTTTGGTGGCAATAACAGTGTCTCTTTATTCAGATGAGTAATATTGAAAGTGTTTAATGTATTTTTGGGCTGTTTGAAATGGAAAAACTGGGGAGGAGTTGACAGCTCCTCTAGCATATGGAGATCAGGCTCCATGCTCTGATAAAGCATTTCATATTTTAATGTTCGGGGTTGGATTACAAAGGTGATAGTCCCTTTAGGTTCAGTGAGTTGTGGTTGAGTAGGTGTGAGTAGGATTTAAATATATAATCCTACCAGAGAGCAGAAACTGGAGCCTTGTAGGACCAGGCTGAGTTTCAGTTCTGTGCAGGGTGGCACCACACCATGGGAGGGTTCATAATGATCTGCAATAGTTAATATAAAACTAGAATAACAGATCAGAGCTGATGAGTATCTTTCCTCCTCCCTGCTATTCCGAACCAATCAGAAATGCAGTATTGCCAGGGCTAATTTCATTACGGGCTAATGAGAGTGAAACTTGCAACTTAATCATGGCCAGGACAGTAAACAGGTGTTTACTTTTGGTTTGATTGACAAGGAATCATAAACCTGTTAGGGAGATATTTGCATATGCAGGGAACTGGCTTTGGACAGATGATTACTAATTAGTGGATTTGTTCTCTGAAGGTGTTTGCCACTGCTCTGAGTGCACAGCTATTGTTTCTGGGATACAAAGGGGTACAAAGAAGTAGTAGAGGCTGGTGAGAGCATTTTGCTCAGGAGCTGCAGAAACCGTAAGGTGGGGATGGGTCAGTGTTTTATCTAGACCAAAGTCCTGCTAGTATTCCTAAGGCATAATGCTTTTCCTGATTTCCTGCCTGCTCAAACAGGAGTAGGCCAGAGGATATGGAGGATTTCAAGCAGCATTTTGTGATGGTGGTGTACACAGGTTTATTCTTGTACTTGGAAATTCATTGGAAACACCAGACTAGTAGTCCTTGTATGCAAATGGTAAAGTAGCCTCTGGATATTTAAACTGAAGTTAAATTCAGGGCTCTCCTTCCCGTGAGTATTCCTGTTTGGAGGAGGATTGTAGATTCACAGGGTTAGGAATCTGTCCCTTACTTTACTATCAGTACCAGAGAAGAAAAGTACTGCAAGGTGCTACTCAAAAGTAGTCATAGTAATAGACCTGCATATTTATAATAATTATGACTATTTATTGAGAGTTTCCAGTACATTAAAAAGAGACCCAAAAAGTGCTGCTCAGCATAGGCAGACTGCCTCTTCTAGATACTGTCAGGAGATAAAGCTTGTCTTTCTGAAGGCCACAGACTAAATGGAGTTCCAAACTTATTTTTCTTTTATCCTAGAAAATCCAATAAATCCAGTAAATTCTTTCAGTGTGGTCTTCCAAGAGTTTTTCAACTTGGTCTGACTCACAGATTATTTGAGTGCCATTATAGACTAGGGGTCAAGCAAGTTAATTCCCAGAAGAGTATGCTGCCCTGTTTTCAAACTGTGCTAATCAGGGTTTTGAGTCAAAGCATGGCAGTTTGCTTAGTGAAATTATTTTCCTGTTAGAAAATCACAAATAGGCTCTGACTATTCGTGTTGGCTTTGGTCACTGGAGCACTCACATCACATACAGTGCAAAGCCCGCAGGGATGCAGTCGCTGTGGATCAGGGCACTGGTGGGGGCTCATTTCCCATTTCACAAGATTGAACTCGTGAAAAGAGGCTGAAACCTTATGAAAGAAAAGAAAGAAATTGTTGCTGTTACATTTCCACCTCCAGCGGGACGGCGGGAGGGCTGTGTGGAGCCTGTCTGAGCTGTAACGTGAATGTCCTTCCCCAGAGGAGACATTTGGTGGAGTTATTTGGTTACCTCTCCCCCTCACCTTTTTGTAATGGACTCTTGTTTACTTTTTCCTCCTCCTTTCCCGAAGCTTATTAGCACTGTTTAGGCAGAGGAAATGAATTAACATAATTTACTGTTGTTTAGAACAAGACACATTCCCTGCATGTATGTATGCACACGCTGGTATTCGCCCTCCCAGCGCTGTGCAGAGGGGTGTGTTTACAGAGTCTGGCTCCATTTAGGGAGAACAATACCCTGATTATAGAGGGCAGCCTTTTTCTTTCCAGAAACCAGAAGGAACCTTCGCTTCAAGCAGCTACTGCCCCTTGAAGGTGCAGGCGTTGTGAGCTGCTGGAAAGGGGGGAATAAATCTGTTGTGGACACAAACCAGCAGCATTGTTCTCCACGGAAGTTGGTTTAGGGCTGGGGGTGAGGAATGGTGTCGGGATAAACCAAATGCCAAGTGTAAGATCTACCGGCGTGCAGCGAGGTGTCATGGCTTCCAGTTTAATTTTCAAATAACAGCTGTGAGACTTCATGGGGAGTTATTTGGTGCTGCTCAAGCTGAGGAGGCTGGGTGGGAAGAAAATGGTAATTGAGTCTCAGAGTAGTTTTGGATGGGCTGAGTTGGGTTGAAAGATGCTGTTATGTGTGAAATGCCAGTCATTTCTAATTGCAGTCATGCACCTGTGCCTGGTAGATAATGCTGGAGCCATGTCATACGGAGCATTTGCTTCACATGATGTTGAGAAAGGTCAAGCACTTGGTTTCTGTCCTGCTGAGTTGGGTCATTAGATGCACAAATAGGACCCCCCTTCCTTTGCCTGACTGCAGCCACTCAGATCCTGGCAGTAAATCCTTCTCAGGTGTGATTTCATGGCAGCTGAAAATGACTGAACTTGACCCCATCACTGGCCTGTCCTTGTCCTCCTTTGCTCCCAGCCTGGTAACTCATTTGTGCCAGGGGAAGAGCTCCTCTGACCTTGCTGTGGATGTTTCATGGAGGAAACTTGGGCAGGAAGCCAACCTGGAAAAAATATGATGGTTTAAATTCTTAGAGGAGCATGGGCTGAGCTTGTGGAATATCACAGTGTCTCCACAGGCACCGAGTCCTTTCTTCCATTCCCGCTTACGGCAGGAAGGCTCAGTACTTTGAAGGACTGGATATTTATGGGTACATTTATAAAATGACTCTTTAGGAATCTCAAATGCATCAAAGTCCACAGGGCAAAATGTAACATAGCCTGGGGGCAGCGAATGTGAAGACTGAAAAGTCGTATTTGGCTCTTGGTTCAGCTCAGGGGTAGTGCATTGCTGGAACTGCTGCACTGAGAGATTGCATCTTTCACACTCTACATCATGACAATTTTCTGTTTGTCTGAATGATCCCTTGAAATTTGGAGGACTTTCTAGGGAAATGGGTGATATCTTCCTTCCTCTGTCTGCTTTTGTCTTCTGAGGCAGAAGGATCATTTTGGTGAAATGAAAAATGGCAAATGAATTCTGTCAGTGTTTGCTGGCCCGCCTGTGGCATTGCCAGCCGCAGGGAAGGAGCTGCTCCATGAGAAGCACGGTGGACAGCAAAGGTGGCAGCAACCAGTGCTTCTGGTGACCAGGTGTTTCCTCTGGTCCAGGCACAGTGTGTGTCCACCCTGGAGCCAAACTGAATGTGGGATGTTACCAAGACATTTATCCTCAAGCTTGGCTTTTTCTCTGCAAAACTTCTGACTACTGATACTGCTTCAGCAGGTTTCAAAAATAAGGCAGAGAAAACAACTTGGGAAAAATACTCCTCGTGGGTGAAAATATTTTTCCAAGGAGGGTAATAGAGCCAGCAGGCTAAACAGGTAATGCTGCAGGGCTGCATCAACAGCACTTTTAGGAGATTTCTGGAAGGGGCTGTTTATGTTGGCCAGTGAGATGTGGTGCAGGAGTTCTCTCCAGGGATGATTGACACATGTCTAACCTTCTGAAACATGACCCAGCACCCTGGAGAAGCTGTGGCTTTTGCCTCTTGATCCAGTTTTTAGTAAAGGGGGAAAGATCCTGGTGTATGTATCAGTATCAATATGAAGGCTGCTGGAATTACTCTGTTTTGGAAGACTAAACTCTGGTACAGCTGTGAAAATTAGAGCCTGGTACTCAATAATAACTCTACCTATTGAAAGAAAAGGATTTTTTTTTTTCTTAAATATGCTTTAAAATCTGCCGAACCTTCTCATACCTGGACAATGGGTCCCTCTTGGGCCATGCAAGAGAGACAGGTGTAGGTTCCCATGCTGGCTCATGGACTGCAAGAAGGACAACAGGAACAGGGCAGTAAGAACCACTCCAGGGTCCATCCCTGGATCTGTGATGGCTTTAGCTGAGAGTGGGAGGGTGTGTGGTGATCTGGGGAAAATGTGAATCTTGGCAACAGTCCCTGATTCAAAATATCTGGGAAACACTGGGAGGTTAAAAATACATCTTTGGGGCTTCTTTCTCCAGAAGGAAAAACAGCATCAGACTTTAACTGAGACAAGTGTTGGAAAGGAAAAAGGCAACAGCTTAGTTATCAGACACTAGCTGAAACAACAGCAGCGAGGAATAACCCTGAATGAATTTTAATGGCATTTTGATTTGTTTCTTTTTCTTCGTGTACTTACAGGTGCTTTCCCTTTTACCTCTGCAAGGGTAAGGCAGATAAAATAAAGTGCAAAATAGCCCCAAACTGAACACCCAGTAAGTTGTCTGATGGAGATGAAAAATGCTGCAATGTAATTGAACAGGTTTTCTGCTGTAATTTACTCAGTGTTAAAACTGACTCAGGGACTTCTGTCTGTGGCATGTGTTGGAGGGTATTTACAAAAAGGTAGAGCTTGAGGGGGACTGCAGCATCTAAGATATTTAATATTGCTCCCGGAGAGCAGGTCAGCAAGTGAGCAGTGGTTTCGGTTGGTACGATCAGCACAGCATAAGGCAAAGTTGTTATCATAGCTGGTGTGGTTTTATTATTTTTTTTTAGATTGGGGTTAGTGCCTGGAAGTCCTCATTGCACCAAAGTGCTGTTGCTGTGGCAAGGGCTGTCAAACTCAGAACAGACAGCTACACTGTTAAATTCAACAGCTCTTTGGATAGACACTTTGTTTTACTCTAACAAAGGGCCCCTCCAAAACCAGACCTGTTGGTCAGCTGAATTTTATTTACTGTGTACCCCTCAGAATGGTGAGGTACCTTTGTACCCTGTACAAAGCTGATGCTGCCCTGACAAGGATTTCTTGCTGCTGCTATGATAAAGACCCACCAGGCCAATAATTCTGTCCCCAAACCTTTTTTCAGTGCCCAAGGTGAAACAGATTCAAACATTTGTTCATGCACAAGCTGGAGCCTTGTACTGAGCACCCACCATGGTTCATGTGAGTGAATTGCAAGTTCAGTTGTCCCCTCTCTGCTGGGCACAAGGTATCATTGACTTCAGGGAGACATGTCATTACACCATGCTTATTTTTTTATGGAAACAACCACCAAAAAACCTGAAATGAAAGAAAAAATACAGAGATTATTCAAGCATAATTACTGTTATTATCATCCTCGTCATTATCTAAGTGTCTTCATCTGTGCTACCAACAAGGTCTGACTGCTCCTGGGTGTTGCTCCACGTTCTGCTGGAGCCCACCATGGGTTTCCACCTTCTAGAAAGGTGGAAAGAACAACCAACCTAAAATCTTGGAGTAGATAAGAGTTGGGAGAGGCAAATTTTCACAGTCACAGAAAAACAGAACTTCCAAACTATTTCATTTTCCTTGCAAAGGCTTTTGGTGGTTGTTGAAAGGGCATTTCAGTGAAAAAGGGCCAAGCAGCCCTAGGCAGAACCAACACCCTCAACTGAGGAAGATTTTTTTTTTCAAACAGCAGTACTGTTAAGCAGTAATTAAAGTCAAATAAAACACAGAAAATAGTGTATGACACATCTATTTGAATTCATCCCAGTTTGGATCCACTGAAACCCATGTAGCGCAACACTGGAGGCACACAAAGGGAGGTCCAAACACAAGGATTTCAATGCACTTTTGCAAGTAGAGAAGTCTCTGTTCTCAGACACCATTTTTCCAAGTGTTAGGCCCATAGTACTTCAAGCACCTGGAGATTGCTTGTATTTAAAGAAATACTTGCTGAGGACCTTCCACTCTTGCAGTTCCTTTTGCTTTGTTCCTCTGCCTCCCTTGCAGTGTTATCGTGGCCAAAACTTGAAAATAAAATGAAGAAAATGGTCATTTTGTGACCCCAGCTGTGTCACTTCAGTGAGGACTCTCTGGGAGAGCAAAGATCAGGTCAGAGGTAGAAAGCCACTCACCCTCTGTCAGAGGCATTTATAATGCTGGGGTAGCTCTCCAGGGAATGTCTGACTGTCTGTCCTTCCCTCTGGGGTTGACAAGAGGCTGATTCCTTCTCCCAGCTGTTCTGTCTGTCACATTACAAATGAGAATCTAAAAAGCAGCCCTTGGCCTTGAGACAGCTCTTCTCTTGCCTACTTGTTCTACTCATCAATTAATGTCAAGCAAAGGTGTTTTATAATTATTTTATAACTTTTTCAAGAGCAGGACCTTCATGCCTTTGCATAGGAAAAGTCCAACTCCTGTGTGAGGTGGCTGCCAAAACGCACAGTGAGGTATGTGTAGAGAGCAAACAGAACTTTTGCTCTTCATGAAAGAAGTGCTCCTTAACATCCAAATTCTTCTGTTGAGACTTTATCCAAAAGGAGCATCTTCTTTATAAGTGAACATGAAGACAAAACATCTTTGTCTTCCCCATGAGGGCAGTGGCACTTAAGACCAGAATCAGTCATGATCATAAGATCTTCATCCATTTCTGATGAGCTTGAAAACCTGGTATGAAGAGCTTTGGTATGGTGGCTTTGCCTGGATTCTATCCTAATTCCATTACATTCTCATTCCTGATGTGAGCAAGGAGCATTGTTCACCCTTGTAGCTCTTGGCCTGTGCAGTGGGTGTGAAGCATGAGGAGTGAATTATGAACAAATAATTAAAAATCTTACATGGCAGTGTATTTCCTGAGAGGGAACAGCAAGACGACAGTGGGGGCTTTCAGACTATCTCTTACCCACTCCCCCTCTCCTCTTGTACCAACTTCCAGCAATTCGGCTGCATGTTTTTTTAGGAACTAACTTCCACCCAAAGACTCCTGAATTTTTCTTAAATGCTCGGTTCTGTCAGAGCTGATAAGGCAGCAGCCAGCCTGCAAAGATAACGCATGGTATCAAGGCTGCTTGGGTTTGTCTTGATTTGGATTTTTTAGCAAGCATTTGACAGATGCTGAGAGCTGTCTGGAGACTTTGTGTTTAGTGTGTCCCCCTGCTTTTCTTTTTGTCTTTGGTACCAAAATTCTTTTAGGTTGATTTGGAAGAAAAAAAAATAAAAAAAGGTCTGACGGAGCTGGGGAATTAGTGGTTTTTACTGAAGGGAGTGGGGAAGGTGGGCAGTGGGGGCTGGATGCAGAGGGTGGCTCTGGGATCTGTTGTTTTGATGTCTCCACTTGGAAAATATTCCCCCCAAAGAGGGTTTAAACAGAGTGAAGAGCAATACAGTCACTCTGTATGCCTGATCACTGGTAGGAATGTGTTAAGGTGTATGAAAACCTGTGATTAATTGTCTTCAACTTCCCCCTGACTCCCACTCTGCATTTCTTGTGGAGTTGTCCCTGTTTGGGCTGCTGGCTTTTGTTAACCTCTGAGGGAGTGTTTATGCTTGGCTTATGTTAACCAGAGGGGAACATTTTCCAGTCAGAAATTGATCTATCTGCTGATGCTCATAACTTTGTATTAGGGAGTTTGGGGAGCAAAGCAGATGTGCATAGAAGACGTAGCCCATGCCCTTACACAGAGATGCCTTCTGTCACCCTTAGAGTGAGATATTAGGGTCCATTTTTAGCCCAGGTGAGCCCTTGGTGAAGGAACGTGTTCCTTCCATCTTCATAAAAGGACAACATGATAAAAATTTTATAATGAAATGTATATAACCCAGAAACATTTCATTATTCACAGCATCATATCAACTGAAATCCTGTAATGAAATTCCTATGAAATTTCAGTGGACTGGACTCTTAACAGGTTTCTTCTGTATCTAACCTACTTAGTTACCTGCACATGTTCCTCCATGCTCACATCTTTGTAATGACCCCATGTGTCTCCAAGTTTTGTAGAAACATAGAATCCTAGACTGGTTTGGAAGACTCCTTAAAAATCATCTTGTTCCAACCCCCTGCCATGGGCAGGGACACCTTCCTCTAGGTTGCCCCCTCAGCTTGACCTTGAGCACTTCTAGAAGTGGGGCAACCTGTTCCAGTGCTTCACTACCTTCACAGGAAAGAATTTTGCCCTCTGTCTGATGCAACTCTGTGGGTGGTTGTACCATGGGTCAGATTAGGACATAGATATGACTGGAAATTCTATTTTAAAAAAAAAAAAAAAAAGGAAAGTCTAAAAGTCATGGTATAGCCCTACAGCACTGGATTTTATATACCTGGCTGTTGCTCGTGGTACCTCTCAGGTGGTTTGTGCCAAGCAGGCTGTTACTTGCTGATATTTAATATTCATTGTTTTGTCAGTGGTGTTTTACCATGGCTGGAATTACAATGCCAAACTAAGTCCCCTTTTCAAATTTCAATGCAATTTGTGGACATGCTTTAATTAACCTTCACAGAACTGCTTGGAGGAACATATTTTATGCCTGCAGTATTGTGAAGGCAACATAGAGAGGGTCAGGAGTGGTATGGGAGCCCTGGTTTTGTTACGTGCTTCTGCAAATCTTTCTTGCTCTTTAATGTAACCTGTCGCATATGAAATTAATTTCCAACATGCATTTGCTTACAAAATAGCATTCTTCACATCCGAAATCTATAGCAGTAGAAGAAACCACTGCCAGATGTCTATATTTATAGAAAACCGGCATGTTCTGTCTGGTGATGACAGAATATTTCAGTGAATTTATGAAGTGCTCATCTTTTAAAAAATATTGAAATCCAGTCAATATCAATAGAATCCTCCTTTTCTTATTTTAACCAGCAGAACATGTTTCTTTAGTAGATAAAGTACTAAAAAACTAGAAAAAAAGCTTTCCCTACCTCTCTGTCATCATTGGTTTGTTTGTTTTGTTGTTTTTTTTTTTTTCCCCAGCTTCACAGACCTCGTTTTAAAGGGACATCTCTGGCTTTAAACAAACATTTACTAGAATCTCATACAGCTTTGGCTATATACTTCTTTATCAGGCTTTTTTACTTGAGAGATAACTGCTCATGAAGCTGAAAGAATAATTTTCACTCTAACAGTAGCTTATTTTTCAGTTAATTATTTTGAATGAATAATGAATTAATATTTTCAATTAATAATTTTTAACGTTTTTCAGTTTTCAGACCGAGGTGTTTCTTCTGCTTAGATGGCCCTCTTTTGGGTTGTTATCATGCAAAGGGTCTCACATTCGAATCTGAATCATTTGAATGTTAAATTTGGATCAAGCCAGAAGTGTTGGAGAGTGCAGAAGCCCTGGCATGGCTGGTGGCTGCTGTGAAGCCCATCAGAAATAGTGTCCTACAGACAGTTCAGTTGTTTTCCAGATTGTCTGTAAACAGCTCTATTGAGCAACTCAGTGCCTCAGGGTCAAGGTTTTTGCTTATATTCCTGACATGGACACTGGGGAGTTTTCAGAACTCAATTTTGCAGGGTTCTGGACAGATCCTGGTCAGAAGGTGCTGTTGGAAGCCAAGGCTGCATACCTGGCAGTAAATAAATGGAAGAGATTTAGATAGGTGCCTTTACATATTCAGGTAACAAATGAGGAGCTGTACAGAAATGTAAGCAAGAGGGGCTCCTTGTGGGATTTACCACTGGAACACAATTGCTAATCTGTGCAATCTACAAATCAAATTAATTTGGTTTGCTCAGGCTGTTGCTCACACGATTGCTAAGCACAGTAGCTTGAAGGCAATGAGGGTTTGGCCTCCCAATCTCTGCTGTGTATTTGTTTTTTCTGCAGCAAATGCCTTTGATATATGTAAGTTATATTTCCGTACATTACAAATGATAGATTCCTCCCCCATATCCTGTGACAGCCTTCCCTGGAGACAGACAGTCTGTGTTGTTTTAGTGAGATGGAGAAAGATTAACGGGAAAGGTTTTGCTAGTGTTTGCAAAGACTTTTAGCAAAAGGGAAAGGTTTGGATAGAGGATTTAGTGAGAATGTAAAAGCATTTTTGAAAACTCCTGCCTGCCCACAGGTCTCCCCTCACTGCCTCCTCTCTCACACTGCCTTCTGCCTGCAAGGAGCATCGGGACAGTCCAGAGGAACCCATGGGCTTGGCCCCCTCCCTGTGCTCCTGCTCAGGCAGAACGAATCCCATTGCATCTGCAGGTCTGCGGATGATTTTCTGGTCCAGCTAAGCTGCTGCATTGAGTTTTTGGGTATGCAGGGAGCCTCTGCACCACTGGGGAGTGTGAGGAGGTGGGTACAAGTGGGGAAGGGGCTCCAGGGGATCCCTTTGTCCTCTCTTGGTGGGCTCACCCCACCAAGCATGGGAATGCTGGCCTGCAAGGTTCCATGAGAAGTGTTCAGCTCATGGATAAAATAATTTATGTGCCGGTGTCTGGGCTGCCCTCACAGCTGATGGGGATGTTGGTAAGTAGGGCATTGAGCCAGTATTGGCCATCTCTCTGCAGACTGTAAAGGGAGTTTAACACCTCAGTTTAGATGTGCCCAAGAGCTGAATCCTGGCCATATTTAAGTTCCTGGGATAGCTAATGGTGATGCTGCAATGGTCATATATAGCTCATGCATATCTGTATATAATTACTGCACTGCCAGTAATTAAAGCCTACAGGTGAATCACAGGCAAGTCCCCATTGAGCTTTTTTCCTCCCCAATGAGTTTTTAGAGCTGGATAGGTTCTATCTTACTCCATAGCTACTTAATATCCTCAGCCACTCTTACCTGGAGCCCCCAGTTCCCCCCTGCCAGGTGTGCCTGAGGACACATCACAGTTAAACATCCAAGGATGTTCCTGCAATATGTTTTGGTCACTGTCCATGAAGCAGCTGTGTCTGGAAGTTTCACACACAGGCTCCTTGCTCCTATGTGTGTAATATGTATTTAAGGGAAGAGGTGGTTTTTCCTTCCTCCTAGCAATCAATTTATGCTCCATATTGGGAAGGATTGATAGCCCTTGGGGCTTTCTCATCACCATGCAGGAATTAGCATCACAAGCAGGAGGGGCTCAGAGGTCTGACCTGCAACCTTGTGTGGTGTTTTCATTGTGAAGTACAGACAGGATGTACAGTAAATTAGGTTCAGGCAGTTCTGCTTGCTGAAAACAACATCATTTCACTGTGACCCTGAAACTTTTTTTTTTTTTGTTTTAGAGTCCTAGCAGAGGGACTGTATCTGGATCCAGGAGGAGGAGTTGTGGGTGGTGGATCAGGAGCTGGAAGCAAAATTTTCATCTCTGGGTTAGTGCTGCAAATCATGCCCTTGCTGACAAGGCTGGTGACGCATGCAGAGGACTTGGTGCCCTTCACCTTCACCTGATACAGGGCTGATAGAGCAGCTCCTGCTTCATGTGAACTGGAAAAGATGGACACCATGGCTGCAGTCCCACTGTCACGAAAGGAGGCATCCAGTCATGGCAGCAGTTGGAAAAAGCCACCAACAGAAAGTGCTCTGTGCAGAGCCCCAATGGTCCCTTCAACAGTGGGAGGGAGAGAAGCTCATCCAGCCCCTGCTGTGCTGCAGAGCAGGATTTATTTATCCCACTCTTTACCTGCGTGGGATTGAGATGCTTCATGCCCTGATGCTTCATGCTCCTGTAAAGAGGGAGGAGGATCCCTCAGGTGTCTCTTCTCTTTGTATCTGAAGTTAGAGGTGAAGGAGGGCTGATGAGATCTGTTTTTAAGCATGTTTTGGTGTAAATCTGGAATGGCTTCTCTAAAGTGAAAAAGGAAAGGGTAATTTAAAGCCAAATATATGTGAATTTACCCTCAGGCTTCAGTGAGAGTTACAAGGATTAATATGTGAGGCAGACCATTTCCTTGCACAGACAAAACTTTTCTTTATGGCATGAGATTCAGCTCATTGCAGAAGACTCAGGTACCACCAAACTCCTCTCTGAATGGGAGGCATAATGTCTGTAGACATTGTGTTGCCTGTCTGTCTGCACAGGGAGAAGTGTCATGGTAAGTGAATCCATTACTCAGGATTGTTGATATAACACCTTTTTCTACCTCTGAAAGAAACTTCCTTTTAGGTCTTTAAATCTGTGTTATCTTCAGCTCGCTCAGTGTAATTGAGGGATTTGGGGATTAGAGGATGGAGCTAACTTCACTGCTGCTTTTCTGCATTTTTGGAATGTGAGGGCAGAGGCTGGGGGTGGAATGGTTCTCGGGTGTGCAGTTTATTGGTGTGTCTTTGGTAGAGTTTTATGGCTTTGTTAAAAGACGTTGAGCTGTATGATTTATTAGCACTGCAAGAGAGTGTATTAATGATTATTTCACATTCCGTGAGATCTTAGT
This sequence comes from Cinclus cinclus, assembly GCF_963662255.1. Classification (NCBI taxonomy): domain Eukaryota; kingdom Metazoa; phylum Chordata; class Aves; order Passeriformes; family Cinclidae; genus Cinclus; species Cinclus cinclus. The sequence continues at coordinate 6,052,968 of NC_085050.1, forward strand.
GGGTCCTGCCCATGGGAAGGTCAGAACGAAGGGGCATTTGACATACTTACAATAACAACTGATAACGAGCCTAGAAAATAAGTAAGTTCCTTTGACTTCAGGGTGCGTTATCTTGCAGCAGATATCAACACAGCCTTCCAGAGGGAACTGTTGACCCTTTGCTGTGTGTTGTCAGATCTCTAAGAAAGTGCCATGGCAAAACCTGCATGCTCATGTGCCCTTGGAAGTGGTTTTACTTGCTTAGGAGCAGGCACTCCAACATCAGCAATTACTCCTGGCAGATGTAGCACTCTCTGCTAAGCATGCAGGATCATGGGGTTTGGTTGGGAATGAACAGACCCAGCTGGCATGAAAAAGGACTTGTTAACATTTGTTTTTTCTTTTTCGGGGATATTCTCTAGTAAAAGTCAACCTGGCCCATTTGGTGCCTTCCATAGTTAAAGGGCCAGACCCCAGTCTGGGTCTGGGTAGTTCTCAGGTTCATACCTGATCCATTGACTGTTTCTGGTGCATGTTCAGAGTTCTCTGAAACACACGGGTGTTTTTTGATTGTAAGTTCTGCATTGCACAGCAGCTGAAGCTTTAAGAAAATCAGTGATTATTGCAACTCTGTTAATGAAAAACACCCAAACACCTGTTTGCAGAGAACTCCATTTAAGGTGATGGCCACCCAGCATTGTAGATCTGTTCTGTTTAGGATTTGGTTAGGCTGTCTCAGAGTGACAGCTGTCTGTGGGTCAGCCTTGCCCTTCCAGCATCTGTACTGGTGGAGATAAGACAGCAATCACCCCTCAGCTCTCCCTGCTTCCAAAGCCGATTTTACAATGTTTTTTTAATTTTTCACAGGCTACTGCTGGCCAAGCGGAAACATTCCTTGTCTGTTATTCATGGGCAGAAATGCTTGATTAGGGCTTTTCTTCCTGGAAACATCAGTGAAGTTGATGCACTGGATCCTCTTCCACAGATAAGATTAAGAGCATGGAAATCGGCACACTTCTGGCAGTGGTTTTTACTGGCTCTGGGTGGTAACTGCAGAGAGGGTATTTTGGACAATGAGAAATTTGTTCTATCATTTGTCAGGCACCATTCGCTGGTGGGTGGTTCTGGAGACAGAGAACTCAGCAAATTGACATGGATTTTTCTCTTTTCCACATTGTTTCTTTGGCTGGCAGTGGCTGTGAGGGTTGCTGCTGTGAAGGGAATGAGTCACTCGTTTGAAGCAATGACAAAAAAAGGTTCTGCGTGTTCCTGTCGATATTAAACATGAAGCTGTGATGTTGGTGGTTTCCTTTTCTCTTACTTTCAGTGTATTTGTTTTTAATATCAGGGAGGTCAGGAATTCATGTTTGCTGCCTTTGAGGAGGGAGGTTTTGGGTAGTCTCTAGCTCTTTCTGGCTGCCCATCCCAAGCTGCTGCCATCGAAGCACACTGGAGCCTGTCAGCTGGGGATATTTTCAGTTGCTGTTTTTGTGGGGAACCTGCCTGAGCTTTCAGCCTCATGGATCTATTTTACTTCATTTGTTTTTATTCAAGTCAGTGACCAGTGCAGCCCTGGAAGGCAGCCAGGCTTTATTTCATGGCATTACAATTTGAAGGATGCGAGGATCAGCGTGTGCCACAGAGTGGCTGGTCTGTCCTGCCTGGCACAGAGCTGAAAGCTTCATCTGCTGGATCTCTTATGGGGGCACAGACTTGTGTTTGATTAAATCCATTCTAGCATCTCTCTATATGATTATTTCCCTGCAGGCAAGTAAAGGATATATAGGTGAGACTCATATCTGGTAGTCTTCTCTCAATAAGCAGGAAACCTAATTCCCAGTTTTTCTGACAATAATCCCACTGACTTTACCCCAGTGACTTTTTCCTCTCTAAAGAGGTGTCTTGCTCAGGAAAATGCTGAAGTGATTCTCCTGGTACAGGAGGACTGGTCCATGAGAAAGCTGCTTTTCCTGCCCAGTGGTGATGTAACAGACTGCATCCTCCTCTCTTTCACTCCCCACAGGTAAATTTTCTTCAGAGTAGTCACCTGGGGAGCACATGTGCATATTTAATATAAGATACAAATCCAGCCAGTGTCTTGTAAGCGCTTCTGTTGTCTGCTGGTTCTACTAAAAGCTGGAAGAGCAGATTTCACTCTCTAAGTAAAACTGGTCGCCTGAGGGGCACAGCTCCACCTGACATCAGCAGCACCCGATGGTTCCCCCATTGTTCTTAATTTTTCTGTGTCTGTAATTAAAAAAGCAAAACCATCCCATCCTCACCCCCACAGAGACCATATGTGGAAGTGACTCTCTGTGCTTGATGCAAATGCAGAAAATGTGTCTGAAAATAGATTGCAAGTGATGTAAAAGCTGTGCTCATCAAAGGAAAAGGCCAACCCAGTTTGCCCTCGTGGTTCTGGAAGGGATTTTGTCTTGTGCAGAATGTGTTTCCCCCTCATCCCCCTCCTCTCCCTTGGAGCTGTAAGTCCCCTTTTGTTGGGCCACTGTCAGTGGAGCTAAATCCTGGAAACGTAATTTATTCAAAGTGCTCCGCACACATGTAAATGGGCAAAACTTATTGACAGCCGAGTTAAAGTATCTCTTTCTTCTGCATAACAAGGCACTTTTGCTGGATCTTTCAGCTGCTGGCTTTGTTCCTCAGGCGGGTGAAAAGAGCTTGTGGGGGGAGAAACAGGCACACAGGGAGAATGCCTGGGGTGTGTGCTGTGTGTCTGCACAGCCACAGATTTGTGTGGGGACAGCCTGGCAGCACCTCTCCCCATGGAAGGTGTAGGATGGCACACAAATCTCAGTGTGTTATCGGTATAAGAAGACACTGTCTGTGTCCCTGGTCCTTTGAAAGGCTCCAAGTGGCTGTATGTCCACCTTTAACTGTGGGAAATGACAGGTCCCAAAAGGATCTTGGTATTTGTCTATTAAATTCCAAGCACACAGCAAATTCAGCTGAACTTTTTGCTGCTTAAGCACTACTCTTTCCTCCTCCATACAAGGCCTTGAATTAGCTAATTAAAATCTAGGGGAGAGAGGGAACAGCCTGCAATGGAGTGAACTCACAAGATTTCTGAGGTCATTGCTGGTACAGAGTTCCCTCACTTTGTCCCATGAAAAGATTTTTAAGTATTCATTGGAAATCTCCCATGGATTTAACTTCTTCCTTTGTTTTCCTTTGCAGTAAAAGCTTGATTGAAAGTGGCTGTGGCAGCAGTAATGCCTGGCTGAGTTTGGAGAAAACAAGCTCTAGGCCCATTTAGATATTTCATTTGAAAGCAGCTTCCATTATCTCCTGTTAAGAGCTGTGGTTAGTAAGGAGCAGGGTGAATGCATATGTGTGTTCATCCATTATGACTTCTTTATCATTTTTTTTAATCTCTCTTTTGTAGGAAGAAGTGAGATTTTTTTTTTATTTTATTTTTATGTAGGTAATTAATATCTGATAAACCTGACTCCAGTTTTCTTGGAATAATCTTGGATGGAGGATCCTGGCAGTATTAAGTGTGTTGATCACAGGGTTAAAATATAATTTATTCTATTCTATCAATTAATCTTTTAGGATATCATCCATATCCTGTGAAAAAACTGACAAAAATTTGGGGCTTTTTTTTTTTCCTGCCACACTCAAGATTTTTTTTTTTTTTTTTGGTAGACACAGTTCTTAAAATGTAATTTACATGCTGGAATTTAAGGTGTCAGTTATTGTGGCCTGATCGAAGCTACATCATATTTTATCAAATGTTTGCTGAGCCTCAATTAACATAGGTGAAGCTTTGAGGACAAGAGTGGCTCTGCCTGAGTCTCAGCAGGGCAGCCCCTCTCCCTTCAGTGGGACTGGAGGAAGGTTTTGAGTTTGTCTGAGCAAAAGTGGAGTGTATCAATGCACAAAATGGAGAAGTTTATTTATGTAAGGACATGACTGGGTATGTTGTCTTCACCCCAGAGCAGGTAGGGCACATGGAGGCAGTACTGGCTTCTGCAGCATATCTTGAGCAGGGAATTGCGTGGGGGAAATTCTGTCTTAGCAACTCATGCCTGAAGCATGCTCTTTGTGTTGGGACAAAGAACTATTTGTCAGCAGAGGCTGTTTCATATAAATATGGTATTTTCCACTGAGTTTTGTTTTGGAGGCCCTTTTCTCCCCATATCCTTTTCTGCTGTTGGCTGTCTGCTGCCACCTCACTCTTCTTTGCCTGCACTGGGCAAATCAGACTCATTGCACTACTGAAAAGTAATGCAACAAAGTATTTTTGGGTGATTTGATGGCCTGAATCTTCCTTCTCACCACATCTGAATGACCACACAACGAGTAGAGGAGAAGAAGGAGTCAGTTTAATTTTTGCTTTAGTGTTGCTTTAAACTTAGATCTCTCCAAGTTCACAGGGACATCCAAATGCTTCTGTGGTGCTGTTGGGGTTTCTTGGTTTCATCTTTGCAGTCTGAGCCTGAGTGTGGAAGAGCCCAGGCCTGAGTTCTTTATGGAAGTGAGAGGTCTGATGCTGTGGTGCCTTGTGCTTTCTATTTTTGTTGGGGTAATGATAGAGAAATGCCACTTGCTCTTCAGATTGATAGGAGGAAACAGCTCCTAAAAATACCCTTTTTGTGAGGGTTTTCCCTGTCTGCTGGAGAGATGTTGGGAAGGCTCTCTGCTGGAACAGAATCTGTGCTAGAAGTGAGCTGAAGCGTGTGGGGAAATGCAGTCAGTCTGCACTCCCAGAGACTGTGCGAGGCAGTGGAAGGAGCAGGATGAAACCCATGGCAATTTCAGGCCACCGCTGTAGGTTCTCCTCTTGGGTCTTCTTTGTTTTCACCACATAAGGTGGACTTGGGGTCATGTTAAGCCTTGTTCATCAGTCACACAAAGTCTCCTTAAACTGGAGGTTGCCTTTGAATTGTGTAAGGATTTCAATGTGCTGGGCAAAGCAGGGAGCATTCAGAAGGGACATAAGGCAGGAAGGACCTCCAGACAGTTTGGGATGGATTTTAGTCCTACCCCATGATGGGCAAGAAGATAGCTGACTATTGTCTTATGAATCTATCGTTTGGACCCTTTTCAAGAGTGAGGGCCTTGGGCTCACCAAGCAACATGCTCTGAGAATTGATTTTAAATTAGCCCAAACCAAATTACTTAGTGAAGCCTCATTCTTGAGAGTGTTGATGCCGTCAGGCTTGGACAGGGCCTCCCTGTGGCTGCTCTGGCTTCTGTCAGCTTTATGACTGTAGCCATGAAATTAGCCATTTAACCATGTAATGACTCTTTATTTCATTTAGTCTTTCAAAAAGCGCTATTTGTGCAAAAACACTATGAGTGCTGTGGTTTCTAATGTAGCCTTTCTCTGGCTCATTTCCTGCCCAGCTGTTGTCCTTTCCAGCCCCTGTCTCCTGGCTGTGGAGGTCACACCTGCACATCTGCAGTGACCACCTCAGCCTGTGCTGCTCCGGGAGCTGGAGCCAACCATGGCTGTGACCGTCCAGCTTCTGGCTTCCTTCAGCCATCATTCCCTGTGCCACTATCGCCTCCATCAAATTTTATCTCTGGACCTGGTGTCTGATGAGGCCGTCATGGGGCAGGAGCACTTACTGGAAAATGATTTATACTAATTAGGCAGCCTGAAGGTTTCTTGTGGAACAGTAGGAGGGAAGACACAGAGGTCAGTTGTCTTTATTCTCCAAAAAGCCATCATCACCTGATAAAGATTCAACTGCCTCAGGTTTTGAAGAGGATGTTTCATGCTGCTTCAGCCAAAGCAGGGAGTGAAGACTTCAATCTAGTGACCTTTGTTCTCTAAAAGAGCGTGTCAAGTTTTGGCTGTGCTGCTGGCCTTGACTTTTAATTGTTGGAGAGGATGTGAGATCAGCCCAAAGCCTTTGTGCTGCAGCTTACCCGGTGAGAGAGGGGAAGTGCCGTGCTTCTCTACACACCGCTGCCACAGTTTAATGTGAAAAAAACACAGGCAGCCTCCCCTTCTCCTCAAATAATGAGCTACCTCTTATCAGCAAAAATTAAAACAAGAGAAGAACAAGATGAACGTTAGGGATGGGAAACCTGATTTTATCAATAGCTGTGTTTTCATGCAGATTGTTACACCTTGATGCATGAAGGGCTTGCCCTGACTTTACCTTGTCTTTAGCATAAATTTCATCCCCATATGAAGGGCTAAATCCTTATTCCCTTGCGCAGTGATGGGATGTGCTTGTGAGGTATCTGAATTTGGCCTGACAAGGTGGCCTAATCCACCCTCATGCCTCAGAACCACTTCTCACCCCGCTGTGATCCAGCTGAAGCTGATGGGAGAAGTGCTGGAGAGGGAGGACAGAGTGGGAAGGGTTTTTGAAGGGCCAACATGATTTGGGTAAAAGGACCTTGTATCAGTATTGATCTCTGAGACTCATTCCTCTGCCTTGCTGTCCATTGTGTGTCACTCTGCTGGAGGAAAGACACCTGTGGTGGTTTGCTAGAAGCATGTCTGTAAATGAGGTGCCCTGTGGACCCACTGTTGCTCCATGCCTCTTCAGTGTGCCATCCTCTGGTTACCTGGCATCCTGCCCTTGTTCCTTGGGCTGGTGTTTGCAAGGAGGCCCTTGAAAGGTGCCTTGTGCTCTGCTGTCTTTTGTAGACAGGATGAATGATTTAAACCCTTTTTATGCCTCTTTGGCCCTTCTACTTGACAGAAAAGCAATAGAATGTGACTAAAAGTTTATCTGCTTCCCTGCAAAAAAGAGCCAGGCCTAGGAGGTGTTTTCTCCTTTATCCCCAGCATGGCAGCCCTCTCACTCATGATGGTGGGCAGTCATTTCTGGCTGACCTCACCAAGGATAGTCCCCAGAGTGTTGACTAGTTACTGTCTTGGTTTCAGGATTGCTGAGATGCGCCCGGCAGGGAACAGCACTCGGGAACTATTTTTTTCTGGACAAATGTCTCCTTACAACCTTGCTGTTCACGTGGGTTATGTGAATTCCAAGCTGGCTGGGAGCCTGGAAGTGAACTCATAGGCCTCAAGGAGCTATAAGTGCTGTGGTGTTTTAACCAGCCCAACCAAACTCAGCGTGCACGTGTGTGTGTGTGTGTGTGTGTGTTTATGTGCATGTGTGAAAGCACTTTCCAGCAGACCATCTATCTGTAATGATAACTTAGCCCCACTCAGTTGTGGTATCAGCAACAATTTTATGGTCCCATCAAAAAATCCAAGCCAAACAAGGAAATATGCTCCTGAAAACAGCCTGTTTTAAACTGCACATGTCACCTGTGGGTCTGTGTGAGTAGAGCAAGTTTCTCTCAAAACAAGCTTTTCATGACACAAGGTCTGCTGGAAAAGCTGAGGTCCGAGCTGGTGCCTTTACATCAGTGAGGAGTGTCCAGGTAATCCATCCATCTCTGAAATCAGCTCTCATTCCTCTTCCAGGTGCTGTCCTCTTTGTAAGGGTTATGGCAAGGAGGTTTGAAGGCAGCTAGTAAGCGAGTGATAGATTTGGAGGTTCTTTAAACAAAGCCTCTGATGTGTGGGTTGGAAACAGAGTCTGGTTTTTTTATACTTGTGTTGTGCTCTCCTATATTTGGCTCTACAGATGCTGGCCTGGCTTCTTTGAGAAACCAAGGAACTTGCAAAGGTGTTGAATGGTTGTAGTAGGAGCTGAAAGGAGCTGTGAGTGCTTCATAAGCCCATGAGGAGTGAAAAGTCTGTCTTAAGGTACCAAAGCAGTTTTATAGCTGGCTGGAGCCCAAGAACAAGAGAGGAGAGAAAAGTAAAGTAATGCCTTTTCCAAAGGTCTCTTAGAGCTTCAAATCGTGGGACTGATGAAGTCTTTGGTTTGGAACCAATTTATTTGACAGTGTGTGCACTTGTTGCCCTATTGCTGCCTGAAGAGCCTGTCAAATGGAGTCTGTGATGAGGGTGTGCTGGGCTGTGGGCTGAGACCTTGTATGGGAGTCATCTCCTGTCCTCAGTGCCTGCATTATGATGGGATGAACAGAGTCTCTCTGTACTTGTGGTACAGGGAGCTGAAGGGAACTGTTTTGAACATGAACAGCTGCATTGGGGAAATCTGGGCTATTATTTGCTTTTCCGAACACAGATAACTGGTACGTGTAACTTTTTCCCAAGGCTCTGTTACCCTGCAGGAATATAGGCATTCCATAGGTTCAGGGTCCTCTGGTTCAGGTGCCAGCTCCATATGAATGACCTGGTGTGTCTTCTGCTGCTCTGGGTGTCTCATGTTTGGAGTGACTCAAGGCCCTAGAGCCAGGAGAGCTGTTCTCTATTCCTGCCTCTGTCCATGGCTCTGCCACTGATTTATCCTGGCATGGTGGCAATTCTCTAATTATTGTGGAACTTGGAATATTCCCTTCTTTTATGACCTTGCGAAAAAGCAAAGAAATGGAAGTAGATTAAAATCCTCCATTTCGTATTTTTAAGTATTTTTTTAGTCCTGAAGCAAGACAGAAAAGCTTTGTAAGCTTGCTAGGTTACAACACTAAAGCCTGAAAGACAAGACACTATTGGGAAAAATAATTTGGTTAAAACTGAAATGGTGAATTTTGGACTGACAAACAGTGACAGCCCCTCCATCTGTGGTTTCAGTGCTCTGCAACCATAGCCATGACCATGGTTGCCATAAGCAAGCACTGAGGTAAGGCAGGGCACTGCCACTGCCCATTCTTGGGCATCTCTTGCAGCGCTCTGGGAAGCAGAGGTGATTTCTGAAACACCACATTTCTGAGCCTCTGATCTCTACCCACGTCCTCAATCTGATACAGTTTGAAAATACAGTGAAAAGGCTGGGAAAAGCTGTTAAAGAGACCTGCAGAACTTCCCATTTACCAGGACTGGCCTGCCCTGACAAGCCCTTGAGCTGTCGTAGCTTTTCTCTCTCAGCTTCCTGACGGAGGGTGCGCAGCATTTCCCAAAGAGACTGCTGCCAGTGCCAGGAAGGGAGACAGTGTTGCTTTGCTCGAAGTTGTCCTTGTGCTTTTTCCTCCCTCTTGTTACTGAGATAAGGAGTCCGTGAAAGACTGTGCAAAGCACCATGTCGGTTTAATCAGTGTACGAGGGAGAAACTCGATATGCTCTGTTAGTGTAGTCACAGTCCAAGCATGAAATTAAGTGGAGGTGGGGGTGGATGCAATGGAGAGCAATGCTGTCCATCTCCCAGGCATGAAGCTGACAGTCCACAGGAAGTGAGAATTGAGGCAATGCCCTTGCAGAAAGCCTCCTGGAGCCTGGCAGACCGGGACTGTGGTGTCTTATAATTATTGCACATAATAACACAAAGTGGGTCACGCAGCACTTTTGTGTGATGGTATTAAATGGCACTTTGGGAGAGTGTGCATGCTGATTACAGCTGGTGAAGAATGCCATCACTTTTAGAGGGCTGAAAAAGAAGTGAGAATGAAAAGATTTTCTTTGTGCCTTGAGGGATGTGAGGATAGTGTCTTCCCCATCACCTAAGGGATCAGTGGAGAGTTACACTCACTCAACCCAGACATCAGAGCCTGGGGCTGCATGTTGACATGGGATTTAATGCAACCTGTCTGCTTAAACTCTGTTTGGCTGTGTCCTGGTGGGTGCTCCCTAGCCTGAATTATGCTGGAGCACTGCTGTGCACTACCAAATGTTATTGTCCTTTGGCCTGGAGCTGGCAGTGTTTAAAAGTGGTACTTTGAGCCTTCACAGGCTGGTACTGCTACAGAGAGAAATGGTCCCACCTGCTTGCTGCCCTGCCCTGCCCTGATTTACCCCTCCCTTGGACAGTGTGATTCAGGACCTCCATTGAAATCAGAAAAGGCTTTCTTGGGACACTAATTTTACCATCAAGTCTGACTTTTTGTATTTTCTGCAGGAATTTGAATGTGCTCTTTAAGCTTATAAATTGCAAAAGTTACACAACTCTTACTAGATGTTGTAGATACGACAGTTGTTTCTGACATGACAATGATACGGGGGACCTGCAAACAAGACTGTCAAGAGGGCATTCTATGCTGCCCCTATCTCTGCTGTTTAATTATACTTCCTTTTCATCTTGTTCAGAATGAACAAATTAAGCAGAATACTTTTATTTGCATCTTCTTTTTGTCTGAAAACAAAGGATGATGTTAGTAGCCTCAGGTTACCCTCTGAGCACTGCCTTATTCAGGCAGCAGTCCTGCTCAAATTAGTGGGTGTTGAATCTTATAGTGGAGAAGTCTCAAAATGCTTTACAGAGGTAGTTAGCACCCTTGTCCCTGCTTTACAAATCCAGAGGGATTTACAGAGAGAAGAGCTTGCACCAAACCAAGCATCGAGGGAAAGAGAACATGACCTAGCTGATAATGACAGCATTGTAGATCAGTGTTAGATTACCCCAGCTGTGTCAGTTTGCAGGTATGGAGTCAATTCCCCAAAACAGGACCATGACTAGGCAAAATTTCAGAGATGAGTGAAGGCAAATATGCTCTGGTGAAAGAGACTTCTGAGTGCTGGAGAACTTGACATTCTCACTGCTGTTTCATTGGGGAAATCATGCATGTCTTTTTCTTTTTTTTTTCTTATTCTTAGTTATTCTTGTTATTTGTCTCAGAGCTTCAGTCCAGCCCTGGCTGGACCCTTAGTCCTGCTGTGGGAAGGAGCTCTCTGTAGGCTGTATGGAACCATGGGGCGGCTGCGCTTGTTCTGAGCACCCTCACTGGTGATCTCTGCCATCCTCCAGCCTGGTATCCCGAATTCCCCGCTGCCTCCACTGCCATGCCCTTTGCATGCAGTGCAGGGGTGAGCTCCAGGGCTGTGCAGAGCGGTGTGGTCCCTGCCAGGCTCTCGGGAGTCCTGCCAGCGGCCCCGCTCCCTCGGGCTGACAAAGGCTGGGGCTGCTGCGGGAGGAAGCGTGTGCGGATCCCGGGGGAAAGGAGAGCAAACACTTTGTATCGCTTGACAGGAAGGCCTCTGCTTGACAAAGGAGCACTGCTGACAGGCTCCAAAAAGCAGCCCGGGGCTTGTATTTCCTGAGCCAGCAAGGCATCCCCAGCCTTAGTGCAGAGGGGTTTAAAGAGATGGGAGTGAGAGTGGGGTCTTAGGGTGTTAGCAGACCATGGCAGGTGGGTTACTGACCTGTGCATGACTCTTGCTTCCCAAAAGGTGAACTTGCCACCCATCCCTTCCAGCCTCTGGTTTCTGTGCAGCCTCTGGGGCATAGGGGATGCCCGCAGTTTGGGAAGCACTTGCCAGTTTTTTCACTTCCCCCTCTGCTCCCCCCTCCCAGCCTTGCGCAGCAGTGAAGTAATCTGTGACATTCAGACAGCGGGAAGGGGAAGCTGCTGCAAAATAAAATAACAGCATCAGGAAGCGGCACCGTGCTTTTTCCCACTCCCAGCTGGAAAATGACAACACTTCATTCAGCTGCTCAAAGCCCGGTGCCAGCGCAGCCCTTGCTGAGCAGGGCTGGCTAATAACTTCCCTGGCTGGCCAGCTCAGCACTGCCTGCCCAGTGGGCTCAGGGGCACCGGGAAGATGAGACTGGCGAGGTGCCAGCAGAGTCACTCCAACTGCAGCTCTGCACAGCAACACCTGGCAAAACAGTTGCTTGGGTTTATAGCTTCTGTGAAGACCCCAGAGGGTGTTCTTTTACACTTTAATTCCTGCTAGTTACATTTTGCAGGATACCTGGACTTTCCCCCCTTCCTTTTCTGGTGGCTGTTACTTTTACAGATGTATTGCAACGCGAAGTTTCACAGCCCAAATCCAGTATGTTATGTGCCAAAGGGAGATGGCTGGAGGCGAGATGACTGCTTGGACAGGTGGTGTGTCAGTTTGGAGAGAGATTTCTCTCTCCCCCTTCTTGTTGCAAACCAGCCCCTGGGTGGAAGGCACTACCTCTATACACAGGTGTCTGAGTGCAGGAGGTTGGTCCCTGTGCTCTTTCCCTTTTTAAAACATTATGTGAGGGGATAAAAATCAACCTGGCACATCAGATCTGATGATGGCACCAGCCAAGCACCTTAACGTGGACAGCGACATCCACAGACTTTGAATCCTCAAAAGCAGATCATATTCTTTGTTTATGTATGACTGGAATGTAAAAATAAGTAAGGCAAAGCCTCCCTTTTAGGGCTGGAGTCCTAAACCACAGATCTGCTGTGGATTTAATGCCTGTTCTCCTCATCAGAATCTGAAGGGACACAAAAGAGCCAGCACCTGCTGATGGGCTTGAGGGTCATGATGATTTTCTGTCCACATTTTCAGCTCTGCTGGACCTGACAGTGGCTTTTTAGCCTAGGATGTGACTTGTAGAGATCATAGACCAGATTTTACATTGACTTCAGCCACACAGTTCCTAGAGTTAGAATACAAATCCTGTTCTTTTTCATTCAGGTGTTTTCCACAGCAGCCACATAGTTTTAGTATGCACCAACAGCATCAGGAGGGAACAAAGCTGGTACAACATTGCAAGTCATCCCTTCAGCTTCCAGCCCCTCTCTTTGGGTGCTGTGACTTGATGACATTACCAGAGTCGTGATGTCATCTCATTGCTGTGCTGGCATCACTGGGCATGTGGAAAGGAACACACATTTCATTGTGTGAAATGTGAAGTACCAAGCTGGGCCCACAGGTTGCTGTGAGGCTGCACCCACTGTAGTTGAGTTTCTTCCTATCCAGCAGCTTTGGGTGTTGTCACTTCAGCCCTTCAGATGGTTACAGCCTGAGCTGCTCACCATCTGCGCGTTGCTGCCTTGTGCTCACACGAGGATGTTATGAATGTCTGTCCATGTTCCTGTGGGGTTTTCTGAGTTGCTTCTGAGTGTTAAAGTAATTTTTTGTTTTGCATCTGGTTTTTATCACCCCAGGTCCATCACTGTCTTGCAATTGTTTAGGTTAATCCTCTCGCTGGCTATTTCTTTTCCTTTACCCAGCACTGGTCTCCCCAGGCTTCTTGTGCTTCAGTACAGGTAAATCCTGAGAGCTTTGGACCTGCATCCCAAATCAACAAAAATGCCTGCTGTTTTTCTTGACCAGGTGCACTAAGAATGCAAAGGTATTAAATGATGTCACTGTCTACTGATGATGCTCTTTTGGTCCTGGTTTGTCACAGAAAGCAGGAGTGCAGCTGTGCACTGTAAAGAGGAGGCTCCTGGAACATGTGTCTGGACTCCTGGTGCCCCAAACCCATGTCTCCCTGTGCAGTGAGTCTGGTTTTAAAGTGTCTGCTTGCTTTCAGTTGTGCAAAGCTTGGTGTGACCTGCTCTTGGGGTGATTCCTGGCCCTAGAATTGATCTCCTGTGGCCAATTAATTTCACAGGTCTGTTCATCCTCCTGTTTTGTTTCTGGTCTGTCTGTTTGGACATTCTGTCTTCTTGTGTGTTTGCACTGTACCTCATTCATTCTGGGGCTCTGGTCCTGACTGGGACCTTGGGAGAACTGCCACAGTAGTCATGTAAAATCTTACTGTGTTCATGTGACAGGGCTTTAACCTGTTTTACATCACTGCAAATTACCTCCCTGGGCATCAAAGAATGACAAAAATACACTCTTCTAGTTTCTGTGTGTGTAATTGCATTACCTCTGACACAGAGAGTAAAAAAAAAAAAGGAAAATAACTATTTTCCTTCAGAAATCGCAGTCGTTTTCCACTGAAATTGAAGTACCTCCCAGAGTTGTGTGGGCTTTGCTGAACCTGAGACATAGACAATCCTATTGAAAATCATCATAGAATTGTAGAATGACTTAGATTAGAAGGGATCTTAGGTTTCATTTCATTCCAATCCCCCTGCCTGGGCAAGGGTGCCACCCATGAGACGAGGCTGCTCAAAGCTCTGTCCAACCTGGCTTTGAACACTTCCAGGGATGGAGCATCCACAGCTTGCCTGGGCAACCTGTTCTAGTCCCTCACTACCCTCACAGTAAAGAATTTCTCATCAACATTGAATCTAAGTCTCTCTGTTTTTTTTTTTTTTTTTTTTTTTGTTTGTTTTTTTTTTTTTTTCAGTTTAAAGCCATTCCCCCTTGTCCTATCTGCCTGTCCAAGATTCTTTTTTGTAAGTGTGTTTTATAAATCCCCTTTAGATACTGGAAGGCTGCTAGAAGGTCTTCATGGAACCTTCTCTTCTCCAGGCTGAACATCCCCAGCTGTCTCAGCCTGTCTCCATAGCAGAGGTGCTCCAGCCCTCTGATCATCTTTGTGGCCTCCTCTGGACTCGCTCCAGCAGTTCCATTGTTTTCTAAAGGAAAATAAGATCTTCCTTGTGTGACAATTTCCACACCTCAGGTGTTGCTGCTGCTCCACTTTGGTCCGTATTTCAAAATCTATGAAATTGTACATGAAACAAAACACCCATCTTGTGCCCAACCCTGGATGGTGGAGGCTTCCAGTGCCCTGTGCAGTGGGATGGGCAGCTGTGAGCTCCTGAAGGAGCAGCCTGGGAGCAGGGACACAACTCAGGGAGCCAAGTAGTTTCAGTTCTGCTGTTCACCTCGGTACAGGCTCCACGTTCAGCCTGGGTCAACGAGCCATGTCTGCAGATAAAGAGCTATTCTGGTAAAGTGTGCTGAGAGGGGATGTGTAAATGCAATAAACCCTTAAATGTATGCAGTGTATCTGACTGGGCCTCCACTCCTCTGCAGCTGGGCTCCTGATGTGTTTTAGGGAATGATCCTCCTTAAATTAAACAGTAAGACAAAGCCAGCAGTGACTAAATGGGCTGGTCTGGCACAGAGGAAGCAGGAACTCTGCTGTGGGGACACCTGGCTCTGGGCAGGGGACAGGGACACCACCTGCCCCCGATGGCTCCAGCTCCTTAATCTGAAACCGCTGTGTGCCAGGCTTGGGACAGGTTTTAAATAGCAAATCAAGAGGGAAGCCACATTTGTCTGGGGCTGAGGAGGGAGCCAAGCTGAGATAGTGCTGCTTGCTGGAGTGTCTGGACAGCATGGACAGAAAAGGCCCCCTCTTCCCAGCATCCAGCCCCAGACAGGTTCTGGCTTCAAAGGTGACTTTTTTGTCAGATGAATTTCTACTCATGTGGAGGCTGGGGGAGGAAAGACTGGCAGCTGAGGCAAAGAAGGGCTTGTCCTTAGTTCTGTCTGCTGAGTGAGTGATCTGGAGTGCTGCACTGTGTGCTGCGAGGGGCTGGGTTGGTGGTGGGGTGGGCAGGATGTGACATGGAGATGGACCACACAGTGGGATGGGCTGGTGTGCCCTGCGTGTGTGGGGATGGCCAGTGCTGGTGGGCAAGGTGGGGGACTGTGGCAGGGCATGGCAGAGGAGAGTGAGGGGAAGGTCCTGGTGACTGGGAGCCAGCTCTGGAGCTGTGAGCAGTAAGGACTCCAAGGGTTTCAGGGGGAAAAAGGGATGGAAGTGTGGTGGAACACAAACAAGATTTCTGAACCGCTGCAGTTGGAGCCTTTCTTTATGGTGTTTCTGGCCAGGGTCAGCTCTTGTCCCATCATGTGTCTTACACTTTTATTTAATGGGTGTTTATGGGATTTGTGCCAGCATAAGTTGCACTACTGAATTAGGCCTCCGAGGCAAAGCAGCTCCAAGAGGGCCAAAAGAATGTGATCAGCTCCTGTTCCTGGAAAAGAAATGTGGAGTGACTGTTCAAAGTGGTCTCTTTCCAAGGTGAGAAGAGACTGTGGTGAACCCAACATCCCAGCCTCCTGCAGTCCACAAAACTGCTTTTACTTAACCTGTGGCCATTTTCACTGTGTGACTGTTCTCTCCCTTCTCTCAGGGATTAACTGTGACCTTCCAGCAAGGCTAAGGCGGGAGATGGATCCTGGTGTCTGTCTCAGTCTGAAGGGGGGGCAGTGGTGGAGTCCCCATCCTTGGAGGTGTTTGGAGAGACTGGATGTGGCACTTGGTGCTGTGCTGATGTTGGGTCTTGGATTGGACTGGATGATCTCAGAGGTCTTTTCCGACCTCACTGATTCTGTGGCTCTTTGGTGGATGTGCTGTGTGGCTGGGGTGCTGCTGGCTGCATCTTCCCAGATGTGAACTGTGTCATTTGGAGTTTATATCCACTTCCATGGGCCTGTTTGGACCAAGCAGATCAGAGGAAAACCTTTGGCTAAGAGTGCTGTCCTCATTTATTAGATCCGTGACAAGTTAAATAGAGGTAGAGATTAAATATGAATGGGACTTATGTTGGAAAGCTTACCCTTAGAGACATTAAAGAAAAGGAAGTTAAGTCAACAAGGAAGTCACCTGACTAATAAGAGGAAAATCTAAGTATGAGAGGGGTGCTGATGGTGTCCCACTTCCCTTGTGGAGCAGAGGAGCTGGGGTAGGACACCTGAAAAGTGCCTGGCAGATGTGGCATCATCCTGTTCAGGGGAGAGCTGCAGCCACAGATAAACATCATAATTTTAAACTCTCTTATTTGTTTGTCTTTCTGAAAAACAAAGCATAAAAGCTGTCTACTTTTTCAACTTATGTGCAATGCAATTAGTAGATCCTTTCCATGTGCTGACAGATTTCATCTGCCTCTGTCTGTCTTTAGTTATTAATTGCTTAGGATTTAAACACAAGTTTCTTATTCTTTATTTATAATCAATACTTGTCTGATGGTATGAATGGCTGTCAAATTGAGCTAAGTATTACCAAATCATGGCAGATTTGTATATTATTTGCATGAGAACAGCTTTGTGCTGCCTGTTTAAATTAGAGTGACTGAGCAGTAATGTTAAGGACAAGATCAGGATGAGTCCAACTTTGTGTCAGCTTAACAGCGAAAGTTGGATTACAAGCTGTTTTTTGCCATTGCATAGGAAGATGCTTTCTTTATTTTCCCTGGTAATTGATGGTCTTTTCTTTTTCTAAAGCATTTACTGAAAATGCAAATGCCATTTTAAGAGTGTTTCTTTAGCAAGGAAGTGTGTGATAAATAGAAGGCAAAGTTCTTCATTCCAAGAAAGCACTGCAAATCCACACCACATCTGCTGACATCAGCAGAGTCTCACCAGGTTTACACAACACACACATTGCAGCTGGGCTCACATTGTGCATACTTAGAGAAAGTTAAGTTACCAGCAGAGAGGCTGGAAATATTTTTTGGGAAATGAAGCTTTCCTGAAATTGTTTACTTTTATCAAGACCAACATACTTGTATAAGAAGAAAACATCAGTAGGAATATCTCCAAAAAGGCCAAGACACAAGAAGAGCAAGATGGCAAGGTGCTCCTCATCTTGAGTTCAGGTTGCTGGCTCAGGATATGGATTTCCATGATCTAATCTCTGATCTGGAATGAAATGTATTTTCCCTTTTAAAAGAAGGAGAGTGAGAGTCAGTTGACCCTGCATCTTGGATGGATGGTAAACTGTAACCTTCTTTCTGAGAAAAAGATGAAATAAGAATAAAATGAGAGAAACAAGAGAAAAAGGGGGCTACGTATTTGTCCCTAGCTGGTGCAGAGTGTGTTTGTGCATTGCTTGTGGTCCTTGTGGAGACACACAGCCTTCTCTTTGCTGTCCTTGTCCAACTATTTCTCTCTCTCCAGCATGGAAAACATGAAGCTCCCAAATATGATACCTTTTTGTTTGCAACAAACACTTAAACAGTGTCATGTTTACGGGGAACTCAGTCCTGCATTCAGGACTCAGAACGAGAACCCCACAAGGCTTGGTATATCAGTCCTCCACTGTGCTGCTCAGGTTGTTCATATGTTTGCTTGGCAAACAGGATCATTCAGATGAATGATTTTTTTTATATATATATTTTTTTAAAGCAGTTAAAAGATGGCAAGACAGTGATAATTCTTCCTCACCCCTGTTCTTTTTTCTGTAGAGATTTTCCACTTGGCGAGGCAGGGGTTGTCTCTGGAGCACAGAGAGCTGCTGATTCTGCTGACATCCTTGAGAAGATGTGTTATAAACAGGAAGGAAAGAGGGAAGAGCCCAGGTCGTGTTGACAGGGTGCATGTGGCTATTTTTGTGGGTGGGAAACCTTACCAGACCCAAGTCTGGAATCTGGGTGTGCTTCTGAGAGGTAGCCAACCTCTCCAACACTATTGCTGTTGAAATCCCCGTTCTGACATCCTAACCCTGCTGGAGTGCAACCTTTTCATTTCTTGGATGTGCCAGCAAGCTTTATGTTCCCTTTTTTTTTTTTTTTTTAGCTCTCCCAGTCAGTCCATTCAGTCCCTCTTGGGACAGGCTGTCTTGCTGGGGTGTTGCACTGCAATTAGATGTTAGGTGTCAGGAGCAGATAATGGCCAAGCACGTATCAGAGATGATGGCACTTAGCTAATCACTGGCTCTATTTATCTTATGGGCTATTTTAGGGAAAAACAACAACAGTGCAAGAAAGCTGTCACTGTAGTGGCTGTGGTTGAGGTTGGCTGCTATTGCTTTGGGGCTGTATTGGCATTTCCACTCTGGCTTCACATGGTGCTTTCCCAATGGCCCTGTTTTCACAGCTGCCCCATGACCGGGCAGGAGCCCAGTGGCAAATGAATTCAGCCATAACTCTGGCCAGACCTCATTGTCAGCACTTCTGTCTTCTGCTGGATCACTTCTGTGTTGCTTGTTTTTTTTTCCCCCTGGAAAGGCAAGAACCTAGGTGTGGAGGTGTATGGGAAAGGGAGATGAGCTTTTGTGATAATTTGCATCATCCATGAAACTTCCACATTTTATATGCCTGTTACATCAGAAGCCTTTAGGGTTGAAGTTGCATCTTTAGCATTTTAGCACGTTTAACACTTCACTCTCTGAATCTCCAGCATCTGCCTGGTTTAGGTGTCTTACATCATCTTTCTGGGATCTCTTTCAACAGCAGAGAAGAAAAAACTATGTTGAACAAAATGTAGGATGGCTGACCTTACAAACACAGATTATTTTTCAAACATTCTTTGCCTGAAACTAATTAGTTCACATTAATTAGCCCTTTCTAAGTGGTGAATTGCTGGGCAGGCAGCTGTGAATGTTGTCAGGCTCCGAAGTCTAGCTCCTGGTGAAATGAGAGCCTAGTTGAGCCTCTCTAGTGTACATGAAGGTTGTTACTCCAAGGACTTGCACTGGGTACCTTTTCTAGTTGAAACAGTGGAGAAAAACCATAGGAAGCACTATATTTGTGATGGGGATGTATATGTTTTTTGGGGGGGCAAACAGCTTTAAAGAGAAATGGAAATTCCATCTTGCTGCTGTCCCATGCAAAATAAAAAAAAGAAATCTTGCCGTGTAACCCCTGAATTGCAGGAATTCCTGGAGCCCCAGCAAACCCTGTCTAATCTCTCCCAGTCCCTCACGTATCGCTCTGAATGTTTTCAGTGAGTTCCCAGACCTCGTGCTTTCTTGCTCCTGATAACTAGCCATTGCTGGGATGCCAGAACCACTGCACTGCATAGTTCAGCTATCAGCAAAAATATAGTTAGATAAAGGGGATGGTTAATACTAGAGTGTCTGTGGTAGTGCAGATGTCAGAGATACTCAACTGGCTTTCCTGGAGAAGTTCTTTAAATGGGTCAAGTTACTTTGGGAAAATAGTATCTAGCCCTTTTGACAGTGTGAACATCCATAAGAGCATCAAGCGAACATTTCTTCCTGTTGAAGAGTTAGGCAGCCATGAAGTAGGCACTGAGTGCTTCTGAGTCTTGGCAAAGTAATGCCACATCCCCTGGGACTTTCCAAAGATGGCTCTTGGGTGCTGAGCACACTTGGGAAGATCACAGTTGCAGCTGAAGATGAAAAGCTGGCCTGAATGATGGGCAGTGAGGTCTTTTGAGAATTAAGCCCATAAAATAATGAAACCAGATAGAGGAGCTGAAGGATTTATTGAAATGACTGAGCAATTGTAGGATCACAGATGCCAAAGAGGAAGAATAGAGCTATTGGGTTTTCCTGCCAGGTCAGGACTGCTGCCTGTAGTGTCTAGTCTAGCAGCCTGTTCAGTTGTTTTGAGTGATCATTTCCATTGCTTCCCTTCTGAGACCCTTGTATTTCCTGATAGGAAAGCTTAGTAACAATGAGACCTAACTGCCAGGCTAAATTTTTCTTCCGTCTAATTGCTGGTTAATATTGTTACTCATTTAATGGGAAATGCATACCAAAACAGAGAGAAGAGATCCCATGGGGTCCCTTACAAGACATGCCATTGTCCACAGCGTTTTCTCCAGCATGTCACTGGAGAGTCCCTCTTGGCATTTCTGTGTTGTGTCTGTCCATGTGACGATTTGGTGGCTGAGACATTTTATAGAGCTTGGTGTGAAGAATGATTTTTTGGGTTGAGCTTTGTGACCTGTGAGGTTTAAAAATGCAGGAGTGGTGGTCTTGGTGTTGAAACAGATTTCTGGGAACCAGTCTCCTGCTGGCTTTGCTACTAACTTGGGCAAATATCCTTCAGCTATAGTGAACTCATGATTGAAATAAGGTTTTGTTCCTCCTGATACTCATCAGATGGATACACAGTCTCTTGGCAGCCTAAATATCTATGTGTAAGGCACTCCTGCATGTGTCTGAGCTTTTGGCACATGGGAAGTGCAGTGTGTCCACTTAGTTTGTAGTAAAAGGCATTTGAGCTGAGACATCTGCATGTGAGGTGTTTGCAGAGCAGTGTTCTTCACTGAGAAGTGATGGATTCATCATAGCTGGGAGTTTGTAGCTGCTCTGGGCAAGGCACAGGGAATGATTGGAGCATCTTGTGCTGAAGAAGCTCTGCAAAAGTGCAGAAGACAATGATTACTCTAGTCCAGGTTTTTATCCATGGGTCAGTGTGGGTCCTGCATGCCTTTGTGCTCAGCAGGGGAGGAGGAAGCAGGAAAGAAGAGATTGCAGCCACCTCCTCCATTCGTGGGGATGCTGTGCTTCACCATTTATGGAGGGGGATTGGCCTCAGCTGGGAGGGCAGCTGCCAGTCTGCACCTCCTGACCAATACTTAATGCTTGTTAAATGAACACAACCTTTAGTTTAGGCTCAGCATTTTGCTTGAGACCTCTCTGAGCAGCCACTGGCTCTGGGAAAAGGGAAGGAAGAGGAATCCCAAGAGCAGAAGAGAGACAGAGGAGAATAGTAAGAGGAAGGGAAAAAATATAAAGACATTGTTTCTAACAGCACTTAGTGGCCTAGATTTTCCTTTCACAGCTATTTCTAAAGTGTGGTCTATTGCAGATCCATTCAGCTTTTATTGGTATTTAGCACACTGTGTAGCAGCAGCCACTGTTGTCTGCTCAGCTCTTAACATGATACTCTGCCAGATGGCAGGGATATAAACCTGCGTTTGTACTCCAGGATTGATCAGAGGTTTTTTTTTTTTTTTTCCTATTGTCATCCCTGTAACATTGTCACAGATGTAAGGCCACTACACCCCCAGCTCTCATCCTTGCAACCTTCCCGTGTATCAATACAGTACAGTGCCCCTTTTCATAGCAGTGTAATGTCCACATTCCTTAAATCCCAAGAATAGCCCTGTGTAGGGGAGGATGCACAGCAAGGTTTCGCCAAGAGTTTTTTAGATGAGGCTTGAGCAGGGTGAGCGTAGGGAGTGGAGTTGTCTGGGAGGAGGGTGGGTCTCTGGGAGATGTAAATCAGCAGCCCAGTTACAGTAGCTGGGCTGATTTACTCCAGTGGAGAACCCAGCTTGGGATCTCAGCAGGAATCCTCCAAAGGAAAGGCATTTGGAAATGATTAAAACAATACTCAAGGCAACGATTGTTCAGCGGTTTTGGATGAACAAAACCTTGCAGAGCAGAAAACTTTGTTTTGGAAGGGGATGTGGAGATGCGGGCAGATGACACAGGGGTCCTGTTCCGTGCAGACCATTTGCTCAGGACAATTTAATTAATCTTTAATACATCTTTACCTTCCCATCTGCTTATTCCCATTCTCTTATGGCTTTCACTCCCTATTCTGATAGAGGTTTTTTTGTGCTGAGGGCTTGTGTGTGCCAATAAGCTTCTGCAAGGATCCATAGCAGTTTTGGGTGGCTGCTCCACAGGCTGGACTCAGCTCCTTCCCCTAAGGCAGGGGAGATTTGGTGTCCTGATCCACTTCCCTGCCTTCTGGAGGGACAGCACTTACATTACAGCGTGAAAATCCAGGGATATGGTCTGTGCTCAGAGGGAAGATGGTCTTGCTCCAAGAGAAGGAGGCTGTCCTGTGGCCAAGGGTTGCATGCCCACACTGGACAGAGAGAAGCAGGTTAAGATGAGAGAACATCATGAGCAATTTTCCTCCCCCTGCCCTCTAAGGAGACTTCTAATTGTGAATAGCAGGGAGAGGGAAAAGTATTTCCAGAGGTCTGTAGGGATGCAAAGAGAACAGTGGGCACTAGGCTGGAAATTAAAGGGGTCTAGAGAATTGAATCAGATGCCAGTACCCAACTTGTGCTGGAAGAGGTTCTGGGAACTGTGTTCCAGCTTGTTACTTTTGATGTTTTTTAAAAGACTGCACTGTTTTAATCCTGCCTCATGCTGCTGAATCAGGGTCTTACTGTATGGCAACGGCAGATGAGCCCCTTCAACATATTGCTGTGTATGAACTGCCTCTGGTATGCTCGTGCTGATGCATGTTTTAAAAAAGGTTAAAGCTGCCAGTTGTTTCCTCCTGACATTCATGAAACTGGCAACTTCCTCTTTTTAAAAAAAAAATATATTTTAAGTTAGGGTTTTTCTCACATTGATGGGGATGAGGGCAGAAGAAGCCCAGTTTGGGATGATTTATGGCTCCAGGAGTGGTTAATTTTTGGCAAGGTTTGCAGGAAGAGCCCCCTAAGCGTGCCAGCTGTAATCGGCCGAGCTTTCGAGAGACACACGGAGAGAGATAACGTGTTATTTATCCTCACACACACAGGCTGCTGGAAAACGTGCACGTCCCAGACAAGGAAATTCAGGCTCCCCGGGAGCAGCTGGGCTCTTTTACTCCTGCAGTCCCCAACAGCTTCAAATTCACTTCCCTCAGTGCCTTCAATGGAGGTTTTGATAAATGCATTGCACTTTGCAGCCAGCCAGGCTCTAATTGCCAGGAGGATTACGATAAGCTTTTTTCTTGTTGTTTCAAAACAATCTGGAGGACAGCGTGCCCTCCTGGTGCAGACAACCCTCAGCCCTGCTGCAGCCGGGCACGGAGGAGGCAGCGAGGTGCCAAATTCACCCTGATTATTGCATGAAACTGGGGGTTGCTTGGCCACAGTCCAGCCCAAGTGCTGTGGGCTGACACTCACTGCAGACCTGTGGGTGACCTGTGCTGGAGGGGAACCTTGTGCCAAGGCAGCTCCTCTGTTGTCGCCAAAGGTCCTGGCACCTCTGGGGCCTCGGGAATCCCGGCAGCAGAGCTGCCTCGTGGGCCACTGAAGTGGAAACTCAAGAGGTCTGTCAGCCCCTGCAAGTGATTTTCTTTCTCCAGTCCAGTGGTTATTCTGCTTGTACTGTGGTTTGTGGGTTTTTTTGTTTTTTTTTTTTTTTTTTTTTTAATTTGAAGGGTGCTCTTGTTTCTTTGCCTGCTAAGTTTAATAACCATGGTCTGGTTAGAAAATAATGCAGGGGAAAAAGCAGAGCTGCCTTAATTTGTGATCTAAAAATAGGGAAACCTACACCATTAAATTGAGGGGATTTAGAAGCATAACCATAAAGCCAGGAAGAGTTTGCCAGGAGCTATCGAGTGACACAGATTTCAGCTCCCTCCTTCTTCTAGTTTTCTTCTTTTAAAGGTGAACTGAACAGGCTTAGATTACTATTTTGCTGCTTTGGCTACAAATGTAGTTTAGGGAGTTCTCACTGTGACAGTTATCAATATAGCTTCCTTTGTAATTTTTAAAGTTTATTTGTAATAGATTTCGAATGCTTTACCACCAGCAGAGAAAATGCCTTGTAATCCCTTATTTAACCCTTAAATATCCCAATGTATGATTGATGTACCTGAGCTCTGTTCCAGTAGAGGAGTTGAAGCATGTAACCGTGGGAAAGAAAGACTGGTGTTTACTGTTCTCATCTGACACTTAACAAACCATCATTTAAATCTTTATGAATCTTTCCTGATTGATCTGAGAGAAACCCCTTTTGTCTTTGCCATCAGCAGCATGTGGATGCATTTCTCAGGTGTGAAACAAGGATAATGATGCTTCATAGAAATACTTCCAGGGGAAAATGGCAGGTTGCTTATTATCAGCTTTCTCTGGAGAGATGTGGCATCCTGCTCTGCTCCTGGAGTGGTGAATGGGTTGAAGACCCTATGATAAAGTCTTCCAGTCTCTAAAAACTGTGTTATGCTCTGCCAAAAGTCTTATTTCCTTTAGCAATGCTTACTCTGTGGATCCTTTTGGCAGAACTGTACTAGGGAAGGTAAGAGAGGCTGATCTTTTTCCCTGATGCTGGGTGGTTTTCTGCCCAGGGACTGACCAGTTCACCTTACTGGTCCCCATCTCTTCATGCTCACTGATAATTTCCAGCATGGCTCTGTGAGGTGCTTTCAGACAAGATGAGTTCTACCCAATTTCTCTGTGTGGTTGGCTTGAGCCAATGACACTTTGTTCAAACTCAGCACTACATTTTCATATGTACAAAATCAATCAGTTTTCTTATCAAAAGCAGGTTCATGGTTAGCTGGCATCTTTCATTAAGAAATGTTGTGTATTACCTAATTTTCTTGGCTAATTAGCTCCCTCGGATTGCTCAGGGCTTCAAGATATGCTATAGAGCCCTGTATGGTACTGAGATTGTTTCCTTGGTCTTGTGCTCACCTCAGATGACACTGTCCTGGTTTCACTAATGCTGTGTATCAGATAGTTTGCTGTCCAGGAGAACCTAATCTTCCTTCTTTTTCTTTTCAGCGTCTTAGAGTAGCTGGAATCTGTTTCTCAGATGCCTTGAGTATGAACAGAGCTGTCCAGAAAGCCAAAGGCAGCCTGACAGGCAAACGAGGAAATATTCAGGGAACTTTGAAAGTGATGAAAAGCAAAGTTATTCCAGATAAGCTTGTATGAGATAATACCAGGACCACATGCTGGTTGGGATTAAAAAATATGTAGATATGTTGATGATGGGAATATCTGCTCTCATATTACCCATTTTTTCTTTTTTAAGGGATGTTAATCCTGATGCTTTAAAGGCATATGCTGAATCCTGAGGATATGGTTATTTGAGGAGCACTTTGCTGGTAAATAAGGGGAGGATTAGGGTCTGGATGGTGACCTAGCTGGAGGGACCTTCAGGCTCTAGATGTGAGGCAATACTTACACATCTGATCCATGCTGAGCATCCTCACACTTGCCAGGAGTGATGAGCTTTGTTTAGCGTGCTCTTCCCAAAAACCTAAGGAAGCCCAAGCACAGGACAGAACCATAGAATTGTTATGGATGTAAAAGACCTCCAGGGTCATTGAGTTCAACTGTTCACCTAGCACTGCTGTGTTCTCCACTAAACCATGTCCCCACATCCACAAGCATTTTGGACACTTCCAGGGTTGGTGATTCCAGCACTTCCCTGGGCATCCTGTTCCAATGCTGTTGTGCAGGCCACTGCACAGACCAAAAGTCCTAAGTATGACATAGTCAGACACCTCTTGTATCAGGGAGGAACTGTGGTGGCTTGTGAAATGCTGTGATTGGTGATAGTTAGGGTCTAAAATGCGATGTGTTGGAATGAAGACATCAGTTTTGAAAACAGCTTTCTATCCTCCATGCTTGCCAACTGATTGCTGTGTTGGGACAATTAACTTGAATTGAGGTGGAAGAGAAAAGAAATTCTGTGTCTTAAATAGAAGCTACTGCTCTCCTTAACCAAACTGTACAGTTGAAGCCACTATTGCCTGCATGGCTGAAGTACCTGGGTATTTCCAGTGTGCTGGAAATGGAGATGAAACAGAAGAAAGAGCACTGTGACTTGTCTGGGTATTTAGGAGAGTGCTTCAATCTGAATTGGAAACATGAACTTTGGATAGCTATGTTCTGCATGCTTGAAAACTGGGTCAGAGATGTCAGAAGAAGGTTTTCTATTGATTCAAAGGGATTTGCCTCTGTGTGCTGACCCACAACAATCTCTCTACGGCTCCTCTCACTACTCTCTCATTTCAGCACAATCCCATTTGTTAACTCCCCCTCCCTGTCCCCATCACCCCAGGACTCTGCAGTTTATTTAGCAGATGTTGGCCCCAACTTGCAAAGCAAGGGTAAACAGAGCTAAGGTCAATCTGAGAAACACAGCACCCCAGGAGAGCTGCTGCTTCTCACTGCTGCTGGTGAGCCTGTATCCAACTGGAATTGGAGGGATCTGAAAAGACATGGATAGAATTTGTCCCTGCAAGGATAGCAGGGTTTATGTATTAAAAAACCAAAAAAATCACATGGGACAAAACTGTGGAACCTTAACGTGAACTGGGTGAAACTATACCCTTCTTATGTTTCCTCCCTTTGAAGACCTTGCATTGTGTGTTCACAGCCATTACCATATGAATCAATGATTAAAAAAAAACCCAAACCAAACATCTTGATAAGAATCCAACTTTGCTTTACCAGTCCATCCTCTGAGGTAACCAGAGTGAGCTCCTTTCACTCCAGCCATTGTTGGCAACACAGATTATGTTCTTCAAAGACTGTCTGTCTCGTTCAAACACAAGGTCCATATCTTGACTGCACATTAACGTCACCTGATAGGCTCCATGTCCAGCTCCACCTTGCCCTTCCCAGCAAACCAGGCTTTATAGCAGAATCACAGCGTGAGCAGAGGGAATAAAGAGCCTTTGTGCTCTTCCTGGGTCCATCTCCTGGAGCTGATCAGGCAGCAGGATTGATTACCAGGCAGGTAAAGACCCGATAACCTACCAAATCTCTATGAAGACCCCTTTCTGATGGCTTTTTCCTCTGATTTGCATTTCAGGCCTCTGTCTCATTTTAGGAATGATTTTATCTGGCTTTCGCTATAGTCCAGACTGCAGGAAGTTCACATGAGAAGAGGCAGCAGGGAGGCTTGAAGGCTACTCCTCTAGTACCATACAAATAGAAATTAAGGCCATAATCTGTTACTTAATGAGCAGCAATGATTGAGTCAACTCCTCTGCTCGTCAAATACTAGGAATTAGCATTCACTTACCATCACATTACCAAATTAAATACATTTACAAATACATAAAATCAAATTGAACAATTTAGTAAGGTTGCAAAACAGAGAATTGAAGATGACCTTTTCTGCCTTAATTCAGCTCATGTGTGAATATGCCAAATCATAGAATTTCTAATTAGACATTCTCCTGCTATTTTTCTCTCATAAGAATGGAGTTATACATCCCAGATATTGGAAAGTCTTAGCCCAAATGGTTCTGTGTGGCAAAACTGTAATTGTAAAAAAAGAAATTAAACTTAATTTAAGCAATCTGTTGATTCTCAATACAACCACAGGGATTTGTAGTAGCTATTATGTGTGGAAGTGCCATATGTAACTCCTCAGTTTCTTTTGTTTGGGATAGTAATAGCCCTTGAAGAAGATTTGTGTAGAAAGGGTGGGGGGTTTTTTAAAATGCTATTTCTTCTTAAAAATGCCGCTTCAGTTTTAAAATGCTGGTTCTTTTTTTATGTATTTATGGAAATCCTGACAAATGGTGATGACTTTTGTTCAGTGCCTCTTGTCTGTCTGCAAAGTTGGTGCATAGTGGCTCCCAGAAATGGGTATGGTTTGTGCAAAGGGCTGTGGAAGTGGGACTGTTTGTGTCCCTCTGTGCTGTTTGTGTCCATGTCTGCTGCAGGACCCCTGCCAAAACATGTGAAAGAACTCAAGGGAAATTTCTCCTATTTTCTCTGTTTGGGAAGTGACCCAACAGGCCCCAAAGCTGCATTGCAGGAACTGTAAGGAGAGGTGAAGCCTTTCTTGCCTAAATCCAACAATTATAAACAAGCCACTTAGCCAAAACATAAAAGATGGTGTAAATGGAAGTTATGCCTTCCCTTAGGGTTTTCCATCAGAGGGTCTGTTTCCCTGACATCCAGCCCTGGGATGGGTGGATGACATCCAGCCTGTTCTTTTGTGAGCGATTCCTGCGGGAGGTCTGAGGAATTTTGAAGCTGTCAGGCTGTAATACCCTGGGTTTAGCTTTTTTGAGAAAGCACGCTGTTTTCCAGAGAGCGAAGCCAGATTGCTGGTTTAAAGCTGCTACATTTCACCAAAAGAATGCTGATTATTTCACAGTCATGCGAGCGCCTGACCGGTAAAACGTGTGGGCAGTCTGTCCACTTTTTTTTTTTTTTCCTGTTTTCTCACCGATTTGGCTTCTTAATACAATGCCTGAAGATCTTTTGAGAGGGCCAGAAAAATCTGCTGACGGCTCATGCAGCTGATTTGACCCAGAGAGCCTGCTTGGCTGAGCAGAAAGATGACACTGCAGCAAAAATGTTACTTTAAGGG
Organism: Cinclus cinclus; assembly: GCF_963662255.1. Lineage (NCBI taxonomy): Eukaryota > Metazoa > Chordata > Aves > Passeriformes > Cinclidae > Cinclus > Cinclus cinclus. The sequence goes on from NC_085050.1 coordinate 6,081,242, forward strand.
AAAAGAAAACAGGCACAATGCTCCTGCCATTGTTCCTAGGCTCTGTTCTGGTGCCAAGCTCTGCACTTAGGAAAACACAGAGGTACCAGGTTTTAACCTTTCGCCTGCTTCCCGCAGGTGTTATCTTTTGCTCTGAATAGGCAGGATGAGGTCCACAAATCACAGTCAAGCCACTAGCAGCCCTGCTGGCTATGAAAAGACAACTTTCAGTGAGTTTTGTAGGTAGGAGCTTTACAAGATTTTCAGCAAAAAGAGTAATTTGCTCAATTTTATGCTTTTTAGGTTTCAGTGTAATATTGGGTGAAGCCACTGGTGCCTTCTCTCCCAGCACTGAAAGTAAATGGAAGTAGTTTAGTGCTGGGATATCCAGCCTATGATGCAGGTATCTCTTTTCGTGTGATTTAACTATATTTTACTACTGATGAAGAAGTAAAAAAAAAATAAAAAACTACCTGCAATGGCTTTGGTGAGGCTCCCATTTAAATAATTATTGTTCCGAGCAAAAATGGTTTGTGGAAGGAGAGCAAAGTGCTCTGACTTCAAAGCTTGTCATTGTAAAGAAATCTGATGGTGAATGGTCACGCATACCTGAACGTCACTCCTACTGCAGCAAAGCCAGAAGTGCTGGCAAGCAGCCTGGTCATGTTCCCATTGCAGGCAGGGTGAGAGATCCTCAGCTGGTGTAAATCACAATAGCTGGATTTAAGTTGGAGATTTCTTTTTCAAAAACTTACTGACTGCACTGGAGGCTGAATCGAGATCCTTATGTGAGTCAATGGGAATGTCTTAAAACCTTCTGATCCTATTATTTGTTCAAATCTTAGGGAAACCCTTTGAGCCTAAGAAAATTTGGTACAAGTACAAGCAGGACTTGTGTTTTTATTAGTTTTCCAGGCTGGCTTGCCATCCTGTTGCTCTTAACAGGACACTGATAATTGTGTAGGTGGTGTTTGTGCCCCTCATATCAGCTTGAAGAAACTGAAACTGTTCCCTGCTGAATAGTCATTTTTTTTGGATCTACCAGGCCAGCTTGTACCAGCCTGGGCCTTTGGGACAGAGTGATCAGAGTTCAGCAATATGTCTCCCTGCAATATCTGAGCAGTCTTGGTATTCAGCTTGTTACAGGAGCACCACAAACTGTTTTTTCCTCCCTAGTAGTTACACACGCAAGGTAAGAGGCGTGCACACTCCCACCCTGAAGGTCAGGTAGCTCCATCATGCAAGGATGATGCATTTTTGCAGGGATAATGCAGCAGTGATGACAAATGGGTGCCTCTGAGTATTTAGAGAGTGCCTGGAAGGCAAACAGATTATCTCAGAAGCACCTCAAGCTAATCCTGCTCAAGAAAACCAGTTTTTCTTAGCCTCTAATTTACCTGCTGAAACTAGGATGGATTTGGTGTGCCTTGTTTTTGATGAAGTAGGACGTAAGATGACATGAAAACTATCAGTTCAAGTCTGGAGTTTGGATTTCTGGGTGTGGAAAAATTGGAAAGACATCTAACATTCATTGACCAGTAGTTATTTTTATGACACATTTTTATTGTGAATATCCCCCTGTGCACTTGGAAGAGAGAGCTGTTGATCAAAATCCACTGCCACAAAGCAGTGTTTGATGCTTTTGTCAGTGTATTATTCTGCACTGGTCATGCTTTATGAGAGATTTGAAATGATTCAAATTTTGCTTCTTAGCCTCTTTTTTTGAGCACAGTCAACAAAAGTGTCAGAGGTGATGTTCACCTAACTGGGAAGATGCTGCAGGAGGAGCTGTCATTGCAGCTGCCCAAAGGATGGCAGTTCTATCTTCCATTGCTTTTCTGAGACCAAAAAAACCCTTAGTGTTCTGCACTGGAACAAACCCAAAATGTTTCACTTTATTTTCCCCACAAGATGGAATGTCAACAAAGTGTCCCTCTTCATCTGAAAATATTGACCTTTTCCATTCCTCCTGGCCACTGCACGAGTTCATTGAAGCACACAGTTACTTATCCCTACTTCTTCAGGAACAACTACCCGAGGCTATCCTGGCAGTAGAAGGTTCAGCTGTGCCTCTGCAGCATGTCCTGGATCCCAGTGACCTCTCCTCTGGTAACAGAGATGCCTTCCCATGTGAAGCTGTAGCTCAGTTTTTTACCAGGATTCTCCTTTTTTGTAGACAAACCCATTAACTGTCACTTAAACACACCCCTGGCCTCCATCTGCAAATCACAGTTTAAACATCAAGCTATTTCCCACCCACTAAAACAAACCTTCTAGCACTCTAGCTGGAGCATTCAGGGTTATTTTTGTCCTTGCTGGTTTTGTTGTCAGGTCATGCTAACCTGACCATAAATGTATATTTTAGTGGAAGGAAACTTGGGGCTGATTCTTCAGCTGACCTTCAAGGCTGAGTTACAATTGATTAGCTGCACAAATTTACTCTAAACAAGCATCTGTGACTTTTTAAAGTGACCCAATACCTAAGGAAACAGTTTCAAGAAACAAGATAGGCTGGCACCAACCTGTTGGGTTGGAGGCAGTGGAAAAGAAGAGAGAAAAGAAAAGGCATAACCTGTGCTGTTATAGAACTCTTTGGTAATGATGTTAGCTAGGATAGTTCTGGTGCTTTCCCTTCATGAAAATCTAGCCATTTGATAAAAAGCCAACAACAAATAAAGATAAATCCCACCGTCTCCATTATATAGACGGGAAAATGAGGCAGAGAAAGATGAAAGGACTTTGGCCTATTCATCCCACCAGGAACACAACAACATCCAGGTCAGCCAAGTCCTTGTCTTTACACTTTGGTCCTTAGGCTATGGCTCTCTAACTCCCTTGCACCTGTGTAAATAGGGAGGCAGGTGCAAAGTCCCCTGTGCTGTGGCAGCCGTGCCTCGGGAGGGCAGGAACGCAAAGGGACAGCCTCACAGGGCGGCTGAGCAATGTCCTTGTCCTCCCTCACCTTTGCTGCCTGCCCAGACAGCAGAATTGTGTTCTCCCGGGCGGGAGGCATTGCTCTGGCAGTGTGAAAGCATGTAGTCAGCACCAGAGATTTCATGCTCCGTCTCTTGAAATCCAATATGAAGCAGTTGCGTTCTCTCCATCCCGCAGGCTCATTACACAGCTCCGTGTGTGGCCTCTCCCCATAATTAACCTGAGGGGGTTACTTTCCTTTTCTAATTTGTAGGAAGTGGCTCATGACATCTGTTGCAGCCCTGAGGCTCCTTCCTGCAAACCTTTAGCTGGTTTTCGTTGAAAGAAAAGGCAGCACAAAGAGGTGTAACAATTAACCGGGATGAGTCCTGGCTTTGAAAACTGCATCTTTCAATTGCTCAGTAAAAATCTGCTGAGAGCAGAGGACAGTGAATATTCTTAAAGGGAAGCACGGGCTAAAATTCATGACTAAGTATCTTCATTCCTCTTCCTGTTAGCGCTTCAGGGAAAACTAAGGTACAACAAAATCAACCGACCTAAGAAGAGTTTTAATGTGTTTTGCTTTTTTATTTTGTTTGTCTCATGGTACAAAATTATAATAGTGCTCTTCCTCACAGTTCACCCTTTCTCCTTTGGAGACTTGCACTTACTTGTTGCATCTTACCTTAAGTGGAGCTTGATACTGCAGGGAACTCTCCTAGAAAAGCCACTATAAGGTTTGATCTTTAAACTTAAGTTTTATCCTAAGACTTTTGGAAGTAAGAAACATCTTTCCTAGATTCAGAAGGAAAAAGTGATCATTTGGATTCTCTTATCGCAAGAAAGCTTTCCAGTTTTTTTCATTTTATTTTGGAGTTAGGCGATGTTTTGGCAAGGAAAAAACCAAGAAGAGACAGAAAGGTGCATCAGCCTATTCTATGGGAGGGAAATCACTGGGGTGGGTAGAAAGCTGGTTCTCACTAGCTGGTTTGAGGTGATGCTCTCACTTCTGAGGTCCAGTCTTACTTCTTGGAGCTCTTTATTCTCATAAAGTCAGTATTCCTCAGGGCATGAAGGGAGGAAAGCTGTACAGGTGCATCTGTGTGCATTAGATCTGTGAGAACATATGTAACTCTTACTGTCACTGATTTATTACAGGGCTTGCAATGAGATTTTTCTGACCTGGCTGTTATGAGAAACATAAATTTCTATCCTAGAGCTAAAACATTTTTTACAGTAGATCAATTTTGATATGCTTTCATCTCAAATTTGTACTTCCCCTCAAATTGACATCTTCTGACTGAAATGTAGGCAGCTGGAAATGGTTGACTGTAATCTCACCTGACCTCTTGCATAATATGCTGCTCAAAATCTCTCATGGTCCTTCCTGCAGCATTTCTGTTGGGCACAGAGCATTAGCTGTGTGTATATAAAAACCCTTTTAGAAAGCTGTCTGCCCTGTGTTTGCAGCAGGCAGTTGTAGCCTGAGTCAGGCAGCTCTGACCTCGGCCAAGGCTGGTGATACCTTAACAGCAGCTGTGTGTGTGTGTGTGTGTGTACTGCCGTAGCAGCAACTGAATGAAAAAGGCTTTGAAGTTGCTGGTTGGCTGGGGAGCAAAAGTCCCTTCCTCTTTCAGCATCAGTTGTGCTTGCCAGGCCATCCAGTGCTACTGAAAACCCCCTCCCTGCTCTTGACTGTGAGTGTAAATGTGACTGATAATCAAAGTGCCATTTGCTTCCTACTCTCCACGCGCAATGGAGGCAGCCTGGTGGGTCCTGCTGAGATTCTTACTTGTGTAAGGGCTTTTTAGGTTGATGATTCTTAAAAGGAATCCCTTCCTTCATGGGCTGAGCTGCTGTTGTGTGAGGGCTTGCAGGTGCCTCAAGTTCTGAGTTTTGTGAGGCACTTCGTGCTAGCTTGGTCAGATTGTGGCTCTTCCTCCAGAACAATTTCAGACCCAAGAACAGTGACTCCATACAGCTGAGTGCAATGTCTCCTGTAAAATCAAGAATCATCCAGTGTGATGAATCTCTGTTGTCTCCCGACTGTTGGCTGGTGAAAGTGGACTGTGCTTTGCCACATCCAGGCCATTGAGTTGTCCTCTTGGGAATGGACCTGTGCCCTGGGATAAGAGCAGCAATATCCCTGTGTAGCCCTTGGCTCTCCATGAGTAAGGCTGGAGCTGTACCTGGGGTACAACGTGTGTTGGGGAAGAAACATTTCTCCTCACAACACTGCACAACTACAAGGGCCCTTTTAGTTTTAACACTATGTTTTTGAAAGGTCTGCTTGGCAAAGAGCTGAATGGCCCCATGAGCTGTCTGAAGGGGAAACGTAGTTGGCAGGAAATATATGGCTCTGTTAATAAATAACAAGGATGTGAATGCTGTTTAGGGGGATACAGCAGCACCAGGCTATGGGGATGCAGAGTGGAGGGTTCTGATCCAAGAGAAGGGGACTTTTGTGTGGGATGGTGATATGGGGGAGTATCCAAATGTGTAAAGTCCTGGTTAAAAGCTGATGGGCATGAGGGTTGCTGAGCTGACTGTTTTGTGTAACAGAACAATAGTACAGAGAACACATCACTTGGAGCCACTGGAGCCTGGGCTCTGCAGATCCGTGGGTGAAAGGGCTCGGGGAGGAAGGGGAATCCCAGCCATGTCCTTCAGCACGTCATACTTTGCTTTGGGAACATCAGAAAATTATTTTGTGAGCTCCTCCAGAAGTGCTGCTTGCTTATGTTTTGGAAGGAGAGGAGAGGGTGACTGGGGACAGTAAAAAGTACAGTTGACATGTTGTCTTCAACTGATCTGTGACAGCTTTAGCCACTAAAGCCCTGACCTGCCCAAGTGCTGATTTGTTGATCTCAGGTTCACGCTGCCGTGGCTGTGTCTTGCTAGAGGGGTTCTACTTGGGATTGCCTAAGAATTGCTCAGAATTTCTCTTCCGATATTACCTTGGTATGTCCCTGGTACAAAATATTTCTTCTACTGCTCTTCTCATTCAATTTCGGGTTACTTTACAGGCATTAGAATAATATCATGATGCTGTGGTTGAGATAGAGATTTGAATTTAGACCTAAGCAATATGGAAGAAATAACATTAAGAAGTTTGGGTCCAAGCCTTTAAACTCAAATGTCTAATAATAGATGCCTAAATCTGCACAGGCATTTAAATGTGTTGCCTTGTTCTGATCTGTGAAGACTGTTAAGCAGTTAATTCTATTAATTCAATGTGGATTTAATAGGCAGGCATCCTCTGCTACTTGCTGAGTACCATCCCCTCCACAGGGGGAACACAGGCTCCAAATCATTACAGAAAACCTCTGATTTCATCCTTGCCAAGTCTTGCAGCAGACCATAAAGCTTTAATGTTACCTTTCCCAGAACCATGACTCAGTCTCCAATACTCAAGAGGATATTAAGGTATCTAAAAATTCGCATTTAGGCATTGGTTACTTGTTTTCTGGCTGAGTGTTCAAATTCTCAAGCTTTCCACAAGCTTGTCACCACAACAGCTAAAAAATTCCTTAAGGTTTATCCTTTTGTATTATCCCATGCCTTCAGAAGCTGTGACTACATGAAAACATACTAAATACCATTAACTCAGGGTGAAAAGAGCGCAGTTGGCATCTTGGATGGTTTTATGTAAGCTCCAATATCACCAGCTTGTCTCTGCTCTTGTAAACTAAGTTGCAACAAGAAGTGGCACCTTCTTGTTCAGTTGCCTTTTTTGAGGAAGTTTTTAGGTCAGCACAGCCGAGGGAGGGTGAGGTGGCTCCTCCTCCGCCGTGTGCCCCCATCAACAATAAAATAATGTAAGCATTGACTGCAGATTTTTCTTTGATTGGGTGAGATGGTCTGGAGAGAACCAGATGTTTTTCCTCCTCCCCAGAGGAGGTTTTGGGCTGACATAACCCTGCAGCAGGGAAGGTGGATAGACGTGGGAGGGAGTTGGGAAGGGAGCGCAGGTCCCACGCCTCCCCAGACTGAATTACACATCTGTCACTGCCAGGTCTTGAAGGAGATGGCTCAGGCAGCAGTTGACATAGGTTAAGCACTGCAAGAGCAGGACAAGTGCTGCAGCACTGCGTGTCTCAACTCTTAGCATGAGTCTGATTCAGTGGCACTGTGGAGGCCTCCACATCCCACCCCTCAAGGCTCCCTGGCAGTGGTGAATAGACCTTTATCACCCCAAAATGTAAGCGTGTCTGTGCAGTAACCATAGAGCTTGGCCCTGTCTAAGCCCTCGGTGGTCAGTAATGAAACTCAGGGAATTCCAGGCACAAGTGCTTCATCATCTCCCTCTGCTTTTATCTGGATGCCAGAAGCAATCTGTGCAGAGGAATGGAAGATCTTGGAGACCATGCAGATAACTGCACGGGGCAGTCTCCAAGGTGCCTGCACAAGGGAGGTCACTTTGCAGTGGTCTCACTTTCCCTGGAAGGGAATTGGTGGATAGGGACATAGCAGAGAGAAGGGGTGCATTACTGATGTGTTCATCCATCACTGCATGCCAGTGAAATGATAAGGTGCATCTGGCACCAGGTCTCGTTGTGTTTCTCCCCCTCTGGCTGGCGTGGGGAGCTGGTGTGCTGCCCTGTGTTACAGCTCATTGGCTCCAGGCGTGAAAGAATTCAGTCGATTTTGTTTCTCATTGACATGGCCGTGCAGGGGAAGGGGTTACTTTTGCTTTTCCAAGTCTGATGTGCATGAAATCTTATGTATTCTGTGTTTAAGAAGAGCAGCTAGTGGTTGTTCCAGCACACAGCTGCAGAAGCACCATGGAATGACATAACACCCATGAACTGCTGCTAGACATGGAACTTCAGGATGCTCCTATATCACCCTTAGGTCTAGCTACACCTAAAAAATATTTTTTTTTTTATTGGCTAGCTAAAAATTCTAGAGAATTTTTGGAGGTAACACTTCCAGGGTGCAATATGTCAGCTCATCATACCTAAATTTTGAGGTAATGATTGCTTTTGGTCATTCATCAGGTTCATTTTAAAATACGCAGCACTCAGCCATTACCGTGTTTCACAACTGTGCCTGGGGGACTTTATCTTGGATCAGAAAAAGGCTAATTGTTGTACAAATAAAGAATAGTAGGAATAAAATTGTCTCCCAGGGAGGTTGTGATTGCCATTTACTTTCTTCAAATAAAATTCAGGATTGTCTGATTTGGCATGGTTTGGGTTTGATCTAAAATTTAGGTTACTTTCTACCAAAAAGCTTGAAAAGATAAAAAATGAACAGCAGCTGCCAGGATTGAAATGAAACACTCCCAAACTGCTGATAGAACATCTGACCAGATAGAAAAATGTTCACAGATTAAAGTTTTAAGAAAATGCTGAGGTTCTTACTTTTCATTATGTTTTGTTATCCCTCTTTGTAACAGAATTTTTCTTTTGACATTTCACCAAAATATCCAGGGACTGTGAAACCTTTTTGCCCTCACTTTCTTCATGGCTGCTACAATTAGACTATGGCAAGGGTTTTTGGGGTGTGGGAGCTTTTTCCCCTATGGTTTTTCTTTCCCCACTCTGAGCAGAATTAGATGAACCAGCACTGGAAGCAGCTGAGTTCAGTATTGCATTAGGACATGGCTTTTGCTGCTACTAGCTGAACTGCACGGGGCTTTTTTTTAGAGTTTTGGGGACAGTTTTTGCAGTTCAGACCAGGGCTATGATTATTCTCTGAATGTGGGGCTGGTGATGTCATAGTGTTGCAGAAAGTAGGCTCTGCATGTGCTAAAATAGCCATGTATTTCATGATATAGAGAGAGAGCCCTCATGGCTGTGGAGTAACATCACCCATGTCATTTATACAGTGCTAAAGCTCTACTTTCACAAAATATATGGCAAGACACACACACGGATTTTTTGTACACAGGTTGATGTCATGTCCTGATCTGCAAGGAGATGTGATAAAATGCAGCATTTTTACATACTGTTCATGTGTGCATGCATATACACATGCAGAGGTACCAATTTAAGATGCTAAAATTTGCAATCATCCTTTTGTTATTTGTAAAAATCGATTTTAAATAATTGTTTGTATCTTCATTCATTTGTTGCATTGTTTAAAACGTCCTCTTTTGCCTCTGCCCTTTCCGCTTTGCCTTCATTTCCAGCAACAGTCACCATATTTTAGCACAGCCTGGATGGCTTGCTGGGCATTTCCAGGATCAGAGGAGTTGAGTGGGGAGATCAGCAGGAGCCTTCAGGCTGTGCAGGCAGCAGCAGTGCTGTTGCTGCATGGGTGTATCAGCAGAGGTCCATCAGCACCAGCCAGAGCACAGCGTACCTTCCTAAAGGCACTGGGAAGGTGGGAGAGAGAAGGCACACTCTCTGCCAGGCTTGATTTCTTTCCTTGAACACCAGCCAGAGGTTCTCCAAGGCACACATTTTGGCTGCTAATGTGTGCAGAAGCCCTTACCACCACACCTCCTCGGTGTCCTCCTCGGTTTTGTGCGCAGCCCTGGGCTGCACAAGAGTGGCACTTCAAAGAGTGGCATTGCAGATGTTCACCATCCACTGGGTTGTGGAGCTGGGTGTGTTCCTAACACCCTGGGCTTGCAGGATGACACAGGCTTACTCACCACGAGCAGCGTGTTCACACAGGAGCAGAGGGATGGAGTCACTTCTGTATGAAACCCTCGGTCCTGTGGGTTGTGTGGGCTGCTTTGCCTTAGGGCTGCTGTACAAAGTTCCTTCCAGGTCAGACTGCTGCCCTTTAGTCCAACCTGGCTCTTGCTTAATGGTGAAAATAGAGGGTGCCTTGTTCCAAAACAGCAGCAGAGGTGGTGGCCTCAGTCCAATGCACCTCCCAAACCGGAGATGGCACCTATTTGCCTTACCTGTTTAGTCATGATTTATCCCACAGCCTTTTCCTGCAATGCTGTGTGGGTCTGGAGTTCTGCTGTCCTGTGTGTTGTGTGGCTTCAAGCCCGGCAGAGCTGAACTCTGTGTCCTCCTCCTCCTCTGTCATTCCTGAGGACACATTCCCTGTTGTGGCAGGGAAATGCACAGTCTCTGTATAGATGCACTTTTCCCTCTGCTGTCAGCCATGTGAGTTCTGTGACTACTGAAAGCACCTTAAAATATGCATAAGTAAGAGAATAGACTTAGCTTTTGGCAGTTTGTAGAGCCACTGGAAGTCTTCTTCTTTACACGGCATTCCGCATCTTCCTTCTTCGCTTATCTCTCAAGTCTGAGTATTTTCATTTTGCTCTTTCCACTTCCCTCCAGGAAGAAAAAGTGCCTGGATGTTGTACAGCCATGGAGTCACCCCCCTCCTCCTCACAGTACATGGTTATCTGCCTTACTTATTTTATCAAAACCACAGAAGGTTACGTTTGTGAACAACTGCTGACTAGAGAAAGAAAGGTTTGTAGTACAGTCCTGGGGGAGAGGAGAGGAGAGGAGAGGAGAGGAGAGGAGAGGAGAGGAGAGGAGAGGAGAGGAGAGGAGAGGAGAGGAGAGGAGAGGAGAGGAGAGGAGAGGAGAGGAGAGGAGAGGAGCAGCTTCACATTATTTTGAAAGTCACTCCAAAGAAATCCCTTTCGTACAATGATTTCTTCTCCTGGGACATCTCTCTGCAATAGTTGTCCTCTTCCTTTAAGTGGTTACATATTGAAAATGTGATATCCTGCCAGAAGAGTCTTGATTGCTCTACTTCAGGCTAAATGAACTGGAAAAAAGAAAGAAGCTATATAAGATTGGTGCTTTCTGCTAATTGTTCTGCAGAGAGGCTCATGTTAGTGCTAGCCTGTGTGCCAGGTTAAAAACTCTCATGGCACAGTTGTATTTCTTTCACACTTCTATACTGTGTGAAAGTTTTTCATGTTTGCAGTAATATTGTCAGTGCTGCTTCTCTTTATGGTACCTGAGGGGATTTAAAAGATGTGCAGGTGTGGCATGTAAGGTCATGGTTTTAGTGGTGGACTTGACAGTGCTGGTTTAATGGTTGAACTTGATCTTAAAGGTCTTTTCCAACCCAAATTGGTCAGTGACTCTGATTTTTTGCAGATGTGTCATCATGAGCACATCCACAGGCTGAACTGCTCACGCTGAGCTGGTTCCAGTCCTTGCTGTAACCCTTGGAGTTGCAGCTGACATTTGGTGTGTGCCCACATGACTTCATGTCATGTCACCGTGTCCCTAACTTCCTAAAGTGATGGATTTTCTCTGTTTTACCATGACCTGCCATGCTGCTGTTCCATAAATCTGTGGTTTCCTTTTCTGTCTTTCACAAAAGAAAATTTTACTGGAAAATGACATAGTAGACTGAGCTCCTCATTCAAGGCCATGGTTTCACAGGAGGGGATTTGTCCTGGAGTGGGGAGGCATCACCTGCTTGTCACAGTAGAGCACTGGGAGTCAAAACTGGATTCCTGATGCTGCTGCTACAGATGCACAGGGCAGCCTTGGGCAAGTGTCTCTCTCTCTCCCCATGGTCTGCATTATATTTCCAGTGCAGCTAATGTGAAATGAGGCAGAGATGCCAGCAGGGATCCTGGCAGCAGTTGTGTCATGTAGATAGACCTGGTATTTTCCTGTCTCTGACGTGTGTGAGACCACCAGACAAAGCTTTTTGAAGCCTTTAATTCATAATGTATCCTGTGTCATCCTTATGTGGATAGGCAGCTATGCAAAATATTCTTACTCCTGGTCCTTGTATTCCTGAAGGGAATAGTGAGAAAGAACATCTAGAGAATTTCCCATGCACAACTGAAGTGGAAAGAATGGAATTGTTCACCTTCAAGATGGTATTTCCCCTTCTTACCTAAATTTTGGGTTTTGGATAGTTTGAACCAGCACTTTTTTATTGTTTTGCCTTAACTTCTGTATTTGCAACACCAGATCACTATACCACCTCTGTGCTGGATGTGCTCCAGCCTAAATAATCTCTATTCTGCTTGCTTAAATTCCTTTCTATAGTTTCAGCTGAATGTGGAATTCTTTTCTCCTCCTCTGTCTAAACTGCCATGTGCCATTCCTCAGGGCTGTGGGACAGCTCATGTGTTCCTCCCTGGAAGTGGCAGCATCTCAGTAGTGTGTGAAGCAGGGTCTGCATAATCCTTTGGGATCTTTCAGGATAAAAAGCTGCTCTATAAATACTGTATCATTTTCATTGTCATTCTGGATTCAGGAGTGAAATGATCCCACTTAGTTAAAGCAGGATGAAGTGTCTATTTTCATATTTGTTTAATTGAACCACTCAGCATGTCTGACCGTAATGGCTTTATTTGAAGCATGTGGTTCTTATGAGCTGTTAAGATACCAATAGCATTTGGATTAGTCTTCTTGCCAAGAAAGCCAGGTCAATTCTTCAGGAGAATTAAAAAAAACCAAAAAAACCTAAAGCAAACTTTATTTTAACAGTGTCTTGAATTTCACTTTAGGTTCCATAAATATTTGTCAGTGTTCCTTTTGTAATATCCATGAGAGCCCTTGGCAAGACATGGGGTCTATCTCCAGAACACGGAATATAAATAAATTCCCCAAACCATGCTGGAGAATTGGAGGTAACTTTAGCCCATGCAAGAGACCTGAAGCTGAGTGAAGGGGTGATCGTGGTTCTTGAATTACTGTTTGTAGAGAGAAGAAGGAATGAGAGGAAAAAAGGAGGAGTATTGAGAGATGAAAATCTCAACATCAGTAGAAGGTCCGTGGGATCCCACACCATCCTGTGCAGGAAGGTGGAGGTCATTTACCAAGGCAATGACAGAAAAGTGACTTCTACTTGATTGCAGTTGCTGTCTCCTCCTAATGCTTCCAGAAAAGTTAACAAAAATTTCTCATGCCCTAGAGAAAAAGGGAGGAAATTTTACATTTTGATGAGGACTGGTAATGCCATCTATTTTGGAAGATCAGGCCAAGAAAGCACTGGGGAGCCACCCTGTGAGCCCCCCTACCCCAGTTTCCTCTGAATACCTTTGACAGTCCTGAGATCTTGTCTCATTTCTGTGGTTTTCAGCACTATATCTAAGAAAAAGAGAAAAAGAAGCTTGTGATGATTTCAAAGAGTTGCCTGTAGTTAAGTACTTAACCAGAGGTTTAGGGTGCAGGGCTTTTGATTTAAGAGCAAGCCCTGTTCTGTGCAGTTGAGGGGGAAATAGCTGAAATTTTATCCTATCCCTGACCACAGATTGAGATTACCAAAGCTGTACAAAAGCAGGGAGTCAGAATGAAGGAGGTGTATTGAAGGAAGCGGGACCTTGGCTTTTGCAAAGCACTCTGGTTGATGGATCAACTCCAATAAAAATTTAAATTCAGACAAGCTGAATGCCTTATTTGTCTGGTTAAGGGGGAAGAAGGTGGGGATGGGTGAAGTTTTTCCTTTACCTCAGAACATTAAAATAATGGTAGTAGGATGTGAGAAGTATATATTCCTTAAGAATCAACTATTATATTATCAGATAGTTGACAACTGTTTTTTTTTCCTTCTTTATGTGCTTAAGCTGGAAAATTGCAAAGCATGAATACATAGAGGTGTGAGAGGGGTTTGCTGGAGGAGAACTCATTTTATAGCGAGATGTGAGCCTATCTGTCCATAGATTTAGAATACCCTACAGAATGCCTGACAACTTTGATCTCCCTGAAAATTTATGGGAATTGAGTGTTGCTGACACTTCACAAGATCAGCCTGTCTCTTTGCATGGAGAATTTCCAGCAATGATTAGTGATCTCCATACCAGTCCTCAGTTGCCTGCAAGTACTAAAAGAAAAGTATAAAAGAACTATTAAACCTACGTTTTCTGCTTTCACAGACAGCTGTCTAGGGCCATGTCGCAGTTGATATTCTATAGCTTTCTATTCCTGCCACACTGCTCCTACTGGCTTTGGAAATATGACTGAGGTTTGCCAGCACTTCCTTAATCTGGTTACTATTGAAGTTAAGGGAAAAAAAAATCAGGTAACAACCTCCATCTGCAAAACTACTTCTGGTTTTGTGACTGGGATTCATACACAGTCAGCATAGTCAGATCATTTTTTACTTAAAAATACCCTCTCTCTCACCAAAACAGGAAGCATCTTTCCAGGAATGCTTGCGAAAGTGTTTGACTTTTATGTCACTGAGATAACTGGAAAAAGTATTAAGGCTTGGAAAAGTTTAGCCAGACAGAAATACCCATCATACTCGATAGATGTATTACCTGTGCTCAATCTGTCGTATTCCTAAGTTACTCACATTTTTCTTCCCAGGATGGTTATTAAAAAAAAAAGAAAAAGTTTCAGTTATCCTTTGGAGTTTCATAAAACTTTCTTAAAAAAGCTTTTCAGCCCATTTCTTCATCCTATTCCATGCCAACAGTATGGTTTGGCAGGGGGCTGTTTACCTTTCTGCACCACATCCAGAAAAAGTACAGGAGGGGCAGAGCCACAGCCAGTGTGTGCTGGCAGGGTGCACACAGGCACTTCCCTGCCTGCAGCAAGAGCTGCATTACTGAGGGGTCTGTGCAGCATTTGCAGGAGCTGAGCACCAGCTCCTGGCCAACAAAGAAGGAGGGGAGGGGAGGGGAGGGATGCTCGCTTTGTTCCTGTACCCAGAGCTTTGGTTTACACAATTGCACAGGGCCTTCCTGCCCTGCAGCTTCACTTGCTCTGTGACAAATTATTCCTTAATTACTGGATGGCAGAAGAAAAGCTTTACAGCCCTGAGGTTATTCCTAACAAATCAGGTTACAGAAGCCTTGAAAATTATATTGAGCAGAAAAGCACCGTGAGGTTTCCTTGGGTGCTTGGGCTGTGTTAAGCTTTACTAAGGCAATGTGCTAATGAAGCTTGTTAAAATGCAATTATACATTAATGCTGTGGATGCAGAAATGAGAATAATCAGCAGAGAGGTGCTAGTGAAGCTGTTGTGATTAGCATGATTGGTGTATGTCACTGCTGTGCTCAGTGCTCACCCCACTGTGCAAGGTGTTGTGTGAACACAAGAAGGCTGTGCCTGAAGAGCTACCTGGGGGTATGAGATGAAGGAGGATGGCAGGAAGATGGGTGGAAGCAGCAGTGAGATTGTAAAATCTTATAATCACAGAATGGTTTGGGTTAGAAGGAACCTCAAAGATCATTCAGTTCCAACCTCCCTGCCACAGGCAGTGGCACCTTCCACTAGACCAGGTTGCTCCAAACCCCATCCAGCCTGGCTTTGAACTCTTCCAGGGATGCAACAGCCACAGCTTAACTGGACAGCCTGTTCCAGTGTGTGCCGAGTAAAGAATTTCTTCCTCTCATCTGGTCTAAATCTCTTCTTACTGTAGTTTTAAACTGTTTGATGGTGTTGGCCATGAGGACCAGCAGGATGCCAGGCTTGGCTGCTGACCAGTGATGGTGGGCTCCTGGTGCAGGAACGCTTTAGAGGCCATATGCAGGCAGAGAGCCAATGCCAATGGGGAGCTGCACCCACACGAAGCAGAAAACATCTACGATTTTCTTTGAAAAACGTAAAATAGGCAGGAGAGAGCCTGGACATCTGGCACAGCTGGAAGAGGGTGGACCTCTGGTAAGGAAGAGGTGATAGAACTGTGATTGGGAAGAGGCCAGGAGGAGCCTTGACAAGTGAAGAAAAGTAGCAGCTGTTTGATGTGGCAGGGAAAGGGAAGGGTAGATGTGAGGAGAGGGAGAAGTGGCCAGAGGAGTGCCTAGAAAAACATTAATATGGATGAGGCAAGAGCGGCTTTGCCAAGGCTGGAGCAGAGGAGTCTTGATGAAATATGATGGGAGTCTGGATGCAAACTGCAAGTGAGTGGACGGGCAGCCAGAGCTGGGCTTATCAAGGAGCTGCAGAAAGACTTTGGCTCAGGGTCTGAGCCAGGATGAGGAGAGCTAGAGGGAGAGCAAAGCAGAAAATAACACCAGAGCTGTGGGCCTGAGCGACAGGCAGGACAGTAGCAGTGTCCACAGCAATTAAGGAAGGAGGTGGGGAGGGGGAGGAAGATTAAGAGCTCTGAGCTTGAGCTGACAGCTCGACATCCAGGAGATGTCAGGGAGACAGGCAAGGTTTTCGTCCGGACAGAGAGAGACAGGCCTGGATGATTGGATCAGACAACTGGGGGGACTGATTTATGTGAGAAGATTAAAAGAGCTGCTTGTAAATATATGTATAGCTTGGCTAAGTGACACCTGAGGGGACAATAACTGTCTGCAAGTGTATGAAGGGATTGGATACTGGAGCCAGGAGGAGGGGGAGGGAGCAGTTTAGGAGTGTGGATGAGGATTTTGACTGGAGGCAGTGGAATAAGGTGGAGCAAAGCTGGCTGTATTGTCTTGTTAGGGAAAATCTCCCCCCTGAAAAACTGCAAAGATTCTTTGGTGGGTCTTAAGACCTGCATATCCATCTAGGTTCCCATCTGCCTGTGATCACAGGGTGCCTGGCAATCTGGTGTGTGTCCTCACAGCACCTCAAGAGAGGAAGATGTCCCCAGCTTTGTGCAGTTTTGTGACACTTTGGTTCTTTGTGCGACCCTTGCTCTCTAACAAGGACCTAAGAAAGTACCTTATCCATTAGGTTTATTCCCTTTGATTTGCCTCTGTTTTAAAGGGCCATTTCTGCAGGTAATACAGAGAGATGGATGGGAACCAGACCTAATAGGGCTCTTCCAGCCCACAGCTTGCGAGATTTTCTCCACATGTTCCTTACAACTTTTTTAACTTAGAAAGGTTTACTCCTCTGTGAAGCCAAGGGAAGGAGCAGCAGGTATTCCTTTGTTTCTGCTGGGCTCATCTATGGGCCAGTGCCAGTCCAGTGCCTTGTCTCTGCCTTTTTTGGTATTTCAGAGGGAAATGCAGGGCATCTGCAGGAGGCAGCTCCAGAACGAGCTGTCTGTTTGGACACTTGGTTTCCTAACACTTGTTACAGCCCTTTGCAGGTCCCAAGTTTGTATTTATTTTGACCAACATTGCCCAGAACATGAAAGGCTTTTCCTAGGAAACTTTAACCTAGAACACCAAGAAAAGTGAAAGGAACGAGCATGAAGTGGATCCATCCCAATGTTTGCTGTTTGATCTTCTGGGGGAGGTTCTGCTGTGATACCAGATGGGGGCTATATCCTCAGATAAATCTTTCAAAGAAAGACTCCTACTTCCAAAGTTAAATACCAGCTGTCTCCTTCTGTCTGACCACCCTTTCCATACCTATGCATGTCTGGCTGATCTTTACATCGGTGTCCTAAAGAGATGAAATTCATATGGTGACATATTTTTGATGGTCAATCCATCTCCATCCCTTTCCAGTAGCTTTTAAGCTTTTAATCCAATTTCACACACATTATTTGAGAAGAAGTGGTGTGAGAGATGCTAAGTTCAAACTTTGTGAAAATGGGAAGTCATGTAGGAGGGGTTGTAATTGTGCTGCATCCCACTGCTACCATGCTTGGGGCAAAGGCCATTGCAAGTCTTCAGCCTTTTCTAAATACATAGATGAATTTTCTACATAGATTTGCTACATTAATGCAGCAGTGACAAACTAGCAAATAAATAAATAAAGATGTCATCAGATTCTTGCCTCCTAGTAGGCCCTGGGAAGTAGCTCCATAGAATGTAGAGCCATTGGAAACTAAGCTTTGTTAATAAATTGCCTGTCATTGCAAACTGCTCCATCCCCAGTGTGGGGTTGTACAGGTATCAGTGAGAGATGTGAATTGCTGGTGGCTGTTGCACCTCTTTCTGTGCATGAGGTGCTCAGGGTGTCATCCCTTACCAGTGCCAAACTGAGTCTCATTGAGCACTGTCAAAAAAGTAAAATAGAACCAAATAGGACAGAACCAAATTATACAGAACCTAATTTATTCTCCAGCTCTTCGTGCAGACTTTTGCTGCATTTTAATGGTGGAGCCCTTCAACAGAGATCAGAGGTCTCTGACCTATGAAGGTTTCCTTTTCCCTGCAAGGAATTCGTGTTTGACCTTGGCAGCCACAGTTATAAGCAGAGCTCCGCGCTCTGACTTTCACTTCTGTTTCAGCAGGACCAAAATCTGTGGGGTCTTTCTGAATATTTCCCTCCTCACCCAATATTGCTGAAAATGAGCCTGAAGTGTTGACAGACAGCAGCACTCTCAGTGTGTAGGAATCCAACATAAACAGACTTGCTGGTTGTGTACTTGGACATGTTAAACGAGGTCCCTGCTTTGATCTTCCTTGCACTATCCTAAAGCCCAGCAAGCAAAGGCTAAGTAAACAGACCTTTGATTTCAGGGCTGTTTGGAGCAGAGGTCTTGTAAAACTTTTATCAATGGCAGAGCTGAGCTACTGAAGTTGCTCTTGTACTGTAGGTGCTGCAAGAGTAGCAATATGGTTTTACTGACCCCAACATCTCCCTGCTTCCCATAATGACAAACATCTGGGAATATGAGCCAGCTTCCTGTTGATTGCAATGTACCAGTTTCTCTAGAAGAGACACCTGCTTATAATCTCCTGTATGGTGAATGGAGCATAAGCTATTTCAGATCCTACAGAATTTGGATCCCACAGCCAGTGCAGCCTTTTGTTAATGCATGTCATAAAGATGCTTAAGCAAATCGCTTGGGACACATCTATGGGAAACGCTCAGGTTACTAATCCTGTGTGTCCAACACTTCTTGGTCAAACCCCACAAGAACTAGTGCTCTGGCTGAAATAGCTTGAATGTTACAACAAATTGGATTTTATTTACTCGTTTCCTGTTTTCAGAGTATTTAGTGATTCCCCACAATCACAAAGGTCACAAATTTCCTTTCATGTTTAAAGAAACAGGAGATTCTCCTTCAGAACTATGCCCTCCAAAAAGAGACAGTAAGAAACAGGCACCTAATATCACAAGATTTAAAAATTAAAATTGTGAGTTTTGGCTAACTCCCCTCAATAGATGAAACATAGGAGTTGGATTGGCCTCTGCTTTCTTCTAGTTTAGTATTTTTCTCTGTCTTGTGGTGAATTACATTAAGGAGGCTTTGTTTCCCTTATATTCACTATAGGAAAGTGACGTAGGAGGGAGAGAGATCTTGACAATATATTTTGTTTTTTAGGAGCATTACCAAATTTTCATTGTTTTCAACACTAAAAACTGCTGCACTTAAAATAATGGAGTCCAGGCTGTTTTTAGTGAGCCAAAGCTCTGGACCCTCTTGGTGAAGCCATTTCACGCAAAGCTTGACTGAGCTCAGGACCAAAAGATAAAGTCTTTTGCTCAGCCATACCAATGATTATTGCTTCAAATGAGAGAAATGCTAAATGACAAAATAATTGATCATCTCTTCCATGCCAATAGCACTCCATGCTGTACCTACTGGAAGTAAAGTTGAGATTGTTGGTGGAGTAAATTGTGAGTCAGAGTGCATCTAATCCCTCTTGTCTTCTGCCCTCACACTTTTACAGTTTGGCCTTAAATGACAACTTTTCTTACATTGCCTGTTCTGCCTTAGTCACGAACTGATCCTTTACTGTCAGTCAAACAATGCAGCACTGTTCTCCCATCCTAAGTGAATTTTGTCTTTTGTCAAATAGTCACATCCACTATTAGATAAGAAGTGTTTTTAACAGCCCTCTATTTGTTGCTATTTGATGGCGGTTCTTTGATCCCCGGAGGGGTTTGAGGTGCTGTTTGTGATATACAGCAAATTGATTTTACACATTTCCATCTTTTATTGATGAGTCTTCCAATGGGGTTTCTCTAATCAGATTGGAGAATTCCATGGTACAGACATTGGGAAGGGGTTGGAATTTACATGCAGTAAAGATAAGGGGATTAGTGGCTGATTAGGAATGTGCTGATTTCTCCAGCCTCAGGTACAGGAAGGGATCCTGCATGGCTGCTGTTCTCTGACCTTCGGTTTTGACCTCTTGACTCCTTGCTCAGAAATGCCAGCGAGCAGCATGGAGTAATTCCTGACATGGCTTCCCTCAAGAACAAGTTCAAGTCACTTCAACAGTAAAACTTATTTCTGTGAATGGAGAAGCCCAGAAACGTTTATGCAAGCGGACAGATGCATCAACCAGGGCAGGCTGGGCAGACAGGCTGTAGCAGCACTTCAGTGTGCAGGCAGGAATTCCTGCTGACAGCTGATGTGTCCTGCGTGTGCTGGTACCTGCACGTGTGCAATGGGATGTGGGGCAGCTCCACAGTCACGTGCCAAGACAATATTTCTCCGTGCACAGCTTTTCCTAGATAGCGCCTGTGCTCTCAAGGTTTCTCCCCCTTCCACTTGCAGGAAGGTAGCTGGGACTGCACATTACCAGACACTGAGGTAATAGGATTGCACATTAATTGATATTCCAGTGTCTCTATCTACCTGCTGGATATGATGTTACATTCCAGTGCGCAGCCCGCCAGCGGGATGGTGTCACTTGAAATCACAGAGCAGTCAATGTCAGCAAAACTCCTGTGTGTCTCTGTAGCTGCTGAAGTTTGGGCAGAAGCAAGGGGCTGTGCTGAGAACAGGGGGTTGGTAATTTTGCTCGTGTATCAAATAATAATAATTAGCACCATCTTGCTGCTGATGCAGATGTACAGGGATAAAAGGCAGGCAATGTGGGATCTTCAGCAAAGGAGTATTTCCAAATCCTTTGTATAGTTTCGGGAATATTAATGGATTTATATTTTAAATATTTGTTTTCAGTGATTCAATTTTGGCAGAATATCACCACTGCTAGCTGCTGGTTTGCTAATGCCATTCATCCTGACACATGCTGCCCTGGTGTGCAATAGAGGTATAGGAGGAATACCTTTCTGCAGGTGATGTGAAGCAACTTTTGAGCAGCAAGGGATGCAGTAAACCTTTGGACATACCAGATTAAATACAAATCTGATTTTAGAAGCTGAACAGTCCCAGGACTTTACAGCACAGCCTCTGGCAGTCCTAGGTGGTGCAATTGGACATAGTAAATCTGACAGAACAACAAAATCTTCACTCTCTCCTGACAGTAAAATGAATAAAGCCAGGAAAGAGTGCAGTAACCCTGTTGTGAGCAAACCAGAGGAGGGGCAGAAGACATGGATCTGTTTGAAGCTCTCCCAGATGCAGGCAGGCTGCAGAAAGATGCACTTGCCTCTGTCCTGGTGAGTGTATTGTGTTTTTACATCAGGTAGTGTGTGCCTCAGTATTTGAAGAGCAGGAGCCAGATGGGAATGCTGTAAGAATTCAGTGATAGTTTCCCTGTGCAGGAGACTTGCTGTCTTTGGAGTTTAAATGTAGGTTTTCAATGAATCAGCCTTGGGAAAAACTTTATTTTAAAGTACATTCAAGTATTTTCCCATTCTGGAAGTGATGTATAGGTGTGTGTGTATAAGCTAGGCTGTAGAATGGCACTACAGGAACAAATCTTTAAAGTGAAATATTTGGTGCTGAGGAGGCGATGTTCACGCTAAAGGCATTTTGGGAGTATATTCTGGACCAGCTCCAGTTTGGTCATGTAGATTGAGTGTTCGTTAATGGAAATGCAGAGGACAGCTTCTGCTTATGTTTTCCCAGGGACCCAGGTACCTGCATTGGCAGCTGGTGGGGTTTTGGAAGATTGGATCTATAAAACAAACCATTTGGTTTTGAGGATGTGGCACCCCCGTTTCAGAAGAGTGTTTCACTTCAGAATAGCTTTAGTCTGATCCTGAGAAGTAAATGCCCCTTTGCAGCTGAATTTCTTACAAAAGCAACTCAGTCCATGTGCACCAAAACAGCTTCATTATGTGAGGCAGAGTATAATTGATGCTAAAGATAAAAAAAAAATTAATTTTAAAGCACATCTCTGGCCCAGGTTAAGACACTGATGTAGACATATGCAAGGTAGACCTCTATGATGAGAGTTTAATTCAGATAGAAAGAGCCAACTCCTATCATACCTACCATGGGAGGTTTCGGTAGGGCAACAGTGAATGATTTCAGGCAGGATTTTAAAATGCTGCTCTTCTGAAGGTGTGTTGCATTTTTTTTTTTTTTTTGAGCAAGACTTTTTAATTTTTTTTTTACTTTTAATTTTTCTTCCAGAGCAAGACAAGTTATATATATAAATACACACACACACACACACATATATATTATTACTTTCCAAAATCAAAACAGTTTTCATATTTCAATTAAACAACCAATTAAAAATATTACCATTGCATAATCAATATACTTTTAAAATAACAACTTTTTTGACTGCATGTGTTTTACTTTGATTTGAATTAATATTTCTCAAGCTGAAAAGGGGAGAAAGCCAGGCAAAACTCTTTGAAAGAGAAAACCAGGTAAAGTGTTGTGTCTTGACAAAAATGCAATTTTCTCTTAGAAAAACAGTCCTGCCAAAGGCTCCATACCAAGCCTGCTATTCAGCCATTCAGCTAGAAATGCTTTCTGTTCTAGAGAAGCCTCTGAAAATATCTGCAGTTCTTAAATACCACGATGTTTATCTCTTTGTGGTCACCATCAAACAGTTGTTACCACGCTTTTGTGGTGACCAAACATAGAAGCCCCCAGGGATGAGGGCAGAGGAAAGGGAGGGCTGAGAGCAGCCTCGCCATGCAGGGCACTGCCACTGATTTCCCAACAGCAGAAGGCCTAGAGATATTTTGGCTGTGTCCCATGATCAAGAGTGAGTGTTCAAGATGGTTTTCCTCTGATTCCTAGTGCACTAATCACACTTTTCCATACTGGGTATTGGGAAAGGCCAGTAGGAACCAGTAGTGGAGGGAAGAGTTTAAAGTCTTCTCCACTTTTATACCTTAGAGTGAATTCTGGTAGAAAAAAAACTTTTAAAGAATATTTTGGGGAAAACCAAATCCTTGGATACAAGTGAAAAAGGCTCCTGTGTCAGTCTGTGGCTGAAAAGGCTGCTGTGGACTAGCAGAAAGGCAAACCAACTATTTAAAGGTCTGTGTTCCCATCATTCCTGAGTATGACAGAGTCAACCATCGTGGTTTCTGTTTTCCTGCAGACGTAAACAATGACACTTACAGTTTCCTGCTTGCACAGTGCTCATACAACCACTTGTCTATTAGGGAAACATCTAATAGCTTATTAAACCCTGCACAGTGCTCAGACTGGGTTAAATATTGACTAATGAGGTTTGAGGGGAACCTATGCCACCAAGCATGAACTTGGGCATCCTATTTTCTAGGAGCTGTTCAAATCAAATGGATAGGTGACAAAATGCTGCAAGCAGGAAGGAGGGACAAAGAAGGGGACAACAATCAGAGCAGGTTGTCTCAGAAATGAACACCTATCTTTGGAGCCTGGGGGTTTGCAATGTAGTTGCTATTGGTGGCTTGAAGCGGAGTTTTGTTACAAAAAAAGTGAATTAAACTGAGTCTTGTGGAGCATTTGGTTTGTTTTACTGAAAGTCTTAAAGATGTGGGCGATTTGGCTGGAAAATCCACTGGGCTTGTGAAGCAGGATTTGCATGGTTGGGAAACAGTTGGAAGGGCACAGTACAGTGGTATTTATGTTAAAATTTTGATAGATGGACCCCAGAAGGTAATTCAGGGCTGTCTGACTGGATTGTTTCCCAGAGATTATGGGAAGCAAACAAATGCCTTGTGTTGGCAGCAATGGTTCCTCTGTGACCTGTGGTGGAGATGGTGGATGTTTGAGTTAGGTTTGGAGAGAGCAAGTTTGGGCTATGGAATTTCAGTTGGATTCTGGATCTTCCCTCAAGCCAGAGGATTTCTAGCTTTCTTCCAGAATTAGGCAGTTTGTCCTTCCCAGAAATAGGAGGCTAAAAAAAAAATCTTCTAATTTTAAAACCTTGAAGCCATGTTCTAAGGCCATTTCTTCTGAAAAAATTCCCAACAAATTAGGAATGCCATTTTTTAGTTGGGATTGCCTTCTTGAATGGGAATGGAAGAGGTAGATTGTGCGAGTGTGTTTGCCAACACACCTTTGTTGCACTTATCTTTTCTCTAAAAAAAGTTTTCTGGTTATCCATTGAGCTGCATACCTGAACTGTGCTGTCGGTATTAGCATTTGAGTAGAAATATTAGTCCTCTCCTTTGGCCGACACTAAGCCCACTGGAAGCACTTGAGAAACAATAAATAATATATTTTCTTCTGCACTAGAAACTTTCCAGCATATTCAGTCTGTTTCTTCAAAAGTAATTTGAAGTAATCCTAACACTCTTTTGCATTTGCTACCTCAAAACCTGAGGGAGAAAGTTACTATTTTTTTTCTGCTGAAAATATGTTAGGCAACAGTTGGAATTGAATGTCACCCACGCACATTTAATTTAATAAGATGGTAATTTCATGTTAAATAAATACCAACTGATTATTGAAAACATATGCACAAAGGATTTAGAAACCACGTAAGAGATATGTATCTCATCTACTGTTGTTGGACTGCAATAAATCTAAGCAATAATCAAGTGCCAATTGTTTAACATACAATAACTATTTTATTAAACGTCAGTGAAATGTGTATTCAGGGCACTTAATTAAATAGAACATGTTCCCAGATATTCTGTTTTCCCTAGTTTTGTAACATCTAGAGTAGGAAATTTACTGGCAGCCTTCACCCAAGGGGCTAGTTATTACTCATGTTAAAATATGGCAGGTACTTTTTGTGCTATCAATAAATATCCATTTCATCAGGAAAGCAACTCCTACCACAGAGGTAGGGAAGAAAGAGAAAATATGGCACATCAGTTGCTGTGAAATGGATCTGCAAAGCTGTTTTCTCCATCAGGTTGCTGGGCTGAGCCATGCACCCCAAGCTCAGAGCTTGCTCTTGTAAACAGTTCATGATTTCCAAATCTAAGCCTGACCAGCCATCAGGGCTGGTCAGCAAATACTTGTGGTGTTTTTGTGTTGCTCGCTCAGAGTCTTTGTTCTACAGAGATGCTGTTGGTTTTTTCTTTAATCTTTTGATTGTTTTTGATAAGCATTGTTTTTGTCTGTGGGCGCCTATGTTTTCAAGCCAAGAAGGACCCATTAGCTCATCTAATCTGATCTCCTCATGTCACATACCAAAGCATTTGGACCAGTTACCCCCATGCTGACCCCTACTTTACTTGGCTAACACATACCTTTTGGACATGCAAACTGTTTTGTTTTGAAAATATGAAAAGATTGGATTGACCAGTCCTTTGAACTGCTTATTCCATTAGTTAATGGGATACATGGGCAACACACTCATCCTTTTATCTCTCTCAAAAAGCATTTTTATCAGTTCTGCTCTCCATGTAATGGCTTCCAACTGTGCAGAGAGCCAAGAGTTCCCCTCTTTCAGGAACACCTACTCATGTTGATTGAAACTGTCCCCAACACTGCTTTGTAAAGCCTTCTCTGTGGGATTTGCTGCTTAGTAGAGTTTGTTCTAGCAGAGCCAGGCCTCTGTCCATTGATCTATCATTACAGCCTGAATGCCAATACAAATAATGGTAATAATGATATGCAGGGAGTGTGAGTGCGTAGTCCTCATGTTGGTCTTGCAGAGAGGGTTAAATTGTAGTAGGAAAAGTTAAACTCTGGTTGTAAGCAGGAGTGGTCCAGCCCAGCTTTGTAGCAGCAGGTACCCTGAGGCAGGCAACTCAGATGTGTGTTTCAAACATGGCTTTTAGGTGGCCTTTTCCAACTGCCTGTGTACGTCTTGAAGCATGGGAAAGGTAAAGGAAATCCACTTTGCTGTGAATCACCCCGGTGATGAGCATGGTGAAGGCCAAATGTTGCCTCTGGTTTTGGTGTAAGAGATTGTGTTTACACGAAATGAGCAGTTTGCTTGGTGACCCTTGTCCAATTTCTTCATCTCACTGTTGTAATGAAACATTTCTGCGCTTGGCTCTGTTTTCCTCACTGTCTGTGGTACCCCAGCTCCTCATGCTAATTCCATGTGTTGATGGGATGTTTGGGTGCTTCATTGTAAATGACTTTGCTAATTTGCTAACACAGCACTTCAAAAGAAATCTTATCTACGTGGAAAGTGAATGTGTTTGGTATTAAATAATAAAATATACATAACCCATGGGGCTCTTAAAACTTACTTAACTTCTTTATAAACTTTACAATACAGTATGTGGATATTATAAATTACTTTCCATTCCAAGAAACTGTCCGGGCTTGTTGACCTTCCTTGGAATTTCCTCTTTGTAATTATGTTTAATGTGTTAATAAAGTTCACTTTGAACTGTATGATGGCAAATGGTCTCATAGGACATGGGTCAGTGCTGGTGCGTTCACCATATGTGAAACTTGATGTTAGTGTGCAGTTTAATTGAAGGAATAGCAAGGCTAACCCCAAACAATTGTAGGAGCACTATCTCCTCCCCAGGTTAGCAGTAAAAAGGGGTTCATGGAAAGTTAGGAATGTGGAGTGGGAAATCATTTAGCTTTCACTGCTAGGTGTTACTAAATTATGGTGCTGGGTTTGCGTCACCATCAAAACGCCATATATCTAGAGGGTTTTCACACAGTGCTGTAAATCATGTTTACTACATGTATGAGTTGAATGAGTGCATGAACTTTGCAATGCAGACCAGGAAAATATAATTACATGTGTGTGTGTTTTTGACTATGAGAAATATAGACAGGAAGCTCCAGGGTATTCCACTGCTGCGCCTTAAATACACTTCTAGAAATTGTTTTTGCTGTTTCCCGGAAATAGCTATTTGCTAAAGCAAAGGGGCTTTCTTGGATTTTACATAACTCCTTTTGCCAAGAAATGGCAACCACTATCCCTTCCCAAGGCACTGGGGAGGAGAGCAGGAATGCTAGTAAAGCAGCGTCAGCAGCAGACCAGCAAGTGGGGCTTTTCTGTGGTGTAGGATAGTGGATATAAATTGAAAATTGCCCAGCTGTTCAGTAAGACAGGTGTAGGGTCTGTCTTTTATATAATGGAACAGAATGGAGATTCCAGTTGCTTGTATTCGTAAATGAGGCAAATAAATCTGCACACTTGTCTGCATGTATGTGAGCAGAAATATTTAAAACAAATTAGGTGATCACAGCATTTCCTTGTTAATGTTTGACTGGGTTTATATGATCTTGAACAGAAAACTTGGCATTTGGCTGGGTTTGTTGGTTTCTTTCTAGTTGTGTTTATATGTATTTGCAGATGGGGAAATTACAAGCAAGAAAATAACTTAGTGGAAAACGTAGGTTCTGGGTTGTTTAAATTATATTTTAAGCCTGATTGCACCCTGGCCCTTGGAACTCCAGGCATGATCCCTGCTAGTAACTAAAATGATTTGAATGTTATGGGGCAAAGTTATATTTAGTTCGTATTTGGAGAAAGAATAACAACGAAGCATGGGGGGGAGGCAGCTGCATTCTCATCACTTCTTCTCGAGTCACATCCGCAGATGTCAAATCCCACCCTTCTTCCTCAGCCAGAGTATTAAGAAATTATTTTCTCAAATTATTGGGTTGAGAACAGGGGGACTTAAGAAAACCTGCCCCCACTGGGCTTGTGTCAAGGTGGGGCTTAACTTTCTGAGAGGGCTCCTTCTGTTCAGACAGACTGTAGAACTAGCTGTGCCCTCTCCACTGAGATGAGGCTTAAAAGCAGTGCCTGTGGCTGTAGAGAGGGGTCCTTGCCTGATTGCAAAAACTGCAGTGGTTCCCTCTCCCTTCCTGGCTACAAAAATGCCTAAAAATCTTGGATGGAATATCTACCTAGGGCCTTCATTTCATGCCCTTCCCCCATATCCCATGAAAAAATGCTGCAGGAAGTAATTGCTGTGTCTAGGAGCATCACAGATTGGAGATTCTCAGCACTTAAAGAAGGCTGATGTTTCCAAGAATCACTGCTTAATGGCTGAGAAACTGGGGGGAGCACAGTGCTGGGACTCCTCCTCAGGGACATTTGCTCTCTGCTACTCCGCTTTGAAAAGATCCAGTCTGGAGCTTTGGACTGTGAGTGCAGGCACATGGCAATTCACAGGATTCATTCCCCCCTAGCCAGAGAGATGATATATATTTAGCGTTAATTTCGCATTGGTAAATATGTGGAGTTAGTATTTTAACAGTCTGGTTTAATGAAATGTTTTCAGGTTTCAGAACGATCTCTTATGGTGCTGCTCTCCAGATCTTGCAGTGTCGCTTTGCCCACAAACAAGGCAAGAGCAGCACTATAGTGAGCAGGCATAGGGTATTGCACTCAATTAGATAATTTCTGCTCACACAGGACACAAAGGTGGAGTCCAGTAGGGCAGAGATCGTGACACTGGCTTCCTGAGGAGTAATTTCATCAGTAATTTGAGTAATTTCTTCAACACAGCCTTTTAATGCTGCATTAGAGCACGGGACAGACGCCGTCAGCAGCAAAGGATGGGAACTCCATGGCTGCAGCCAGGGTTCAGCCTGTTTTTACCTCCCTGGCAGCTGTAGGTGAAGCAGCAGGTGCTTTCCTGGGATTTTGCCTTGCTAAGCAGCTGTAGAAATGTACCCAGCCTGCAGGGCCTGTGTGCTGGGCTCTGCTCCCACAGCACTGCTCAGCTGTGAGCACACACGTGCCCCAGCCCTGCAGGGTCAGACACCAGGGACACTCCCAGATCAGTGCCTTGGGAGGGATAGCTGGGCACTCTGCTCTCCTGGGCACCCCCTGGCATATTATGGACCAGTTCTGGAAGGTGGGGATCTCCTTCAGTAACTGCTGCACACAGGAAATTGGTGGGCTCAGCACGTTTTTACTACATCTTTTTGCTTTGTTCATTTAGCAGGAGACGGAACTGCCATAGAGAAACCCTGGACATTAATTTCCAAGAGAACCCGAGTGGTGCTGAGCAGCTTAATGTCTGGATTCAGAAGGGGAAGGTGTTTCTGCCTAGGTAGCGTGTGAGGCAGCTCTGTGTCAGCAGCACCCAGAGGATATTGGAGAAGGGCCTTTATGCAAAACAAACTTACCCCTCTCTGCTGCCTCCCCTGATGCCTCTGATGGTGCAGAATGGTGCCATGTGCCAAAGGGTGTCTTCACTGGAGAAGCACTCATCCATCACTGTTGCAGTCCCACGGCAGGGCTCTACAGATATGTAGTGAAATAAGACCCAATGAATGCCTGTACATGAGAGACCTGTGATGATATCAACATTTTGTTCTTTCTGTAGCCCAGCTTCAGGAGATCCAGCTACCATTGGCTTGCCAGGATGTCTTGAAGCCTCTGGCATATATGAAGGTGCTGAATTATACTGTGGTACTTTGTAAACACAGTAGTAAATTCCAGTCTTGTAATAATTATCATGGTGCTTGATATTTGCATCAAAACACTGATTCCAGAGAGTACTGCTTGAGCAGAAAGTTATTAATATAAAGATGATAGGTAATAAAATGGGAATATTTACATCACTAAATGAACAGAAATAAAACCTTATCGTGTTTGTCCTAGAGCTGTACACTACTGAGAAGTGCATGCTGTATCTGCAAAATTCACAGCAGGAAAAGAGTGAGGGAAGATTTTTATTCCTGTTCCTGAGAAAGCTGCTGGAGGAGCTAATGAAGAGCTGCAGTAATGTTTTTAGGCAGAATGGCTCTAAGAAATGCACCCTTTTCAAAATGTCATAAAGGTCTGCAGATAGATCCTGTGACAGGGACTGATCCAACAATTCCTCAGAATGAAAGGTCAGTCAAAGGAAAATGGCATTTAGGAGGACCAAGCTTACCACTGACCCAAACATGTGACAGATCCAGAGGCAACTCTGGTGCCATCAGGAGCACTGCTTGTGCAGCCTGTCCCAGAGAAGCACATGACGTGACTGGGAAACTATCTGATCCCTCCAGGTCTCAAAATTCATCAGGAGTCAACATGAATGTCGGAAGGAAAGGGATTTTGAAGGAGCCTACAGCAGGATTCCAAGTTGGGAGGAGGGTGCTCTCTCTCCACTGTCCCTGCTTGCCCTGCACCAAACTTTTTTCCCCCAGTGCTAATTATAGAACTGTTTTTGTAATTTGAATATGCATGAAGTAGTATCCTGGCTTACAAGTAGGTTGCAGTGAAACTATTCTTAAAGTTTGACTTGGTTTGATAGGGCTGTGGGTCAGAAAGAACCTCTCCAAGGTCCAGCCCAGGATTTAAGCAAGTCTGTGGACTTGTCTGGGCATTTCAGCTCCTTTGCAGGGAGTGAGGGCACCATGTAGGGAAATGTAACAGAATTTGGGGGTGGATTCTCACCCAGTATTTGTGAATTCTGCCTTATCAAAGCCAACACACAGAGCCCCTCTTCAAGGGTGAATTTTCACTTTAAAATATTCAGCAATGCAATTTGTGTCAGACCAGCATTCAAAAGGTCTTGGGGTTATCTCTGAATCCACAGAGATGGTTGGAAATCTCACAAGGTGAAGAACATAAGGGTGGTTTGGAAGTTTTAAAAACACCTGGAAAGGCAAGATTTCTCATGGTGTTTTGCCAGTTCCCTTGGAGTGTGGGAGGATGCCATCACCTCTGAGATGCTGTCCCACAGGTGACTGTGGAAGATGTGAAGGGGGGGGATGTTATCTTTGCCTTCTTTGTTATCTTTGTTTTCTCTGACTTTTTCAGAATAAGTGCTCTCAAGGTCCTTACTTTGGGTCATTAGAAGTTCATCAGAATCTGAGTTTGTCTAAGACCCATTGATTTAACCAGCCTCTTAGTTAAACTCTAATAAGGTTGAGCTACTTCACCACTCTGTTCTCAGCTTGAGCAGCATCTTGTTTTCACCAGCAGAGCTGCAAAATTCATGGGTGCAGTTTAACATGAGTAACTGCTACAGCAGCTCTGGGGTCATTCAGGAGCTGGACTGTTTGTACAGCCTTAGTCATGCTGAGGAAAAATCAGGCAGACTTTGGAATAATAGGAATTAGTCATGAGGAAGTGCAAATACGAGCTTTGTAGTTTATCCCCCGTTGGTCCAGTCCTGCAAAGCACTAGGAGCAGGAGTAAAATATGAGGGAACAGTTCCAAATCCCACAAACATCTTGTGGGTTTTGGGTGCAACTCAGCATCTGCAATCCTTAGGAAAACATTTTGTCCTTGTGCAAGAACAGGGCACTCATTATCACACCCATTAATAGACTATTCTGGGAAGAGCACTGCTATTGCAATCTGTGTAGAGAACTTGTGCAATTAATGAAAAGGCAGAAAAGGCAGATGCAGGAAAAAGACTCTAAACTTTTCAGAGCCTTGGGGAAGAATTTCAGTTGGAATTCAGCTGTGGGACTGTTCCCACTGTTGGAGTCTTTATCTCTTCTTTCTTTTTCTGATTGTTGGCCTGTCCAAGTGCATCCTGTTATCATGTGGCAGTGTTTTTACTCTGACATTCCAGGGACACTCTCCTTTGTGTGAAATTATCACCTTTTACAAAGAGCAAATATTTGTCAGGTGGGTCAAACCGGCAGGGTTGCTAAGGAAGTTTATAAAAATATCCTCTTTTGGACTGTAAGCAATGTTAACGTGTCAAGCTAAGCTGTATCATTTACTGAAGCGCTACTCAATGAATGTTCTGTGTTCAACAACTGCAGGCTTATGTGTCTCTGATAAAGCCCATCTGGTGACTATTAAAGGGAATTACTGTACATATAACATGAAAGGATTAAAACATTTGGGGATGGGGGGGCAGAGTTTTGTTGTAAGTGCCACTGCTGTTACTAATTTTGCCTTCAGGTGTTAAGTTTAAAACAACTACAAGTTTCTTTACCAAATAAAGCAGAACAGTTTGTGTATGGGGCTCCTTCCTGTGATGGCAAAATGCTGGAAATTTTGGAAAAGCAATAGAGCCTCAGAACCGGGCTTCCCTGGTGGGTTAGCTTGAGCTGCTGCTGATGGCAAGGGCACAGCTTCAGGTCTTGCTGTATCCCTCTGTAATTGCTGACATTTTCAGCCTTGGTTGTAAGTGATTTTTGGTAAGCACCGTTTATTCTGTACAGCAGTCAATGTAATGGCCAGACTGATGACTCGGCTTTGAATCAGTGCTGTGTCAGTGGCAAAAGTCGTAACTGCTGTTCCTGTCTCTGTTCTTTCCTAGGCCCCCCAAGGATCTCTGATAAAGTGATTCACCGCCAGTCCGTGAGGCTGGGCAGGACCATCAAGCTCCTGTGCCCAGTGGAAGGCGACCCCCCACCCCTCACCATGTGGATGAAGGATGGACGGACTATCCACAGTGGCTGGACGAGGTTCCGAATCCTCCAGCAAGGGCTGAAAATCAAGGAGGTGGAGAGCGAAGATGCGGGGACCTACATCTGCAAAGCCACCAATGGCTTCGGCAGCACCAACGTGAACTACACCCTCATCGTCATCGGTGAGTAGAGCTGCAGCAAAGCCAGGCCTCACCTGCTCTGGGGTGACAGAGAGAGAGCTGACTTCCATACAGCTGTCAGTGACTGCAGATTTGCTTTGCTAATCATTCACTGACCTCCACTCTTAGCTGGCCCCTTCCAGTGTTTGAGGATTGCCAGAGCTGGCTGTGCTGCTGCGCATCTTCTGCTGCAGCCGGCTGCAGGCAGATAAGATTGCAGAGTGCCAGAGGTTACACATAAACAGAAATGATGCAATAGCCACTGGGGTCCAGATCACAATGAATTCCACACAGGAAAGGCTGTGTGATAAGGAGAGGTCGCATTGATCTTTATGGTTGCTGTTGGAACAGGGTAGCTCTCAAAACAAATGTTGGAGCACCCATATAAAAACATACAGCAGGGAGATCCATGTGCTGAGCTGCTGGATGTTGGATGAAGCATGGTGTCTTTAGGAATAATATTATTTGGGTTGAAACAAAGCTTTGAGCTGGCATGTAACCCAGGGATGCTGATAAATCTTCTTGAGGGAGGCAAGATTTAAAAAGCTTCAGATGCTGTCTCAGTGACCATGGGTTCACTGGAAATGCTTTTGGCTATCTTCAAAAGGCTTGGCCCAGCAATGAGATTTTGGGGCCACTTGCTGACTCCCAAAGACATTTTTCTGCATACTCAGAGATTCCTCTGCAGGGGCTGCCACAGAAATGTTCTCAGTGGTGCTTGGCTGGGAGAAGGAAAAGAGCTGGGTGAAAATCAGTGTGCTGGAAGATGCTGAGGGAGCCAAGGGGAAGGCTACAAAGCAGGGGGTGAAATCAGATATCCTGCTCACCTCTTGCCTGATCAGCATCCTGAGCATCTGGTCTACAATGATCTGTTTCTCTGAGATGGTGGAAGTGAGGACAGAGTTTAGGGCAGTTTCGAGCTGCCTACTGGTTGGCTCTTGGCCTGGTTTTGTTCTATTTCTCCTTTTTCCTGTTTGCAGCAGGAGGGGAATCTGCTGCAGACTCAGGGCATGTAGCAGACACTCGGTGCTGCTAGATGGAGGATTATCACCCGATAACAGGGTGATTCTTGGAGAATAGAAAGGGACCAGAATGTAAATATCTTATCTGGAAAGAGATGCCTCTGTGAGGGAGCCCCTCTGGTGACTCCTGTAGCATCTGTTGTCCTATAGTTTATGTAGTTTGAGGATTTGGTTTTCCTTGTTCACCTCCTTCTTAACATTCATCCATTTCTCTATGGTACACTGAACAAACAGGGTGAAGTAGAAATAGTTTTACAGAGTCATGTCTATACAGACTCCTTTTGTATGTGCTTTCCAGACTCTTTGCTGTGGAGAAGAGAATGCTATAGGACTGACTGCTTCAGTCCAGCTTGTACTTTTGCATTATGTGGAGGTTGCCAAAGTCTTTGATCTCCTGTGTCATCCTGTATCTTCTATAAAGCTCAAGCCAGATCTCATTGTTCCAGGGCAGAGGCATTGAGGTATCTAGAAGTCAAAGAAGGCTGTGCCTATTCCTGGTAGCACAACAGAAGCAAATGAAAGCAAAAAGCCAGGAGGCACAGGGTAAAAGTTGGACTGGAATTCAGGTCCAATTCAGTTGCCCAGGGAAATTGGATTATCAAATATAATTGTATTAAGAACAATAGTGTTCATTATATTTGGCACCGAAAAACCCTGGGTACAAACACTAGTTATTTAGAGCCTCATCAGGCATCTATGGAAGGAAATGACAAGCTCCCACTGGCCTCTGTGGGTGTGAGATTGAACCCTGTGCAAACAAATATTGATCCCCAAGTGCCAAGAAAAGGGTAACTTTAACTGAAATCTGTGTCAGACATACGGGCTGAGGTATCATTCATTTCCATCCTTGTTGTACATACTGGCTAAACCCAGTACTTACACTATTTTGCACCTTCTTTCTTTGTTTCACAGAGTGCCCTTGTGCATTCTTGTTGCTCAGAGCATTTTTGATGGATTACTTACATCCCCTGTCTCTAGTGGTACAGTTGTGTTCATGTAGCATTTCAAACCAATTGCTTTTCACTGGAGAAGTTTCCCCTGAAAACAAATGTTCCCCTTGTGTCTTTCTTGTCAAGCTCTGCAAGTAAACACAAGGTATCAATGACTTACTCTTTCAAAAGACTCAGACGTTTAATGCAATGACCAGATGCTTGTGTTCATCTTGGTGAAAATACTTTTGGTTGAGAGAAAATCAATCCCTTGTTGGTTTTTGAGAAGGAGGCAGTGTTTTAAAACCAACTGCATGTCAGTTTTGATGACGAAGATGAAATTGATGGAGCTGTTTTGTTTGTGCTCTGGAAAGCACAAACTTCATTAGGCTTTTTGAAACATATGGCTTCTCTATTTTCCCACTCCTTCAAAGGAGAAAACCCCCCTTTTATTCCAGCTTTACTGCTAACACCAAACATGTAAAAACCACACAGGTGTCAGACATGGGCAAGGTGGTTAAGATATTAGATCTAGAACAGCATTAAATGATTCATGAAACACTAGGACTTGCAAGAATATAATTCATATTGACATGAGAGCATTCTGGACATTTAAGCAATAATACCTAGAAAATATTCAGTAGCTTATTGAAAGGTTTTGGAGTTATGCTGTATAACTGAGCTCTGCCACACCACCAGCAAGTGAGGAACTGTCACCCCTGTGTTATTTACATGGAGGCTGCAGCAGAATAAGGTGATGGTTTATCCAAATCCTACAGAGAGCTGTGACTAAAGTCAGGAGTGTCCAACCTCTCTGCCTGCTTTCAGTGCTATGTAACTCTTAACTTTTACTAGCTGCTGTATTCCATAATAGTACAGAGAACCAGCAAAAGTTTGGGACATTTTACAAAGGAATAAGAAAGTCAGAGGATCCTCCAACACTGGTGGGGGCCAGCAGATGTGGCAGAGATGAGCTCCCTGGCTGGACTCTGTGAGATGTAATAATTCAGTTATAAGACTCTTTGAATGTCTGCCCCTTTGTGGCTTCGGGACAGATCTTGCTTGCAACCAGCCAGCTCAGTGCAGGAGCAGAGCAGACTTAGGTGTGCCTCTGCATGTCTGCTAGACACAACTACAGCTTGCCTGGCTGGAGAACCTCTCAGTCTGAAAGTGCAGATGAGACAGATTACAGTGATTTTACAGATGGTAACTGAAATAGAGACCAGGTGACTAGGCCAAGACCACATAAAATAGGAGCTGAGCCTGAGAGTTGAGTCTAAACCTCCTAAATCTCTCCCTAAAAGACTATTCCTCCTTCATAACACATACTAAAGTCTTTTCCTCCTAATCTTGCATCTTCCTAGCTGCTCTTTTGGAAGTGTCTTCTCTTATTCTAGGGTTTTGATCTTCATTCTTAAACAAAAGCTTTGCCCAGATGGTAGCAATTGGTTTCTGCCCTGCTTATTTCCCCATCTTCTCAGACTGCTGTGCCTGGATCCCAGAGATCCAAGGAATCCTGCTGTAATACAGCCCTGCACAAAATGTAAGCCAGTAAAAGCAGATTACCAATATAAGTCAAAACTACAATTTCCTCTCTTAGCTATCCTTAATAGTTTTTGTGGCTCACCACAAGATTTGGGATGCCAATTACACTGCAGACGGATTTACAAATGCTGGAAGAGGAACTTTAATCAGTATTTAATTACTTTGCAGTCATTAAGAACAATGGTTCCTTATTTTGGAGAATTATGTGTGGCTCATCAAAACAAATGCGCTGTACCCTCCCCAAAAATTATATTTACAATGATGCTCATGAAATCTTATCTTTTTTTCCTCAGCTGCATTAATTCTAAAGGCGTGAAAAGTAACTTTATTTCATTTATAGATGGTTGGTTGAAACCTGTGGTTTCTTTACTGTATAATTAAAAAATTCCTTGCCAATGTGCTCTAAAAGGAAACTTAAGGCCAAAGAGAAAGAAAGAAAGAAAGAAAGAAAGAAAGAAAGAAAGAAAGAAAGAAAGAAAGAAAGAAAGAAAGAAAGTGCTGAATAGCTACTTCTTATTTGAAAACTGTCTACCTTGTGTGCTGAAGGGAGGCAAGTTCTGCAGAGTAAAAAAAAAAAAAAAGAAGCAGGTGGTGGTGTAACTGAAGCCTCTGTCGAGCTGTGGCCAGCTTGGAGAAACTGTGAGTTTGCACACATGGAGCCACACTCCAGCCATCAGCCCCTCCCTGGGAAATCCTAGCCCAAATGGGTGAGCTTTTCCTGATTTAAAAATAACTTAGAAAACAAAGTATTCTAACATGGAAGTGCTGGAGGACCTCCATTACTGATCTCTCTGCAATAATAAACAGTATCCCGAGTTCCAGGAGTCTGGACATTCTCTGAAGGGAAAATTGTTTGTGAACAGCTGTAGGAAGGACTATAGGTAAATATTTATGCTGTAACATAATGACCTCTTTCACTAATACACAACACAGAGGACTTTTCACTTGCAGAAGTGTTGTGGGCCAAATCCTGCAAGGTGTGCCAGCATTACAACATGTGGGGCTATTGCTACAGGTGCTGCCAGTAAATACTTCTTGCATCAGTTGCTCAACCAGGTGATGAAAGATCAAACCGTCTCTATTTTCACATCTGCATTCATGTTTCTTACTGCTTTCTGTAGCAAAGAAACAAAAAGGCAGCAACAAGGGCAGGGTTTTGGACTGTCACCTCCTTGCTTCACTTGGTGTTTGCAAACTGCCAAGGACACATCTTGCTTGGGTACATCTCAGCACAAAAAATAATCAACATGTAAGTCCAAGAAACAGCTTCTTCTGAATTTCTTTTCTTCTTGCCCTATATCTCTTACTGCTGCAGTAAGAGATATATTTTGTGCTTTGGGTTTTGTTTTGTTTTTTTTTTTGTTGGTTGGTTGTGTTTTTTTGTTTGTTTTTTGTTTTTGTTTGTTTGTTTGGTTGGTTGGTTTTTTGTTTTGTATTGGGTTTTTTTTTTTAGGACTGTTTTGGTGAAGAGTCCATCATCTGTCCAGTTCATATCCCCCTCTGGTGTCTGGCCCTCTGAGGGACTCAGCCACTTGGCCCCATTTGGGCTGTGAAGTCTTGATGCAGAGAGCAGGGGAAAGAGTGCAGCTTATTGTCCTAAACTGCTGATGGGCTGTTCAAAATTTGAGCTACATCTCACTTTCAGACAAATCAAATTTGCTGTTAAATGTCTGCTGTCTGTCTATTGCAATTGATTGCTTCAAGAATCTGCCCTGATAAATCAGATGATTTATCTTTAAAGTAGCTTTTTCCTGCTGAGCCAACTACTATTTTGTGCTTTTTTACAGCTTGTCCAAAGACAGCTCTCTTTGATAACAGGCATGTGTGAAAAATTTGCATTAAAATAACCTTTTTTTTTTAACAGTCAGCATAAGTATCCTGAAAAAAATCATGGCCTTGTCTGAATGGATATTTATTATTAGGTTCTTTTTTCTGCTTGTAGTGGTAGAAAATACTGTGTGAAAAAAAATTGAGGACAGTAAAACATGGTTTGCATTACACTTCTGCAATGAAGTCATCAATCCGTGTCTCAGAACTCATTTACAGTGCAAAAGCTGAGAAAACATTTCTAGCCCAGGGTCAGGTGCCACCAGCCATCTTGGAAAAGCATGACAAATTCATTTACGTTTGGGTTTTGGCCTCTTATGAAACTCTGGGGACCAGAGAGAGATGTGCTCAGCAAGAAGATGTGAATCAATAATGAGTCAGCAGTGTGTGCACCAAGGGTCTGCTAATGCTAAGCAAAAACTGAAATGAGTCAACATTCAAAAATAAAGGGAGAAAATATGCAGTTTTTGCATTTGAGAACAAAGTGGTGTAGCCTGTGCCAATCACTGTATGGAGTTAGCAAAATGTCTGCAGTGCATTTACTTTGACATGAAGTGCAAGGGGCAGTCCATCCAGTGTGGGATCATTAACACAATCACGGGGCATGTAGTCATGGCTAATGATGATTAGTCAGTCATTATATGGAAATGAAGAGTTCTTTGTGAGAATAAACAAAGTTGTGTTTAATCTGTGAAGGCCCCAGTCCAGCTGCTGGACCTACCTTGGTGGCCTCATGTGCACACGCAGGGTGATTAACACCAGATGAGGATCTGGTCAGAGCCACTGATGCTTAGTGATGGTTGTGTTGCTAATTAAAGCTCACATTGGTTTGGGCCTTTGGGAGCTGGGCAGAAAAGGGGAGCCTTCCCAACAACCAGGCACTGGAATCATTGCACAAGGACTTCTTGTCAACGTGTGGTGAGGTGCCACTGCGTCACCCTCCGTGAAGGTGTAGGTAGGGGTTTGGTTCTTTTAACAAGAACTGCCTTCCTGGTGTTGCCAAGTGAGGACGTCCTGCATGCCAGCCTGTAGAAAGAGACTGGAAATGGGCATGAATGGACTCCAGCGAGCAGAGGAGTCAGTGAACTGTGAATATTTTCATGTTTTGGTGCAAACTTGTAGCTAAAAGCTGTTCGCTTGGAAATGAAGCTCCTTTTCCACTGGAAGCTGGAAAAATGTTAGTCATTGACTAATGATGCCCTCACCCAAGCAAGGGCTCTTCCTTCTCAGTGTTTATTACTGTGGGCATAAAGACACACACCCTGACCAAGCTTGGTGCTGCTCAGCGACAGCACAAGCATGTGAAAAGAAATCTAAAAACAATCAGTGTTCCTACCCCTGAATTTCAGGGGTTCTTCACTTTTTCCTCATTTGAGAGATCCTCAGAGTCCAACAAATGCCCTGTCCAATATATACAGCATGTCAAGTCCTGTAAAATGTCCACTGTCCTGGGAGAGGAAAAGAAGAGAAAGAAATATGCCAAAATGAGAAGGTGTGACTATTGCTGGATTGCTACAGGGAAACAATTTCTCTAGTTTTCATCATTTTGATGAGTGCTGCACTAGACTTATGTCACAACAGCCCATAACAATTTGTTCCTGAAAAGCCTGCTGTATAAAGCAGTGATGATGTGAGTGCCAGTATTAGCTGTAACTATCCTAAAAATGACTGATCAAAAAAGTAACACTGAGTGGTTTGACTGATGGCCTTGGTGAACGGGTGTAAAAGGCTGGAAAATACAACTGGGCAGCAGTTTTGTTTCTTCCAAGTCCATATCTATAATGTATCTCAGTGCTAATGCTGTATAATGTCCACAGTTTTTACAACATCTTTGTTTGGTTTTATTAGTTTCATTTGATTTTATAACAAACTTTACAGTATGCTTATCAATACATCATGTTCTGGCTAACAAAAGCCTCACTGTTTCGGGTAGATCTCTTTTTTCCCTTCGTGAAGCTGTAACATAGAAGCCAAGTTAAGAAGGTGACAACACCTGTTCACAATTTAAAGGAAATGAAAAGATTTTTTTCCATGGATGTAAGCATGAAATTCATACATATATGTATGGATATATAATTTCCCTCCATACTCCATCCTGTGGCAGACTGTGGCAAACCAGAACTGCAGCCAGTGTAAATCCCAGGCATGTAGGACATATGGATGCATTTAGCCCACAGTCCTTTGCAGATGCTTTGGAGTGTGTAGTGGCTGCTACACCCGTGCAAATAACAAGCTGCAGCTCTGCTTGCTACATGAATATTGTTTGGGAATGAAAGCAACACACAATACCAGGCAGGCTGACATTAAAACCATGTTTTATCTGAGCAATTTATGGCTTCCTTCTGTTAAACGATATTAATAGAAAGAGTCTCTGATCCCAGCGAGTTTGTGGTGTTCATGTTGGGTTTTTCTCGTCAGTTTGTCTGAGGCTAAAAATATCTCTTGCCTCTGACTTTATAAATCAGAGCTGTCTTGGTGCAATCCTCCATATGGGTAGTGGGCAGAATTTCTTTGTTGATGTTGCCATGCTGATGTGCTCAGCCAGAGATTTGTCCACATCTGCGTATCACAATGCTGAGAAATAGCTGCATTCATGAGAAAAGCCAGGGCAGTCCCTGCTCCAAGCAGGTGATCTGTGTGTGTGTGGAAGGCAGGCTTTCCAAAGGTGGTCTGGATTCCCCGTCAAGGTTTGCTGTGACTGCAGAATAGTAGTTAGGAGTCTTTTAATTGCTAGCACCCCAAGTAATGAGAAGCCATCAAGATAATTGCAGGCCAGGGCTTCAACAGCTTTGAGGTATCTACCACCTTGCTGAGCATCCAATATGACTTATCTTCTCCAAGTAGCAGGGTCCTTCTGTAACCTATCTACAACTACAGCTGTTCTCCCCTATTCTTAAGTTTTTCCTTGGAAGTTGTGCTCCTCCCTCTGCTTCTTGCTGAAGGCTGGGAGTGAAGGATTTATTATGGCCTCACTGGACTCAGCGGATCACTGAAGCTGTGTTGAACTTCATGGGCACAGTGTCTCCAGGAGGTCTGTGCCAGAGCACTGTACCCCATTCCCTTGTGCCACCACACAGCTCTGCTGCCCTCAGTTTGCCCAGTAAATACCACAGATAGTGGGGTTTTAGCCAGATTTTCCCTTTGGTATCAGTTAGTTCAGAAATACCCAAAAGGCACACTTGTAAATTAAAGCACAGTGAAGAATATTTATTATAGAGTGAGCAGCGCCAAGTTGGACCAGTTTATGACGTGTAGCTTGAATGTTGTTTTTGGAGACTGCTTTTTATGTCTAAGTGCACGTACACAGCACCAACTGCTCACATGCTGCCTCTGGATCCATGCATGTAGGTATGTTGCCTGTTAAAATGTATGGTTCTGAGGAGCTGTATTTTTACATTCCTGTAGGGTCTGGTTCTCTGCCTTTCCTATGCTGTCTTTGGCATCCACACTAAGAAAAAGATGAAGAAAGAACAATAAAAATCAACAAAACTGCTGAAAATTGGTGTATAGGCCTATTTTAAAATCCAATTTATTTTTGTTCGATGAGAGGAGGAACATATTCTGTGTTGCCC
This sequence comes from Cinclus cinclus, assembly GCF_963662255.1. Lineage (NCBI taxonomy): Eukaryota > Metazoa > Chordata > Aves > Passeriformes > Cinclidae > Cinclus > Cinclus cinclus. The sequence continues at coordinate 6,122,183 of NC_085050.1, forward strand.
TTCATGAATAATATCATTGTGCTAGAAGGTTTTGATTCTTGCTTCTTTATAATAATGTGGGTTTCATAGTCAGAAAACCTGAGTGTTTACATTATACGCTTCTTGGCAATAAAATTGGAAAAGAAGAGAAAAAAAAAGTACTAATCCCAGGAGTTCTGAAACCTACACTCCTTCTTAAACGTGCCCTGTTAAAGACATTAAGTCCCTTGCAAACATCCATCTATCAGCAGTTGAGAGTTTGTAAAAGGCGTACTTTGTTCTGAACTCCCTGCCCTACTGATTATGCACAGTTCTTTTATTTTGAGAATAGGATGACGACCCCTTAGCCTGGTAATGATGACAGATTTATGTATTTTAACACCCAGACGCTGCTGTATTTGTTAAGGGCTGCCAGACTCCAGCAGTGCGGCAGCCGTAGTTTATTTTCATTGTCAGTTTGTGCTGCTTTTTAAGGTGTTCTGCAGCCACTGGAAGCAGCACCACTGCTGCTTTCAGAGGTTGAGATGTCAGGATGTTAAGAGCATAAGCCACCATCCTTGGACTGCTTCCACTCATAAAATGTCAGTTTTATTCTGGTTGCTCTGGCGGGATGGAACCTGTTCCTCCCACCGAAGCCAAGGAAAAGAGGGGAGAAATAAGCAGTAAAAGGAATCAGATAACGCAGAATTTATCCCTTCACTTTCTACTCCCATGATGTATTTTGCAGCTCATGAGTTAGTGTTTTAAAGAAAACCTTCTTTTAATATGCAGCAAAAAGCAAAGAACATAAACACACTTTGCAGGCGTAGCTGTTCAAGTGCTGTGTGGATCAGCACATCTGTCCTCTGCACAGATTTTTCTGGGTTGTTTTAAATTACTGCAAGTGGCAGAACAATAGGGAGACAAACAGTGAAAACAATACTGTTGTTTAATATCAAGCTAAATTATTAACAGACCTGTACAGAAAATATTTTATGCAAATTAAAGGGAAACAAATTATTTTATTTTCCATTGCAATGATCCAGTGCAACAAAGGCAGTTGATGTCTTTCTTTTTTTCTTCCTTTCTTTGATCTTGCTTCAGATGTGTTTGTTACTGTGTGTGTATATGAAGTTCTTACAGACACACTGAAGGTTGTTAGGTTATAGAGCAAAAAATGTAGAATATGGATGGTTTTCTGATCTCTTCATGCCAACCAACCCACTAAGTCTGTGTTTATCACACATTTGAAATTATACATCGGACTTTCATTGCTTTTTTTTTTCTCCAGTTTATTGCTTCCCTGAAAAAGTCAAGTCATTTGAACTATTGAGTTGAGTCAGTTTTCTGCTTGATTGTCAACAAAAGACTTTGAAATATTTGGCATTGAATCCTCCATTGCAAAACTGTTTTGATTTGGAAAAGCTTCACCACCAAATTCTTCATTGAGTTTTCTTTAGTCCAATATTGAATGTTTCTCTCCTTAAAGAGAAGTCATGTGACCTGGCATGTTGGTTCTGTGTTGAGTTTTTTTTTTCAAACTGGAAAAAATTGTGGTGTCCTTTGCACTGAAGTAGGTCTTTATCTCACCTTTGCTGGACGTGCAGCAGGAAGGAGAGAGGAGAACTGGTGACAGTCCTCCTTAGTCACTGGCAGGGCACTGGGAGAATTGGATCCACTTCAGATGCAGGCTGGGATTCCCTGTGGAACAATCCCACGAATCTCATGGAGGAGAAGGACGTCGCCTCCCCAATCCCCAGCACAGCCCAGTGTTTGTGCTCTGTTTGCAGTGTCTCCTGACAACTGCAAGCCCACTGCAGCTCCTCCTGGTAGCCCTGGCATGTGCTTTGGCAGGAGAAACTCCAAACCAGGAGAAAGTTGCGGCAACAGCATCAAGAGGGTTGTGTCAGCCAAGGTCTCTTGCGAGCTGCTTTGGTTTGAGTGTGGTTTTGTTAATCCCTTTCCTTCAAGGAGGTTTGGAAGATGCAGCACTTCCTGGAAGTGAAAATATTGATGGTGAACTTTGAGAAGCTGGTCTGATTTGAAATGCAGACAAGGTGCTGAGCATGCTCCTGGCATGGGAACTGTGTCGTGCTCACACTGGCTTCATCTGTAGGGACTCCATCACCCACTTTCCTCTGGGATGGTTTTCAGAGCCTCTAGGGAAGCGTCTGAGAAACTCTGACCAAGACCATTGTGACAACATGCTTGTGTAACCTTCACAAAGATGAGGTTGTTTTCTGGGTGCTCTGTCCTTGGATAACTATGGAGAATTTTGTGGTGGCCCTTTGGGACCTTGCCATGATAAACAGACAAAAGAGCAACATCTTTCAGGGGTAGATAGGTGGAAGTGCATGAGAGAGGAATTTGGCACTGAACATCCTCAGCACTGTCAGCACTCATGTGTATCTCATATCCCTTTGTAAGGGATGATTTGGATGCATTTTACCCTTGTTCTGGGCAAAAGCTGCATCGTGGACATATTCATATTCAATTGGACATATTCAACTATGATTTAGCCTGTTAAATCTTAAATACACAAGTTATGCCTTGTATGTGGTTATTGCTATTAGTTTTTGGGGGGTTTTTTAACTTTCTTTTCTTCAGAATTTTTGGCCCTGCTTGTATTCAAAGCTCCACACTTATCAGGATGATGGGCTGCTCACAAGTGACATTTTTGCCACCCTTCAGCATCTTCAGCACGGGAGGGAATACTGCAGATTCTCTGACAGCACCTCTGTTCCTCCAAAGCCATCTCATATCCTTGGCATATCCTGAAGCTTTCACTAGCTCCTTCCCACCTCGTATTTGGACAAAGCACTCTTCTGTGTTTTGGGCCAAATATATCTATTCATTTTTTCTCATATTCTATGGACCACAGAAATACAGACATGAGGAATAAAAGTCAACAAGTTGTCTGCATGACATTCCTCTTAGTTCTGTTGTAGTCTATTTTTTAGACTATTTTACTGCTTTTCTTATTGACAACTATCTCCCTGGAGCTCTGTACTGGCTTTTATGACACTTGGTACAGGGAGTCTGTTTCCTCTGAAAAAATTACCAGTTTGTTTATTCCCACATGGAGTTCTGACTTGCTTTTTTATACTGCAGATGTGACATGACACCTGGTGCCACCTCAGCACTCTGCAGGATGCACAATGATAATGATTTAACTTTTGGGGATGGCATTGCTTTTGGGCCTTGCTTGTTTATGGCCCCATGGACTTGGAAGGTATTTTCAAGACTCTTTACTTCACCCTGCCTATTGGGGGGGGATTTGCTATTGTGATGAAGTGGGATCTTTTCCCCCACCTCAAATGCTAAACCATGGGTAAGGGGAAATGATAGGGATCTTTGCTGATACTTTGATCTCTGCTCTGAGTAGCAGGTAGATTTTTAGCCACTGCTTTTCTCCAGCTTCTCTTCAAATACAGTATGACCCAGGCCATGAGTGAAACACTTTTCATGTTCTTACTGAGGGGAGAAGTGGACCCCACTTAGAGGCCTGTGGTGTTAAAGGAGGATGGTAAACTGAACTTTCAGCATTTTATCTCTAGGACCATCAAAGATAGAAGATAAAGGGGAGGTTTTCAAAAGCAGTCAGCCGAGGCTGAGTCAACCCCTTTTGAAGAATTCCCATGAACTTCCATGGGTTGAATATTGCTACTGCTGAAAGCTTTTGAAACCTTACCTAACCATCCAGTGACACTTCTTGAAAAATGTGTGTACTAAGCACACATTCCTGGGAAAATGTAAGTAGGGTTCACATGTGTTGAATACTGCGGTGCTTTCTCAGAAGCAGGTGTTTTGAAAGGAAATTGAGAAAATGGGTTTCAAAAGCAATTTTAATGAGCTGTAGTGTCTGCCCTAGTCAGTAGGGACAGGTACTTAAAAGCTGTTTTTTAGAATAATTTTCTCTCCTGTAAGCAAGGCCTGACTGGTAGGTTGGCTGTGGCAATAAGCAATCCCCTAACAATAGTCCAGCACTTTCAGCTGATATGTGAAGTCATGCTGAGAACAAAACTATTGCAAGGTTTGCTGGTGTCTGACTTGGAGCTCATTGGATGCTTTGGAATTCAGGATAGGAAAGCCATTTCTTCACCACCTCTGGATATGAGCTGTAACAGTTAAATACAAGCTAGTAGGAATACAGAAGCTGAGAATGGAGACAGTCTCAAGGTTGCAGTAATCAATTTTTTTTTCTGGTTTATGAAAACTGAAAGCTCAAATATCAGGAACGCTGCTGTTGGATGTAGGCCATGGATGCAGTTGCCATTGGCTGTGGTGGGAAATTGGAGGAGTTACTTAGAAGAAATATATGTGAATGATGAGCAGAGTGCCCCACCAGTGTTGAAGAACTGCATCCTGATACCTGCCCTCCTTAGCTTTAGGACTCATCTGGAAAGTCATCGGATTCATTTGAAGGGAATGGCAAGTCTTGCAGCTTTATGGGAAAGAAGTGAAGGACAGAAAGAGCAAAAGAAGAAAAACATTAGGGGAGGGATTGAAAAAAAAAAAATCTTTCTTGCCTTTTGCATTGCAGACATGTTAAGTAGTTAACATTTTAAGAGCATCCCCTGACTTAGAAAAGCTGGCAGAGATGGGATTCAGTATGAGTCTGCCAGATTGATTTACAAATCGGCCTTACGAACTCCTGCTGCTTAAACATACCAGAATGCGACAATTAAAGCCAACATCTGGAATTCATTGGTGGAGCTGATCCTAGATAAACATTAAATGAATGTCCATTTCCTTAGCATTGGATTTCCTCTGGCTACCACAGCTTAAGCAGTGTCATCCTATCAGATAGAGCTGATGCTGATAGCAGAGCAAATGTCAAAGTCGTGAGCCAGATCAATTTGTTCTGTCTTTTAGCACTGAAACTAGGACTAAATCTGGGCTGAAGATACCCACTGTTTTTTTCCACTAGACTGTGGGAATGGATTCCTCATTTTACTAACCTGGGTTAAGCTGGTTGTGTGACTCCCTGTCTCTCCTGTGCAGAATACTTCAGATTGCTTAGATTTATCTCTGTTGAGGAACTTTATCTCAATACTTTCTTCTCCCTCTGTTTCCCCCAAACCAGTCAAGGTTACAGAAGTCTCCCTCCAGTCTACAAATCCAGGGAGGGATTTTGTTTGTTCACTTGTGAGAAACATAGAAAATCAGCTAATGGATTTGGGACTAACTCCCAAATTAGTTGCAAATCACGTAAGTGGAAGTCATCCACAACAAATACACATCTTCCTTTGCAACAGATCTCCAGTATTCAGCACCTTGCCACTTTCACCAATCTGACAGTTAACAAATTCTTCTTCCCACCTTTTGCCCAGTCATTCAGCTTTATAAAAGCTGAATCAGCTCAGCACTTTGGTTTCCCTAGGGAAAAAATTGCATGAATCTTTCGATTTTCTTTCCTCCTGTGTTTTCACACTCTGCCTTCCCTCATTTTGTGGGGAAGCTGCATCCACATGGAGATCATCTTGGCTTGGAAATGAGTTTTCAGGAGGCATTTGGGTTTCTCATCTCTTGTATCCGTTTTCAGCAAGGAGCAGCACAGCCACGAGGGCTCTGCTTGACATACCCCTGAGCTCTCAGTGTCGCTGTAATACCTCAAGGGCCGGTGCATTTCAGGAAAGGATCCCAAGCAGGTTCCCTGAATCCCCCTACTGAACCAGCGGGACCTTCTGCACGGAGCAGGCGCCTTCTCTCCTCGGGGCAGCCCCAGCCTGGCTGAGCTGAGGGAGCTGTGCCCCCTCTCAGGATGCAGAGCAGGCTCAGCACAGCAGTGCAGAGCCCTGACACTTTGCATTCTTATCGTATAGAGTTGCCGGCTTGGGGTAGGCTCGAAGAGGCAGAAGTATTTTCCTTGCTGGTTGGCCCTTTTTTCCCTTGTGGCTCTGCAAGTGTTAATCTGCAAGTGGAAACTGAAACGCAAAAGAGCTCCTCAGAGAGGAAAGATTCAGGTGGGTTTACAGTTGTGTTATTTTGCTTTGCTGGTGACTTCTGTCTGGTGGGTTTTCCAAAGCAGCTGATAAATATTTTTCTCTGTGTTATGGTGCCCGACAGTAGCCTGGAGTTCCAGTTTCTTCCTACAGAAGATAGACCTTTGAGGTCTATAAAATTTATACAGTACACTTTCTGATTTTTATTAGCCTAGTAAAAGAGATCATATTTTTTTGTGCTTCTGTATCTCTGGAACGTGTGGCTGGGGAATTGTTCTGCAGGGCACCAAGCTGCATGTTGTGGTAGAAAATACTGATTTATCTGAGCTATGAAAATGGTAGACCAAGCAGATAATGAAAGTCCTTGAAATGTTTCAGACATACACAGCCATTTTATAATATCCCACAAGGGGGCTGTGGGTTACATTGTCATTTAGCTTCTAGTTGTTGCTAATTAGTTCCACTTAAATACTAATTTCCCCAGCCCATTCCTTGTCTCTCAGTTATAACACCCCAAAGAGCAAATTTGCTTTACTCTCCCTAGGTTTGAAAACAGTTTCATAGAAAGTGGTCTGTTTGTGGACGTGCAGTGAATTCAAATACCTTTGAAAACATATTTTTTAAAAAATACATATGCTTCCAGGCCCAACTATGCATGGGGTGATTAGGACACAGCAGAAGGCAAGTCCCAGACTTCTGAGTCTGAAGAGATAAAGTTGATCAAGGACTGGTGGAGCAAGAGGTGTGAAAAGGTAGAAGTTTCTAAACCTTGCGCAGAATACTGGTGGAACTGGTCTTTATGCCTCCTATTAGTTTTTTTTCTCTGCATTATTTTTCTTATCTGGGCAGCTAAAAAAGGAAACAAAGTATTGGCCAGTGAAGCACATGTTGTTTAATAGCCTGTTTCTGTGCAAATATAAATTTGTACCAAGACTGGGCAAACTGTGGGGCTTGTGACAGGGCCGGAGAAGAATGTGGGCTGGAAGGTACATGTAACTTCTCCCTGCAAGATCAGCCATGACTTTCACCTTGATAATAAGGAAAATGGCATTCTTCCAGTGAAGGAGAAAATGGTAGAAATGCATATGAAGAAGGAATAAAAGTTTTCTTTCCAATGCTTGGCCTAGGCTGGAATATTTATAGTTGTGTACATTCTGCCCAGTTCCTTTGCTGGTAGAAGCCCTCCAAAATGATCTTATGCCAATACACTGACACGTGTGGGAGGGGAAGGGATCAAACAGTGCCACTTGGGTGGGATGTTGGGGATATTTCTTCTGGGAAGATGATGGCAGCTGCACACCCTAGACACAACTTAGAACTTGCCTCTCTTGGTTTGTGCCTCTTGCAGTGATGGGGAGGCTGAGCATGGAGATGAGAAGGCTTTGGATCTGTCCCAGAGGTGCTTTTAGAGGGAGATGCCACATCCTCCTGGCCTCCTTCTTCCCTGTAAAGCCCCACTAAATAGCTGTATCTTCACCACAAACATAGGTGAGTCCCCTCACCACCACATGGAAGAAATAACCAAATTCTTTGGCCTTTTGTTCACTGAAGGCAAGTGGAAGGTAACTCTGAGGTGACTCTGTTTCCTTCTGCATCATTTTTCTCACCTAAAAATAACACTGTGGAGCTTGTGGTTGCCATTAGGGTTATTTAGTGTTGCAGCCTTTTTTTTCCCCCCTTCCCTTTCCAGAACACTAGTGCTGCAGAGCAGAAGAACTGCCCCATTGTGCGAGCCCAAAGGAAACACTGCATAGAAAATGTGAGGAATTTTTAGGCCATGATATGTTTGGACTAGGAAGCAGGGGACTTGGAGGAATGTTGAGTACAGTTCCAAAAATATTCCTTGCAACAGGGCTCTTGGTCAGTAACAGTTATTTTTGTTGGCCCGCCAGCTCCCTGGAGCAGGGCTGATGTCATTCCCCCTCACGGTGGAGGTGGGAATACAGAGAGTGCCCTGTGGTTTTGCAGGGCTCAGGGTGGACAGCTGAACCAAATGCCTGCTCCTGTCTCAAATGCTCTCTCTGTTGTGAAAAAGAAAATTTAAAGGCAGCGAAATGTAGGGGATGGTAGGGGTAAATTAATTAAGAGCACCATAGAAGCATTTTCTGTAGTTGTAGTCTCCTCCTCCCTGTGAGCTCCCTTTCTCTTAGATCTGCTTTTCTCCTCTCAGTGGTTTATGTGATTTGGAGTGCTTCTTGGGTTGTGTTTATGATGTTATGCTGCTTTTGTTATTAAAAGTGATCAAATAATAACTTGTAGTGCTCTGGTGTCCTCAGCATCTCTGGCTGATATACAGGCACGTGAACATCTTCACAGTGATTAAATAAGATGATAATACACCCTAGAACACCTCTGGAGAAGAAAACCAGCTTTTTTTCTGTAATAAACAGGAAAGAGAAGTAAAATATTGAGACCTTTTTTCCTTGCTGATGACTCTCAATGCTCATTGTGAACTTGGTGATGCTGATTTGACTTTGATTTACATGTGAGGAAGAGGCCAAGAAACAGAGAAATTGCTGTGTGCTGCCATGAGTGGTATGAACCCAGCATGATGTAACTTCACCTCAGTCCTCCATAATCTGAATTATGGTCAGTACATTACCCCAGAGACAGAGGAGGCACAGCACACTGGACACGAGGCACGGATTAAAAAACCTGGATCTTAATCCTGGTTCTTGTATTTAAGCAGACCATTTAACCATGTGTGCCACTGGTTATTGCCTTCTACCTGGCTCTTATATACGACACGTGTACCCCTGGAGGGACTGTGTCCATCCTCAAGGGGCTCTGTTTTTTGTTTTGGCATCTGGATTCAGTTACAGCCACACTTTGCTTCTTCACAGCACCAGTGAAAGTTGTGTCTCGTGACTTGACTTGAAGGGAAACTTATTTGAGCTATGGGAGTGGTCCAAAAGTCCCCATTCAGATCTTTATTGCATCCTGTTTTATGGGGAAAGGAAGAACCTGTAAAAAACCCACAGTGCTGCTTTTCCTCAGCCAGGTATCCTGGGGCTGCAGAGGGAAGAAAGCTCTGTACAAAAACAACCCAAAAGCATATGAATGCAAAGGTTTCCTAATCTTGAAACCTAACTTTTGGGTTGATAGAATCCATGAAATGCTGACAGCTATACAGTGGCAGGAAATTATTAAAGGTGTCAGGTTTTCCATTTTAATTCTGGGAACGCACTGGCTGTAGATTTCCTTGAAAACATTGCTGAAATGGTCCCACTTTCTAAATTGGAAAGATTTACAATTTACCTTTTCTGTTAACCTCTTGTTCTTCAAAAGGTTAAGTGAGGGAAATTCCTCTTTTTAACACTGGTAGGTGTTTGACAAGCTTTCTTTAGCAGTAGGTAACAGTGGATTTCTCAGCAAATGTGCCAATGTAATCATAAAAGAAACATTAACTTGCAAGTTGTCTACAGCAGTCTTAGAAATCTGCTTCTGTCATATAATTCATACACCCTGTTTAATTTTCATATTGCATAATGGAATGGAATGGAATGGAATGGAATGGAATGGAATGGAATGGAATGGAATGGAATAAATAGAATAGAATAGAATAGAATAGAATAGAATAGAATAGAATAGAATAGAATAGAATAGAATAGAATAGAATATTTCAGTTGCATGGGACCTGCAAAGATCATCTGAGGAATTCAGGGATGAGCGAGTTAATGTGTGCTGCTAAGGGCATTCTCCAAATGTCTCAAGCACTGACAGGCTCAGGGCATCAACCACTACTCTGGAAAGCCTGTTCCAGTGTTTGGACAATCTCTGGGTAAAGAAATGCTTCCCAATGTTCAGTCTGGACTTCTCCTGGTACAGCTTGGATCCATTCCCACATGTCCTGGCACTGGATACCAGGTAGAAGAGTTCAACTCTTCCCTCTCCACTTCCCTTTCTCAGGAAGCTGTAGAGAAGGATGAGTTACTCCCCAGCCTTCTCTTCTCATAGAAGTGTCTAGGTTGGAAAAGACTTTTAAGATTATTGAGTCCAAGTAATAACTCTGTTCCAGTGCTTGACCACCGTCATGGTGAAGAAATTTTTCCTAATATCCAATCTTAACCTCCTCTAATACAACTTGAGCCAGCAGGACAGACAACTTATGCAGGTCAAAATAAATATAAATAAAATAAGTATAGATATAGAGATAGATAGATTAGATGGATGGATGGATGGATGGATGGATGGATGGATGGATAGATAGATAGATAGATAGATAGATAGATAGATAGATAGATATAGATATAAAGGAGAGTCAAGTCTGGTAAATTTTGTCTTAGCATGTGCCATCAGGCTCAGTTTTAGTCAGGACATCTTTCCTCAAGGTTTGCTGGGGAAAAGATGGAGCTTTGGTAATGTGAGATAGAGGCAATGGAGGCTGTTAGTTCAGGTGCAGGGTGGCTGCTGATTGCTGAGCTTGGAGTGCTGGAGAAGGAAAGGATGCTCCAAAGTGCTTGAAATGTGAGTGAGATGGGCAGTGATGGGATATGCTGGGAGCTAGTTTGAATTAAAACTAGAGCATCTCTTGGGAGGACTGGAAAGCTGATGTCTGTGTTGGAAGGAAAAGCTGGTGAATCTCTTGGAGAGTCTGGAAAGATTCTACCAGGACTAATCCTTGTTTCTAAATTTCTGTCTATAAGAGCTGAATAACCAGCTGTGTCTTCCCTGCATGGATTTAGTTGGGACAAGTTAAAAAAATTAGTTGTGGCTGGTGTTTCATCAGAACTTCTTGGTTTATCCATGAAGCAGCCGTGGAAGGCCATGGGGAGACGATGGGCTGGGGAATATGTCAGGGTTAATAAACCAGTCAGTCCCTTGATTAGCTCTACCCTGGCAGCTGCCTAGTAGTCAGCTTCCAGTATAAATAATCTTTCAGCTCCAGGGTTGATATTTCCAAAGCTTAAAATATGAAGACCATACTGTGCTCTTTCTCAATATCATGACCTTAATAGGTTTCCAGTAAGAGCTGTAAAAGCTGTCCCCTCACCCGCTCTGCTTTGTGACTTGAAAACATCTCTGCAACAGTGCATGGCTCACTGTCCTGGACAGGACTGAATGAAGACCAGTGCCTAATTGGAGAAGGAAGGTCTTTGATGTGCCCCAGATGAAAGACATCAGATGGTCTCTCTAATTAGTCACTGCAGTAGATTTGGAATTCTGAAGCAAGTAGAATCAGAAGCATTAATGGTCATGGCAATCGTTTTTAGAATAGAATAGGCTATTTTGATTGGAAGGTACCTACACCAACAATCTAGTCCAAGTGCCTGACCAATTCAGGGCTGACCAAAAGCTAAAATATTGTTGAGACCATCTCAGAACATTGGCAGATTTGGACATTGGCCATGTCTCTGGGGAGCCTGTTCCAGTGTTTGACCACCCTCTTGGTAGAGAAATCCTTCTTGATGTCCAGTTTAAGCCTTCCTGGCACAGCTCTGAGCCATTTTTGTTTCTGTTCTTCAGTCAGTCAGATAAACTGCTGTGACTGGTTTAGTGGCCTGTTGGGACACATCCTGAAGGAGACAAGCAGGACAAAGGAAGCAGCAGCACATTGTCCTGCCCTGGGAAAAGCAGGTAGAGAAGAGGGCTTGAAGAGTTATGGTTTAAGGTCCCGAGTGCTTCTTTTTATGGAACTTAGTGGGGCAGGTTATGGACACCTTATGCTGACACTTAAAGCATCAGGGGTTTATTGATGAAAACTTCTATGGTACCCATAGCAGTTACCAAAACACTATGAAAAGTGAAACAAGGCTGTTCAGAGGAAGTTTTATACAGGCTGGAGCACCAAGGGAAGCTCAGACACCTTTGGACTTCAGGAGTCCTGGCCCTTAGGAAGATGGTGAAATGCAGAATGTGCTAACAGTTTCCTGGAGAGCGAAGTCCTGTGTGTCTCCTAGAGCCTTGCCATGCTATTGATATGAAAGAGGTTTATTGAAACAGGATATTCCCATACTCACTTCCTCACACTGTCATTGCAGCACCCTCCCCCATTGAAATTCCTGCCTTTATTTCAGTCATTAGCAGAGTCCCAGTTTTTAGCCAGCTGTTTCCCCAAGGGTAGCTCTGTGGGGCAGGTCATTGCTGCCAGGACCCTCTAAAGAAGATTTCTCTGTCTGGATTGCACTGTGAAGCAAAGCCGGCAGTGAACACTGGATTCATTTTCTGTGTTATTGTTAGAGTGAGCTCTTTATAACCATTCAATTTTCTTTTAAATAAATCCCATTTGGAAAAACAAATCCTGCCCATAAAAGCAGCTCTCTGTGCTGGGTTAGTTTTCAGCATACCATACACAGCTGTATATTTGGGTTTATGTCTCCAGGCTAAATTCTCATTCCTGTGTGCAAGCAGCATGCTCATGTTAAAGCAATGGTAAAGCTGTTTCTTTGGACTCTTGGGCTTTCATTGGCATTACGAAAGATGGAAGAGAATAAGTTAGGAAAATGAATAAGCCAGACACTTTGTACCAGGGAGTTTTGTGTGAAAGATTAGAAAGGGACCAAGTTTCTATCCATGGAGTCTAAGGTGGCAGAGATCCTATGCCAGCTTTTCCTCTCTTCTATGCAGTGAATCCACACTCTGCTTCTTCCTTCATGCCCATCCAAGGCCCTTGTGCACTGTGGAGATGAAGCATCACCTCTGACCACTTACAGAGGCAGGAGGGATATCTAACCAGGGTGTTCCTCCCTCCAGAGCAGTGTGATTTTCTCTGGCCATGACTTTCTGTGCCCACAGAGGATGCTGGGAGGGCTGAATAGGGATAGATGCAATTGCTCTTTAAGGTCCCCTCCAACCCAGGCCATCCTATGATTCTGTGATTCATGCTTTCCAAAAATGTGCAGCTTGCAGTTTCAACTTCACTGCTTCACACAGGCTATCTCTTTAAATTCTTTTTTCTCCTTTATTTTTTTCCCCAGCAAGAGGGAGATGAGAAGAAGCAATTGTCCCACAATTGTTGCCAATTCCTCACTGGCTGACGTTTAAATATAAGGAAAAGTCAGCAAAATATAGAATCTGTGAAGGGGTAGAGAGAGATCTCAAAAGAAACCATGGAAATGTTTGGAACAAAAGTGCTGTTATTCATTGTGGACTTCATTTTAACATTTCCAGTGTGTAAGGCACTGCAGACCTCCACTGCTGGGACACAGAATGGGAAATTTCAGCTGGAAAGAGCCATCTGAAGATACAGTTCTGAAGGAGTGTGAGGCACCCTCTTCCTTTCCATCCACATTACATCTGGAATTATTTCACAGAGTTATTTATGCTACAACAATGGAGCTATTAATGCTGCAATGATAATACTTTGCAGTTCTTTAATGAGCTTTCTAAGAACGTCATTAGTGTAGGGTCACACTTAAACTATGGAAGACTAGTTAAAAGTATTTTTCTTTTAATTTCTATGTCTGATTCTTGAGACAGGGCAGTTTATTTCTGCTTTCTGTCTTGGATGTTAGATAATTCAAAGACTTTTTTTCTGGATTTTGTCTTTGCAGTGAGGTTGGGGTTTTTTTTCAATGAGCTTTGAGTGATGGAAGGAAACCTGGTTTAACACTTTAACCAGGGTGAAATATTTTACAGCAATTTCTTCTTACTCTAGAGACTATGTGCCACTGTTGAGGAGGTGGAGCAGGATTTGAGATGCTAAAAAGAATCTGTATTACTCTGTATAATGCAGAGCAAAGTGTATTGGGACTTCCTAGTCCTCAGCACACAAAGTTGGCCAAAGGCTCCTGTTCCTGCATTGCTTTTGACCTCCTGTCATCCTTCTTTGTGTAAAACAATGCTACAGTCATGGGAGACAACTTCTTCAGTTCCTGTGGATCTTCACAGCTTGCAAAAGGTTCAGCATTTGTGTGGCTTCTGCTAAAGCAATTTCCTTGCAAAAATAAGGTAATAGAAATTGAAAAAGTAGTCCCTTTATTCCAAGTGGCACATCTCAGGCTCGGGTAAAAGCAGCTGAGCTGAGGTTTTCATTAGATTTCTCATGTTTTAAGAAATGAATGAAATGTGGGTTCTGGTGGTCTGAAAGGTTAGGGCTGAATCAGAAGGTACAGAGGGAGAGAGGAGTGATGTTCAGACTCCTGCCTACAGTACTGGTGTGAGCCCACGCCTTGAGATTGCCTTTGGGCCAGACCTTGAGCAGCATTTCCACAGCAATTCATGTCACACCAGCAGCACTTTGCTTTTCCTCAAGTAGATGTTTTACAAGCTGAGTTCATGCCCTTGGGGAGAAATAACAAGTACATGTGATTAGGAAGGTGATTTGATAGGACTGAAAAGGAAAATAGCTGAAGTTTTTAAATTGAAGTAAATATTTAGTGCTTGTGTCAGTTGTGCACAGCATTTGACTTCCTTAGTGCATTATTTCTCCTCCCTCCCTCTCCACTTACATCCCTCTGTCACTTGCAGTTTGGTATGAGCTGGAGAACCTGATAGAGTTGTATGAAGTGGAGGCTTTTATAGACCTTTAATTTGAATCATGGTGGTGTGATGGCCAGAAGTGTGCTGATAAAAAGCTTTCTTGAGCTTCAGTCTAGCCTGAGTTGCCTATTTGCTTGGGAATATGGCAAGCAATATTTGCTTGGGAATTCAGTTCTCCAGTTTTGAAATCTGCTTTCTCTCTGCAGGAAAAACCTTGCATGTATTTTTTTCAGGATCCAAGATTATACCATGGGAGCAGAGGGCTCATGGAATTATCTTCTTCGTGCCCTTTCACACCTCTCCCATGGTGACCAGCAGCAGAGGAAACAGCAGCAGACAATTGGGTCCATTGGGTGAAAAAAGGGAAGGTGATACCATAGACCCTTGGTGAGGGATTGAGAAAAGGGGATCTGCCAGGATAGAAAGATCCCAGGAATCTACTGCCTGTTCCCAGCTGTGAACTCTACCTTTCCTGCCTCAGAATTGGTCTTTTTTTATTTTTTATATTACTGTCTTTTCCCTGTCAGCCAATTTTTTTTTCTTTTTCTCCCAAGCAATTTTAAATACATTGGGATTATTCTTTATTTATGTCAGAGTGCTCAGAGGTGCCAAGAGAAAGCAAAGCCATTTTGTGCTGGTCGTTTTTCTAACATGTAGCAAGAAATAGACCTCACCCCTGTGAAGTTGCAGGGTAAGTCAACTGCACAGACAAATAATGAATAACAGGCCTTGTCCCATTTTTCTGAGGGAACTTGCCTGAAGTCCCAAAAGAAGTTTGTATAGAAATTAGAAACTGAGCCCCTCTGTTACAAGTCCATATGCCGTAGTCAAAAGTTTTTCCTTCATTTCCAAAACTTAATAAGAGATATTATTTTTCTCAAGAGAGGGTTTTGGGTTTTCTATTTCCTCATATAGAAACTAAATATTTTCTTTTTAAATTTCATTTTGCTAGTTTGAGGTAGACACACTTTCAAGAATTCAATATCCCCTTTTGATTTGGCTTTCTACTCTTAGCTACACATATACCTGATAGAGAACAATGACTGTCAGGTTTGCTCCTGCACACTGATAGAAGATCTAGTGGTGCTTCAAGAAACTTCTCTAATTCATATGGAAGACAGTATGTTAAAATTTACCAATCATACAGGCTTATGAAGTATATTAAATCAAGCTAGAGTGTCTCAGTGTGAAGAGGAAAATACACAGGATGAGGGTACCTCCATACCTGGACCAAATATGGATGTTATAATATTTTTACAGTTTAGTAAGTTCTGCTGCCTAAACTAAACCCTGTCTATGATGGATTTTTTCCATTTTAATTTGTATTTTAGTTTGGTGGGATTTTTTTTTGGTCCAAATTAATTTTACATGCATGGGGTTTTCCATATTTTGCTGTTAAATTAAGGACTGGAAGGGTCTGCTAAGAGTGTGCTAGTCCAATAGAGGTGATGTAAATCTTGCTGACCCTCTGCAGCAGCAGTTTGGTCTTAGGATTTAACAGCCTTTATGGCTTTATTACAATTAATGAAATATAATTTCTCTCCCCTAGGAATTAAGGTTTTTTGAGGAGTCTTTGAGGTTAGAATCTGTACTGGACGCTGTGCTATGAAATTATCTGTACTATGGCTGTTAGCCATATTATCACCTTACTATCACTGAGTTAATGTCCTTAGATGGGGTTTTATGTGCTGGCCTTAGGACATGGACATGCCCAGCACAATCTCCTGTCTGTGACTGCTAGGACAGTGGACACCCAGGGAAGCACAATGTGGTTTTCCCCAGGCATGAGTGCCCAGACTCCAACAGTTTGATCCTTGGGAATTCCCTGAAACAGAAATACTGTCTGTACAGAATGCAAAGCACTGGACCCCAACCTGTGCTGGTTCATTAACAACCACACAGAGGAAATACTGTCACAATTAAAAACTGAGTAAATGTCCCTGTTTGTGCTATGTAATTCACTGGCTGTGAGAGCAGCCACTCAAAATGGGTTGTAGTGGCTGAATATTCCTTTCCACAGCTGCCAGCAGCATTAGGGCTGCAGCTGAGGCTCACTACCTCTCTCACTTCTGGGTGGCTTATAGCAAAAGTTGCTCCTTCTCCTCCTGATACAAGCCCTTGAAGACTAGAGTACTGGTCATTCTGAGAACAAGCCCTAAATTTTATTTTCCAAATTTTTCTAGAGGTTGAAACATAATTTTCTGTGAGAATACTTTCTGTGGGAAAAACAAACAAACAAACAAACAAAAACCAAACAAAAAACAAAACCCAAAACCAAACCAAACAAAAAAAACCCAACCAACTTAATCATTAAAAAAAAAAGGCAAGGGAAATAATTCCATAGATCATGTAATTTTGAACAGTGTGTTTAATGCCTGAAATGACCAAATGCCTTTTTGACCAAACCCTGCTCAAGGGAGATGGGGGAAAAGCTGATATCCATGAGGGACCAGGATAGGGCAAGATCTCCTGGGAAGTCTGTGCCCCACACTCTCTGTGGAAGATTTTAGCTTTGCAGCAGAAAGAAGTAATATCAAAGTGTGCAAGATGTTTTTCTGTCCTTGTGCCTGCGCTCCATGGCTCACTCCACATACAGTGATAACTTTTCTCCTGCACAGTATCTTGTATAACGCTTTACCAAGTACGACTGCGTAGAAAGTGTGTGAATAGCATTTTTATATCCACATCGGGTTGGTGACTGCACAGTCTTCGAGAAAGTGAAGAATGAAGGTTGTTTCCTCTGATTAGAATATAGATTCTAGAGTAATGCTTCTGTGATTCAAAACAAGGGGAGTTTTTTAGGCATGCAATGTACAGTAATTACGCAAATTGGAATTTTGGCTAGAACAAACTCCTTTGCTTTTTTTGAAAAATTGCAATGAGATTTTTAACGATGATGGATGACCAGCATACTGGTTTTATGTTTTGCCCAAGAGGGATGAATCATAGATGTAAGAGTTGGAAAAGACTTACAGAAAGAGGTCATCTAATCATCCCCAAGAAGACAGGATCATATTAATTTGTTATGGTTAAAGACACTTGAAGAACACTTCAGTAGTAGTATCTTAGCTCTGCTGTTCATGTGCTTCTTCCTTGTGCTTTCAGGTTTTCTTTCAATTCCATGGCATTTCTGCAAAAGAGGAAAACTCAGCCTAAGGCTTTCCCCTGAGAGATGCTTAGCAGTGCTCAAATCACATAAGCCAGATTCGACCCACAACTTTTTTGGTAATTGCCAACTAACCAAGAATTTCATAGTTTGAGCATTTTTCAAAGATAACAACCATGGGATCAGTCATTTGCTCCATGCAAATGGAAAGGAAAATACTATGTTGGTTTTTACTAGTCACAAAGCTGGCATTTTCTCTGCAGGCTTTTTTATGATGGTTTAATTTAAGTTTAGGAGGTAGCTCTGTCTTCTCTCTCCTTTAAAAAATGTGTACATATGGAAATAGCTAAAAGTAAAGCAAATGGGTAAGAAATGACATCTTTTTGTAGGTAGGACTAAGCAGCCTGATTTAAAGGAAACCTTTTTGACAAGATCTTCTAAATATAGCCTTTCAGTTAGCTCCTCTGGAAAGTGATGGCTGCTCAGGCTTTTAAAGTTTTGCCTGAAAATAAAAGTCTACAGAAAGCATCCCCAGGATTTCAAGAAATATTTAGAAAGCCATCAACCCAACATCATCCTTTATTTTCAGAGTTTCTGTAACTGTTTCCTTTTATACCATTTGGATTAAGGACACTTAAATTGCACCAGGCTAGGAGCTGTGTTGACAATTTGCCAGGCTCTTGAGAACCACATGTAATTTAAAAAATATGGGGAAAATTGCAGCTGGTGCTTATTTGGAACACGGCAGATCGTTTCACTCAGCCATGCAGAGGTGTTTCTATGCCCACAGAGGGACACATATTTTGACAGAGCTGTGGTTGTGCCAGGCTGTCCTGGGTGTCCTAAAAAAAACACTCTTCCTGTGTCCTGTTTTGTAAGTGGGGATTTCTGAGTAATTTCTGAGCAGGAGACGTTGCATCATGGGATGGTGTTAGGAAAGTTGTCTGAACAGCTGCAGCTGGTGAATTCTCAGCAGAGTGGGCAGCACTGTGTGCTGGGTGCTCATCCAGACCTGTGCCTGTCTCTTACTGAGGGTCCTGCAGCAGCCTCAGCATGCATGGAGTGGAATGCAGCAGAGAATTCAACAAGCAAGTGGTGCAAACTATTTTTGCAAAAGTAAAGGTAGTTATGTAATTTGCAGGTAGAGAGATAAGCTCGCCCTTGATTTTCCAGGACTGAGCCACTACAGTCAAAAATATCGACATGTCACTCGTTTGGGTTTCTGTGAAATACCTGAAATCACTTAATGTATGTTTTAAAGCAATAATCATTGGTCAGAAGGACAAATAATGTCGCATATTGTGCTGATAATCATGTTTGCTAACACAAGGTTTTTCTCCTGTGCAGATAGGACTGAAGTATTTTGTTCCAGGTAGCCAGAGGAGGGACTTGTGCATGTCCCTTACAAAAGGAAAACTGTGCTTATCACTCGTGTGGCCAGGCAGGTGCCAGGAAGGATGACTGATACCATTGCATCTTATGGTTAATTACCCAACAACAAGATAATAATAACAACTCAAAACCTGCAAACTAGACATTAGACTTGTTTGCATAGCCATGTCACCTTGTGCTTTGTGCTCCTGGTCTGTGTCGTGTGGCCTGAATGTAGTATTTGGGCAATAGCTACAGAGTAAATAACAAACAACAAAACCAACAGTCATTGAAATGACTGTGGTCCTACATTTTTAAAATTGACAGGCTATCCCCAAAAAATTCAGGAAATCATAAGGAAAATTGTTACTCCCGTGGAATAATTAATATTATCCTATTTTCTAGCCCTACCAACAAAATGGAGGCCTCTTGTCCTGTTTCTGAAACATTACAATGATTTCAATATCTTTCTTCTGCATATCTCTCACAAAGCTAAGATCTCTCCATTGCCAGAGTTGGAGCCAGCAATTTTTTTCTTTAGGACTTTTCTCAGGGATCTCTCAAGATACTTTCTCTGTGTGTTTGCAGTCAGGGATATTGCAAATAGTGGGGCCTACCTCAGGTACTTGTCCCTCTTCTTCACCAGCATCTGGAGTGAGTGGTTGGGCATTGCTGGTTGTGCAAGTTGTGGCTGCCTGGAAATCTGAAACTGTGCTAACTAAGATTTTTGCATTTCCAGTGAAGAATCTAGGCAGTGTGTCATACCGTGTGTCATACCATGTGTCAGTGCAGGTGTGCCTGTGATCTCTCTTGACCTTCAGCTACAACATCTAAATGTGCAGGTTCCGTAGGAAAGACTGGTCTGATCCCACAGACTTCTCTGTGGTTGCCTCAAGAGAGGAGCCTTTCAGCTTCTGTGGGCAAGAATTTGTCTGGGTGTGGAACAGCAAAGTCAGGCCACCCCTGTCCACTGCAAAATGCAGTAGCTGCATTTACAGTGTATGAATAAACTTGATCAGGAGCAATGTTTGTGGTTTAAAAAGGCTGAAGACAAGTAGGAGATTTCACTGAAGGCTGTAGGAGTGAGAGGCTGACAGCCCACATGGTTTCTTTGCTGAAACAGCCTTCTAATAACATGATATCAGCCAAGGCTACAGCCAGAGAGCCAAGTGGGTGTTGCTGTTACCTGGGCATCATTTCCTTTGTGTGAATCTCTGCTGGGACTTTCGTGCTGGGCAAATGAAACCCTAGACCAGATGCTCAGCTGGAATAAATAAATTTTACTAACAATAGCAGGACTTGGTCCATATGATAATTTTCTGTGCCTGTTTGAGCAAGGAATAGTCTGGCAATAAAGCTGTGCAAGTATTATGTTTCTGGTGTGGATGAGGCAACAGTAAAGAGGCTTTTGCTGAAGATAGGTTGGATTGTTTGCTGAGTGGATGGAGCCTGTCAGGGAGATAACACCTCCTTTTAGAAGCCTGTGTACATCACTGTCCTGTCTCACAAATTCTTTCCAGATGTCTTTCAAACATGGACAACATGTTTTTAAAAGGAAGAAAGGTCAAGCTTTTCTAATATTGTGTCCACCCTTGCTATGTGGTTCTCAGTGTGAAATTTGATTTTGCTGGGTCAATGTCCCACACCTGGACTTTGACTCTCTCTATTTACTGTCCTTCCATTCATTTTGTCCTGCACTGTCCCCTTGAGTTTGTTAATTACTGATCAACTAGCAGATGGACAAAAGAATCACAGGGCCTTGTTATCAGTTGATACTCACTTTAATTAAATGCTCTCATCAGACACTCCTGGAGTCTTAATGAGGCAGAGGAAATCAGTGAATGACAGAGTGAAGTGCTACTTCACTGTGAAGTAATTACAGACAGTGGAAATATCTGAGATCCTCTGGGCTGCATAGGAAACCTAGAAGTGCTGTAGCTCCAGAAATTGAGCTGGATCTGACATCCTCTGCTGGGGAAAAAGAAGACGCCTTCAGATTAACAATAAATGAAGAAGATTTGTGAAACACTGTCAAACTATGTACTGCGGTTTAGTGCAGAAACAAGCCTTGTCTTGTTTGCTAACTAGGCCTTTTTTCCCCCTCCTTTTTCCTTTTTGAGAAGAATCCCACTGTATGCCAGGACTAAGTCAGATTTCACCAAACTTGTGGGAATACACAATGCATAGTTGAGCCTCTATGATACAGCGCATATGAAAATACAGGACTAAAGCACTGGCTCCCTTCCATGCCACTAGGATTTTTGCAGAGTAGCATGAGCAGAGATCTTGTTGATGGCATGAATAAGCTCCTTGCCATTCAGCACAACTTCTCAGAAGGCAGATTAACCAACCAGCGTCTGAACATGTTTTCAGCACAAGGAGAATGCACCAGGGGGACTGTAAACATTCACATTTGTTCCTCTTCAAAGAGATGGTTCTGCTGTCATTACTTCCCCTCTCTCCTCCACCTGGCCCCAGCCCTACCCTATTTAGACTCATGATTTACTGGGCTTCCTTGAACTCTGACCTGTGTCAATAGGACCGTGATGTAAACATCTTCCTGTGGCTACAAAGCTGTGACCTGGAGGAGCAGGTGGGGGATGAGGATGGGACCTGTGTCATCTGTGTGACCCTATTTTTGGCCCTACAGTTCTTTGCTCTCCAGGGCAGCAAGAATGCAAAGCCTATAGGAGTCAAGAGGAGGCTTTCTGTTGACTTGAATGATCTCTGGATCGGGACATATGTTTGCTGTGCAAACTGGAAGATAGCCCTCATAAACCCCAGCAAGTGAAAGAGGGGATATTCCCCGCAGGCACCCGGAGGTCCCGCTCCGTGGGTGATCTTTCTTTGGGAATGAAAGCAGATCCGCAGCTTCTTGTGTCAGACAACAAAAGAGGAGCTGGCATTGTGAAAGCCAGGCAGGAAACTCTCTGGCTCCAGACACGTAGGCACAGCTCAGGGCCTGGCTCAGGAGTGGAGAATTCTTTGTGTTTTGTTGCTCTCATCAGTGTGGCTGCCAGGATCCAACTTGAGTCCATGTGGGAGGATGCAATGCTCTTCTCCATGGGAGTGGAAGGAGAGTGGGTGCAGAGAGATGTTGGTTTTGTGCAGTTTGTGAAGGTTATTGGAAGGAGTCAAGTGTCAGTCAGTGGTTATGGCATTCTTTCCAACCTATGTTGTGGACATGCCAGCAGTACTGTTCACTTTTCCATGGTGTTTAGTTTGAAATCGGATTTCAGCCTGGCTGCAGGACCACCATGACTGTCAATATTTTATATTATTTATTTATGAAGATTAATATTACAATTATTGTGGGTGCTCTAGGTGCTTACTTTTTCACTTGAAAAGTGGTTTCCTACATCACTGCATTTGTTCCTGATATGTTTGTATTTGTAACATGATTTTCTCCAAGCCAGTATTCATTCATGGAGCCAGTATTATAAACATGAAATGAGATCTCAGGCTGAAAAACTTGGATAACATGGTCAGTGTGGGACACTCAGATACTTTTATTTTTCCCTGAGAAGTCTCTCTGGTGAAAGAAAAAAGTGCAAAATTGAATTTAGTTCTTTCTACTGACCTCAATTTCTGCTGAGCTGCTCTACAGGAAAAAAAAAAAGGTGCTTAAAACTAAGGTTCTAAAATAAATATGTTCTCTTAGATATTATTGGAACTTTAAATAATTGACCTTGATTTCTTGTACTCACCAACTTCAGCCAGTTGGGAGGGCTCTGCAGTCAGTGGGGACCTGACAGAGGTTTTTCGAGGCACTCTCACAACACAATTGTTAATCAGTATTTCAGTGAACAGCTTCTGTCATTAAACTTTCTTGGACAGTGCCATAATAATTCAAGACAGTCTTTAGAGTAAAGCAAGGACTTACACATCTCTTTGAACATAATTTCAGTTTGTCTCAGAGGTCGGATGAAGGTTTAGGTCGGTGCTCGTGTTAGGTGTCCACAGACAGCTGACAGGATTTGCTGCCCTACCCAGACCAAAGCTGAGGCAGAGGGCTCAGTCTAAATGCATCTGTGTTTTCATATCAGTAAGCTGATAGTGGATCTACAGCTGAATTCAAGTAACCTAAAATCCCAGGCTTTGGTTGAACAGTGCTGATGTGATTGCCATTTGATGAGCTGTCCCTCATCAGCTGAACTGTGGAAACTGAAACAACATTCTTATAAACCTCTGGAATCATAGAATGGTTTGGACTGGGAGGGACCTCTTGTTCCAAGCCCCTGTCATGGGCTGTCATGACAGCCCATGTCAGGGACATCTTCCACTAGACCAGGTTGTTCCAAGCCCCATCCAACCTGGCCTTGAGCACTTCCAGGGATGGGGCAGCCTCAGCTTCTCTGGACAATTTGTGCCAGGGCCTCCCCACCCTCACAGTCATTTAGATGTTTAGTTTTCATTGGGACAGACTGAGTGGTTATTTACTATGACAAAGAGGTGGAAGGAGAGACAGCAGCTCTGATGATAGTCTGATATGAAGAGCAGAGGCATTTCAGCCAGGTGAGTGAGTGAGACCTGTTCACCCTTCCTTGGTAAAACCTTCATCAGTTTTGGCAGCGTGGCAGAAAGCTGGGTTTGCACGTGCTCCTGGGGAGGAACAACTGTTTTGGACAAAGGATGATGGAATCTCTGCTGACCTAGAGAGGAGACTGCAAATAACATTATATTGGCATGCTCAGCATGCAGTAATGATTCCTGAGAGTCCTACATCTCGTTTGTTGGGCGGGGTTTTTCCCAACTTTCTACCTATCTCTACAGTGTGTATGAGCCACAGCTGTTGACAAGGAAAATATGCAGTTGCTCTGCAGCAGCAGGAAGGAAAAATAAATCATCCTCCCCCTGCCCCTTCTGTTACTATTGACTTATCAGTGACTATGCTAAGGTTAAAATCACACAGAGCTGTATGTGTAAATGACAAGGAATTTGCTCTGAACTGGACCATGCTGCCACTCATGACAGATAAATTCTGCATTTGTAGTTGCACTCCCCTTGGCAGACAGCTCAGCTTTATGGTAGAAGGGCCATAATGGTTATTTCAGCAGAGTTGCTCACATTTTATGCCAACACAGTCTCGAGAGAGCATGGTTTTAATGGGATTTTTGCCACGAGAGAGTAAGACCTGGGCATTGGAATGACAGAGGGGTTAATTGTCCTCTGTGCAACCGAGGGGGGAGTTTGCTTCTTGAGATGTTTAGTTTTGCTTTTTATGCAAGAGCACTCCCCCTGCCCCTCCTGATTCTTCCAGCAGATGTAGCTGCCCACATTCCCCAAACAATCTTGACAGATAGTAAAATTTGCCCCATAAGGCACACATATTTTTGTGAATAGATCAGATGTCACCAAGGGCACAATTTCATTTTGTCATCTTCCTCTGGCTTACACTGTAGATGCTCCTTCTCATTAGTGGAGTTACATTCGTTTACACTAACTGACAGTGTAGCCCTGTGTTTTACATGACTTCTGGGATATATGTATTTTTCTTTTTTGAAGTCTTCTGCCCTCAGGCTCCCATTCTGCCTGGCAAACGAATGTTTCAGAAAGACACCCAAAGCCAATCTCTGTATCCTGTGGTGGAAACAAGACTGACTGTATTCATTCCTGCTTGTCACTGTCTAAAATATGTCTTCCTGATTAAGTTAGTGGACAAGAGCTCGTCACACACTGAAAAATGATACAAAGAATATAAAAATGCGTACTCTGCTGTCCATGACCTTTCTTCTTTCATTATCAAATTTTTTAGGGTTTTTTTTTTTGTTGTTGTTGTTGTTGTTTTTGTTGTTGTTGTGGCTGTTCCTGTTGTTGAATACCTTCTGCTTTGAGAACTTCTCTTCCTTTGGCTGATCCTGCTGACTTCTGTGTGAGCAGATCAGACATGAGCAAGGACAGAATTCCAGTCTGTCTTGTACAGACAGCACAAATTTCTGGTTTGCTGTAACAGTTTATATCAGAGTAAGCACACAGTGGACACGTATAAAATCTGGATCCAGTGTACTACACATTGTACAGCAAATTTGATTTCATTGGCCTACACTGTGTTTTATTTGCCTGCTAAGCCTTTAAAATCAAATAACTTCACAGATTTCAAATCACACAGTCTCCACTCTCCAGCTGGAAGACTGAAACAGGATTATAGGCTAATCTCAAATGTCATCACAATTGCTACCTCTGCCACGTTAGTTCATTTTCTTTGAAAAGTGGTGAAATATTAGGGCTTGTTTTTTTCGTTGGTTGGTTGTTATTTTTTGTTGTTGTTGTTTTTTCTTTCTCTCTCTCTCTCTTTCTTTTTTTTTTGCTTTAGTTTTAAAGAAGAGTGTGTTAAACATGTTAAACATGTTTAACCTGCAGAGGTTAATGTTAATGAAAAACGATAGGTTTAGGAATCCACAGAATGTTTGCTGGAATGAACAGTCTGCTTCTTTGGTCCTGTGTTACAGCTCTATGTCTATCTATGTGTCCAGGAAAAGGTTGGAAAATCCTTTACTCAGGGTCATGAAGATGCTTCTGAATGATGTTGCAAATGCTCCTTTGCCATTTGTTAACTCCCACCACCAGCCATTGCCTGATATTTTACCTCGTTCACCAAGACTGCAGAGACACCAATTTTATGTGTTGCTTATGCAGTATTAACTTTTAAGGAGGATTAACTCACTTCTCAGCCTTCTTTCTGACTCTGGGGATATATTGAGTACTTTAACATTTACAAGTGCTTCCTTCTATTCTCTTAATTGTTTTTGGCTTACTCTTACACTTCTTTTTTTGTCTCATTTTTCTAATTTAATTTTTGAGCCATGACATTGAGTCTGGCCCCAGATGCTGTCTCAGATACCATTGTGTATACAGCCAGATCCTACCCACTTCTATGTAGGGCTCTCCTCATGTCCAAAAAACACATGAGCCAGTTTTGCCACATATTTTGCTTGAGAATTCAAGCTGAGCTGGTCATCCTGCAGTCTCTACTTTTAAGCTGAGTCTCACAGCCTGAAGCTTTGCTCTCTTCCAGACTCACATGCATGTGCCCTGTATCATCCTGCTGACTGGTGAACTGCTGTTCATTGAGTGATGCAGTTTATGCTCTGTCATCTGTCTCCTCAGGCTGTACATTCTCCACAGTTGTTTTTTGCTTCTGTCTTTTCTGTGCTACCACTGATGGTTTTTCCTTCCCCATGCAGCAACAGGTTTATCCTGAACTGGAAATGGTTTTTTAACTGCTGCTTTATTGATTTTGGCTTGATGAGTCTCTGGTGTTTCACTGCTTTAACTTGACTTTTTTGCAGACTGTGTTTTTTAAAGACTAATGACATTCTTCATCATTAATCTTCTCCCTGTTTTTCAGGGAACCTATGTGTGTGTGTGTATATATATGTTCTATTTTAAAGTTTTAGTATTACTTTCACACATCATTTCAGCCAAGACAGTTTTTCGCCACCAGGAAGGTCAAGCAGCATGGGGTGGACAGGGAAATGATTACAGTAATCCCTGGAGATATATATTTTTTTTTAAACAAACAAAACCCCCTAAAATTAAATCCACACATGTTATTACTAGAAGTTTAAGGAGCAATCATTGTCTTTGTTACTGGCAGTGGGTAATCTGCCAGTGAAAGTAGATGCTCTTGAGAAGTCCTCAGGATTGTCTCATCCTTAGCTCATTGGATTGAGCTTGGAGTAGGTAAAAGTTGCAAGTCTCTCTCCCTCCTTCACATTATCTGGAAATATTTATCTTGTCCTGTATTACCCAGTGCACCGTGGCATGGCCATTACAGTCCCCCCACCCTTCCAGGCACAGTTTTCTCTATGGAGGACTGTAGATGTTCAGTTCAGGAAATCCTGTGGAGAATGGGACTGCTGAAAACATCCTGATCACCCACAAGTTATCCAACACAAGTTTTCTGCATCTTCCTGTTTCTGCTGCCTCATCAGCTATAGAAACTGGGGTCTGCACTTAAATGTGAAAGCCACTTTAGGTTCTTCATTTGTGAAGTGTGAGACCTTTGGTTTGTCTTCTCTGTACTAGAAACTAGGATGCCATAGACTAGACAAGTCAAGCTGACAAGGTAAATTTGTTTTGTTTTCTACAAGTATACAAATTTAAATGCTAATTAACCTCCTCAAATTTGTGAAGTGATTGACTAGTATGCCTTCTCCTTTACTTCCCTAGTCATGCAGTTAGTTGCAGAGGACAACAGAGCCCTCACTGTCTCAAAAGCATATTCATAGTGCACACTGTTGTTATTTTCTCTGAAGTTTAACATGCATCAAAAATTCAGACTTTTTGCATTTTATTATAAAGCTGTGAAGATTGAGTTAACTTCCCCTGAAATTTATTTTCTCATCTAAAGCAGAACATACATACACTTTTAGCTTGAGTGCACCTCTGTATGGCATCCCTGGTTTTGGTGCAGTGAAGAAAAAACAAGTGCCTAGTCTTCTCTAATGAGGAAGCTGACCAAGGTGTGCCTGTGGTTTTATTCAGTGTGCTGTGTAAAAGGATGAAAGGGACCATAAAAGAGGAGAAGTTTTCTGGAACCATGGTCCGGTTGTTTGGCCAATGGGGCATGCTGCATTTTCCATTTCTCACATTGCCAGTAGGCACATGAGTAATCGTGTGGTAAGGGAAAGAAAAGAAGGCACCGAAAAGAGCGCAGAGGGTGAGCGTGTCAGGCTTTAATGAGTGCCGTGCCCCAGCCCAGGTGCTCGTTTCCAGCAAAGTGTCCGTATGTCACTTATTATTTAGAGTCTCTAACACTTGCTCAAGGTGCCAGAAAATAAAAACAGACGCTGACACGTAGCGGGCACAAAGCGCGGCTGGCGGAGGTTGGGTTTCATGCCCCGGCGTTGGTGAACATGGCGCGAGCGGGATCGCTTTCACAGGGGCCGACCGGGCCGCGCTCCAGATGAGGCGTTCCACATGATTTCACATCAAACAATCACGGCACCGACACATTTGTTGTTTCCACTCGTGCGATAACGCAGCAATGTGCTGGTGCATTCATGGAGGGTTTATTGATCGGGCTATTTTCCTAATGTGCTTTAAGCTGCGGAGCTACAAATCCTGGATGGAGCGTTACCATGTTTCACTGGCTCGGGGAGGCACACGGGAGCCATTCATCCTGATCAGTTACTGTCAAACACATACCCCCAGGCCCAGAAAATAATTTATATTGCCTGGAGGAGTAGGTGTGTGCCATGAGGATGAAGCCCAGCATAAAACACAGCCCTTATTCGCCTGCCTGTGGATTGTTGGCCACAGAAGACCTATTTGATGCTGTGTTGGTAAAGTACAAGAAATTGATGTGAGTCTTCTCTTCTGTGTATTTTCATAGTAAATTTGGCATTTGAGCCATGTTTAGTAAAGTTTTGCCAGGGGTAGTAAGTCTTGCCAGCTTCTTTTGTGATCCAAGGACAAGTTCTTTATCTGGCAATGCAAGAAACTTCATGAAAGCAAAATTGACTTATGGCTTGGAGATGAAAGTAATATGCCACAAGAAACCAAGAAAGCTGTTGCAAAACAAGGCAGTGGGAGTATATTTTTTCTAATATTTAATTATATTGACGAAAAGGGAACATCTAAGGGCCAGAGCTCAGAGCAGGACTCAGTGTCCAGTGAACAGAAAGATGGCTGCTTCCTCAACCAAAAAAGTTTATGAAACTCATTTGTAAACTTTTCCCAGCAACATTTAATGATGGAAAAATGGAATTTCCAAAACATTATAAATACAATAATCCAGAAGATCTCTGATTATCCTAAAAATATTGTGAAAATTCCAACAAAATTTTATTTGCATCTGCATAATTCAAAAGATATGTTGTTTTGGTGAATCTGACTCAACTTACTATGTTCTGAGTCAGCTCAATAAGGTATTATGTTGCTTCCACTAAGGCAGCAAGAGCCTTCAAATGTTGAAATTGTGTGTTTTTCTCAACTCTTTAGTTTGTTCAATTCTCAGATCTCTCTCAAGAGCTTCACATGTTTGTTACTCTTGAACACCTTTAACCTACATCTTTGTAAGGTCACTAGACTGTAGTCATTTATTTCAAGACATTTTTTGTATTTATTCCCTAAATTTTTCCATTTTCCTTGTTTAGTTCAGTGAACCTAAAGGTTTGCATAGTGCTTGCATCAAATATGACACACAAGTACTGATAGAAAGCCTTTTAGCATGAAGGAAGGGCTTTGCTAGAATTTATGCCTAGTTCAGGGGAGGAAGGGGTCCCTGATTTCTCTGTTGCAGTGTACCCTATACTGTAAACTGGCCTTAATTCTGTTGGATCCATGTGTTTTCACAACCTGAGATTTTATAGATCCTGAATTTGAGCCTGAGCCGATCTTTGAGTAGGTCTGTAATGTATGGAAAGGGCAGTATAATATATCTGTTATGTATATAAGGGCCATTCTCATTTTCTGAGTTTAAGCTGACCATCTTTGGTAAAAAGAGAATAAAGTCTTTAAGGCATGGAACAGATTTTTTTTTTTATAAATACCTAGAGATTTGAAAAATCTGCAGCATTTGTAAGTGATAACACTGCTGTGTGCAAACAGTTGTGGTTTTGTGTTCAAACAATCCCCTTTCTTTGTGATCTTGTGCTGTGGGTGTGGCACTGAAAAGAGGGATTTGACAGTAAAATCCATTTCCAAAGGCAGACCTGTCTTCTAAGGCAAGACTTGTAAGCAGAGCAAGTAGGGGCAGTGATTGGAATCTCCTCACACTGCTGTGATGGAAGAGAGGGATAGTGTTACACCAGGGCAGTGCTCACGAATTACTTGTTCAGCAGATGAGAGAAACCTCACCCTTTCTACCAGCAAAGAAGACAAATATTTAATTTTTGTCTCCAGAGAAGTGATTCTTTTTCTGCTGTTATTGTGGAAGCAAGAAAGTTACTACATTTTCTTTTGATGCAGAAAGACCATTATAATCAGAGTTTTTGTTTAACAGATCCCTTTTGCCTTTGTTACCAAGAGCAGCAGCTTTAAAGGGAACTTTGCCAGCTCTGCTGTTTTATAGCCTTGAGATCTCTGCAGTGGATGAAGTGACCATGTTTCACACCTTCATTTGCTGGCTGGCAAGGAATAGATCCAGCACCTTTGTGCACCACAGCCTTTTCCCTTTCCTGGGGTTGAGTGTGGACTTGGAGCCCATGGAAGAGGGAGCCTTTGGTCATCTCTGATGGGTCACATCCTGCCTGCAGGGCAGACCCTCATCAGGCGTCTGCCTGTCTGCAGCTAAAGATGACTCCCATCCAAATGGGAGAAGCCAAGCCAAGACAAAAGTCCTGGAATCACCAGCGAAGAGCATCTGCCAGGCCTGGCTGTAGCTGTGTGTTGGAAAAGCCTCGTCTGCATGGGGAATGGCACACGTTCAGCAGATGACAGCCAGCACTTGGCTCGGCCCCACCAGCCCTGACCTTTGTGGCAGGTGGGAGGGCAGGCCAGTGTTTACCTTGGCTAGTCTAGCCAGAGTTTATTTCTTATGTTAATGGAACTAAACTCTTGAGTACTCCCTTCCCACAGCTCCCAGGGTGCATTGGTGGGGTACACTGCATGTCAGGGTCTGACCCATTAACTGTGCCCCATGGCTACAAGTGGTGACAGGTCTTGCTGCTGATGTCACCAATCCTATTGGAAAAATCCTTAGTGTGGGGTAGCCCCTGTGCATTATTTATTTCCCAGCAAAGTCTTAAAGGATTGGCAAACATAGTGTGAAAATGCCAGCTTTTGGAGTACCTATACTGAGGGAAAATTGTGTCAAATGAAACCATTGTATATAAATACACGCACCATTCTATGTATATACACCTTATATGTATATATATTTATATGGCATTAAGTAGTGCTAAACCAGACAGATATTTCACTTCCTTGGTTTTGCCCTCTGCAATGAAGACAACTCTTGCTGGAATCTGGTCTTCCTTTGTGAATGCAGGGCAGCAATTATGGGAGAAGATTTCTTTTATCACGCTTGCAAAACTATAATTTTTGAAGATAATTTCTTGTGGACTAATTGGGATTATACCGAGGCAAAGGTGCATTTCTGAAATGTATATATATGTAGATATTGAACAGTAAAGCTCCAAAGGCTATTTGGAGCTTTGCATTCTCAAGAGAGACTGGAAATCCTGCATTGCTCTGGTTGGAAGATGCTGGAATAGAAAGAGGTCAGCGTGTGGTTGAACCGACAACTGGTACCCCAATTCTGAACCACTGTAAAATACTTACTTTGATTTAACATTTGGCCCACTCATTAGGGGTTTTTTTTTTTTTTGCTCCAGGTTGAAATCTATATCAGCAAACCTTACATATGTTCGAGTGGCAGATTTTCCCCTTCACTCTTGGAAGACAAAGGTCATAAGGAACTTTTTTCTTGTGATCATAAGCCAGGTCCTGATCTTGTTTCCACAGCTAAATATCTGGAATAACATAATGTGTTTAATAGATTTGCTTCAGATCTTTGGCCATGTGAGTGATACCGTGAAGGACTCTCCCATCTCATCTAGTGCACATTGCACTGACCCACTGAGTCAAATTACAGGCACACCAAGGAAAATGAGGTTTCAAAAATGTGTGTGCAAGCCACACACTGGTTCAGCACGGTGGGTGCAGCATGTGGCTTGCTGCAGTTTATTGTCAGAGCATTTTATTAATTAAAGCCAACGGCAGAAGCTGATGCTTGGACACCACCCAGTAAAGAAACTCTATCCTCTGCAGAAGGCGCAGGGAGTCCTTGGGAGGACTGTAGGGATAAATATATGCACATTTGCCCATCCTGATACAGTAGCTCCCATCTCCCAAGCCTTCATCTGACTTCTGCTCTGTAAATACCTCTGGTCATACAAGGGAAAGGTTATACCCAGTAAAATGGGGAGCCAGTGCCTTTGCCCTCCTCAGTTCACGCTTATGCATGTTGTCTGTCACCTTGTATTTAGGGATACACTGATAAACTAGTAGCTGCTGGTAGTTATCAGGAATTTAACTGAGGACCATTTAACATAAGGGTGACCTTGTGAATGAAATTCTGAATGAAATAGTTTCTTAGACACTCACCACACACTAAATAGTGCTGCAGCTCTCTCTGTTCTCCCTTGCTGTGCTGCAGTCACTATTCTAAGCACTCAACAGTATAGATGATCATCTTTCAAAGGTTTTACATTGTTTTATCAACACTTGAGGAGGAAAGTCTGGAATCCTTGTGGCCAGAAACCAGAGGGATAGCAGATGAAGTCCAGCACACCCACCAGGCTCTATGGAAGGGCAGAGAAGGTCTATGAGACCTGTCAGAGCTGCTTCATTCCTACCTGGTCAGAGATGTAAGTGGTCTTTAAAACAAACAAAAACCAAAACAAAACAACAACAACAAAAAGAAAAAAAAAAGAAAAAAAAACAAAACCAACAAACCACAGCAAAGCAAACTGGTTTTAGTTTTTCTTTCTAGAACAGGCATAGACCATGATGGGCTTTTTTTCATTTCTCGGTCTTTTGTAAACCCATTAAAAGACTGCTATTTTCATGAGGTTTTCACTGGTCTCTGAAGCTTTACTCTCAGATAGTACATTTTGACTCGGATCTGCTGGTGCCAGCACAGCTGCACTGATTCACAACAGTAATATGATCTAGTTACTTTTTCTAGTAACACATTCACAAAACCTTTCAATCTCTTTCTCCAACACTGGCAGGGCAGAGTACACCCAGGCAGATTAAATTTTCATGAAGCCTGGACCCTTCCCATTTCAAGGATGCCTACATTTTCATGACTGTCACTACAGGTTTTTACTCTACCATCAAGTCCATAATCACAAGCAAAGCTCTCCAGACAGGCAGTTGTTAGCAATTTCTAATCTGCTGCATCACCATCTGCTGCTTTGCTCTTAGTTCAGTGCTGCCTGAGTCTGGGGATCCTTCTATAATGCGCCCTTGCTGATACTTAACAAATGCTAAGAGGAATAGTTTATGGTTTTGCATTTTTCACTCTGTTTCTTCTCCTTCTTGCCTCTATTCTTTTGCCCTTTTTTCACATTATTGGGAATGGTGTCTGGTTTCTCGTAGCATATTAGTAATGTAGGAAAAATGAACATAATTGCAAAAATACCACACAAAAGACTCATATGTTGCTTTCATTGCTTAATCCGCTTGCTGGGAATAATTGAA
This sequence comes from Cinclus cinclus, assembly GCF_963662255.1. Taxonomy (NCBI): domain Eukaryota; kingdom Metazoa; phylum Chordata; class Aves; order Passeriformes; family Cinclidae; genus Cinclus; species Cinclus cinclus. The sequence goes on from NC_085050.1 coordinate 6,155,138, forward strand.
CGGGATTCCTTCTGTTTTGTAGCTGCTTGATTTTCTGAGTAGAAGTCCCCTCCTCCCATGCTTGACCCTGCAAGTACTAATGGGCAGACAGGCTTGATAGAAATAAGAGCAGAATCCAGCCCTTTGAAACTGAGCCTGCTCCAGGGAGTCAGAAATGCGTGGTTGAGAGTACTACTGCTTGTCATTTCTCATAGCCCGTGTGGAGACATTGGCAAAGATTCACCTGGGCTGGGGTGCGAATTCAGCTGCAAGCTGGTGATGATAAGCCCTGTGCTACTGGAGTAACACAGATATCAGGGGGGTTCTGCCACTGGAACAGGGAACCCTCTCCTAGGAGAGCCATAATTCAATGTTGTTGTAATGGGAAATGCCCTTAGAAGAGACCTCTTGTGTCAAAAGCACATTTCCCTGGTTCTAGTTCTGTTTAAAGCCTCATTCATCCAAGTGTGTGTCATCACCCCTGTTTTAGATAAATGTGGTGGTTCAAGGTGGGCTCAAAGCCACAGAGCTACTTTGCACACCAGCAGGTTTCAGCTTGTGTCTGCTCTACAGTACAAGGTGATGTGGAAATGCCTTGCACAACTCTGAATGTGCTACTGGTCCTACTTGTACTATCCTTGATTGCTTCTCCATTCTTTAGGGTTGTCCAGAGCACAGGCAAAAGTGTAGTTGTAGGAGAGCAGAGCAAGAGCTTCAGGGAAAAATTAATCTCTGTGTTTCCAGAAAGGTTCTGGGCTGCTGGTGACATTTCCAAAGCTCTAGTATCTACACAGGGGCCTGTCAGGAAACTGCAGTTGCTGTTGCTGGGATGGTTTGTAATAGGAAAGGAAACAGTGAATGTGTGCATCTAGTGTGGTCTGGTATGTTAAGACTGAAAGGTTGTTTTGCCATGTGAACAGCAGTGGTGAGACAGAGGAATGTTAAATGCAATCAAGGGCCCGTGCATTAAAAAGCACATTGATATGTCATGGGGATTATAGAAAAAGTCACTAATATGTTGACAAGATGAAGATAGGGCCTTGAAGGAAGAGATTTAAAGACTTTTAGCTGTAAACCTTATCAACAGGAAGATTGAGAGTTGACTTAACTGCAGTCTGCAAGTACTTCATGGCCGGAAGATACAGGATATTAAACAGCTCTTTAATTTAGGAAAAGAAAGGCATAAGCCGATAGCAGAACTAAAAGGTGAGTCTGGACAAAAGCAAGGTAGAATCTAGACAGGCAGTGGAGGTGAAAAGCCTCTGGGACAAACTGCTGAGGGAAAGCATGGGTTTTCCATCTTTTGATGTCTTCAGCTTATTTCTGGAAGCTTTCCTGGAAAATGTTTTTGCCAAATACAGCAGCACTGACTAGATGGGAGTTCAGATTAGATGTTCGAACAGTCCCTACTTGTTTAAAGCCCATACATCTTCCTGTCACACAGGAGTATGAGATGGAGGATATAGCTCTGGACACAGGCTTGGCAGCTCTGGCAGGTTCTCAGGTCTAATACTGGTGTGTGGTGTAAACCTGCACAAAACAACCTTGAATGGTCATCTAAAACCACATCCAACACAAAAGATTCATATTAAATTTGGAAGGTCAGGCACTAAAATAAATGACCTGGTTTCATAGTTGCTTAGCAGAAGTGAGCGCTGCAAGCACTTTATTAACCTGGAATAAGGATAATTATTTATGTATCAAAATAAAATTTGGATGCTCAGAGATTCTGTATGCAGTCAGAAGTTGTATCTTCCTGTTCCTGCATGGAACTGGCAATATTTGAACTTATTGTGAAGTTATAGACACTACAAATCATGCCTACTTTTTCATTTGGGAAGGAAACTGAAAGCTGCTCCTTGCAGAGAGCTGTTGTCCATACAAAACTCTGCACAGGCTTCAGCAGCTTTATTGTGCAGCCATGTAACATTCCTACCAGTAATGTATGTGTGTGTAGAGACAGGGCGGGCAGGCAGTAATTGTTTCACTGACAGAAAAGATATAGACAGATGCACAGAAGCATTCTGGAACAAAAATGGGGCTGCATCCACTGAAACAACAGATGCTGCCTTGTGAAAATATTTTTTCCATTATAGCTCCAGTGTCATCTCCCACTTATCTCTCTCAGAAGTGCAGAAGGAGCTCATTTCAAGGGTACCTATTCTTGCCAGCGGCATTCTTCCTGCCTCGCAGCCTCAAAAAAGGGAATGGGTTTTTAACAGGCATCGTGGTGGGGGGACCATTTGTCTGCGATTAGGCCCGAGAAAGGAAAGAAACTTTTGTCCCAGTGAAAGGGAAGCTTGTAGTTCATTAAGCGGTGGAGGGATTAGCCATGTCGAGAGCTCTGTTCTCAAAAAGCGCTGGAGAGGGCCCGGGGAGGGGAGGGCTTGTCCTAAGAACTTTCTTCCTATTCTCTTCTATTCTGTGGGTCTTTAATGGCTTCCCCGCGGTGGGGCATGGTGTAAGTAGGGGATCCTGGTCTTATTAGTGGGCTTTGGGTGCCCCACCTCCCTCCAGCCCAGCATCTCTTTATCATTCTGCCAGTTCATTACAAGCCGCAGCCAAGACTTCGCTGGCTTGGGACTAGGCTAAAGAGGGAGAAAGAAAAGGGATGGGGGGAGGGAAGAGGACACAAAGCAATTAATTTGGGAGCATTCAGGCCTGAGAATGTAGGCCACTCCAGAAGAAACAGTCCCCCCAAAGAAAAGAGAAAAACCTGAACCTTTAACAATGTTTTCTTTCAAGGTATTGGCTACTGTTGCATAAAACCCTCCAGCGCTTTGATATTTTTCCACTTCTAATTTGCTTGCACCGAGGAGTTTCTCCATAGAAATGCTTCCTTTTCCTTAGGAGCTTTCAGATTTCCCCTCGATTCCCAAATACTTCTACTTTGGAGGCAGAAAGGCTTTTGTTTTTTGTTATCAATAGTCCCTTGGGGCCAAAATGTAAAATCTGTGTGCAGGTGAATTGCCTCTGTCCTTGCTGGGAACCTCAGATGAGTACTGGCCACTAAAACAGGCAGGTCTAGGCTCCATGATTTGCCTCCTGCTGTTCCTATGGAAAATTCCTTTTGCAGTCAAAAAAGTTCTTGTTCCTTCAGGTGGATATGTTCAAATGCAGAATTACTGCAGGTCTCACTGGCACAGAGAGCCATCCAGGGAGCCCATTTTGCCTCCCTTGCTTGGAAATTCTGGAAAAGATATTCTGGCATAAATTCATTGTTAAGCATCAATTCTGGAGTGGAAACCCCTCTTTCCAGAGGTCTGAGCTCACCAGTTATTCCTCATCTGGACTGAGAGCTTGTGAATCGGGATATTGCCACGGGACTGATGGCAAAACAGTTTTTCCAGAATCAGCTCCAAGCACAGATGCTCTCAGAGTTATTTCCTCTGGAGCAGTGGGAGTTTTGGTGGGCCTGGAGGTCCGGTCGCATTGCCTCACCACGCCAGCCAGCATACAGAAAGGCATCTGAATCATTTAGCTTAATGAGAGACCCACAAATGAGTAATAAAAAAAATTTCAAGTTAGAAATTCCAATTCCAATTTTTGCCTGTGCGTACCCACTTTTGATTTCCTGACCAGTAAAGGCACACTTCTATGGGAAGGGGATTTGTGTGCACCCTTCTATGGGTAAGGGGATTAGCAGCTGACCGTTAGGCAGTTTAGGCATTTTTCAAAAATATTTGGGTAGATGGAGGTGTTTTGAAGCTGAGGGAGGCTGACTGAGATGAGACCGTGTTGCCTCTCCTGTAAACCCAGCCTTGTGTTTCTCTGAGCTTGCATTTCTGCCCTAACTGCATTCACCACATCACTGAAATACTCTGCATATACTGCGTTTCCATTCAAGGTGAGCCACAGCTGAACCACTCACACAATAGTTTGACTAAAGAAATCTGGCCTGATTTGTTGCTGTGTTGGCTCCTAGTTTTGGGTGCCAGTCTGTTTGCTCCAGACTGTTTGGCTTCCTCAAAAGGCACCTTCCCATGTACTGGTGATCCTACACAGCGCAGAAGAATACCATTGACAAGTTAGTGCAGGAGCTCTCTGTTACTAGAAATCACAATTCAAATATTCTAGAAAAGTCCCATGGTAACACTCTATTGCTGGCAAATGCAAAGGTGTGTGTGAGCCAGGAGGGACACAAACATTGTGTGGGAAAGGGCATCTGCGCTGTGTTTAAATCTACAAAGTGGGATGGTTCTGGGATGATCATGAGATCATTAGACTCCTAATGAGGCAGATGAGAGAAAGCCTGGAAAGGTTGGGACAGTGGCCACACCACTGGCATCCCATTCTGTCAAACATGAGCAGCTCTTCATCACACCTGGAAGGATGCAGAGAGACACAGTTGCCTTAAGAGACTGGGATGAACTGATTTTGCTCCTAGTTTGTGGTGCCTTTCATTCTCTGCCACAGGGCTTCTGGGGTGTCCTGGCCTCCTTGAAACAGCCCTGGGGCTCTGCATCTTTGGGAAATGCCCTTTTCCAAGGGCAACAAAGATGATTTGCTTTGCCATGACCTGCGGTCAGAAATGTGAGTGCCAAATTCTTTGCACAAGCATTTGTTTAGCGAGTGGGTTGCCTGTTTCTATCAGAGGGCAGGATTTAGGCACATAAATTAAATGGATTATCAGGAATGCTATCTTCACTTATTTTTTTTCATTTCCCTTTTTGCTTCCTTTTTGGCCAAGGTTAATTCAGAGCTCTCATGTGGTCCCCCTGGAATGACTGGAGAATATTGCCCAATATTTTCCAAACTGTTTTCCAGCAAAGGCTGTTGGTACAAGGCACTATAAAGATCAGCCCAAGGTTCATACTGGCAGTCAGCAGCTCTGACTTCCAGTACCTTACCACAGGGTGAACCATAAAACAGGGGGTGGTGCATAAACTGAGAATAAAGTTGTGGTGGGTAAGAGCTACAGGCAACATCTGCCTTTCCCATCAGTGCAAAGGCAGAGCAGTCACACTTTTTATTTTTAGCAGCTTTATTTGCAAACATGTGATATTCCACTGAATAAGAGGTGGTCAGTTAAATGGATGTTTTGGCAAGCTACTTTCCTCCTGGAGTCTAGCATTGATGGAGAGAGGCTGAGCCCACATCCCATCCCGGGCTGTGCCTCCCTCATGGTTCTCAGACTCGTGTTTTGATTCAGAGCCTGTGGGGAGGGAAGCTGGGGTTTAATTGTGGATGGAGCCAATCAGTCAGATAAAATGACAACCCACTCAGGTTTTTAGCACAGAACTCATACTGCATTTTTTTTTTCAGTGATTACAACCCAAATCCTCCCATTTCTCTCCTCCCCACCCCCATATGTGTATTCTTCAGTATTTCTGGGGCTTGGTCTGGTTCAAAAGCAAAAATGCTGAGCAGTAATAAAAATCAAGGTTAATGTACCATAATATTGAGTCAAGTGGCTTGTAAAAATTCTTAGTTTAGTTTCTCTTAGTTCACAGACACAAGGTTCAGAACTTTTTCCAGCAAAATTTGCTATTGCAACATGCTCTTATTATGACAGCTTTTATTTTTAGAAATGTTGAGAATCTCTTTGGAAACTATTTATAGGTTTGCTGCTGAAGTACGCTGGAGCTTTTTATTTTGTTTAATTATTGCACGCATTGTTTTGCTTTAATGTTGTTTTTATTAAATGACATGGAATATATATATATATATATATATATATGTATTTTCTTTTTTAGCAAAACTCAAGCATACAAGCCTTTCCTTTGCTGATATATATATTGGAAAAGCTTGGGGCCAGAAGTGAGTGCTTCTCAAGTGAATTTAGACTCAGCTAAGGCATGATTTAACTGTGGTAGTTAATTGGGATAAATTCACATGGGTAGGACCCCAGATTATATTGTCAGATGCCCTGGGTGAGTACTTAATTGTCAGGGTTTTATGCAAACCATAAAGAGACAGTTAGTTTAAGTGTTGAAGCTGACTCCCTGCAGGGGGGAAAGCTTTGCTCCATCCTTTTTCTGATAATCTGTCCCCATCCTTCTGTTCTTTTGGGTTAGTCTTCCCCACACATCCCAGCTGCTGAGTGGAAAATCAGGGCAAATCACCTTGTCTATTTTTGTATTGCTTATTACCTAGAAAGCAACTTCCATCATCATTTCAAATTATGCAATTACTCTCTTTTTCCTTCACTAAAATATCCATATTTACAAGGCTCATTGCCACACTTTATAGGCCAATTTAGGAAAATATCAGTATGCCTATGATTTTCTGAGGACTCCACGGTGGAGAAATTGGATAGATTTGTGTCCAAGTCAGAATGACAGGGTATGAAATGCATGGAAATATTTTAATCTAGTACGTTAACGGTCTTTCCTGTCTCAGAAATGTCCATTCTCTGTTCGGGCAAAAGAAATTAAATGCAAAAAAAAATAGTTATGAATAACATCTAATCAAAAAGTCATCCCTGTTTTTATATCTTAGAGCAGAAATTAACCATGACAGCTGCTCCTGGAAGGTTATTTGTCTGTGCTATTATGCAGAATTCTGAAAATTGCCATTTTCCCCTTGCAGACTGTTATCAGGAACCGTTATGTGTTTTGCCTAAAGACTATTACTTCCATTGTTTTTGAACTTTACACCAGACGTAGTCTATCACAAAAATAATCACTTGTCTTGTGACAAAACAAACCATTCCATTTCTTTCTTTTTTCCAAGGCATCTCATTATCAACTTTGGAAGGAAGTTGAATTTATAAAAAGATAAGTCATGTAAATAAGATGGAAGAAATCTAATCAAAGTCCTTTGTCTTCTTTGGCAAGCACAGCTCCATTAAACTGTGATTCTCCTTTGAAGCTTCAATTACCTGACTTACCAGAGCTGGAGCAGGGGAGAAATGGCTAATATTTCTGAACAATGTGCATGTGTGCATGTTACAGGGGGAGGGGGAGTTATTAACTTTTGGAGGGGCAAGGAAAAAAAAAAAGTCTAAGCAGGTTTACAGATTGCAGCTTTACAGTTTTGGCCAGCTGCTTGGAATCAAGGGATGAAATTTATGCCTGATGTGTCCCCACTGTAGGCAAGTGGAGGAGCAGGGCCAGTAAATTCTGTCTTTCCAATGCCCCGTTCCCTTCCTCACATGGAACTCTCTTTCACCCATTTATGTCCACACATGTTTGTGGCCTCAAATGCTGTTTTCACCAAATGCACATCAGAAATACCTTGCATTGCTCCCCTGTGAGCACTCCCCAGCATGTATTGCTCAGGGTTCTATTTACCACTGTGCTTATGTCAGTTCTTTCCATTTAAAGGTAAATGTCAAATTCCCCCTTGCTGTTTTTTGGAGCGTGCATCCACAACTGTCCTCTGTGTTGACAGATGCAATTAGACCAGATCTCCTGGGGAGCAGCATCCACCTAGTCCTGGTGGTGTGAAAGCCTGTGTGTCTTATCATGCTGTTAGGCAGAGTAAATCAGAATAACTGAGGAATCTTGAGTATTTGTGTAAAATCACCCTGCTGGGCTCTGTACTGCTGCAGCTGAATTTCTGCTGCCTGGAAAGCTTTCTCTACACTCATCCAGGCTCCAGAAATTGCCACAGAGAAGCATAGGACTTGCAAGGCAGTAACACCTACCTGCCTTCTCCCAGATGACAGAAACTCACTTTTTTATTCTTCAGTCAAGCATTCAGCTGATGCACCGGTGAACTGTATGCATGCAGTTTGTCTCAGATTTCTTACAAATAATTTTGATCCTTCTGACTCTCCCCATCATTCTAGGTTGTATAAATAATCTAAAAATTGAGGGCAAAACCCATGGATTTTCTGTTCTTTGTTGGAATGCTACTCTGGTGTAACTGAGAGGAGAACTTGACCTGCTGTATCCGTTTTTGCAGAGTTCAGACTGTAATTCCAGGCCAGATTTAATCTGTGCTTCTTGCTCATATTTCACTGAAGCTCTCAAAAAATACACATGCTGTGGACTGCAGTGCAGCATTGCAGGCAGTGAGTGACTGTTATCTGGCCTTAAGGATCTTCTGGAAATAAATTTAAAAAAAAAGATAGTGATCAAATTGCTGAAGTGAACAACTGATGGGTGTTTTAAGTCTTTAATTTGTTTTCATTTGCTTGGAAAAGCAGACCACGTTTGCCTTCAGAGCAAAAGGCAGTTATTGATAGTGCTACTTAAGTGAGCAAAATAAAATGCTTGCAATGACAGTTATCAAAGGTTAGATCCTTGGAGATGAAAAGCTTTTGTGTCCATGTGCACTCCAAACCAAATCTTTCTGTGGGCCTACATAAAGTATACAACAATGTGCTTCCCTTCTGAACTTTTTTGGGACATGGCATGGAAAGACTGTAGCAGTCTTCATGAAGTCAAATCCCAGATGGGTATTGGTTTCAAAGGGAATGATGACTAGCCAGTATGTTAAATATTTTAATTCAGTAAAGCCTCCTGTTCTCCTTGATGTTTGCTAAAGTTACGTTCAGCAGCTGTAGAGGAGAATGTGCACAAGAAACCGAAGGAGAATCCTGTGTCCTCTCCTCTTGCCTAACCAATAAATTTTCGCACTGAGTAGGCAGGCACAAACCCTCCTCACCTTGGCCCGTGGGGTGGGGAGATGAGCAGAGAGGGGTTTTGATGGAAGCAGAGCTGTGAGCAGCTGGACCAGGTGCTAGTGGTGCTCTGAAATGTCACTTTAAAGGCTATTAACATAGTGAAGGCTTTTGAAGGCTACTGAGCTGTTTGTAGCATAATCCTTCTGCTTTTGTGTCGCAGCACTCTCTGCATGTTGTGCTAATAGACATTCGTGCTGAGGAAGCCCACCATGTACAGAGCTCCAGAGAAAAAAAACTGTTTTATCTGCACTCAGTGGCAGATAATTGCTGTTGATGCTGTAAATCTGATACAGGCAGTCAGGTCTGACCTGCCCCATTTTTTTAGATAGATTTGAATTTTCCCAGAATCCAGGGTTATCTGGTTCTGGGCAGAATCTCCTGAATGATAGGAAATTATTATAATAGAGGTGAGGAGTTCTTGGGGTGGAAGGTTTGTATTGAACTTCTTCACCTTGCCAATGCTTTCAGCAGTAATAGAGAAAAATCCTTTCTGCAATATTAGGAAGTTATTTGCCAACAGTTTTTGGAGAAAGGGGCTGCTTTTACAGGCAGCCAATAGAACAAACAGCCTTTCCTCTAAATCAACTGCACTGGCTTTTGGTTTTTTTTGCTTTCTTCTGCTATTTTTTGGCTTCTGTAGAATTTGTCTAATCTCACCTTGTTTGAACTGTGAATCAGAGCCTTTAGATCTGCTGAATTATTCCAGAGGATTTAAGGCAAGTCTTTGTGTAACTGATTTCTCACTGATGCCCCACTTCTCTCTGAGCATTCACTTGGCCCAGAACTTGGCTAGACAGGAGTGAAGGAGGCAGATACCAACTTCACACTCTATTATATATACCAGTTGAGGCATAGGAAGAAACCTGTATTCTGTCCTGCCATTTTTGGGCCTGGCTTTGCTGCTGAAAGCATTTTTAGTTGTGACTTTACACTACAGGTGTCTCTGCTTTTATGTTCTGTGAGTTATGAGGCATTTAGGTCATTTTCCAGGAGCATCTCCTTCGCTTTTCAAGTGGCAAAGCTCCTGTGTCACAATGCACTGCACGGCAGATGGTTATATCAGTTCATTCTTGATGACAATTTTAGTATTTGATCTGCATGTTGCTTTTCATTTTAATTTATTGCCAATTATGTTTTCCTTGCTCAGAAGCAGTAATGTATGACATAAAAGCCAGCTCTCCCTACCTTCCCTGGCTATACTTGTCAACTGTGTTCAGTCATAGCTGCTGCCATTTTAATAACCAGTTCCTGCTCTTAGATCTTGAGAATGTATGATCAAAAAAATCTAGCATGTGAGATCCTCATTGAAATGCAGTGATTTTGCTAGAAAAGGCAACCCTTCAACTCAACTTTCACCTTATTGAAATGGCAAAAGTGAGAGGTGTTACACTAATGTCCAGTCTCTCTCCTTGCATGGAGGAAGGCTGTCTAAATAATTGCATTCTCACTAGCACTAACTTGCTGAGTTACAATCTTAACAGCATTTCTTCTGTTCCCAGTGGAACCTTGCCTCCTTGTCCCTTTTTCAGGATTGTCACCCTTTGATCAGGTGGATTGCCTGTGCTGGAGTGGCCTCACACTATCCACCATCCCAACAGGATAATTACTGCTGAATGCAAAGCACTTGTCACTCAGCTCTGGAGGACAAGAAGGTTTGGATGGGTTCCCAAAAAACGCACCTTTTTGGCCATGGCAAGGATGTTTTAAGAAATCATGAGCACATGAAATCATAAGAAATCATAAGAAATCATAAGGATTTAGGGCCAGGTGGTGTTAATCTGATGTGGGGTAGTCCCTTTCCCAATGACACACTGTTTGTGTGCTGTCTGGTTTGATGAGTGATACTGGAAGCTTGCTTGACCTTTGGTTAGATGACAGAAGCACAAACCTGGGCCTGCTTTTCTACTGTGTGCAGGCAAGCCATAACATATTTAGACAAACTAGAAAACTTTTAAAGCAATGTTCCCTAAATTCCAGCACAAATTGCCTATGGGTCAATTGACTGCATGTAAGGATCAGGATGTATCATAAGGCCTAGTACTTGTTAAACTCAGAAAAATACCCCAAGGTGTAGATCAAATCAAGTATCAAAGAACTCACACAAATTACCAACACAACATATGTTGTCCTAAGGCAAACATGTTACTAAGCAGATGGGTTTGCTCCTTTCACTGCTGCTTTTTACACTGCAGCTGCTCACAAGGTGTTTCACCTTCCTATCCAGCAATACCCCTGTGCAGCAAAGGTGTGATTTAGATTTGGTTTCAGGCAACAACTTTGAAGGGTGAAGGTGGTAATTTTATCCAGGCTTTTTCCCTAAGTAATTTGTATTGTTACTTTTCCTGGGACCTACCTTTTACAACTTGTGCTTTCCATGGGCTTTTTTCTTTTTCCTTTTTTGTGGCATTGCTTCAGTCTTGGTATAATCCCTTAATATATCATGGAGAACAGTTCAGCCCTTCAGGGACATGCCATTGGAGACCACTTTCAGGTTATTGGGTCTTTCAGTGTTGTTCACATCCATCCTTAAACATTAATATTCTTCATCCATTCTACTTTGAAGCCAATAAAACATTTTAATTGGCTTTAGTGTCCTTTGATCAGACCTGTGATAGTTGTATAATGTTTCTGTCATGCTGTACAGGTTGTTAAAAGGAGTCTGTATTTAGTCTTTCCTCTAAAGGAGTGCTAATGTTGCTCTCATTTCTGGCTCTTTGTAGAGGGGTGCTGTTGCACAAATAGCTGGGACACAGTTGTGCAGTCCTTACCCAAATAATATGTAATGCAGAAAAGGCAGAATTAATATTACTATGAGTAAAAATTTTGCAGGCAGTAAGAGGCATAAATATCTTCCTCATTTTCACTCAGAAGCACTGAAGAGAACTGAGAAGCAATCAGCTCTATGTGCCTTATAGCTGTGCCTTATCCTCCACCAGTTGTTCCTGAACACAGCAGCTACTCCCATTTCAGACCAGTGGAAACACTGAAAGTATTTGAAAACAGAGTCTGGCCTTTCATACAGGAATCAATTTGCCCATCGCTGTGGAGCAACCACGGAGAAACTGTTTAACAGTATAAAACCCACATTGTGTATGAAATTAGGACAGGAAATAAGGGATTGCAAGCTGAAACTGCATGGTAAATTTGAGTGAGTTATGTACACTAAAACAACATGCTTCTCTCTCTGCATCCCTGCCTGTATCAGAGGGGCTCACAGTTTGGCTCTGTTTATCCTCATATTACTCCTGGTTGGTGGGAACCCCTTGCTCCAGGGTTCACAGATGAGGTCCTGGGCCATCGGCAGGGAAGGTCACCTCTCCAGTGGTGGAGGAGACCCCAGAGCCTGGCTGGAGCTGTGCTGTCTGCTCCACATCTCCCCTTTAAAGGAAAGGAGGAGGCTTTGATACCTTTGGGATAACAGCTCCTGAAAGCCTCTTCTGAGATGTGCCCTGAACAGCAATCCATGGTGTGTTTACCTATGAACATGGGTATACGTTACCCAGCTTTACTGTCCCCAAAAGTGCTATTTAACGTTTTTTTCTTTTTCCAGTTAGTAGCCAAAAATGCTTTTCCACTTCTTTTTTGCGTTTTTCTAAAAGGCTAATGGAAAAAAAAATCTGCTTTCAGAGGTGTTTTCTTTTTCCTTTTGATAAGATTAACCCATTGCTTGTAAAGCAGAAAACAGAATTTTTTTTCCACTGTGCAAGCAAAACCACAATTACTGTAATGAATATTGAGTAATTAACTCTTCTCATCTAGAGGAGATAGTGCATGAGATTCACTGCACTACTTTCCCTGTGGAATCAAGTAGCAGTGGTATTAATCCAAGCCAAACATTGAAGTTTTACAATTGGTTGTATTATTATTGCAGTTACAGCATTTTTACAGCCAGAGCAGAAGGCTTCTGAAATTAAGGTGATATTTAATCTTCTTAAGACTGCTGGGTACCAACTAACTGCTCATGCTATAGAAGGGAGACAGCTGCCTTCTGCTCTGCTTTATACAGAATTAATGCCACACCTCAGTTTCTGGGAATTTTCCAATGAAGTTTTCACTGGAATAGCTGGTCACTTGAGTAACGTGTAGCTTAGAAATAAATGTGCAGCTTAGAAATAAAATAGAAGCAATTTTCTGCTTAATTAGAAACATAATCCTAAATTCTGCCATCTTCAGCCTGGCAGTTCAATGGAAAGGTTTCAATATGGGATTGAATGTCATGTTTGGAAGCCTGCTCTGCATCCCTGCTGGACTGAGAGTGTGGCTGCATTGCCTTTTGCTTGGGAAGGGACAACATGGTGCATCACCTCCCAGACAGGGTCTGTGGAGAGCCATCCCAGCTTCAGGACAGACATTTGACATTGGCCAGGGAATCCTTAAGGATCAGTGAACTTTATGTGGGCAAGCTGCTATGGAAGCAATGGAAATCTACCCTCTGAGCTCAACCAACTGGGTTGTGCAGGAGGGGCTGTTCTCTCTGTTACAAGAAGGCCTCTTGAAGAGACTTCTCACTGTGAAATGCTGACAAATTATGGTTCCATGAGCCAGGAGTCAAATTAAGGAAGGCTCTTGCTGAGGCTGAGATAGTTTTCCAACAGCATAATTTCTGAGTGTTCAAAGAGCAAGGCCAGAAGAGTCAAACATGGTTTTTCTGCTGTGTTATCTCAGAAGGAACTTGCCAAATCACCCTGATTTCCAGTGGGACTCCAGTGCAGCACATGGGAGTCAGCTGGGCTGTGCTAATAGAGGTTTGAGGGCATAAAGGCAGAAGGGTCCCTGGCCCTCAAATGGATCAGACAGCAGATCCAACTCCAGGAGTTTAATAAAAAAAACAGCGACAAATCTCTACCCAGATGGGGTTGGCTTGGGACTACACAGGGATGTGTAATCAGACTTCCTTGCAACAGGAAGGTGATTGTTCAGTGAGATATTGGGCTGTTCATTCCACATCATACTGATGTGAGGAAATCCTGATTACCGTGAAGATCCAGAGATCCAGTGGCTTCCAGAGGGACATGCAGCATTTCAAGCCTATTTTTTCTTAGAGAAGCCCCATCCACAGATGTGATCTGAAACCCTGTGCTCTTCCTACATTCTTTTTTCTTTTGAGCAGAAGTAGCACTCTTTTGTATTTTTTAGATTTTCAGAGTTACTAGACTTCCTACATCATATTATTTAACACAAGGATTATTTGTTTTCTAGCTTGTGGATTCCATGCATTTCCAGACAGACAAAACTATAGCAAATGATTGCAAAAGCATGGCTCTTTGACTTGTCCTCAGTTATCTTCCCTGTGCTTTCAGATGCAATCAGGGATACATAGACCTGTGCCACACTGCACGCTCCATCCCGTTGCTTCTTCTCACGGAAATTCTGTTTTTATTAAAAGTATTCCTCTCTGTGGTTGCTCCTTCTTCCTTTCAGTGAGTCTTCTTTGGAGCAACCCCTGTCTGGCGTTCCTCCCATCCCACTGCCATGAGGCTGCCTTTATTCCTGGTCGAATTACCGAAGCCTTCCCTCCTCCCTGTGGCATCCAGGCGTCCCAGCACAGGGTTTACCCCAGGCTTCCCATTGCGTAGGCCCCTGTACTGCTGCCAGGCAATCCTCACAGTATATGCTGCGGGTGATTCTCTCAGCCTCTGGAATGAATTATTTTATTGCTGCCAGCTTGTCAGAGAAATCAGCTTGAAAGCTGAGCCGGAGAGCGGTCCTGGGAGCGACCGACTCAGAGTGGAAGCAAGTCACCACTGAGCAAAATAAATGGGGTATGCATCAGCTGGATAATACAGGTGCTGTTTTATAGCAGAACTTCCAAAGAACCAATTGGACTTCCACAAGTCTTACATGTAAAGCTCATAAATATAAAAATCATGATGTTATAATTAGGCATTGTTGTTTCCCTGCTTTTGGGTTTTAAGGGTGTAGTTTTCTGTTTAACTGCCATCCTTGTAAAGATTAGGCATGGTCTGGACAATTTTCTCTTCCCATTTACATCCCAAGGAATTTTCATTCCTGCTCTGGGTCTGCACTTGGGTGTGCGTGCTGCCACTGAAAAGGCTGTGAGCCATAAATAAAAGAACAATATGACCACAAGCACCCCCTGCAGAGGAAGAAGAAAGGAATGAGTAAAATAATATCCTAGAGAAAATCACAGGCCAGATAATTTATCCACTCCTAATTATTTCTGGACCAGAATGCATTATTTCACATAGTAAGAAAGCGCCTCTTTTTTTCACCTCTTTTTTTTTTTTTCCTAGTGATTTCAAACCATTGGACTGTTACAATTTCATTCACATTTTAGTTGACTCTGTAAAGAAAAAATCACCAAAGGTCACTCACGGGCACCACAGAATCCACTGCATGTGTTTCTGAAGCAGAAAGATTATTTTTTTCAGGCATTTCTGGTACTTTCAGCCATTCAGACTCCTGTGTCTTGAATGAAAACACATCTCAGGTGTCACGTTAATCTGGTTGGTATAAGATTATGGCTTGCAAATTGCTGATTTTGGACATGGATGCCCGGCCCATTTAAAAGACTTCAGCATAAATAAGAATAATAGACGTACAGTGGCGCAGTCTTTCAGAAGACGAGACAAAAAAGCTGTGCTTGTTAAAACAAAAGATACCCCAGAAGCTGGAAATTTAATACTATTAATGAAAACAGAAGGAATTATTAGGAATGTTTTCACATGATAGAGTTCCTCATTCAGAATATATTACCATGAGGATTGCACCAAGGGGTCTTGCTGGTTCTTTTTTTTCCCCGAGTGTGTCTGCAGCACTGCAAACATTCCTCTGCTCTAGCCTGTGATGTATTTGTACCATTTGCATGTAATCTGTCAGGCAGGGCCTCTGCTATAGAGCGTGGGAGTTTCAGGCCTGTGGGATTTGTGAGGCTGCAGATGCAGGAGTGGAAGTCAGTCAGATTTGTGGCATGGACAGGGGTTTCCCCGGTGTTGGAAGAAGGGAAGAGTAAGCCCTGCAATCCGACTGTGCGCAGGATATTCTCACAAGGTTTCCGTTTTCAGGCTCTGGATGTGTTTTGGCATTGGAGTTCTCCTTTTCAGCTGATCCTCCCCAAATTTTCAAGGTTCACCCACAAGTCATAATTGCCCAGGGGGATAACAGCACATGGATGCAATGAAATGCGTTCATAAAAGTGCTTGTTCTTGCACTGACGGGGCTGTAACTGCTTGTTATCTCTGAGCATGATTTAGAGGGACATAAATGCAGCATCTCAGCCTCACACGTTCATAACCCCTTCCAACAAAAAATCTCAAAGCATTCTACGCACAGATGTAACCAGATAATATGTCCTGTTGTCTGTGTGGCATCTCCAACATCAGTCATCATCATTCTAAACCATATGCCAGAGTCTAGAGTATTCCCTGAAGTATTTTACATGGGAGGAATCATGTAAATAGAATATCTGGCAATCTATGAATGGCTCACAGGATTTCAATCAACTGCACAGTTTTAAAATTGGCATTTAAATCCCTCTCACATCTGCTGTTTAAAATAGCCAACAGCGTGTGGAATACATTCAGTATGAAATATTCATATGAGTATGTCATAATAAAATACATTATCACAGTAAAAAATAAGGTGTGTAAACTGCAGTGCTTGCTAAATATTTAGAGATTTTAGAGAAAGCACTGTTTACTAGTCAAAACAATAAATACTTTCCCTCCACAGATAACACTGAGATATTCTGTATTTTTCAAATACAGGACTTAAGTGTTCCCAGCTGCCCCCTTGGTGCAGATTGTGGCTTCCAGTACTCTTCCAACAGCAGTCCATATGGGGTAACTTGCATAGGAAGCTAATAAACTGCACCTGCTTTAGCTTCTAAATATGAGAGGGTGAAATACCTCTTGGAAAAAGTTTTTTTATGGATCATCTGGGCAAGGTCCTGGGTGACGGCTAACTCTGGTTAGGTGTTAGGTAGTTGTGGTTCATTGACAAGTGCTGAATTCCCCTTGCATCCCTAGTTTGTCTCCTCAATGCATTTTCCTATCTGCAAACCAATATTGTTCATGAAGACTCCCTGCCCCTGCTTCGTCTCAGTGAAGCCTTTACATGAGGTTCAAGGTGTGAAGTGCATTAACTTGGGACATGTTGTGTGTCTGACCTTAGAGGATTCTGAGTAGTGGGGAGAGCTGCACCCTCACTCTGAAAAAAAAAAAATGCAGTAACTTTGCTACTGAGCACTCAAAATCAGTTGAATTCTACCTAAAATAATCTTGAGTTTCATTTGTTTTTAGATGACCTTGAAAGGCCCCTTTCAACCCAAGCTATCCTATGATTTTATGATTCTGTGTTTTCTTAGGTAGCTTTTGTCTCTGGTCCTTTCTGATCCTAAGATGGTAGCAGTTCTTATAGGCTGTTGGTCATGTGCCAGGACAGGCATTAAAAAAATGCAAAAACACCCAAAGGAATTTAATTCCATCCCACAGGAATGACTGTACTACTTTGGTCATTGTTTTGAAGCATGTTTTAGAAATTTCTAATGACAGCATTGGGATTATATAGTTAATTGCGGAGCAACCATTTTTACAATTTGTGTTTTACCCCACATGGAAAGCTATAATTTACTCCATGTAATTAGGTTAGGTTTAATTTTGGCAAGACACAGGCCAGCATTATCCTGTGTAATATACTGTAATCCTCACGTTAGGTAGGGTGCCAAGTATTCAGTTTGTTTTGGGAGCCAACAAAATTGCCACTTGTCCAGGGTTGTTCTTGGACAGAATTGTGAAAGTGGTAACGTTTTGCTACTAAAACCAGCTTATTATTGGTCTGACAATGACCTAGAGATATATGTGTCATTCATTGAACATTATGCAGAAGGTAAATGGCACTTCATTAATAAAGTTATGCATTTAACAGCATATGGGGGCAATGTTGCAAGTCTTGATATCATCAGACACCAAGGCTAGTTTCTGTCTTTCATTGACCATTGACCCCAATTTCTTTACCTTTTTGTCATGCTGTAAAGTGCAGTGGTCACAGAGATTACACCACTTCCATATATTGCTCTTACACAACTGCACATAAGTTTGTTTAGTAAAGATAAATCTAAGTTTAAAAAGCTAATTATTTTTTCTCTCTACCCTTTCAAATGCCTTTTCTTTCAGATGCCTGACTTAGTGGTTTACCTAAACTTTCAGAAGTCTGTTTCTGAAAAGAGATTTGAGTATAAAGCTGTGGGATGGTGACTGATGAAGGGCTGACTGCTGCCAGTGACATATTAAAATTCATATTTAGTACATATAGGGACTGTTTTCTGAAGTAGTTCTGAAATCTGAGAGGAAGGATTCCCTAGCATCTTGTGCCCCACTGAACAAAATGAACATCTTAGACTTATTGAATTACTAATGAACAACTTAGACCATTATATGCTCTGCAATGTCCAATTAAAAGTTGTCATTCTCTGTTGATGTCTTAGCACTTCTACAACTTATAGGTGCTGTTATTTCTTGAAATCAAAGTTAAAGTCTAATATCCTATTGACCTGTCTTGATGAGGTGTGATTTTTCACCTCAAGCAAACACACTTTTCCCATTAAAGATGTTTAGCAGCAAGTCCTCTCTTGAGATTTTGCTTCATTTGGTAATTGTCATAGAATGTTTCATTTTCTTCCATGGGAGGTATTTTTACTTTTCTACCAGAAGACTATGAAATATGTAAGCCCATAAAGAATGTTTCAATAGTTTTCATACTGGGGTGGAAGGAACAGCTGGATCCACATTCCTGGCTGTAAAGCCCAGTATTGCAATTCCCAGTTCATTGTGATGGATTGGGTAATTCCACACTAAGGAATTATCTCAGTGTTTGGAAGGCACAGGACTGTACAATTGATTATTTTTGTTTGATTATAAATGCCATCCAAAAATAATGCCTGTGCTCAGTCACTGACATGTGTGACCTCTCTTTTCCTTCCAGCCCCTCTGGAAATCTCTTTGTGCTGGCCTATTTTAGCCATGTGAATTTTCAGGGAGATGGAACATGTATCAGTGATGTTTCTACACATTTTGGTGAAGAAAATAATAAATATTGATCAGTGCTAGTAGGGAGGGGAGTGATAGAGATATAATTTTATGGGGGACAGCAGCTGTGTAGTGGTTAAAATAGGAGGCTGGGAGCCAGGTCTTATCAGTTTATCCTTGGCTCTGCTGTAATCTTCTTCTTATCATTAACCTTGCATTAGTCCTTTCAGTGGCATGCCTCCCTCCCCCAGCCCTAAGCAATTTAGGATTGTTGAAGATGGAATTTTGGCCTGTGTTTTTGGGTGGAGTGTTCATACCACCCCGATTTTGGCACCCACTCTACGTAGCCATCATCTCTTCTGCAGTCAGGGAAGAGAGGTAGGTGTCACCCCGACCTTCTTTTCATTCTCTGGTCTTGGGCACTAGAGTTAGGTTTCCAAAGTAAGGACTGTTTAAACTTATTTGTCAGATTAACACTTAAAATCACAGAATTCTTCCTAGTGTTTATGAACTTCCTGTAAGTAACTAGTGATTTATCCTTACAAATAATAATTGCAGTGAAATGGTTCTAATTCAAAAAGGCTAACTGGTGTTATAAATGAAGCTTTTCTTCTCAACTCTATAAAGTGAAAGGCCCCCATCATTCCCCCACCAGGCCAAAATGGGTGGATGCTAAAAATATGTTTTTCAAGGAACCCTAATATGTGTGACATCCACTCCATGCCTGCATTACATAGGCAGAAAACTCCTTAAAAAGGGTCTGTCTTCTGTGCTATCTGTGAACAGCCTCTAATGCACTGGGACCTTGTCTCTAAGAAAGCCTTGATGCTAGCATTAAAAAATACTGGGAAATATTACCAATTTGTTCTGGGCCTGGAGCAGCTGGCTGGTAATTGCTGTCTTTTGAGGGCTGCTATTTCATGGTGACAAGGCAGAAGCCTAACCACTCATCTTGTTCTCTGATTTCTTCTCCCTTTCATCCTCTGCAGTAGCAGATCAAGACTGTGACCACAGACTGGTGCCTTTTGACAGAGCTCTCGGGGCTGCTGTCTGTGTGTGTTGGAGCATGCTGATAAAAAAGCAACCTCAACAACAACAACAAAGGAGGAAGGATTGTTTTCTTGCCCCCTATGGAATGGAGACCTGAAGTCAGGCAGGAGGTCCTGGTGTCTGGAGGAGTCAGCGTGGCAGAAGGGCTGTGATTGCCTTTGCAATGTAATTGTTCTAATGGCAGGCCAGGGAATTGCAGTGGTTGAGTGAAAAACTCCAGCTGTTTCTCCTTGTGGTTCTTTGTGTGGTTGCAGCAGGAGCTGGAGCATCCCCATGTGCAGATGAAGCCATGACTGAGAATGTGTCTCAGATGGTTTTGTGAGCTCTGTGGGCAGCAATAGACCACAAGGAGCAAGGAAGAGCTGCACATTCAGAAAAGCTTCGGCTTCTCCCTCCACAGCATTATGGAAAGTGGCTGGGGAAGGAGGGGAAGAAGGTTATAAAGTAGGTGCAGATCTGAACCAGATACAGAGTCACAGGCACAGAGAAGGTGAGGGGAAGTGAGTGTGGTAGGCACAGGCCATATCCTGCATGAGCTCAGAAGAACTCCAAAATTCCTCGGTATAGATACAGCCAGAAGAGAATATTTCATGATCTTCAAGGCATCCTTTTTCATTTACATCCTTTTCTGTTGTGTTTTCTTTCTTATCAGTCATACCGTGCTCCAGGAGTTACTGAAGCTCTCTTTGAGAGCTACCTGAGCCAACTTTGGCAAATGGAATTGTAAAATTTATAGTTCAGCCATAGTTAGATCATTATCATTTTATGTGTTCTAAAGTTTGAGGCTGGAAAGCTGTCTGGCAGGAGAGGAGCTGGGGGTGTTTGTTGAGAGCCAGCTGAATGTGAGCCAGGATGTGCCCTGGTGGCCAAGACCAGTGGGATCCTGGCCTGGGTCAGCAATGGTGTGGCCAGCAGGACCAGAGCAGTGATAGCCTCCCTGCAGTCCACTGGTGAGGCCACATCTCAAATCCTGTGTTCACTTTTGGTCCCATCACTGCAGAATGGACATTGAGGGACTGGAGCATGTCCAGAGAAGGGCAACAGAGCTGGGGAAGAGTCTGGACTGCAAGTCTCATGAGGAACAGCTGAGGGAGCCTGGTGTGTTTAACCTGGAGAAAGGAAGGCTCAGGAAGGACCTTCTCAGTCTCCACAACTCCCTGACAGGAGGATGTAGCCAGGTCGGGCTCTTCTCCCAGGTAACAAGGAAAAGATGAGAGGAAATGGCCTCAAGTTCCACCAGGGGAAATTTAGATTGGATATTTGGAGAAACTTCTTCATGGAAAGGTTTGTCAGGCATTGGAAAAAGCTGACCAGGGAAGTGGTTGAATCGCTATCCCTGGAGATATTTAAAAGATATGTAGATGTGGCCCTTAGGAGTATGGTTGAGAGGGACTTGGCAGTGTTAGGTTTGTAGGTGGACTCAATCATTCTATGATTCTGTGAAATAGAGCTTGTTTCCCTTCTTCTGAGTGACTATTCCATAGTCAAGCAGATGCCTCTCTTGGGAAGCTTTCACATATGTTCAATTTAAAGGCTTTCATTTTTTATCTCAGTTTTTTATGTATTAATCCCTTTATACCCTTAAAATACCCCACTTTTCTAAAGTTCCATCTCTCCACATTTACCTCTCTAAGGAAATACATGATCCCTTTCCATACCAGTTTTTAAATCAAGCCCAAGCAATAAACCACAGCATTCCTTATGCAAGAGTAGGGAACAAGGATATGTCCGTGTTGGTCTCCCAGCAGAGATTGCAGTATTAAGGAGGAGTTGGTAGTAAAAGATTTAGTCCAGGTGCTGGTAGCAGCTTATGCACAGCAGTAAAAGGTTCTCTCTGGGCTGCTGGACCTCTCAGTGGAAATGGGATTGGTTTGTCTGTGCTGTTGGAGCTCGATTGGTACCAGCCTGTAAAATGAACCTGTTTTCATAAATCTGTGCTACCCTGTACTCCTTTTTCTCATGCTGTGGAATAGAGTTAAGTCTTCCTTGGTCTCAAAGCTGTCATCTCTGATTATGTTCACCTGTTGTTGAAATGTGGGATGCAGTAATAACCACCAATTCAGGGCTTTGTCACTGGCAGGTAATACAATGGTGCTGTACGTCATCACAACTCAGAAATGTGAGTTACTGGTGCAGCTCTGGACAGAAGCCTCATTTCTTCATTACCCAGCCAGGGCTTTTGTCTGTTGTCTGTGGAGTCTCTCCAGTGTTTCAGGAGGCAGGTGGCCTGCAAATGTTCCTTTTGCAAAACATCCTGCTTACAAGAGATTCTCTGAGCCTGAAGTGAAATCCATGAAAATTTTTGCATGGAAATTCTCATGAAAATGGCCAGAGCTGAAAATACCAAAAAAAGCCACCAACACATACTTTTTTATTTTTATTGTCAGGAAATTCCAGTTTTAATACCTCTGGTTATTTTTGGCCCAACTGCAGCTGAAGGCAGGAGGTAGTAAAGTCTCCAGTGCCTGTCACAGAGTGAAGTTCTCTGACAGTAACCTTTTACTTCATGTTGATTTTATTGTGGGTTCTTTCGTTTTAGTTTGGTGGTTGTTTTGTTGTTTTTGTTTGTTTTTTGTTTGTTTTTTGAGAAAAGCAGAGTGTTCCTTGACTGTGCACTCCTCTGAGTGGGTTTCTGCTTTTCCATCTTGAGGGATTTTCTCTGACTGGACCCAAGTAGAGGGGTTTCCTCCATGAGGTCTTTTTTATCCAAATATCCCTGATACTTTTGCTTCCTCTGAACCATTCCAAATAAACTTTAAACACATTTCCTGTCTTTTCAGCACTGTTAATACAGTAGGTGACACTGTTAATACAGATAAGTTAAGGAATGGTGAGCATGAGATGGAGGGTTAATGGGGATCTACAAAAAACATTCAAAATACTATCTAATATTTATGCCAGGTTTGTGTCAATGGGATGAGTTTGGTCCTGTCTGCCTCTGGCAGGAAAGAGGATTCAGAGTGGACACTTGCTAAATTAGACCTCAGTGATGGTAAAAAAGTTCAGAATTAGTCAAAGTGAAGACTTTGCATCTTAATGATTTCAAGTCATTCTTGGGATTAATCTGTCTCAAGGGTCCCGAAACCATAGTTCAGGCCTCACAAAAAACACAAAAGCTGGAAAATCACAATAACTTGAAAATTAGTGTTTTGCTCCTCTTTGCCCAAGATTTTAGAGTGTATTTGCACAGAGTTCTTCAGAATCACAGATGTTAAGAGTTGTTATTCAGTAACAAAAACCCCCTGTATTTTAGAGTAGTGACTTCAAGGTCAAGATCATGTTCAAGGTCCTTTAGAAATATCCCAAATATCACAAGATGAGCAGTAAAACCCTGTCAGCTGGCAGTGATAGCTCTCAGATGGGATTTTTATGTTAGCCAGTGGGTTGGGCTGTTTTTCCCTGGCCTTTCAGGGTTAATACCAGCTGAAATTCTAATGAAACCTGGAGTGTTAATCCACATTAAGGAGATCTGGGGAAAGCAAGCACCTTAATCCCTGTAATATCCCAGAGGTAAAGTTGTTGCTGCCTTCCTACACATGTACCTCATGGACCATTCATCTGGGCATCAGATAAACCAGTTGAGATAGCAGAAGACTCTCTAGAACAAAGTACAGAGTGATCTTTGCCTTGTGTTTCCCTTTAAATTCCAGCAAGTATTACATGAAAACCAGAATGCATCTGAGATAAACTGCAGAGTTTTTTTGACCTACTTTTTAAGATTGCACTTGCTTTTGTGTGTCTTTATCTGCCATCTACTGCACCTTCAAGGCTTCTGAAAAAGAAGTCCAATCTTTTCCTGTTTGAAGTTTATAGTCTAATTTTACCCTGTTAGGCTCAACAGAAAAAAAAAATTATATAACTCATAGAAAGACCCAAGATCCACCTCCCACAAGCAACTTGAGTTTGGTCACTCCCCTAGACTTCTGCAGCAGTGAAGGACATGTGGGATTAAACACGATGTGCAAATATGATGTGTCTGGGTAAAAGCAAGAATCAGCTCCTAAAGCTGGAGTTCAGAGAGATTTCTTCCATTCATCCATGGGAGAAGGAGAAGGCCTCATTATAATTGTTCAAGCCTGACTGGATTACATCACTTTCCCCCTCATTTCACTCCCTCCCTGCTTGCCTTCCCTCCTTTTATTTGCACCCCTTGTTCAGGAGCAGTGTGGAGTGGGGGCTGCCTTAGTGATGGATGCTGATCGCTTCATTCCCCACTGCCCCCCCAGCGCCTCCCCCAGAGCTTTGAAGTGTGCTCAGGTCTCAGGCTCCAGTTCAGAGGTCACTTTGTTTATTTATGCAAAGCTGGCTCATCTGTGAAATGGGGCTTTCAAGGCCTCTGACATCAAAGACTCCAAAGCTGGTCCCATCAAGTCAGAGCAGGGACGGGCCTTGCATTATAACAAATTGAAGCAACTTTGTGAATCATAGGGAAATATGATGGCTAGATTTTTGCTTCAAAAATTGGGCTGTTGTTTTGACTTGTGGTTGGATGCTCAGCACATGGTATTGGCCTGAAAACTAGTCATACCCTTTCAGCTAAAACATGAAGCCTTCATGGAGAGCCTGTGGGTAAATAAAATTTGATCCTGACTCAGTAACAATCTGAATATTTCCCATCAGTTGCTCTCAGAGCTGGACCGTTATGCAGAATTTTCCATATGCTTTAACTTTTAAGAGGGAATGGAACAATTCTGCTATGGTAATAAACAGTAACCATATCCCACTGATGTGGCAGCCTTTGTCCCATAGGCTCCTCAGTGGGCTTTGCCATTTGATGGAAATCCCTTTTCTGAAGAAATCCAGCCTGCTTTGGGACACCCCACTCTTCCCCAGCACCACCAACACCTCAGTCCTGTGGCATCTCAGACCTAAAAGCCAGCTTGGAATGAGATCCTGAAGCAAGGGAGAGGCAATGGCTGGAGAACAGCTGAGGATGATGCCACTGGGGTGACATTCCTGAAGAGTGGGCTGATGCCTCTGTGTCCATCTTGGCCCTGCTTGGCATGGCCATGTGTGATATTTGGAGGGGAAGGGCCTACACGAGTTTGTCCCATGTCTCCAAGTCTGTCACCTGACACGATATTAGAGCCTTGCCCTTCAGGTTTCTCGACCAGCCAGCATGCTCTGTAACACCATGGAGCCAAATTGTACATTAAGGGCACCTAAATCATGTGCATGTTTTCTTAGCATCAGATACTCGTGACATAAAATTAGTCAGTGATTGCTTTTCAAGGCAGGTTTTCCACTTCATCTTCCAACTGGCTGCTATCCTAAGTGTGTGATACTGTCCAAGAAGTCCAGTGCAGGATGACCTTCCAGTATAGGTCACAGAAAAGGGAGCTTGTAGGAAACTTCAGCAGTTCATCCTTCTTAGCACTGCCTCTCATGGTAATGTGCTGGCAGCAAATTTGGCAGTGCTGCATAGCTGGTCCCTGCTGCCCTTTGATACGGGCTGATTTTTCTGCATGTACTTATCACCCTGAGCTGCCTACCTCTGTGTGGAGCTGACAAGAGCATGAATGAGCAATCAGCTTATGAGGTCATTTCTTGAATATAGCTAAGACTCATGATCTCTGCTACTAACTCACCATTTTGTATGCTGCTCATATATATCTGAATGGGGCTTCTTCCTCCAGGTCCTGTCTCTGTGTAAGAAGAATACTGCCAGGCCAGTTGTGTTTGTGAAAGTTGGAGTGAAATGCAAACAGCAGGTCTTCAGATCTGACACTCTTAACCAGGCTTCAGACTGCAGGTTTGGGCTGAACCAGATGCCTCTGAACTTTCAGGAAATTTAGCTTTGCTTTCAGCATCACAGACCCCTGTAAAACACTACAGAACTGTTTCTCTACCCTTGGAAACCACATGGTATTAAAATTGAAAAAATAAGGAAGTTCTTCAAGGCATGAAGAAACAACTTCCATGCAGCCACAGCGCTGACTTTGGTTGAGGCAGGTGGAAGTCAAATACTGATGATCTCTGAATTAGGGTGTTCCATCCTCAGGGTATTCCTGAATTATGTCTCTCCCAAAGTGATAAAGCAGATTTTTTTTGTTCTTTGCAATCACAGGTCACCACCCAAGGTGCAAGAGGGGAGATTCAAATCCCTCTCTGAATGCAGCAGAAGAGAGACCTGACCCTGTGTCACTCACATCACAGATTAGCACTTTATGTCTCTGGCTACTCTGCTGCCTCACTCACACTTTTGAAGTTCAGTGGAGACTCAGGGGTTTCAGGGAACCTTCCCCAAATGAGCTTCATCCAGTTCCTGGGTCTCATGAGTCAGCTCTGTTTGGTACAGCTGTTGAGTGTGTGTGTTCAGATACAGGGAAGGTAGGAGCCCAGCTCCCTGCACACTGCATTGCAGCTGGAAGGGTCTGCTGTAACATCCCTCACTCCAAGAGCAGCTCTGGGGATGGGAAGGAGCAGTTTTGCTCAACAGGAATTTCCATGTTTATGGCATTTTCCCACCTCAAGACTTCTGCTATTGTTGTTAATGTTACCACATTCCCAACACACGTGAAGCAAGTTCCAGCATTATCTAAACCAATGTGCCTAAATGCATGCAGTTACTTACTTCAGTTTTTCTCCTCCACCAAGTCATGTATTCCATTGGCTCAGCATGGTAGCATAAGTTATCCTGATCTCTTTCCCCTGAAAAATGTTTTTTCAGGGTTTGGTAGGTGACTCCACAGGTTTGTGATTTTTTGGGATAACAGCTGATGATGCATCTTCAAAGGATCAAACGGATTCAGAGCATTTTTCCTTACATCAAAAGCTTGGTAGCAAGTCAAGAGGTGTGGAGTCCACAGTCAGTGGTTTTGTGTTGGCAGGAGGAGGGCACAGGGGCTGACTTACTGTTACACAAGGCAGCAGGCAAGGGAGATACCCTGCTCTTTGTACATCAGATTGAGCAGGATTAAAGTATAATTGATAGAACATCACCACTTAAATGCCTTAACCACTTTTATGATATTCAGCAGTTAACAATGGACAGGAATCCTGCATCTCTGACCACAGTTTTTCCTCTCCATTGTGATACATTTTTCTAATTGTGCTGAGGGATTTACTCTGTTCTCTTGTCAGACAGCATCCATGTCAGACAGTTCATTCGTGACACTGTGGATATTTATGAGAAAAAATGTACAAGTGCCAGGAGATAGTCAGTTTGGTGTTTTGACTGGAAGGAGACAACATCATATGTAAGCCATCATGTGTAAAGTGTATTTTTGTATTCCCTGCATTTGGTTTGCCAAGTTTGTAAAAATCAACTTGCCAAGTGCAGCTCATGAGGCACTGGCCTCCTCTGCAGCACAGGCTGCGGGCAGAGCCTTCATGAGTTAGGCTCTGTGTGAGACTTGGTGTTCCTGAGTTTCAGGGGACCTGTTTCACCCTGCTGCCCATGTTTTGGGCTAGGAGGTGGCTGGGGCACCCAGGAAGCATTCAGGGTGTCCAGCCATGGACAGAGGGTGGTGGGAAGTGGGATGGGGCAGTCATCTGGAGGAGCTGCTGAGGTTTGAGCATGGTGCTGCTGCCCAGAAAGTTTTCTTTTCCCCTTGGAAGGACAGCTGTACATAGCTCCAGGAGAAATTGTGCTGAAGTAGCCAAAAGGAGAAGAGAAAAATCTCTCAGGGTTGAGGGGGGACAATCTCATGTGGCATTGCAACCTCTCTGCTTAGGGGACAAGGCTAATGAGGGCAGAGCATCTGTTGGCATATAATGCCCTGAGCTGAAGAGGTGGAATGATTTTCCAAAATAGCAGAACCTGGGGTGAGGATTGGGTTAAAGACACATTCTTCTCTCTCAAAGACCGCATGCAAGTTTACACACTAAATACTGTTTTAAGTACAACCCAACTTGTAAAACAACTGTGAAGTTTTACTATTTGTACCTTTTGAGGGGGGCATATATATATATATCTATATATAAGCTGAGTTCTTCCTCTCTGTTGCAGATGATGGAAATAATTGTCCTGTCTTTTGCTCACAAGACCCTTTCTGTATGAGTTTCAGAAGCTGGGCATTTGGAGGCATTCCTTCCTTAAATTAGATGTTTCCACTTCTCTTTATTTGTTTGGGTTCTTTACACCATTGTGTTCTTTACTGAGGCAAACTTTTTCCCATCCTTCACCTGACTTGTCTCTGAAAATCAAATTCCACCCACTTCAGTGCACTTTAGCTAGGAGCTAAGGAGCTCTTGGTCAAGATTGCCACTTCAAATCCAGCTGGGGCTGTGCCAAAACTGGGGCTGTGCCACCTTTTAGAGCACAGAAGTAATCTTAGAAGAGAATGCGTTTTGCTGCACCATCATGGGAGGGTGTCCAGAGTGCCTAGGGTGGACCTCTCTCCTGGTGTGAGCCATTGCTATATAAGACCCTGCTCAGAGCTGGGCACTTGTGCAGTAGAGGTCAAGCTGGAGGAGGAGAAACTTTCACATCTGGATGCTGCAGATGTGTGAGGCCAGCAGTATCGTCCAGGTTGTAGAAGGAGGCTCAGGGCACTCTCCTGCTCTCTTGGCCCTCCTGGAGAACTCAGAGGTGGCCATATCACAGTAGCAATTTGAGAAGGGGCTGCTGGAGAGATGGAGGTTTCACCTTATAGAGATTTCTATTGCTCCAGGACAGAGCTGATATTTTGGTGCTGCTATGTGGTAGTGATATAGACAGCAAGAGTGATGAGGGACAAAGTGGTGTGTTGATACAGGTGGATGAGTGGTATTAATTAAAAAGAAATACCCACAAGCAGCTTTTAAAATCAATATTGTTTTTGCCAGCCATAAATCTGCATTCAGTATCTCTTGAGAGCTTATTTGACCCCAGACTTGCTTGCTTTTCTGATCCTGTGTGGAAGCTGAAGGGTGAATCAGTGGCCACAGTCATACTGCTTGTGCTCTGTATGACTGATCACATAAGTCTTCCCCCATCTCCTAGGTTTAATTATCTCTAATTTTGATTTATACCATTATTTGCATAGATGGTACCAGAGATCAGCTCCCCTAGGGAACAGCAACCTGTAAACATAGTCAGAGAAGCTTTTGTCAGCTATTAATGGCAGCATTGATTAAACTCCCATTGATTTGGTAGCCTGCCGAAAAGCTCATAAAGCAGAAAATAAAATTGTTCATTAAACTGGCCAGGCTGTAAGTGCCTGGATGTGGATGCCTACTGTCTGTTGAGCTTGCTTCAGCTGCATGGTGTCTCCTGGCAGGAAATGCAGGCTCCTGTTGTCATCCTGTTGTGCTGCAGGAGACCTTCTTAACATCTTCCCTTTCCTTTCTCCACAGATGATGCCAGCTCTGGAAAGGACAGCCAGGTGCCTGAAGGCTCCAATGGAGAATATGAAGATCATTCTGGGAAGCAGTGGGGTAAGGAGCAGTGTGTGTTCTGTGGTTTTCCTCGGCCCTTGGTTCAGTGCTGTTCACATGGCACATTTCTCAGTTGCTGAAGGAGAGGAAAGGCAGAGCGGCTGGAGTGAGTTCTCCCTACGTATGGTCAAATAAACAGAGTGTCAGCTGAATGTGTTGGTGTGAATGGATCCAATCCAAGGGTCCTGCAAAATGCAGCCTGTGGTCGGCCCTAGGGCCCCCTGCCATGTACCCCAGCATGGGTCTCCCTTGTATTTGTTTTTCTGGGCAGCGACTTTTCTTTTGCATGTGCAGCTATTACAGCTTTCATAGACTCCCTATAAAAAGCATATTGACTTTTACAGCAATATTTCCAAAAGTCTTCAGTGCCAATACAACATTGCTCCCGCTGAGGGCAAATGGGAGGTCTGACTTCACTTCAGGAGAATTAGCACTAAGCCAAGATGAGTATTTTTTAAGATCACCCTCTCTTTCAGACACCTGCCTGAAACTTTTCAAGCCATGGACTGTTCAGGCATAAGATTTTGTTGCTGTTGCAGAACTTTGGGGAGCTGCTAAATTCTCACTTGGAACAGGCTCTGAATGACTGCAAAACTTGCAGGCCCAGTTTGGTCCAAGCACTCCTTGAAGGACAATAAGTTGTCAGGCTGATGCCAGACGGCTTTTGGCCATTACTGACAGGAGTGTGATGTGAGTTTATGAGCTCAGTGGTTGAAGCACAGCATTTCATTTTGCTCGTGAAGTACATCCCTCTCTTTAATTTTATAGTACAAAGATGGCTTTGTACCACATTTGTGACGAGGGAGAACCTCACAGTAGTGGTAGGGGTAGAACCTGACAAGATTTTGCTGTGTGAGTCCCCACCACTTAAGCTGAGGCCAGTTTTCTTCAGCAGCTTTCAAACAGGGATGTGGTGTGCTGTGGTGTAGTCCAGGATGAGTTACACTTGAATTACATATTTATCTCAAACTGAGCTTGTTTGGGGAGAGAAAGGTAACCTCCACTCATTCTGGAAAGGGATGACAATATTTTAGAGCTGGAGGAAGGGTGTCTTAGATAAACTACAGGTCAGGAAGGGTTCAGGAGCTACTACAAAGCTGCCGTCTCTCCACTTTTCCTTACCACTGTGCTCCTGGTAGATCTGCTGGATGGTGAATCAATACAACAATACAACAGTAATATTATGGCAAAAAGATGTAAGCCCTACTAAAATCATTAGGCACTGACAATCTCCTATCAGATTGTGTCTTACTCTGTGCTGCCCTGGCCCAGTCTGTTGTGCTGCACAGTTTTCCTGAACCTCTGTTTTTCCTTCTTTCCATCCCTCCTGTCTCTTCTTCTCTCCCCAAGCAGAGCAGTGTCTGGGGCTGGCCACGCACCCACCAAAGCCCTTTCCATCCAGCACTGTTCACCAGTGAACTGTGAGCTGGTGTGCTGGGAGGGTCAGTGTGTGTCTGCAGGTCTCTGGAGGATGATGGGTGAAGAAACAGTTTGTGTTGTCACAGTCCTGGGCCCTTGGAGAAGTGTGAGAAGAGAAACATGGTTTTAAAAAAAAAGCTCCACTTTACTTTCCATCTACCATCACAGAGTGGTATCTCTGGGGAGAGAAGGGAACTGATGTGGGGAACAATAGACCCCCCTCCCCACATTTGACTGAACTCTTAACCAGAAGACTTGAAAGTATTTCAATACATAGTCCTATTGTGACACTTTTTTTGTAATTGTGATGAGCACTGGAAGTGGTAGTGACTGTCACTACGTGGAGGTAATGGTAGTGCATCACAGCAGACAGCATTTTTCAGATAATCACCTCACTTTGTGTGAGCAGTGTCTGACAGGAGCCTCAGGGCATGATCCATGCCTCTCAAGGTGTCCCACAGGGAGAGGACACCACTGAATTCCTTCACAGGTCTTTGTGCTGACAGGCTTCCATTGCATTTAATTTTCATTAACTTTGAATAAATCTTCCTGGTAAACAGCATTTCAGACAGGAACCCGTACACAACACTGTCTCTTTGTCCCTATCCACTTGTGTTTTCCCTTGCTCTTGAGTGGGTCATAATTTATATTGTACAAATGTGTGGTTCATGTTTACAAAGCAAATGCCAAGTGATGTGGAGAACAAGCATGTGAATAACACAGAGGCACTTTGTAATGGCTTTTGCTGGCACTCCAACAAGCAAAACTTCTGTAAACGGAGCAGATTTGGGGACAGACATTTAGCATCAACTCAAAAAATACTTTTTCTGCCTGTCTCTCACAGTGCTGCTTCTCCTCTTTCTCCTTTGTGCTTGCTGGGTCTCTTTTTCTCTCTAATGTGTGTGTCTCTTTCTCCTTTATTTGGTAACTGGCTTTTCTAAACTTGTCCGATTCAGGCTTTTGTCAAGGAAACATTCAGGACTGTGTAAATGGGATCTGGTTTCAGCATATTGCACACAGCCTGGAGTAGCTTTTGAGACCACATAATCATTTAACCTTTTTTAAACAGAAAAAGAAAGAAAGAAAGGCTGAAAGGTCCAAAGAAGTGTAGCTTTACCTGTAATTTAGCATGTATTTGGGCAACCGTGTGTGAGGAGTGAATGCAAAATTCCAGAGAGACTCACAAGAGTCACAGTGGGAGGAAAACCAGAAATGTTAAAGACGTGCGCTTTCTGGGGGTGAAAAGAGTTTCTGTCTTAAAGCAGGGATGCCAGCAAGTCCTTCTGAGAGCTCAGAGTCACTCACTTGACTTTTCAGCCAGCTGAGGAAGTGTGACTGTCCTGGCTCCAGTTTGCTCTTTGGTATGTTAGTCCCAGCTCAGGGATCCCGACCACGAGGGTCTCCCCTCTACTTAGGCCTGGTCTCTGGGTAAATTACTGCCATATTACAGAGTAAATGTTCAGACCCATTTCACGGCTGATTCCTGACCTCTCCATGAGCCTTGCAGACATTTTCTCAATTTCCACAGTGACAGCCCTTATCAGCACGTCTCCCTCGGCTCAGACTAAAATTTGGGATGTCATTGCACAGAGAGTGCAGCTCTGATGGGGTTCATTGTCAGGGAGGGGGATTGTCTGTGCTGTGAGGGGGCTTCCTGCAGCAAACCCCAAAGGGTACACCCAGCAATTGAGGCACCAGGACCTGTGCAGGGGGTCAGTATGGCACACTTGCTGCTCAGCTGTCACGGCAAAGACTTCCAGTGCCGGAGTTACTCCGGTTCATTGGATTACACATGAAAGCCTCTGCATGGAGAGCAAAGCATTTCTGAGCAGGAGTTTGAAATAACATGAAATGGCTGGGACCCAAAATGACAGCCAAGAGGGGCAAGGGAAGGCTGTGGAGACAGATGGTTCCCCCTACGGACAAGCACTCTGCGGAGAGGGGTATGCTGAAGGGTGTTCTCTTCCCAGAGGGAGGGATGTTGGCCAAGGCTGCAGGGGCTGAGGGCTAAGGGGTGTGCTCACAAACCTCAGAGGGCAGTGGCTGCCATTCCCCGGTGCTTGGAGACAGGGAGCTGCAGACCAGCCTCTTCTGTTCAGGAAAGCTCCACTCTAATGCACATCTCAGAGCTTCTGGCCCTCAGCCCTGGGCAGCAGGGCTGGCTGTCAAGTAAGGAGTCTCACCAGGCCATCCTTCAGCTGGCCAGGGAATCCCTGGAAGTGCTTAAAAAGCGTGTATATGTGCTGCTTAGGGACGTGGTTTAGTGGTGGAGCTGGCAGTGTTAGATTAAAGGTTGAACTCAATAATCTTAGAGGTCTTTTCCAACTTTAACAGTTCTATGTTGGGCTTAGTTAGAAGTGCCCCTGGTCTGACATTGTATAGTTAAAGTAACTCTGAGAAATTTGTTATTTCTTTTAAATTCTTCATTGAATTCCATATTTTGTCAGGTGAGGGCCTTGCATTTCTCTAAGTTTTTTGTCTCTGCTGTTAGAAATATTGCTGATTTCTTTGCTAAAACAAGATGACTGGCTTAACCCACACTTCTATCCACCAGCAGCTATTGCTTCAGATTCTCCAGTTTTGGGATGGACTGGCATGGGGTAGCCTCTTAAAACAAACTCATAGAGTTTTATTGGGTCTTTCCATTTCTTTGTTCACTTCTTTGGACCATTCAACATGAATGTTTTGTAAATTGAAGATGAATGAATTGCATACATTTAAGTTCAGATCAATATACAAAAGACTGTCACACTTCTAAGATTTTCCTATGTATTTAAAATATGCTGACTCTTCTTGAGTCCCCCGTAAAGCCACTGAGAACTAAGAGGCAAAACATCTTCAGGAAATGAAGCTTCATGTGGCAAGCAAAAAATTGAGAAAATGGTCAGCGTGACAGGAATCTGAGTTTTTTCCTTTGGTCTTGGCTAAGGAGTTTGTGGAATATGGTAACAATTACAGTGTGATTATGGGGCCGCATTTTGCCTTCAGCTGCAATAGCATGATTTTGGTGTTATTTTGTGAGATGATCTGGTGCAATTGCCTTACAGACGCAGAAATTCTGGGGCTGTGCTATGCAGAAGGTTGATGCAGTGGCCAGAGCAGTCCAGTAGACATTCAAATGCATTGGGCTGGGTGGTGAGTCCCTTCTAAGGAAAAGAGTTTGAGCTGATACGAGGGAGAGTGGTACACTGGCATGTATGGGGCTGCCTCTCAAGTAAATCTGGCCATGAGACTTAACAACAGCTTCTGTCTTTGCTCATGTCCTGTGCTCACCACAATCCATTCTGATGCCTTTTGCAGCCCGGCCCAGGTTCACTCAGCCTGCCAAGATGAGGCGGAGAGTGATCGCCCGCCCCGTCGGCAGCTCCATCCGCCTCAAGTGCGTGGCCAGCGGCAACCCCAGGCCTGACATCACATGGCTGAAGGACAACAAGCCCCTCACTCCCCAGGAGATTGGGGAGAACAAGAAGAAGAAGTGGACGTTGAACCTGAAGAACCTGAAGCCAGAGGACAGCGGGAAGTACACCTGCCGGGTGTTTAACAAAGTTGGAGAAATCAATGCAACGTACAAAGTTGAAGTGATCCGTAAGTGCAGCTCTGAGAGGGAGAGCAGAGAGGGGCCTTGGAGAAGCGGCTGGTTCAGTCAAGGCAGTGTGGTGAAAAGGGTGCAGTGTTGATGGGTGGACATGGAAATGGGGAAGTGCTAAAAACGTCAGAGATGGCATTGCTGAAACTCTAGAATGAACCTGAAACCTGGGCAAGACCGATTAGCAGGAAGACAATTGAGGAGCTGAAATGAGGACAGGTACTGGGGAAACAGTCATCTCCACCGGCACCTGCATGGTGAAAATCATAGCAAGTTCAGTCTTCTACAAGAGAGTCAGTTCAAGGACAGACTGAGAACTAACAGAGAAAGCCCTTTCAAGCAGCATGGGGGGAGGGGGAAATATCTAAGATAGGCCAGATTAGTATGTCATAATGGGTGAAACCAGTCAATTTGAAGTTTAATCTAGAAGTTTCCCAAAGGAATTAGCAGGAATCTTATGATTAGAGTGACTAGCCAGACAAGGCTTTAGGGCCAGATTCTAAAACACATTGGGCCATCTGAAGGTCCAGGCAGGTACAAATGACTTACTAAGAAAACAACAAACCCTAAAAACACGCACTAGTACCCTGTCTGTGTCTTTAGATGCCTACATAGCTTTAAAAATTCAGTCCTTAGCAGATGAGCTGCGGGGGATGACCCTGCATTGCAGTGAGGTAAATTGCTCTTCTTACTATCTAGCTGTTCTGATTCTTGCTCTCTAATCTTCTGTTTCCCCTATTTTTGCTGAGGATAATTATACTCAAATCATTCCTGAGTTTACCAGGGAAGAGTTCTTATTCTTAAATCATTATGCTTTGCCAATGACATCATCATAAGTTGTCATGGAAATGATTACAGAGTAGCCAGCTGAAGAAAGAGGAGAAGATGAGCTGAGTGGAGGGAAGATTGAATAGCCTTCATTAATGAGGAGCAGGGGCATGGAGGGATATTTCCAGCCACTTGGAAAACATGTTGTTTGTCCTGCATACATTTTAGCATGAGAAAGTTTATCCCAGTGTGAAAGCTTGTTCTTAAAGGTAAAGATCTGTTCTCTGATAAGTCCTTTCTCTAGAATCACTGGAATTAAAAGCACATGTGGGAAGCTCTGTTGGGCTCTGAAGGCACAGACCTGCTGGACATCTGGGATTGATAAAGATGCAGCTGTGTGGAGACAGTAAAAACATGTGTTTACACTAAAACCAGGAGCAGAGGCAGGGAAATGAATCAAGCCCCATCCTAATGGCAGCTGTGGCATTTTCACTTCATCAAAACCAGACAGCACCAGGAACAAACCCCTTTCTGTGTCCCTGTTTATCTTGGTTTTTATCAACTTAAAGATGTATGTAACCTTTGTTTTCATTAGCTTTTGCTGGCTAGGAGTGAAAACAGTAACCAAAGCTGGAACCAGAGTCAAGGAGATAAGGGCATTAAGCAGTTTTCAGACATCTTTCTATTTTTAACATCATTCTGTGGAGCATTACAGGTTTTATTCAATTTCCTCCTTTCCACCCGCCCCTGCCTTAAGCCTCCCCTCCTAAGTCCTGCTTATCTGAGTCTCAGTCTCCCCAGCTGTGATTGCTGCTCACAGTCCCAAGGCAAAGCCTACAGAGACCATTGTGGTATTTTTGTTTCCTAAGCACATCTTTAGAGCTCTCAATATTGAACGTATCCTGTGTTTTTGAAAGAGGGTCCATTGTTCCTTCCTCTCACTCCAAAGCCATTGCTGGTGGGAACTGTTTTGTTACATGCTCAATCCAACAGTGTTTGCCATCAAAAGGAGTTGATGATTGCCAGCAGTTACCACCCACTGTGATACCATAATTTCTCCTGTGCCTAGGATAGAGGTTTGCAGTACCTCCTTGTCTGGAAACTGTGACTGATTTATCTGATCCTAACCTTAAAAAACCCCCAAACATTCCTCAGAATGAGGCATACATTTTTCCTCTCACTTTATGTGGTGTTGACACAACCTTAGACTTACACTCATGCTGGAAAGGATGGTGTTGTGAACCTCTCCCAAAATATAACGGCTCAGAGGGAAACCATCCTTTTCTCCAGGTCTGATGCAGGTAGAAAAAGAATTTGTTATAAACAGGACGATTCAGGCTGAGCATGAGAACAGTCTTGTTAAAGCCTCAGACAATGAAGGAGTTGCTTGGAGAGACTGGAGAGCATCTACCATTGGAGGCTTTGGCAGAGGCTGACAAAATGTGTATCAGGAGAAGTCTGCAGAAATCTCAGCCTGCCTTGGGGCAGGAAGTTGGACTAGACTATGACTAGACTAGACTCCCTCCTACACCTTTTCCCTATGTTTCTGCAATTGCAAATTACTGAGGTTGGCAAACACCTTTGCCCATGGAGCTCCCTGTGTTTCTGTGCAGAGAGGACGAGGTCCAAGCCCATCCTGACAGGGACACACCCCGTCAACACCACGGTGGACTATGGTGGGACCACCTCATTCCAGTGCAAAGTGCGCAGCGACGTCAAACCCGTCATCCAGTGGCTGAAGAGGGTGGAGTATGGCACGGAGAGCAAGTACAACTCCACCATCGATGTCGGGGGACAGAAGTTCGTCGTGCTGCCCACGGGGGAGGTCTGGTCCCGCCCAGATGGTTCCTACCTGAACAAACTGATGATTACTCGAGCCAAGGAGGAGGATGCAGGGATGTACATTTGCCTCGGAGCCAACACCATGGGCTACAGCTTCCGGAGTGCTTTTCTCACAGTCCTGCCAGGTGAGTTGTGACATTTCTTCCCCCTCTGTTATCAGTCTGCATCATGGTATTTGTTAATTCAACTACTGATGCCCATTGGTTCCCTGGCCCTCTGTGATGCTGTGCTGATTTAGGGTAGCCCAGTTCTGATAAGAATGAATGGGGGACTAAATCAGTCCTGATTTAAATCAATTCCTGCTGAAATCCTGTTGATGATATTTCCTTTTCTCCCTTTGTGGGGAATAACCACAGATTCACAGAACGGGTAAGGTTGGAAGGAACCATAGTGGGTCATCTGGTCCAACCTCCCTGCTCAAACAGAGTCAATTCAGAGCACGTGGCACAGGATTGTGTCAGGATGGTTCTGAATATCTCCAGTGAGGGAGACTCCACACCCTCTCTGGGCAATCTGTTCAGTGCTCAGTCACTGCACAGTAAAGAAGTTATTCCTCACGTTCAGGTGGAACTTCATGGACATCAGTTTCTGCCCTTTCTTTGTGCCCTATTGTAAGCATCATAGAGCAGAGCCTGGTCCATGCTCTGACACCTCCCTGAAGATACTTAATAGACGTTGTTGAGGCCCCTCTCAGTCATCCAGGTAACATAAATTGAATTGTCTGCACCTGTAGGAAAGAAGAGGAAGCTGGGAAAAGATACTGCAGTTGCTGACACTGAATCTCTTCAGTAATAGGCTGCAGGATAGGAGAGGGGAACTGAATAACAGCACAGTTTGCTACCTCATTCCCTAAATTTCCTCCTTTCTCTTGCCCTTGTTTATATTGCTTTTACTGGTAAAAGGAAACAACAATACAGGCCCATAAAATGAGAGAAGAATAAAAAGCTGTTGGGGTCACAAGGAAATGAAATGAATGAGTGTGAAAACCAGAATGATTGATGAGCTAAATTTTGACCCAGTGGTCCCCTGGGGCCCCTGTACCAAACTCACAGCTGCTGCCTTCTGTCCCCAGACCTCAGAGCTGGTGGCCACATCCAACTAAGACATCATTTGTGTTTGAGACACACCATCCTCGCCTGGTCATTTGCTCCTTTGTCTTCTGACTGTGCAGTTCTACCTTGATAGACATTTTGGATTTAGGACTGCACTCTAACTGAAAGGCCTGTAAATATCAAGGAAAGGGCAGCATGGGTGGGATATAACTGAAAGCCTCTGGGAGTTTCTGACTTATGAGAGCCTGATCCAGCTCCCACTGAAATCAGGGGGAGACTTTCCGTGGATTTAAATGGGTCTGTAGTGAGGCCTCATGCCAGAACCAGAGCCTGCAGGGCTGTTGTTGTTGGCAGTGATGGAGAAGGAGAGCCCAGCTTGCCCTAAGATGCAAAGATGTGGCTGAAAAGCCATGAGTTAAAAGAGACCATTTTGCTTGTAAATCTACCAGATTTGGCATTGAGAGCTCTGAGGAACATGGATGAATATCAAAACACTTTTTTTCAGCCCAGTATAGGATTTCAACCAGCCAACCAGCATGAAGACTTCTGTTTTCAGTAAGAACTGATGGGTCAGTTCTCTTATCGTGTCATGTTTATAACAGGGGGTTGGACCAGACTCACCTTCCAGCTTAAATTATTCTGTAATTTCCAGTGTTGTTGAATCAAAATTTTGTCTAAAATTTGAGGTCAAAGTATAGGTCCTCCTAACTTCAGAGAGACCACATGGTATATATTTAACATTTCAAACTAACCATAGGATTATTTGTCAAGGAGAGAAAAAGACATCAGTGTCTTAAAGAAGTTTAGCTGGAAAGTTAAGTGATACATGTTTGAATATAACAGATTGAATGATTAAGACAGCCTGTGGTTTTTGAAGTTTTCTGAGTGTCTCCCTGCAAGCTGAGTTCTGTGCCTGGGTGTGTTTCAAGGCATTGTATATTCCAGCTGGTAGCTATCTAGACAAGGATTTTCATAGCTAGAGTCCTAACCCAGGACTACTTTTGGATCTATAAATCAGAAGATCAGGCTGAGAAGTTGGAGTGGCTATCCAGGGATACCCACTGACTGTTAACTGCTGAGAGATAAAGAGGAGTTGTGAAAGGCGAAGTCTAAAGCATCTTATCTCCTCCAGTAGCTGAATTTACTGACCTTGAAAACTCAGCAGCAGCTCCAAAGAGACTAGTGGAGGTACAACCCATTAGGTGTAGGAAGCTGGGGAGACACTTCAATGCTGAATGGACTTTCAGTTCTCCATGGGAACCAAGGAAGGGCCACCAACTCACCTATGTTTTTCCCATCCTTCAGCCTTCCTCGCAGCCACATAAGAAAGTCAAGACAACACCTCCAAAACTTCGCATTCATTCTCCCTGCCATGGTGGAGCACTGCTGGGTAGCTCCAGAATTGCTAGACAGGATTGCTAGAGAGTGTGTGAAACCCTTGCAGGCACCTGGTGGGTGGGCAGCGTTCTGTGGCTCTGTGCAACCTGATTGTGTCTCCTGGGCTGCTGACAGTGAGGTTTTACTGACAAGTCCTGTGTTGTGTCCTTCGATCCGTGCAGCAAAATTCATTCCGTCACAGAGTGAGAGTGTTAGGAAACTCTCAGGCTGGTTCTAGTGTGCATCCATTAAGGCTTGGATAAGAGAGTTAAAAAATCCTCCAAAGGCACCCCTCCTGACCCCTAAACCAGAGAAAATGAGTTGCTTGTCCTTCCAGGGGCGCTGAAAACCAAAGCAGTTACCAAGCATCATGTGCTGGCTTGATTTCTCCCTTGTTACTTGGTCTGGCAGAGTTGCCAGACAGCCTGTACAACAGCCAGCCCAAGTGTGACATCTGTTTTGAATCCCCTTTGCCTGCATGTTATTAACTCTTTCTGTCTCTCCCCTGCCACCACGTGCAGATCCCAAGCCTCCCAGCGCACCTGTGCCCCCTTCCGCGGCCAGCAGCCTGCCCTGGCCCGTGATCATCGGCATCCCTGCTGGAGCTGTCTTCATCTTCGGGACCATCCTGCTGTGGCTGTGCCAGTCCAAGAAGAAGCCCTGCTCCCCTCCAGCCTCTGCCCCCGTGCACCGCCCGCAGCCCCGCGACAGGATCTGCGTCGCCCAGGTCCCCGACAAAGACTGCATCTCCTCCATTAACTACGAGGAATATGTGGCCCAGCAGCAGCATTTACTGTCCCAGGGGCCAGCCCTTGCCCCTGCCATGGCCTCCAAAATGTACCCAAAGATTTACACGGACATCCACACCCACACCCATTCGCACGTGGAAGGCAAAGTCCACCAGCACCAGCACATTCAGTACCAGTGCTAAGGGTTGGCCCCGTGGTGCTCGTTTGGGCTTTTCCTCGTGGTACCTCAGCAGAGACTGCTCCAAGTCAGCTCGCACTGCCAGCAACAGGCAAAGCAGACAGAAAAGGTTATATATGTAATTTTAAATATATATATATACATATATATAATTGTATATGCGTGTGTGTATGTGTGTATATATATATGTGTATATATCTATATCTATCTATATAAATATATATATAATAGAGAAAGACAGAGAGAGAAAAAAGATTTTTTTTTTTTTTAATTATTGCAATCAGGATGTAGCCGTGGAATAATGAAGGAACTCCAATTCACAGCAGAGAGGCAGCTGTCTCCAGCAGCAGAGCCTTCCTGGATATTTTAATCAAAGTGGCAACAAGTGAGATGGGACACAGGGATGTGAACCACCACCTCCTTCCTTGTGTTACTGGAAGGAACAGGCAGAGCAAGAGGAGTGTGTGGTACTTTTCTGGATGGGCCTGCTGGGCATCACTTGTTTTGGTGGGAATCCCTCAGACCTGTCGAGCTCTGAGTGATTCGAGCTATAACCTACTTGAGGTTTAGTGCCAAAGCACCAGGAGACGTAACCCATTAATCTGTTCCAGGGAAAGAAAATAACACAAGAGGGTCTGGAAAAAATAATTTCTATTCACAAAATGAAATGCCATGTGCTTCTCAGTCGTGGTCAGCACAATCAGCTAACCAAGCTGGTCAGTTCAATTTCTGCAAGGTGAAGATGTCTTGTTTCCCATTGGATGTTCTGCAGATCAGCTCCGCTCCCCTGGTCCTAGGACTCAGTGCCACTGCCAGGAAAAAGGAAAGAAGGAGAGAGAAACATTGTACAGAACATCTTTATATTTATATTTAAGAAATAATAATAATTAATAATAATAATTGAACTGCTGATGGTGAAGAAAGCCAAACACACTGTCCTTCTCTGGTGGCTTAGAGTGACAAGCCACTGGATCTTCTGCATCAATGCAAAAAACATGAAAGCATTAGAAAAAATAGTAAGAAGAAAAGAGAGTGAAATAATCTTGTAGGAAAAAAGTTGCGTTTGAGAAATATCCACCTAGGTTGTGTGTGGTTGTCCCCTGCCCTCAGATACACTTCATAAGTGATAAAACATTGCAGTTCAGGCAACAGTAAAAATAGAAAGAAGAGAAAATAAATAAGGACCATATTAAATACCTATATGGACTGGGAATGAATCCAATTTCAAAATATAAAACCTTTGTAATTCTATATAGAGTTTAAACAGAAGTCATGTATATTTAATTTATTTTGTTAAACAAGAAAGAAAAATGTATGATATTTTCTTCGAAACTGGCATTTCTATATGTATTTTTGATCAAAGAAAATAAAGATTTTTTTTTTTTTCAGGTTCTGTAGATGCCATGCTCAGAGCACACTTGATGTAGCTTGTGACCAACTGTGCTTCCCTAACAGGGAGGCCACCTGTCTCTATGCCTTTTCACACTAGCCAGGTGTCATCTCCTGTCACCTCAGGTGCTGCTGGTGCCATCCTGTCCATCAGAAACTGACCTTTTCCACTCTCTGTATTCTCCCTGTGAGGGTCTGCAGTGGCCAGATCATTTGTCATGGATCCCAGCCATCTTCACTAGCACAGTTCTTCTCTCACAGGGAAAGCTGTTTCACTGTGCATTTCTGGGGGCTATGGGGAGGATGATTCAGTAGTTTTTTAAGCCCAGACCTGCAGTGGTTTGTTGGTTTGGATTTTTTTTTTGCTTGTTTTGTTTTTTAAAGAAAAGTTTTTAAATCAAAGCATAATAATTTGTGAGGCTGTAAAAGGAACTTTGGCCTCAGGGTGCTTGGAAGGGGAAATCGTGAAATGCAAGCGAAACACTCAGTTTGTAACTGCAGCTGCCTTAGGAGCCAGTGGAGGCTGAGCTGGGTACAGTGAGAACACAGGAGCTGGTCCCCTTCAGGGAGCTTGAACCTTCCTTCTGCTGCACACCACAGAGAGGTACCCAGCTCTTCAGAGGCCAAAATTTTCTTTGGAGAAGGCAGGTTCAGCAGTGATGCAACTGTTTCTCTTCATTCTTTTCACTTACAGTTTGATGGTTTAAAAAAAAAAAAAAGAAGAAAATTTGACACATGCTAATTTTTAAGTTTGGAATTACTTCCTTCTCAAGCCTGTTCCATGAAAGAGATCTTCACCAACCTAGCTGCTCCATTTAAAAGTGAAACACTTTATTTAATCTGAAACAAAGCTGTGCCTTTAGGCTTTGCTTTCCTCTGAACATTTCTGGAGGTGTTTGCTCTGTGTTGACCCGCAGTGATTTTTTCTGGTGGTTTGTTTGAATCACCCGCAAACCAAACAGTTCCCTGTTTGCTCAGCCGTGGTACTGCAAGATGGGGCCCCGATTCAGTGCAACACATCAGGTCCTGCTTCCTTCACCCATATACTCTGCACCAAAAAGTCCCTTTCTTGCCTTAGAAGTAGGTTATGCATGTAATAATCCCTAGAGGAAGACCTTCCCTCATGATGGTTCTCCTGTAGAGGTTGTAATAAAGCAATGCATAGATAACTTGTGTTTTTCAGTAGGA
This sequence comes from Cinclus cinclus, assembly GCF_963662255.1. Lineage (NCBI taxonomy): Eukaryota > Metazoa > Chordata > Aves > Passeriformes > Cinclidae > Cinclus > Cinclus cinclus. The sequence goes on from NC_085050.1 coordinate 6,197,636, forward strand.
GGATTCAACACAAATATATTAAGTCCCTAAAATTCAGATTAAGGATATCTTTATATGCATCCTCTTAGCTTCAAGGGAGAGCTGAGAGCAGCTTAAGTGTGAGCGTTGATATAAGGCATGATTTAGGCAGGAGTTCTTAATGGCTGTAGTATACTGAGTCATTTCATGAAAAAAAAAATAAGCCTCTCTACACTAAAAGCATCACCTTTATTTCAAGGAGACAGTAAGTGTATATTTCCATGAGAGATGCTAATGTCTACATCTCATATCTTGTGCCTGTGGGAAGTTACTTACTACCCCGTAGTATGTCCCAAACTCCTGCACATTCCAGCAGCAGTAGGGGCATGGCAAAGGGCAGGATTCCCCTGTGAGCCAGTGGCCCTTCTCTGCTCTCTGGGCCAGGGTTGTAGCAAGGAGACACTTCTGACCCATGTTCTGTGAGCAGTACTGACAGCAGCTTCAGAGGTGGAGGTGAGCTCTGGGTTTGTGGGGTTCAGCCATAAGCAAACCCTGAGAGATTTTCTAACAGCACCAGTTCAATTGGCAGCTCCATCTGAGCCTCAGAGAGGGAGTTAGTGGGTTAAGAAGAGCACTCCTGCATTTCCCATAGAGCACAGAATTCCAGGCTGTGCCTGGAATCTCCACCAGTGCCTTCTGCCCTTTGTGACCCAGCTCCATCGTGCTGTATCATGCAGGCAAAACTTTTGCATTTTGTCAGATGGCTCAAGTGGAAGGAGTGGCTTCTTCCTGCCCTTCAAAGCTCCTTTATCAAAGATAAATCTCTAGAGCTGCTGACAGAGCTCTCCAAAGGCATTAAACTACCCCACATGGATGATGCATCATCCCAGGGCACCCCGGTGCTCTCAGCTGTGGCACTGAGAATGCAGCTCTGGTTTTGGATCCACCACAAGAGATGCTATAAAGGTCTTGATTTGCAGAAAGCATGGGTATTTCATCCTGCCTTGGGTATCTGCTCCATCTTGATCACCAAAGATGGTGCGAAGTTTCTCCCCAGGGAAATACCATCACATGCCCTGTTTAGGAGGGGCTGTGTTTTTTGTCTGGGCTGGCTTGCTGTGCCTGGGTGGATTTCACATTTTTGAGGAATTATTTTTCCTTCACAAGATATCTCTGAGACATCTTCTGAGTCACTCTGAGTAGTAGACTGAATATCTACTGCATGCCACTGAATTTTAGGTCTTGATTGTGCCTTGCATATATTGCAAAGTCTTCCATAGTTTAAATAAATTCGGCCAGGTCATACTTGTGTATGAGTATGTTTTTTATTCAGTGGGAAAAGATTTGGGTGCATCTTCATTCTTAAATAGAGGATGTTCAAAGAAAACCATTGTATTGTCTTGTCTGTGGTAACTGACCCTATGTTGAACACAGAAGATTTTTTGTTTTATGTATTTGTATACATATGCATATAGGCATATAGATGTCAGGTTGTACAGAAGGCAGTTGTACTTCTAAAACCGTGGGCCTTCAAAGATCAAAGGAATTTTAGGCTTAAAACTCACTATCTTTTTGAATTTTATTTGCATTACAGATCAAACATGACTTTACCTACCAGTTTGTGCATGACATTTTTTAACTTTGTATGGACAATCTTTCTGTGGTCGGCCCCTTTCAAACTGAAAACTTATCAGACATTGATGATAAAAACGTGTTCTGTGGTTTTCATTTGGTGACAAATATGTTAACTGAACACATCAAAGGAGACAGAATGGCACAGTGTGTCTGTGGCTTTGTAATAAAAGTTGCAGAAAAAAGAAAAGGAATAAAAGCCTGGAATTGTGTTAATACATTTTAGAGTTCTGTGTTTTGAAGGGAAGAATGGTTCTGTGTGTGTGTGTGTGTGTTACCACACATCAGGAGTGTGTGCTGGCAGGGCAAAGCAGACAATATTGCAAAGTTACCTGTGTGCCACAACTTAGTCTGATATTTTGTGTGGGTTCTGTGAATCAAACAGAGGCATTATTTTTTTAATGTTTTGGGAAAGGTTTCTCATTTTTAGTGGAAAAGGGCAGGTTTCAATCTGTTCACCTCTAGAGCCAAATGCTATAACTACACTAGGAGCCAAATTTTAATTAGCAAGATTAAATTTTGGAGTACCTGGAGTGCACCAGGGATTTCAAGGTGAATCTCAGCACCTCCACCTCTTTTGAGCAAACCTGTGAGTGTCTCACTACTCACTCCAGAGGCAGCCAATGTCCAAGCTGTGACATCTTAAGTTCAGAAAAGCTGGCCCTCACCCAAACTTCATCTTGACCTGGGCCTCTGACTGAAAAATCCCTGTGCAGAAATTGCATACTTAGGGAAGGAAAGAGGAAATATTTCTCTGTTGACTCCGTTGCTGTGGCTTTCTGAAACCCTTGAGAGGTTTGAAATGCTGGAATAAAGACCTGGGGAAGATGGAGAGGTGAGCAAACCCTGAGAGGGAGTAATATATTAATGGGGAATTTATCATAGCTTTCCTACCTGGGCAGCACCTCTGCCTACATGAGGAACTTTGAGCACGTCCAAATTGCTCAAAGCTGATGATTAACGTGGAATCATTGGGAAAGATCCTTAACAATCATTGAATTATTACCCATACAGAGCTTGTTCCAGGTCTTGGAGATGCCAGTGGGAAAAACCCCTGCAATGTCCAGTGGGAAATCAGTCAGACACATGGAGCCAATTCCCAGGTTTTTACATCTTTACCATGTCTGGCCGATTGGCAGAGAAAGATGGGACAGAAATTAATGGCCCCAGTATGAAGCCAGACACACATAAATGGGAAATGCACATACTTTGGAAGAAGCTGTCAAAGGAAGAGGTAGACACTGCATCTCTCAAAATCTTCAAGGCTGGGTGCTTTGTGGACAGTGTGTAGCTGAATGCAAGATTTTGGAAATATTACTGGGATAAAGGGATTTATGGAGCCCAGATGAGGTCATCTAGTGGTGCCCTGTGGCCCAAAGGAAATGCAGTTGTGCTGCAGAGAAAATGAGATGCCAGAGCATGTTCCTGCACCTGGCTGTGCTGCTCACAGAGAGCTCATGGCAATGATGGGCACACGGCTGCACACCCAGCTCCAGCTGCCTCCAGGCAGGATGATCCCAGCACTTCCCAGCTTAGTCCTGCAGTCATGACGTTATTTATATAAAGTGAGGCTCTGCACTGACATTTACAGCCACTTTGTGCGAAGAGCAGCATGTCCCCGTGTGTACTCACACCCCTCCATTGTAGGGACACCCCTCCATCTGTCATTCAAATCTGCTGCCATGGGTTAGGGGCCGTCATACGGTGTGTTGGGGTGGGTTACAGTCTGTCATCCTACATGTCCTTTGATGACCAGCTGAGGGAACAGGGTGGTTTAGTCTGGAGGAGTCTGACTTGGGGGAGGGGGGGACGCTCATTGCTCTCCACAACTACTTGAAAGGAAGCTGTAGTGAGGTGAGTGTTGGTCTCCATGAGGATGAGAGGAAATGCCTTAAACTGCACCAGTGGAAGTTCAGATTAGATAACTGGAAAACATTTTTCACTGGAAGAGTGGTTAGGCATTGGAGTAAGTTCTTGGGAGGTAGTGGTGTCACTGCTTCAGGAAATGTTCATGAGGTGACTGGAAGTGGTACTTGTGGAGATGGTTTAGGGGTGATTATGGTGGTGCTGATTTGACAGTGAGATTGGATGATCTTGAGGTTCTCTTCCAGTCCTGATGTTCTTGTAACTGCAGAGAGCACCAAGACACAGAACCAAACTAGTGAGATAAATTGCAAGACCACCAGCCAATTATACCCTCTTAGTCTACTCCAGCTCTTTATTGCCCTCTAAATCTTTAAATCTCAAACTAGATATAAGGAAAAATTTCTTTTATGATGAGGATGGTGAAACACCAGAGAGGTGGTGGCTGCTCCATCCCTGGAAACATTTAAGGCCAGGTTGGACAGGGCTCTGAGCAACCTGATATAGTTGAAGATGTCCCTGCTCATTGCAAGGGGTGGGACTAGATGACCTTTAAAGCTCCCTTCTAACCCACTCCATGCTGTGAATCTATGACCCAAATGTGCTGGGATGGGTTAGGGTCTGTCATCCAAATGTGCTGGGATGCATCCAGGCCACCTGCCAGGTTAGTTCTGTATTCTGCACCTGGCAGAAAATGCTTGTAAGTAGGGAGCTGTAGGTATAGTCTTTCTCTTCACCTTATCTTCCCAACAGAGCATTTCTTCACCCACGATTCTCAGCTTTTAAAAGTTTGCTACAAATGTAAAAAAGCCACAAGCAAATCCCAACACTTAAAATGTGGATTACTGTAGTTGGAAATAGGAAGAAATTGCTGATAAAACCACATTTTAAATACAGGTGCTATTATATTGACTGTTAGGTGGCAGATATATATTGTCTGTTTATGGAGTGGAGTCTGGAGAAAAGAGAATGCCAAATTTATGTTTTGTTTAGCCAAGCCACCTTTGTGTGTGTTTACCAGCTTCAGGCCTTTGCGAGCAATATATGGAGCTATGTCCTTTATTTGTCCTCATTTTAGCTTATGCGTTTTTTCTCTTTGTTTTCCTTTCTGCCAGTCTGCTGTAATTAGGGTTTAACATATCCTCCAATATGCATGGACATCAGCAATGAATACTCTTTTTTTTCCCATTTTCACTAACCAAATCCAGTCCAAAGTGCTATTTCTATCTGAGCTGATCTATGCTTTAGTGAAAGGAGTAATAAATAACATTTTAGACCAGACTTCAAAATGCCTTTTTTCCTTTGATCTGAGTAATTAAAGTCAAGCTGCCATTCCTGAGAGTTTTCTGATGGAATTACATGAGTTACACAGCTCTTCATTTGTATCTTATTAAGCATTATGTGTTGTTGATGCTGTTTAAACAATTACCACCTAAATATGCCCCATATTCTCATAAAGAGGCAGTAGCAGTGTTAAATGTCCTGGTTAACAGTTTGCTCCCATCCAGACTCCACCATCATGCTCAAATGCCATTTAATACCAATCAGGTCTTTACTGATGCCCTTCTGAAGTTGTTCTCTTCTGCAATCATTTAACTGTGCAGCGAAGTGAGAAGTCAAACAATAACGTTAAGTAAAAATGGCATCTCTCTTAAGGCAGGAATTTTTCTAAGTTCATTGCAAGTTTTGGTTATAAAAAGGAGAGTGCTTCATGGTGATCGGTCATTTTGACGTTTTTATGGTGTTTTTATTACCCCTGGCTCATTTCCATACTAAAGAGAACATTTGTAACAATACTTGCTCACTCTGTTATGATTAGGATTGCGCTTTGTTCGGCTGTTGCTGCGCCCAGTAATGCTCTTGGCACGCATCCTCCCAGACCCTGTGGTGTATTTATTCAAAAGGAAGGAAAAAGAAGTGTCTACTAAAACAATAAACTACTACTGCGTGCGTTAACGTGACCATAGCTTCCTTGTGCTGCAGACAATCAGTTAGAAAAGCTGTTGGGTAAACTTGCTCCTTCGTTGCTGAAAAAATAAATATTCATGAATCTTACAGCCACTTTATCCTGTGCTTTGTTATTGGGTTGAAAACTGTGAAGGATTTTAAAGCTAATTATTTAATCAGAGAGATAGGGATGGGGGGTCCAGATCCTGGAACCAATGGGAGCTTGGAGCTGAAACAATAATGAGGAGCTGGGTAAGGGTTTAAGGCAAATTTTGATGTGTTACTTCAGTATTAATGTTATCCTGCATGTAAGGACAGATTAGATCCAATATTAATTTTATTAATATTGAAAACTGAATTCACTAATATATTCACTAATACTGTCTAAGACAGGAGGTGAATGTGAGGAGTCATGAATGGTAGGGAGGGGCAATTAAAAAAAGAGATGGAGTGGTGGCATGTCACCAGAGGTTTCCAGGGTCAAGTCAAGTCAAGTCAAAGCTTTGGCCCCTCCACATGTGTTGGATATCAGGAGGCAGCTGGAGCACCTGTGGGGGATTCCTCAGACCCAGGGCAAACTAGAGCACTCAGTGCCCACTGTGTAACAGGCAATTTCTCTTGAGCACATTAGTGCAGAATGTCTTTCATTTAAAGAGTGTCTTGCCTGGCTTGCAAAGACAGTGTTTTAAAATTTACATTCATATTTTTTTCTTAAGCCACTTGGCAAAATTAACGACAGAGTAATCATATGATTCCTAAAACAGGGAATAGAAACTGGCACTTCCCAAAGGTGGTTTGGTTACTGGGTGGAGAAGAAGACCCCTGATGTTGTTCCCTCTTCCAATAAAGCCAGCAAGATAAGCTGAGTTTGTTACCCAGATACCATCAAATAAAAGGATGAACCTGGCTTTGACAATGAAATGCAATGCTGGAAAAAATATAGAAATATGCAGCAAACTGGTGAAGTGTCCATTTTTGTTACCTTTGCCCAAACCTGCTAGAGATGTCAGCAAATAGAGGTGACTTTCCTTATGCTGCTGTGTTCTGCAGCCTGGGAAGCTGGTGGTCTCCTGAACTCTCCCTGTCTGCAGGAATAGGAAACCAAACAAGATGATGAGGGGTGGGGTGTCCTGCTGGTCCAAGACCCAGCTTTCATCGCTCAGCTCCAGCCGCTGTTTGCTGGCCAAAGCCCTGGGCTGCCAAGGAACCCGAGCTGGCCTCTGCCATGGTTCAGTGAGAGCAAAGAGCTCTCCCACTTGACATCACAAGAGGAGTGTTTTGATGTTTCTCTGAAACTCCCTTCCAAAAGTGTACTCGTGGTAGAGGCTGCATGTAAGGACAGGTTCAGTCTGCTATCATGGAGAAGTGATAAAACACTTCTTTCTCATTTTGGTTCTTAAGGCCTAATACTCCCATATGCCAGAGAAGATTTGTAAGGGGCCATAAAGTCAGCACAGCTCTGTTTGCACTTGCTTTTTGGTTCTTTGACAGTGCTGCTGGGGCCTCTGTGCAAACATGACTCTGCAGTCAGCATTTAAAGTGCCAGTCCCTGAGCACTTGATCTGATTTTCCATCTTTGCTGGAACAGACTCAGAAACCAGAAGCTGGAAAATCACATGGGCAAATCAATGTCAGAATAGTACTTAAAAAGAACCTACTCATTAAACAATTTTATGATAAAATATGATATATATATATTGTATAGGTAAATGGTAACTCTCCATTTCCAGAATGTCTTCACACATTTTTGACCACTAAAAAATTCTACATCACTTTGAATCATAGCAGTAATCACTCTCACTGTATAGAAGAGACATTGAAATACAGATAAATGAAAAGGTTTTAAAGAGCAGGAAGAGCAGAAATTTGAACTTGGATCCATGTACCAAATTAATGTCTGTCCAATGCCATCACCTTTCTCATTATGTCAGCAGTGCTTGCTTTGATTCTGGGAAATCACTGGGCATCTGTGGTCCCTTCTCACAGGTAACAAGAGACAGGACAAAAGGAAATGGCCTCTATTAGCACAAGAGGAGGTTTAGATTCAATATTATGAAAACGTCTTCACAGAAAGGGTGGTCAGGCATCCCTGGAAGTCAAAAGACATGTAGATGTGCCACCTGGGGACACGGATTAGTGGTGCTCTTGGCAGTGCTGGGTTAGTGGTCGGGCTCAGTGGTCTCAGAGTTCTTTATCAACCTTAACAATTCTATGATTTTGTGCTTTACTGTTTTTCAGAGCATCAGGAGTAGCAATGCAAGACTAAGATCAATTGTATCCCCAAACTAGAGCTGGTGGCAAAATGGGGATACTGGAAGCCCTACTGGGGAGGCTGTGTCCAAGTTCCAAGCCTGGTTTCTCAGTCAGTGGAAGGCACAGCCAGTTTGTTATTTTGTTCAGGGTCTTCACTTGTCCTTTTTTTCTTCCAAAACATTGTCTAAAAGGTGAAGCTGTTTTCCCCAGGTGCTGGATGAGGCCATTTGGGTTAAACTTGGCTTCATGACAGTCACTAGGATTCTTATGCTGAACTTTTTGGGAGACAAGCTCATTTTCTTTAAGAAGCTGGCAGCTTTCTGACAACTGCTGTCATCAACACTATGGTATATATTTTTTTCCCTTTATTTTCTCAACAAGTATGTGCAAGAGAAATGTGAGGGAAAATTTGTACCATCCTGGAGGAATTGTGCAAGATGTGTCAACATCAAACCTTTGTCTTACAGCTACTAGAGAAATTCAGTTGTGTGTGGTTCCAGCTCATGAATGTCGAGCATTCAGAAGCTTCTATCCAAGACCATGTGTTGTTCTTAAGAAAGCTGGGAGGAAAATCATGATAAATAATTCACATTTCAGCTAGCATTAAATGAAAATTTTACCAAGCAGGTTCAAATTATTTATTAAACACTGTTAAGTCCCTCCAGGAGTATCAAGCAACAAATGATAGACAATATTTTGGCAGTAAAGAGAAGTGGTTGCTTCCAACAATTATGGATGACCAGGCTGTCCAGGAAACATGTTTGAATTGTTAATCTTGATAGTTTTCACTGTTGAGATTGTGATTGAAGATAGCAGTACAAGTATACCAGGTGTGGATTTTTTCCTAACTATATGTTAAATTTTGAATGTTTGGCTATTCAGAATTCTAAAAAATGGCCATGAAAAATATGAATTTCCAAAATCTTCAGTGTATGTGATATTAAAAATTATTTAATATAAAGATATGTTCCTGTTGCTTTTTTTAATTTTACAGAAACCAATGAAGAGAGTTTAGAGTGACAAAACCTATTACTGCTGTATTTAGTGATAAAGTTACAGTTATTTTATTATGGTTAATCGTATCACCAGTGTTGGTCAATAAAGAAAGCCATTTTGTTGTTTGCAAGACTGTCAAATATTTGAGCTGTGCCCTGGTGTATTTCTAATACTTTCAGTCAATGTCCCTCAGATATTTCACAGTATTTAGAACTCAGAAGTCAGATTTTTTTTAAATTTAGAAGATTAAATGTGTTTTGGTCTTTGCCCCTGGCAATGCCTGTGCAGTATGTAAGGAAGAGTAGTCAATAATTCCCATTTTTCCAAAGCAAAATATCAAAACTGGAAGCACCCAAATTCCATGAGTCTGCCTGCAGCCCACAGCCTGGAGTGCTCTTCTGTCCAACCTTTCTTTGAAAATTCCATCAGCATTTCCTTTTAAAACACACCCAGAGGGTTTGACACCTTTCCATGTGACAAGCAGGTGCTTGTAACTCTCACTCAAGGTATGAGAGAGGGGCTGTGGACATTGCAGCCCTTGCAAATTTTTCACCCAAAGTCCAGAAAATTGCTCCTAATCTTGACTTTCTGAGCACTCTCATCCAGGCATCCTGAGGTTTTCCCTTGTGTGGGGATGAAAACAAATGCTGTGGAGGGTCAGGGGAAGGAGGCTCACAGTGGCAGGAGAGCTGTTCAGGTGAACCCCAGCCCCTCCAGGTCCCTGCAGCCACTGTGGTTCCCCTTGGACCCACAGCAGGATTCTGTGGGGATGGGTTTGGAGATGAGAGGGGCACTATTCCCCTAGGGCAGGCTGTCAAATCTCTGTCATGTGCCCTGGAACAAGAATGACGGCTGTGCTGCAAGGCTGGAAGAGATGGGCTGGAAATGGCTTCATCTAACATATATAAGGCAGGCATGCTGGACACAGAGCAAGTTGCCAGGAGCCATATTTGGAAGTCTTTCATGGCCATCATCTGCCATCATCTCAAGCCAAGAATCATAAGCATTATAATAAGGAGAGATACTTGAGCACAGAGGATTACAGTTTTCTCAAGGATTGTTGTCATAAACCCCATAGTGGGTAGAGCTTAACATAGTTTATGATAATAACTGAGTATCACATTGCCCATAGCATCAAAAAATGACAGAAAAATTCAGCAGCAGGTGGGCAGCTTTAATAATATAGGCTCCAAAGGGAATAAACACTGGGATGGTTTTTACTGTCTGTCTGGTATGAGTCAGTCCACAATGACCCTACTGGTGTGATTTGGTGAGAATAAAGCATCTAGCCCATATTCAACCATGCAAAGTTTCTTTCTCTTTTTCCCCCCTCTCCCTGTGAGAACAGAGAAAACAGGATTTGTAGGAGGAACTGGGGGATGTGTCAGTGATTTGCACATATCTGAAAACAGGGCTGAAACAGAGGAAGTACCCGAACAGCTGGGACTGCAGCAGATGTTCTCCAGACAGCTCTGCCTCATGAAGATGTAGTACAGTAATAGGTCGTGTTACAGAAACAGAAAATTAAAAAAGAGTGATTTGGCATACATGAGCACTGGCTCCCGGCAGTATGAGTGACACTGAACAGGAGAAGGCATCTGGGACCCCTCTGAAGTGATCACTGTGTCCCTTGCCACCACGGCCTGTTTTCCCAACACACAGATACCTCCAGCAGAAATAACCAGACTCCCAGTACAGAAACACAGGAGGCGTGAGTGCAAAATCCCCTCACCATTTCTGCAATTTAAGGGTGGACTCTCAATTTCTTGGTGTCTCTGCTTACACTGACCTAGAAATGAGAATGGCTGCAGGAAATTCACCGAGAATTTCTGGAGATGATTCTCTGTGGTTCTCAGACAGGATCAGCAGGACCTGTTGTGGTGAGACTGGGTGGTGATGTCCCAGCTGGAGTTCCAATGCAGTTTCTGCCATCAGCCACGTCAATCCAAAGCTTCCCAGAGAAGGTCCCAGAGTGTGGTCAGGACAGCACTGCCCTTGCCCTTGCAGTGTCTGCTGTTTGCATGCTACTGACTTCATCTAGGGAGAAAGAGATTTTAGGTGATCTTTGAGGCCAAGAGGTACTAAACCTTCCTTACCTTCAGATAAAGAGAGTGTCCTAACCATCAGGTCATAGGGTTTCTTGAGAGCTCTCCAGTATTTTCCTTGAAACTGAGCTGTTTTGCAGCCAGGAATGCAATAATGATGAGATCAGATGGCAAACTAGGAGCACAGAGAGTAATATCTTGTATTATTATTATATTTTTTCCAAACTGGGAATCAATTATTTCCACAATGTGCATCAGAAAAAAATAAACTGGCCCTCTTCACTGTTTCCCTTTGGGTACACAGAAAAATTTTCTTACCTTCCTGTCTGGTTGCTCTATTTTAATGTATCCCAAAGGTTTTCCTCATTTAATTATTTTCATTACAAAATTGAACATTGCCCTTTTACACTTCTCAGTGCTTTCAATATGTTAAAATTTTTTATGTCTTTCACAGGTATCTTGTTCAGCTTTGCCACTATGATGCTCTAAAAAAGCTCCATCAGTAAATGTAAATGGACTCCATGGGATATTAAATATATTTAAGTAAACACATTAAGCAAGCATTAAGAAAAGTGAGCACTTTTAACTCGATGAAATGAGACTGCAAGCACACAAGGGCCCCATAATGGCAGTTTCATTACAAACAGACTCCTGTACACATACTCACATGTTCCAGCCTTCTCTCCTAATATGAGGAAAGTGTGATCTGTCATGTCTTTGCATTATATCACTGCTCTGCTGGCATTGAAATAATTACAGTGCACCATGAAGTGCTTGGGACCAAAAACATTGTGGCCCCAAGTGGAAGTGCCTCGTTTTGTTGTGTCTCTCCATGGTCATCAGGTTCACATAGAAACCCAGAGCCCACCAAACAACCAAATACCCTGTTTACAAACATATGGGGCAGCCAATGGTGATTTCTTAAAATATTTGAATCTCTTAAACCACCCATTTCTGAGAATAATTTAATTCAGCTTTTAGCACACCTCATGCTGTAGAACTGTGCATTTTACCACTGTACTTCTGTGCAGGTACTGCTGGGAGCTGCAGCAGCCACTGTGGCACTGCAAAGGGCAGCATGGTCACCTCTTGCTGGGAAACGATGTAGACAAATCTAACAAAGCAATTCACAGAAATCCCACTGCCTGACAGTTATTACTCTAAATGTTTAATGAAGGTTGAGGAATAGGAACCACTTATGCAAAATTCAGAGGATGGTTTGTGAGGAAAGGAAAGAGGAAGTGGGACTTCTTTTAAACGTTTTCTATATCGCACTCGTAATTACTAATTGCTTCGTCACTTGGGATTACAGGCTATTATAATTCTAAGCTTCAGAACATCAGTGACATTTTGGGATAGATTGATTGCAAATTTCTGTTTTTCTTATTTCTGACTAGGGATTACTTACAAAACCTGGATATTTTCCTTACCTGAGAGTTTAGGGTAAGATTGTCATTCCAAGTTGTCTTGTATTTCTGGTCCAGACCAGTCACAAATTGTCATCTCTTTCTGTTCCTGACCTCCTTTTAGTTTTCACACTTCCCTGCTGCTTTGGGATCATCTTTGCAATAGTGTCCAGAAAAGTCCCCTCTCTGCAAAGGAAAAAATGTAGAGCTGAAAAGGCAAGTTGGATTTTAGAGATACATTTTCAAATATTATCCTGCTGCTCATGGGACCTTGCTCATGGTCCTGTGACCAACCAAAATTACAGCAATGAAGAATGATCAATGACCAAGACAGGTCAAGTCACTGGATTCCCTTATTGACCAACCACATTCACAGGACTCCTGTGGGAACCTCAGCTTCTCCAGTGCCCAGGATTATGAATGTCAGTCATGGCATTTCTGTGAGCAGCAGCTGCTACCAGAGCACTGGATGGCACTTTACACAGCATTGACTTCTCCTCTACAAATATAGCAGGACTTTTGGAGCACAGCCTGGAGTTGTCCAGTCACATCTGCTACCTGGAGAAGCTTCCCTTGTTTACTGTCCCATCAGATGTAGGGGCTCCATTTGGCCCCAGATGCTGTTTCTGAGCTGGTGAATCTCTTGGCAATGTGTTCTTGCTCCCGACAAGTCACTTTCTTTCTGACTGAAAACCTGGGACAGGCAGTAAGAAGAAAAATCTGTATTGTACTTATCAGAGCTAAAGAAAGTTCAGGAGGGAAAGAAAATGCTAAAGTAACCATATGCTTCCACAGTAACACAGAAAGGAGACAGACATCAGCCTTCTAGCAGCTCATGAGGGTGGCACACATGAGCCTTGTCTACACTTCAAAGACCACACAACCCTTTGGAAACTCATCAGACATGTCCATAATGAAATTGAAGACTTGAGTGTCCAATAGCCCTTGCTAAGAACCTCCCAACATCACAGGAGAAGAGAACCAGCAAGGCACTCAGGGCTGCTCCTCTTGCTTTATTTCTTCTGAAATCACTGTTTTCTCCTGACCACTGTGGTAGGGCATGGCACAGAAACTCAGGAGTCCACATGCTGAATTCCTGGATAATTTACTGGGCTGCAAAAATGATACAGTCCAGAGTCCAAACCAAAAAAAAAATAATAATAAAAAAATGGTGTGAAGAGGAACAAGGGGAGAGCAGGAAATACTTGAAACACTTGAATCTTCTCTTTGGCATGGTCTGGGATGCTTCAATTGGAAGATCTGCAGATGAGGGAGACACAAGAGGCTACTTCAGGAACTGAGAGGCCTTATTAGGGTGAAGGGCTATGAATAAATGACCAAAGCCAGTGACAGTGGGAGAAATAAAACACAACCATAAGAGCATAAAAAGCTGGGAAAATTTGAGGTCAGTTGTTATAATTTAGTATAACTTCACCCTTCTCTTTGACCACCACAAAAGCTATAGCTTTCATGCTTGATTCTAAGCAGATGTACAACAAACCCAAATTAATTTGGAGGAAGAGGAGGAAGCTGAGTTGAAAATGAGAGAATGGGTTGATCATTTGGCTTGATCTACTCAACAATTTTCATTATACACTCCATGACCATTTTCCAGTTGAGAGGGGAGTGTTTTCTCTCCATCTGTTGATGGAAAGAAAACTTCACAAGGCCTGTTTTGCTGTGAGAGAAGCTCTTCCTGGAGAATTTGGCCCCACAAGTCAGTAAGAAATTTGTTCCCCATCCTGTCAGAGGTTTCAGAGATTTTGCTTTTCCCATTCTGTAATAAATAAGAACAAATAAAATTCTCCACACCAAAGTTTTCCCCTCCAATTTCCACAGATTGCTGCTGCAGAAATTTTTAATCTGAAACATGTGGGACCAGTTTATTTCAATTCTAATAACTAAAGATAAGGAAAAACTCTTGAAAAGTGTAAGTGTATTGCAATTCAAAGGTATATTAGAATCAAAAGAAATTCTTCATTTGAGGAAAAAATAAAAAAGAGACGGAGTTGAAAAGTATATAAAGTATATTTTTAAAATGTTTGGTCTGGAGATTCTTCCTTCCCCAAATGTTCCTCCGAGCAGGCTGGATTCTGACAAAGCAGTTTCCAGGAAATGTGGCTTTTCTCATGCCAATTATCTGCACTGTTTGGGAGATCCTCATCTCTGGATCCATGCCTATGACATTGCCCTTAGACCTGTGTGGAAGCAGCTCACACTGAGCTTTCTTTATTCAAAATCCATCCACTTTCATGGGCTGGACAAGATGAACTGCTCAGCAAGAGGGATTTTTTATTTTGCTGGGTGGTCAGGCAAGGCATGTGAGCTCATGGGCAACTTTTCAGTGACTTCATGCTCTTCCATCACTCAGTTTTTTTCTTTTGAAGGTTTGTTGAGGATCTGGAATAAACAATCTGACATCTAAAGGTAGAAGCATGTGAACCAGACACTCTCTGTCACAACCTGGAGCAGCAGGCAGTCTGGTATATCCAAAATATAAAGAACCAGGTATTCTGGAGACTGGGAGACGATCCAAAACTGAGTTAACAGGGCATTCAGATTAGAATAAAAGAGACCTTATTTGAGGAATTATAAATTCACTGAAATATGGTCCATGTACAGAAGGAACAAGAGGTCACAGAAGTGGCCAGTTTGGCTTACGCAAGGCACTGAGGGCAAAGTGCTGGCAGAACAAACTCTGGATGATGCCAAAGAAATCAAATGTAGCTTGCTTCAGCTTAGGGAGGCCAAGGGACCAATAACACAAAAAGATGCAATTATAACTTGGCCAGTCCCCTGACGCCAGCGTGTTTCTGGGGCTGGAGCTGAAGCTTTTCCATCCAAAATAGGGTTCATTGTGTATGAGCCCAGGGCTCACCATGTAAAGCTGCCTCCCCCACTCTGAGCTGGGGTTTGGGTTTTCTTCAGGCCACAGATGGGAGAGCATGTGAGAAATTAAGGACATGTTCAATGGGTTAATGTAGAGACCTTCCCCTCTCCCTGCTCTCCTCATCACAACAAATCCCCTTCCCCTCTGCAGGAAAAACTCTAAATAATTACATCAGAAAATATAATGATCCAGCTATAAGATGGTCTTCAGCACAGGGTGTGGACATTGAAGGGGGTCTCTCATGTCAGAGATGTGTAGGTTACAAGTTGGGCAGGAGTGTTTTGTGCAAGATACTTTAATTCCAGCATTCTTTGAGGGAGGGAAAAGGAATAACTGACCTGATTTAGTGTTTACATTTAACAAAAAACTCCAGCTGTTAATCCCACATGAAATCTATCCCCTTCAGCATTTTAAAATTTTTTTTAATAGAGGCAGTAGGCTGAGCTGTGCTCAGGGTGCTGGGGTTTCTGAACTACCTTGTTCAGGAATTGCCTAATTATGATTTAGGAACAGGGTCTAATACTGATCCTTAAATCCTTCCCCTGATTCTGGTGCCATTCATATGCACATTTAGTCTTTGGCACTAATCAACACAGCCCTACAGTCTGGTTTTCCCATCTCTGCACGGTAAATAACAACACAAGGTAAATCCTCTCAGAGTTTGGCTCTGTGTTGGTCCAAGTCCCTGGATTGCTGTTTCTAAATGTTTATGTTACCTGAGATTATGTTTCAAACTTAATAATCGGCACCGCTATAGCACAGTAAGCAACAAAACCAGCCTTAGAGAGGAGAATAATCTTCAGTGTTTGGAAGGCACTTTGCCCATGGCAGTGCATAAACATGCTTGTGTGGGGTTTTGTGCATGTAGGAATAAATCACTTTTGTTATCACTTCTGAAAAGTTAATCTGAAACACAGTTTCCTGTGCAAAAATTGAAGGGAGACTTATGACCCACACAACAATAGCCATAACTCTGTAGGCTGTCTGACTATATTTTGTGGGTAAAGTGGAGTGTATTTTCAGAGAAATATCTCTTTTAAGAGTGTTTTCCTTCTTCTGTCTGTCTGCTGTTCTTCCCATTTCCCTGATAATAGTCACTATTAATAGATATGTTATTAAGTCACCAGTTGGCAGCTCCAGTTTATGGTGTTAATTGAGAGAGGCATATCTGAGACATGTGGAGTCCTTTGTTCAGCTTCAGACCCTACAGCCTAAGTAATGAGTACTCCAGACACATGAGATCCAAATCACCGGAGAGAAAATAGATGGGAAAATCACCAACAGGAGGTTTTAAAGAGACCTGAAATAGGTGAATCAGGCCTTGATCTGAGCTTTCATAGATACAAATTTTCTTTTTGTTATTCCCTTTAAGATAAATCAATGGAATCATAGAGTTGTTAAGATTGGGGAAGACCTCTAAGATCATCAAGTCCAACCATTAACCTAATACTGCCATGACCAGCACTAAACCATGTCCCCAAGTGCCACATTTGCATGCTTTTTGAACACATGCAAGGATGGTGACTTCACTGTTGGATCCCAGAAACCTGAGATTTTTCAGCTTTCTGTGCTGTCAGGCACTGATCCCCTAGAGAACACTGCTTTTGACCTGAGGCCTTGGAGAAGGCTTCCAAATTTGAGTGATGAAGTTAAAATCATGCGTGTGTAGTTAAATAGAAGTGTGTGATTTCACATGGTGATGGGTTTTAAATTTGAGGTTTTTTTAGTATAGTAATAGGTATGGGACAAGATGATGGATTTTTGGCGTTGTCTCTTTCAGTGCTCATCTTCCTTCTTCTTCCTTCTTCTTCCTTCTTCTTCATGGGTTTCAAGTAGTAGTTTTGGTTAGTCAGTCAGTGTCACATTGAGTCATAGGAATTTGGTTATTAGGTTAAAAGGATAAATAGGTGTTAATACTGTATTGGAGTGTTTAGCTTTAAGAGACCTTGTAGCAGCTGGATCTTCCTCCATTTTCCTCTCTTGTAGCTGGTAACTAGAAGTGCTGTCAAACACTCTGTATTTTCTGATAAGATTTAATAAACAACCAAGCCCGAACATGAGAAAATCCATTTCCATCATGTATTTGTTAATCCTAGCTCTAAGTAAAGGCAAAAAAACTAAGACAAGCCACTAATTAAGTAGTGCAAAACTCCCACCGCTATTACACTTCACCACTTTCCTGGGCCGCCTGTTCCAGCCTTGACAATCCTTCCCATGAGTAAATTTTTACTATTATCTAATCTAAACCTCTCCAGGTGCATCTTGAGGCCAGTTGTATTCCTGATTTAAACTCAATTCAGATTAGACCTTAATAGGCTATACCTTAACATGGCATTTAAGGACTGACAGCAAATGAATAATTGAAACCTTTCTGGATGTATCTTCCAACCCTTCTCTGTAATTAAAAGTGTGTGGAGATGTAGCTGAGCACCTTGGGCTGTAACCTAATGAGTTCTAGCTTTGTTCAGGGCATTGGAAAGATGGTGAGTAACAAAAGCTTTTACCTCAGATACATGGAGCTGACAGAACTCTCCTGAATTTATGCAACACATAAATAAGTGTTCTTAGTACACCACACACCTGATGAGAAGAGTTTTTATTTCTATTTCTCTCCAAGGAATTTCTACAATAATTCTTCTAAGTCTATTTTACCAAATTAGAGCTAAATTCCACCTCTTCTCCCTTAACTTCCTAGACCTCACCCAGCCAACACCATCTTTTTCAATCTTTCTCTAGAAGGACCTTGTCTTCTGAAGACATCTATTGATTAATTTTGCCTTAAATGGGATCCTGGGCTGCTGGCAGTGTTTTCTATTCCCCATGGATCTGTCCTGAACCCATGGCAAGAAGGAATTTTCACTTCCAGCACCCTCCTGCTGCTTGTCCATCCCCTTGTCTTGTGGATGAGCTCTGCTGTGAAAGACTACAGACCCACCAACATGTGCTTCTCATCAGCAGCAAGGGAAGCTGGGGATCCTGGGGTCACACTGGATGAGGTAACTGTTTTAATCAACAAATCCCTGAACACAAGAGAGATGCAGCTGCCTGGACCATACAGTTGTCCAGCCAGCTCGTGGGAGAACAGCAATTAGCTTGCTGAGATGCTAATGAAGAGGTAAAATTGTTGAAGCAATACACAGAGCAAGGCATAAAGAAACTGGTGCTGAGGAGCTAGGGGGATATAGAAAAGGAACCTGAGTCATTCAGGGCCACTCAGCTTGGGGTGGTGAGTTGTCCACAAGTTCAAGTCAGAGCCAAGACAGGGAGAAGAGACTAACCAAGAGTCACCAGGACTGACCAAGAGCTTCTACATTTGGATGCAGACCTTGGTGCTGGCCTGTCCAGTGCTTTGCTATGGTTATTAACACAGCTCTTACACAGATGAGGGTTTTGCTTATTAAAGTATCCCAAGAGGATGTTTCTCTACCACTAATTAATCTCTTCTCACTCCTCATGTCTCACTTCATTCTCTTTTATGATTCCCCATTGGCCTCTGACTCTGGAAATCTCATTACCACAAACATCATCTCCTGCTCCCTTCAACACTCACATCATTACAGACCCCAACTGTTCCTGTAAGGGGAGGAATAGCTCCACATGAACCTTCTCCTGGGCCTTTCTAGGCATTTTAAGCTGTTCAATTATTTGCCCATCAATTACATGAATTAGGCATAGCAGTGAAATCAGGACCCACTGTCTGAAGTGCAAATGAGGCAAATAAACCTCAGTTCTTTCCTCAGAGACCTTGCAATCCACCTGCATGTGCAACATGGGCTCTCCAGGGCCTCTTGTTGGAAAAATATCCTTAAAATGGTATAAAAATTAACCACTCATTGAAAGAAAAATGATCCTAAGCAGTGCAGAAACACATGGAAAGGTATTAGCTTGGAAGTTCATGAAGACTTTCTGTCACTTCAGTTTGTTTGTAGGTTTTGGGTTTTTTTTTTTTCATTCTGCCAAGATCTAAGATCTGAAATGATGTGTGTTTGAGAAAACATTACTGAACATCTGGTTGTTGACTGGCTATTGAAGGGGTCATCCTGCAGTATCTTCAAAATCCCCTCTGGGAGATGTACTGCACAGTCTAAGTACAAGGACTGAGACAACAGACCTCTTAGCTGGGACATATAAAATGGAACTCACTTGGAACCTGCTCTAACTTCTTAAAACCAGAGGTCAAGGGCAAAGTGGGTTGTCCTCCCTGCCCTCCTGGCAAGCTCCTCGGTGCTGGTGACACCCACCACAGGCAGAGGGGACATTTTAGGATCCCCTTTGTCATCTCACCATCACTAATGTGTTGCCCACAGTCTGCCCACCAAAGGTGTGGTATCTCACTTCTTGGTTGTTTTGCAGATGCTATGCTTCAGTCCCTGTTGAGTTGCTGAGCTCGTGAACTTTGATCAGGGCCTCCTGTGCATGGCGTCCACTTTTTAATTAAATGACCTCACACTGATCACCAAAATATTCTTTGTCCCCCTTCTCCCCCACAATGTGTCCTGAGGTGTGTGTTCAAAGCCAGAAACACCCAGGCTGAGGAGCCTTGGCTTTACTGAATAACTCCAAGTTCATCCCTGCTTAATTCAGTGGGGCTTCAGCAGTGATGAATTCTGACCTTTACATGAAATCCACGGCAGAGCAAGCAAGAGTGTCTCTGTATTCTAATTTAAATTTTACACTCAAAGGATACACATGCATTCTAAACCCACCTTTTTAATCCTTGCAGCTGAACCATTCAGCTGTTGTGTTGCCACTGAGAATTCAGGCAAGATGTTTGACAGAGGGTGAGGGAGCTGCTCTGCTTCATTAGAGAAGGCAGAGGTATGGGACAAGAGTATGTGACCTCTGAGAGAAACAACCTGCACTGAATGCATCAAACAGTAAATGTTGTCAGGAACAAAGAGGATTAAACCCCTTAAACTGAACTTGAAACCATATATGCCTAGAAGTAGAGAAATTCCTTCCTAGCTTGTTTTCTCCCTGTATAATTAGTCTTCAAATATGCTTTCTGGAGTGAGTTCATTTGTCCCAGTCTAAGGAAGCAAATGGAATGATGTAACTGGTTTCTTTCAGTTCCCACTTCAGTGCGACTTCACAATACCCTTGGACTTCAGGGGATTAAGTTCCTGTCTTGGCCATGGTCCAGTTACTGGTCACTGCTATTTGTCGATTATCCTAGCATTCCAGAAAACATTTTATCCCCTTCATTAACTTACAATTGACCAATCACATAAATCAGGTTAAGGACTAGGGGACATGTCTACAAAGAAAAGAGAAATTCTAAGAAAGGCTGATTAAAGAACAGGTTGAATCTGATTTTTTCTTAAGATCTTTATTCTTTAAATTGCAAATAATGACCCCTTCAAAAAAGAACCTTAATTCAACCTACCACTCTTCTGTTCATACTTTGAAAAAGATGAAAAAAACCACATTTTTTATCTAAGAGAAGCCTCCACCTTCTTAAAGATACAGGGCTCGTTTCCATCATCATGTTTAAAAACAGATTGTTTGCAGATGTCACACCTGTGAATGTGTGAATATGTTGTTGTATAATTGTATCTGTGGTGGATTCACCTTGTCACCAGTGCACAGGTGTGCTGCTGTGAGGACAGCTGGACACTGGGGTGACACTGACCTCCTGTTGTACTTGGGGATCTCTGCATGAGCCTTCATTCAGTAAGAGTCAGGAGAAGCCCTGATGCTGATTTCACTAAGAACAACACTGAGTCTTGTGTGAAATCAGCTTGCCATCTTTATAGGTGATATACTGAGGACAGCTCTAATGCTGTGACCTCCTCCTTGAAGCCAAGGACCCTCAAACCTCCTCTGAAGTGACAACAAGGGCTGCAGTTTTGCATCCTGCCCTTCCCATGCCTCCCTCTTTGTCTGGCCATGCTGCAACCCTGGAGCCATAGAAGAGTGAAGCAATTCCTTGTGCCTTTTGTTGGTGTTTGGAACTCATATTTTCTTGGTTTGAACTGGGGGAGAATGGTTCCAAGAATGTAACTGGATGGGTTTTAAATTGTACATTTTGCCATGGGCCACTCTCCGAGCTCTCGCGTACGTGTGATCAACACATCTGCGGGCAGGACCAGAAAATGATCCTGATGATGGGTGACTGGTGTGGCCACATCCTCTCCCTCCAAGGCTTGGGTTGCTGTGGGCTTCTGGAGGAAAGGAAAAATATGTGGTTCCCTCTTCTGAAGTGGGTGGGGTGTGATTTTCTGTAATAAAGTATGTATTATTTTTGTGTCCAAAAGCTGCTCGACCTAAGGGATTTGGTTCAGGGGAATTTCTCTTCAGGGAAGAGAAATTTAAGCTAGCTAATCAGTGCGGGACCCATTTTCTTTTCTCCTGAGGGAAGTAGGGAGCATCATGAACCAGCATGGACATAAGCATAGAATCATGGAATATTTTGAATTGGAAGGGACATCTCTGCACACCTCTTGGGGGCCATGGCTCCAGCTCATCCACCACCTGAAGAAACAGGTCCAGTGTTCATATCACCTCCATGTCTGGCTGCAGCACCAGAGGATCTGGCAGGCCTTGTTTGTGCAAAAGATGCTGAGCAATGAACCTTTTCTTTGGCTGGGGCTGCAGTGGAAAATGTGTAACCCAAAGGCTGTGGAGGCTTAAGAGGGGGGCACAGAGGCCATGACTCTAACAAAGATTTCTTGAGAATCATCACTGGTCTTGGAGTAATGTGAAACTGGATGGTGGGAAGTAGGACATGATAGTTTCATCTTCCTCCTTGGTCCACTAGTGGCCTACTCAAAGGGAGGGCAGAAAACTCCAGTGTTGGCAGTCCCAAAGCCTTTAGACATCCCCCATGGCCTTTGGCCACACCACCAGGTAAAATTGGGTACCAGTAGCTTTTGGTAGGATCATGACCCTGTTCTTCCTGGACTTATAACCCAAGGATAAGGAAAGGAAAGAAAACAGAGATACTGGATACTGCATTCTCACTTTCCTCATTTTACTGTTTGAGGTTTTTGATTTACTGATTTATACAGTTTTTTATTCACTGATTTATACAGTGGCATAAAAGAAGCAGCGTGACACTATTTATCTAGTTAAAAGATAGTTAAAATTTTTGAGATGTGGCAGGGAAAAATTAGAAATAATATAATGAAGAGAGTACTTAGGGTCTAAATTTACAGCAGCTGCCCTGACATCAGTAGGATTTAAGTCCATCCTCTCAGTACCGATGGAAAAAGCCCAGATTTATGCCTTGTAATTCCTCATCATATTGGGACAGGAAAAGATGGAAGTCAGCATGAATTAAGTGCAGTTCTAAGGGATAGGAGTGGTCCCTTTCTTGAGATTCATCGAACTTAGTGCATAGACAGTGATTTAAAGTCCCAAATGCCATTTGGCATCCATCTGGTGCCTAGACGATGCCTAAATAAGAGCAGTTTTTTACCCATTACTTTTAAGCAGACTTTTTTTTTGCAGTCCTGGCAAAACGACAATGGCAGATTGTGCTGCTATTGCATTTGCACCAGATTTTCACTAAGTGCAGATTTATGTTTATTTAATCACTGTTACTGGTTTATAAGTTATGCCTCATTTCTTTAAACAGTATGATTTCCCACCCCCCCAAAAAAAATCTGAGTAAAGGATTTATGATGGAAAATCCATAAAAGGTCCCTTTTGTTCCACCTAATTGAATTTCACCTCCCGTTACCATTACCTTATTCCTGTTCACAGCACAGAGAATGAAAAGCTTTGGCAAGTTTTTGGGTGAGTATGTCCAAGAAGTTAGAAATCTTGGCCTTTCTTCTGGAAGGTATTGTGTGAGGCAGACATCCTGGACATATCCCTGTATTTCTCCCCTTTCTTTCTGTGTCATCCCAATATTCAACCTGAAATTGTAGCCTAGATGCCTTCAAGTGTTCTGCAGGGTAGAGTTCCTCAAACCTACATTAACTCAAAAAGCATTGCTAGGTCTGTTTGGCATTTAAATCTTTAAGAAAGGGTTCAGACAGCACTGGCAGCCCTCAGATTCCCTGGATCATTGATTCAGGAGTGATTTCAGCCTTAGCAATTGCCTGGCAGCATCACATTGCAGCTTTGTGTTGTGCCTTTCTTGACTCATGTCACTGTATGCCGCAGCATTTCAGGGACTTCACTCTGCTGAATTTCTATGATTTCCTGCCCGAAAAGGACCAATTTCCTTGTGATTTTGTTTTTTAACCATTCTCTACCTATTCTTAACAAAGAAGCTATCTCTGTGGGCTAATGAACTAGCCAGTCTAGATAGAAACTTTCTTCTGGAAAGAACTTGCTGCTCAGAGAGGTCAAAGGCCCTTAGCTGCCAACAGAAATATGATTTAACAAGCAGAAGGCATTTTGGAAAAGTAGTATCTGTACTCTTGACTTCACTCCACAAAATGAATAGGAAACTCCCTGTAGTCCTAAGTGCCAAAGTGAGATCCTCCAGCCCTGGCTCAGCTGCTGTCTGTGTGTGCAGCTGAAGCCTGGGGACATGATTTTTGTGGGGACTGGGATGCGTGAACAACCTCAGAATTCATTAATGGTACAAGTTTCACAGTGGTCAAGATGCAGAGAGGCACGATCACAAGGAAGGAAGGGTCCCTTACATGAATATTCCTTGTGCCTAAGGACACTGGAAGACTGCGAAGCTGTGACAGATCTATTGTGAATTTCCTGGCACATGTTTTGTGAGAACTTAAGGATGGTTTACTGGGCACCAAAGTGTCTGTATATAAATACATATGCACATATAAAAAAAATGCACTCTGAGCACAACCAGCTAAACTTGGAACATGCTGGACACCAAGGCATCTCATCTACAGTTAAATCCTGCCAGCCTGCACACAAGACATATCTCTTTGGCTGTTTCACCAGCTAGGTGTGCACCCACTGGTGTTTAGGCACCTGTTAGGACCAGCATTTTGCAAAGAACAGCCATCAGACACAACACTGAAGGAAGATTTCTCTAGGAAGAGGAGTTTATGTCATTAACTACTTAAGAGTCATGAAGTCACTTAGGTGGCTTCCATCTCATATCACTATTCCAAAGAACACAATGATAAAATCATTTTGCTGGATTAAAAGCACAACTTTGTAAGGTATAAATGATGTTAGGTCCCCTCTGCAGACATTAGACTTGGCAAAAGTCTGACTCTTCTCAGAGGTAAGGGCATTCTTATGGATCCAATTAGAGATAAAACACTATCTGGCAAGGAAGAACAAAACCTATAATACTTCTGATTATACAATGGCAGCTGGAATAAAATTTTCTCATATGGGAACACATGAGCTCAATGTGTAAGAAGAAACTGGGCTTGTCAAACTTAATTAGAGTGAGGAAAATGGCCCACGGTCAGAAACTGCACACATTGTCCATTCCTGCTCCTGGGGCTGAGCCAGACTTGGAGGTCTGTGGGACAGCACCCTGAACCACAGTCCCAGAGACAGGAGTTCACATCAAGGGCTTCTCACTGCTGGTGGTGAGAAAAATGTGTGCTTTCATTAAAATGTTGTCTCATGCTGGTGACAGAACGATAGAGGCTCCACCAGAGAGTCTCAAAGTGCACTCTAAATAGCTGTTAGTGATGGGATAGGGGCCAGCCTGTTCCAGCAACGTGTGCACAGGCTGGAGGCTGGTTTGGACTGCAAGAGGGCCATCACGGGTAATACATCAGATCCGTCCACCTGAAGTACATAAATAGATGTAATTACATCAGCATCCAAGTGCCTCACGGCACTCCTCTAAGCTAGAGATTTCCTGTTATTCCCAATTTATGTAGAAGCCTGGGGGACAAGGAGACTATAGGATTTCAGTGGGATCCAGACCTTCAGTTACCCTTCCAAGCCCTACCCTTGGGGACATGTGTATCATCGTGCAGGAATGGCCTCTGAAGGGCTGCCAGCCGCCGGTCCGTGGGGTGGTGGAGCCGGAGTGCACTGACCCACTGCTGTCATTTGGGCACCAGAGCTCACACAGGGCTTGGAAGCTGCTTTGCAGTGTGGAAATGAGTGCAGATTTACTGGGAGAGTGGAGTGAGTGAGAGGGTTGTAGCACCTTCACTGGCACCATGGGTCCAACATGCTCCTGCTCTCCTGAGCCAGGATCTTGGGTGATCGTTTCCCTGGTGACAACTTCCCAGGTGACATCAGAACAGTTTTCCTTAAGCTTTTGCTGAACTGAGAAAATCAACTTGAAATGTAATTGTAAGGTGCTGGGAAAGGGTTAGAGAGTAAAGCAGCAAAAGCAGCCGGAAGTGGTGCAAATGTATTTGAGATGATTCTAACAAAGGAAGACTTATCTCACTGACATCTCATTGGCTTTACCGAAATAAAACTTTCCTTTGTGAGCACAAATAAGCCATTTTATCCAATTCTTGATAGTTGCAGGACAATATTATTATTTTTTCTTTGTCCATATGATGTTTCTATATTTTATGTTTCCCAGGACAGAAGCTGTCCTGAAGAGTGACCAGGACTTAGATCTCAGCTGAGGTCTCTGAGTGCTATGAATACAAAGGTAGATCACTGCATGCCTGTTTGAGCAACAAGCCAAAAATTACTTGTCCTACAAACTCAAGATCTTTGCTTCTGGGAAAAAAGAATCATTTGGGGTAGGGAAAAGGGAAGCCCATAAAGCCCTTGGTCTTCAAACTAAGGTGGTTATCCCACTTTATACAAAGGGACAATATATCATATCATATCATATCATATCATATCATATCATATCATATATCATATCATATCATATCATATCATATCATACCTTATCCAGATATGAATATATCTTAAAGGAACTTAAGAAAATCCCCACCTTTCACTGGCATAGTTACTCTGTTGTGCTCTTATGTGAAAGGGCACCATGTACCCTACTAAAGATCAGGAAGGGTTGTGTCCCTTGGCTCTCTTCTTGAGGCAAATGTACAAGTGGTGTCTCAGGCTCAGATGTGTGCAATCCTTTGAAATTTGATTTGCCCCCTGGTCCTGTTGCCTGTTATGCAGAGTTGCAGTGGGTGGGACCATCATGTTGATGTCCCCATTAGTGACTGCATGCATTTCAGGAATGTTCTGTAATACAACCTGGCTTATTGTTGACAGACAGAACTTTCCAGGCCCCTTTTCTTCTCCTTGGCTCCCTCACTTATAAGGAGGGCAGTAATCAAACAGGTGTGCCTGGAGGGCAAGGATGTACCACCACACCAAGCTGCAAGATTCAGGCAGAGCAGCGGAAGGCCTTTCCTGGAGAAGAGATCTCTTGCCCCCACCTGCAGGCTGTCCTTATCCATCCATCCATCCATCCATCCATCCATCCATCCATCCATCCATCCATCCATCCATCCTTGCCTGGTGTATTACCCAAGGGCAAAGATATGACCAACTTCTAAGCAGGCAGTGTGCCATTGTGACAGATGGGCACAAAAGGGACAGCCAAGAAGCCATGTATGTGCATCCAGTGTGTTTAGGGGTTGGGTTCCCAGCCAGGAACGTCAGAGCAGCTGTCCACCCTCAGTTTACGTGCTTGTAGTTTAGGGGGATCTTCCACCACTAATCCAGCTTCAGAGATGGCTTAACTTTCAAAAGTTAAAAATAGCATTCATTGCCCCATATGGAGAGTGAGTCTTGACCCATTCGCATCAAGGGTTGGTGTGGGTGAATGGGGAGGGGGGCAGCATCAAAGAATGGGAGGGTAGGGAACTGTGTTAACCTCCATTTGTCTTTTTGTTGGGGTCTGCTGTGGGACTGTTAGGAATGCCTTCACACACTAGTCAGATATGGCCAGGGTGCCCAAGGCAGGATTTGGGCTCTGCTGGGAGAAAGCAGAGAGGACTGGATTCTTCTGCCTTATTTATCTCAGTCCTAGAACTGCATGTCAACAGTGGCTAGACCTAGTTGTTCAAAATAGTCATTTTTAAACCTTGTAGTTAAAATTCAGTCTTCATCACAAAAGTCTAACATCTGGGTGTCAGATTCTGCCACTGACAGATGCCTCAACCAGGCACTTATTCTCTGTTGGTCTTGCAGAAGTGCAGATGCATCTCTTCCCGGGAATGGAAAAGGATTTTCCCTGACTCTAATTATCATATGTTCAGGTGTATTTGGAGGTTCAGAGCTAGAACTAGTAAAGGATTTAGATTGAAAAATGTCGGACAATTAGATACTCAGCCTGAGATGCTTAACTTCTAGAAAGACATTCAGGACTGTGCTCTGGGGGCTTTAGCCCATGCACTTCACAGACCACCTAAGAAAGGGTGTTAACCAGTCAACATATGGGAAGCTCTCCTAATTAACCCCAAGGGAAGGCAAATATGGGTCTGTGCTTGCAATTTTACACCTCCTGAAATGTGGGGTAATGATAGCCCAGCAGTTGAAGCACCTCAATTAAGAGTTCATCTAAAGTCTAGAGATCCTTACATGTCAATCTGTATGACATACATATGTGGGAAAAGTTACCAGAGCCCAGGATTTAAGCTTTTTATTCTCTTGTAAAAGATTATTCTCCAGGCACTGTGATATAAGGAGAAGCCAGCTGTACCTTTAAATCCCCACTAGTCTGAGTAGGAGCTTGCCACTGAACGTCTGCTCAGACCTGTAGTTCACCCCTGAACTGAAGTTTCAGTTTGATTTAATTGCTTGGTAGAAAGGCTGTTGTTAGAAATGTAGCTGACAGTATCAGTCAAAATGTTTAGGGGGAAACTTCATGGTTATATCTGAAGCTCTCAGTGCGCCTAAATTCTGCACATAAGGACATCTGAACTCCTGTGTTCTTTTGGAGTCTGGATGCTCAAATATGCTCTGATCCTAACAGGATTTCAACTCTGAAATCTTACTGGGTAACTTAAGTTATCACAGATGTTACAATGAAAAATTACTATAAATACTCCAAGCTTATATTTTCCAGAATTCCTTGAGATTTGTGATTTGAGATTTAGAGCATGGCAGAGTGACCTGGGGAATTACTTCATTTCATCTCCGACTCTGGGTAAATATTCTTACCTGTGCTAATGTGTGAGGTCAATCAAAGCAGCTGGGGTTATCTGTCACACTAGAACATCCTGTCAGCCATCATGATGTGACCTGTAGTCTGTACACCTGGTCATCTGTTTACAGTCCAGTTCATGGAAAAGTGCTGATAGAGTTGTGGCTTTACCCTCCAAGGTCATTTGGATGCAGCTGGAAATTTTCTCCGTTATTTGAAACATCTTTGCTTTCCCACTATTCTCCTTCTCTGTGGTGCTACTTACTTTCCTGTTTTCCAGCGTTGTAAACTAAATCTCATAAAGCATATGAATTTTGAATCTCATATGAAAGATACACAGAAAAATGTTGAATCACGTTGCGGTATCTTCCAAGGCCCCTGTGTACACCTCAGTGTTATGTAGCATTTGCAGCTTACAAGAGACCTGTTGGTTAACCTAGTGTGATTATCACAGCCATGAAAGCCAGCACACTAAATCTTGGTATGTGAGTTCACCTAAATCACTGGGCTTCTACCCACTGTCTATGAATAGCTTGTGTTTGTAGGAGTATTTTCCCTGTTTATTGAAGGGAGAGGGCACTTGGTAGTGTTTTGCCTCTTTGCAACATAATTCTACACAACAATCAAACCTTAACATCTTTGGGGTGCTCTAGTGATAACAGAGATGATCATTTGCCCTGTTTGTCTCAGTTGGTCACTTTCTTCAAATTCCCCCCTCATAATCTCATTACATTTCCTTTATCATCAGCAAACACTCTGTACTACCATGTAAACCAGGGAGAATATTTTCTGGAAATGCAGACCTGGAAATGGCATTATTAACACTGAAACAATAAGCAGAATAGGAAGAAAGGGGACATAAAAAGTCAATATAAATTTTGCAGAATTGCTGGAATATGTTAAACCAGAGTAACTACTAAAACATATAGCAATGCATGATACTTTTTGTATTTAGTATTTCTATTCAGGAGGTGCCAAGGCATCCTGTAGATGGATAGGAGCAAGATTCTGGTAGACAGCTAGTAACCCAGGAATGCAAAGCTCTGACAACACAGGATTTACCCAGTCTCCAGCTGCTGTCTAAGTGAA
This sequence comes from Cinclus cinclus, assembly GCF_963662255.1. Lineage (NCBI taxonomy): Eukaryota > Metazoa > Chordata > Aves > Passeriformes > Cinclidae > Cinclus > Cinclus cinclus. Next base: position 6,226,682 of record NC_085050.1, read on the forward strand.
GGATTTGGCTGATTTGTGATCTTCATTAGGAATCTCATTGCATGTGAAATTCTTAAAACACTGAACTGATGGAGTTTATAAACAAGGCAAGAGTAAAAATAAGTATGATATAAAGATGAGGGACATGTGCCATAAAGGTTCATAAGTTTACAGAGTTTTACAGGGTAACAATGAGTTAACAGTTTAATGATTGGACTCAATGATCTTAGAGGTCTTTTCTAACCTTAACAATTCTATGATTCTGTGATACAAACTCTACTTAAAGCAAGGAAGTATGGTTACCCTACTCTTCCTCATATTCAGCTCTCACCATCAGTTTTCCTTCCTCTCTTGCTGGCTGAGTGGATTTCTGCCCCCATTCATGAGAACAGAACACCTTCAGCAGAAGCAGCTGCAAATCTCTCACATTGGCAGGGTGGCTAGGGCTGCTTTCGGGAGGAATTATGACTGCTTAATTTGGGAGCAGCATGGGAAAAATCAGAGTTATTCTCCACCCAGGCTGGAGCAGGGATGTCTGCAACACCAGTCTGTCCTGCATGCTCTGGTCCCTGCTAGCAGCATGACCATGCCAGTGTCTGCATCTCCTGGCAATCCCCAGCCTTGGCATGTGGAGCACTCAGTCTTGGTGGATAAAGAAGAGGCCTCTGTAATAACTGAGCAGAATAAGGCTTTTCTTTCAGGAACTTTCTGGACTTGCCCTATTCCCCTGTCACCATAATGTTCCAGCAAATACTTTGTGAGACAGTTTTCACACTGCTTCTAGGAACACACAGAATATTCAACCAAAATGTCATGTGTCATCTGTTTGACCTCTTGGCGTTTATTGATGAAAGTTTACCTCATAGCTACTATTTTCCTAATAAATTATGTTTAGGGTTTGTTTTTCGAGCTCAAATGGAAAATCCCAAATTGTGTCATGACAAGAGTAAACACTCCTACATGCTGAAAATGTTCTGTTTTCCATTGCTGTGTTGCCAAAGTCTGGGAGTGAAAAAAGGCTCACACAGGCTGAGTGTCGAGGGTGTAGTAGAAGTGGGAGGTAGCCAACTTGGAGTCTGAAGCTTGTGTGTTCCTTCAACAACCAAGTTGCTATTGCCCTGATCCATCCACAAAGGATCAATTAATCAAAGGTTTCTCCTTAATCAACAGATGCAGCTATCCCTGCCCTGATTAGCTGGTGGAAGGAATGTTTTTCAGTGAAAGAAGTATAATTAGCTCACACAGTGCTGGGCAGACCACAACCAGCTTGAAGAATCGTGAATCTTGCACATCTGGATGCTGGACACCTCTGGACTACAGCACTTGGAGATGTGTTGGTGCAGCAGAGTTCCCTGAGGCTTTACCATCTGAATCAGAGCTCTGCCTCTTTGCAAGTCTTAACTCTGAGAAACATTTCGGGGAAATGAAGGAATTAAATTCCAGGTAGGCCTTGGGTAATGGTTTGGATGATGAGGTGCTTGAATTCAGCACACAGGCTCCAAACTTCTTCTCAGCTGCCATCTGACACAGCAGGTGCCTAATTTTCTGCTAGAAAGCATAAGCAAACCTGCCAAGACCTGGCAGAACTCAAATACCTGGAGACATTAATGAACCACATGGGATTCCCAGAAGAGACATTATTCTCCCTCTCCTACCTATGGACCAAAAGGATGTTGAGATAACTGGGACACAGCCCTTTGAGATCAGCTGTGGACATGTGTCCTTGCAGAGAACTTCCCCTCCAGCTCATCTGAGGCTGCACTATCAGTTCATGCTTTGTTTGCAAGGTCAGATAACCTTTAGGTTATTGAAGAGATTCTCCCTGTTGAAGTCCTATCACTTTCTGTACATAGTCAAATATCCATCAGGTTGAGGGACAAAAGGAGAGGTGAGCTGGAGGAGGAATATTGTTATCAAATCTTGGGTTCAATCTTCTACATTTCAGGTGTGTGTTTTCAACCTGTGGCTAAATGAGAGGCTTGGAGGAAAGGCAGACCAGCCTTGAAGACAGAGTAGCAGAGGATTCACAACTGAGTTATGTACCTAAGTGCATGGCAATGTTTAATTTCTTTTATTTTCAGTTTTATGTCCCATACTACCAAGATCTACCTTCACATTCCAAGTGCAATTTCTAAGCTGCAGAATCTTTGTCTTCAGTACACTCCAGATCCATGCTAATATCTATAAAATCAGAATACACTATAAAGCTGATTTTTAGACAGACTTTCTCTTCTGCTATACTATATTTACCCCACAGATTTCATTGAGGAACTCATTTTCCCTGTAGTGAAAGGAGAATAGTTTTACCCTGAATGAAGCCAACTCTGAGGTCTGACATGTTCAAGCATGGTGTGTCCTCGTGCCAGTGGTTTCCCAGGCCTTTCTGAAGAGACAGGCTGATATCTAAGCTTTCACATGTGAGAAATCTCAGTGCAACTGAAGTAGGTGACAAAAGTTTTGTTGATTTTCCACTGGGAGTGATTTCACTGAAAGCAATTAGAGTCCAATAGCAGAAACACAAAAACATCTCAGTGATAATGTGGCCCAGACGTTAGTGCTGGAATGAGAACAGTCTTGCTGAGATGTCTTGCTGGGGAGAAATACTTCGAGAAGGATTTGCTCATTCCTTTTAGGTGTAGGAAGTGGAGGACTGAGTTAACTCCTTCCATCCCTGCAAAGGGACCTGATTCCTCACAAGGTGAGCTGGACACTGCACAGCTGAGTTTCCCAAAAACCACTCATCACTTTAGAAATGCTTGGCTCTGGGGTCTGTCCCAAAACCTTTTCTTGACACATCCAAATATAATCTCAAGTCTGCCAGAAAGACTTTGGAGACAAAATATTAACCTTTCATTTTTCATTTCTGTCTCCACTGAGTTTAGTCCTGCTCCCAGGGAAGAAGCCACAGGCTTCTGCTACAAGCTGCTTTGCTCAAGCCATTCGCTGCACATGTCCAAATGTTTTTGCATGGAGAGAAAAAACAGCTCCCCACCAGGCTGTCTGCTTAAGGAAAGCAGGAAGGTGGATAGCAGCTAAGGAGCTTTTTAACACTCCAAGAGCTTGGTCTGTTCTTTCTCTTCACTGAGTGAGCTGATTGGCATCCAAGACACATTTAATCCTGCTCTGCAAAAAGCAATATTTTAACAAATAAATGGCTCATTCACCTGAAACCTCACATTTTCCAAGAAAACATGCCAAGCTGGGTTTGAAAATCTGCATGCAAATAGATCACGGGATATGTGTGATAATTTCATGACTTTCTATGACACTTCTTTTGAGGATAGAAGCAGGCTTTTGTATATTAATGCAGTGACTGATTAATTTTCCAGAAATCCTTACCTTATGGAAGATAAGACAAGTATAGATATAAAATGCAGTGCTTGCTTCATCCACAGGCAAGCCCAGCTGTTTCCAGGTGGAAACCTGCCACGGTTTCACAGTTCATAACTGTAGTGTGTAAAATTTTAGAGCTGAAATTGTATTTCTCCCACCTACTGACTGCTGTAGATTTTGCCACAAGCTGCATGTAACAAGGTAAGCCAGGAGATGCTGACTTTACCTGTTAGTAGAAGGTGACTGGTCAAATACTACCTTTAAAGCAATCTTTCACCTGTGCCTTGACTAACCTTCACTTTTCCAGTGAAGTGCATCAAGCAGGTCTTTAGCAGCTGAGCTTCCAGCAGGATGAATTTTCCACAATTGTTTTAAGGCAAAGAGCATTTAACAAAGACGGTCCTTAAAAAAAAAAACAAAGGAGGAGTTCATCAAACTGAATAGGTGGGGGCAGTGATTGAACTGGAAAAAAACTTAGCATAAATATGAGCACAGACCAGACCAGTTAATAACACAAATAATTGAGTACAGATACTGGCACTGAGTTGAAGATAACATGGAGTGTGGGATAGGGTGAGAGGAAAGCAACAGAGATCCTAAATATGTTGTTTGACTGGTCAGAAGGATACCAACTGGTGGGAAAGTAACAAGAGAGTAACTGCAAACATTGGGATTGAGGAGGTGTGAGCAGGGAGGAAGAGGAAGCTTAAAAGAGGAAAAGTAGGCAGTGTTAATAAAAAAGGAAGTTGAGTCATAAAAAAGTAAAAAACCGTGAGTGTAGCAGGAGAAATAATGAGGTCTGGGGCAAAATCCCAACATACAGGGAAGTTACATCCCAGTTCATGGCACAAGAGTTGATTTGAATAGGGAGTTTTACAAATAATATATTAGAAGAGACCTAAACTAGCAGCAGTATAGGTTGGCAGTGGGCCATGTGATCCATCTACTCACTGTATCTGTCCACCATGGGATTTGTTTTCCCTCCAAATACTGGGCTGACTCACATTTTAATGAGTTTGCAATTGCACAACTGCTTTTGGATTTCTGTGAAACAGGCAGAGAGTTCTTTTTTAACCTCTAACCTTTGTCTCTGTTATGGGCTTTGAATGCTGTTGTTTTGTGAGTACAACTAAGTGAGATTCAGACCCCATGACCATGTGGGCTGGAGGGGACCCTTCTCCTGGCTCACCCAGGACTCTTAATTCCATGTAACAGCATAAATGTCCAAAGTCAGTGCCACTGGAGCCAGTGGAAAGGATGCCACGAGCTCAGGATCCAGGCTCAGAGCCAAAAGTTTCTTTGGACAAAGATAAGGAGACACTTGCACTCTGCCCAACTCATGGAGACTGGTGTTTTGTGATTCATTTCCTTTTTCAGTATATTTTGGAAGTAGAAAGGCCTTTCAATAGGAACATTCACAGGATGCGTACAGTTGGCATGAGACTTGTGCTCTTCACAAATTATGTGCACTTAAGAACTGAAGTCACTTAAAGCCAGACAAGTTCCTCTCAAAATGACAGTTCCTGAGGAAACAAATCAAGAGGTTCAGGACTGAAATTACACTTTCTTGGAGAGAAAGAACCAGAATCAGAACTCAGCAGGATCTGGAGGAGTTTTTTCACTTCCAAGGAAAAAGGAAGGCAGAAAATGGGATGACATTACTGCACAGTGAAGAGCTCAGAGGTCCCAGCTCCCATCTTGAGGGTCAGCCTGCTCAGCCTGGAGCCCACTTGGCCAACTGGCACCCTCTTCAAGCCACTGGGCCAGGGGAGAGCTGACAAGGCTGTTTCTTTTGAGGGAGCATAGGAAATGGCAACCATTTACATGATGGGAAGTTCACCCCACCAGGGAAGTTTGTGCCTGTAGCATGTTTGCCTTCCTGGAATCTATGAACAATCAAGGAAAAAGGGGGGCGCGGGGAAAAAGAAACATCCAGAGAAAAAATGAGGGGGAAAAAAAGTGCCAAAAAGTAATTTGCAAGGAGAAATTTTATTTGACTTCCTGTTCTATTGCTGGGATTTTTTTTGCTTTGGCTACTCTTTTCTTTGCACACCCCGAGCTTCATTAAAAGGCCATTTATTTCACTAGTTTGTGCATCAAGCTAATTATATCCTGTGCACAGCACGCTTGGACTTGACAAGCCAAAAGGGACAGCTAGGACTGGATTCGTTAAAAACAGTTTTTCATTTTATAGTACTATAAAATATAATGATACAGTTCAGTCCCAAACTTGCAGTAACCAAATTTGTATGGCACGAAATCCATTCCTCTTAATTTGGACTTCCTAGTTGAAGCTTCAAATACTTTTCATTGCTGTACTTTCTCTATCACTGGTCACTGCCTCATTGAAAGGTGTCAGGAATTATTTAACCAGTAAAATTAAATTGTTGTTTTTCAAACAAGAGTAATGCCTAGGGTTGGCCAAAATGGCATAAAAGATTCAGGAACACGTTGATTTAAAATAACATTTAATTCCAATATAATGTGGCTCCAAGGCCCCTTTTAGTGAGATGCTTTAAAAACATAAATATAGGCAGTGCTGGCCTCAAAAGAATTTATATGCTAGAGGCTCTGATCCTACTAATATAAATCTGTGCCTAGATGGAAGATTCTATGTGGTGGAAAGTTCAGTATTGCTAACAGTTACTGAGCCAGAAATTACCCTTTTTAAATCTCAGTTCCCTGGCTGAGCTTGTGAGGTTGAAACTCCCCAACAGTCGAGAGGGGAAAAAAAAAAGCAACCAAAACACAAAACAAAACAAAACAAAAAAAAAAAAAAACAAACAGAGAGAAGAAAGCTGCTCCTGAACCAGATACCAACAATGACACTTTTATAGCCATTTATTTCTAATTGCAGCTGTGCCATAAATAACCCAAGATAGCCATTTTAAAACAATTATTTAGGATCTGGAAGCCTAACCAATAATTCCCAAGTAACAGGATTTTCACTTCTAACAGGATGAAAGAATATGAGAATTTGGATCATGACTGAGAAATGTCATCCCTCAACTCTGTAGCCTGGCAGTTTTCCAAGACTGCCATTCCCTGGCCTTCCACTGGTTCTTTTATGTGCTGTGCCCCACAGATATCACCAGATAGAAGATTTCTTGGAGCAGATTTTGCCTAAGGCCAGGCTGTTTGGTACATCCTGCCCCTCGATGTTTGGTTTGAGCTGATCATGTGAAAAGGTGAGCAGTATCTTCTATACTGGGTCACTCCTGAACACAAGATGTCCTGAAGTCATCAGAGACTCAATATATGAAAGATTTACCCCACCAAAAAATCCCAGACTTCTCTATATTTGACTACAAATGCTTGGATCTTCATGACAGAAGGTTTACTCTGGTGAGAGCAGGGTCCCCTGAGTTCACAGCCATGAAACCACCAAATGACAAGACCATAACAAAAGTGTCTCAGAGGAAATATAGATGGACAAGGTGTCTGATGGACACAAAATTAAACCACAAACTTGTTTCAGAAGGACTAAGGAGAAATCTGTTTGAAATAAAAATGTTTTGTTAACTTGTTCCATAGCTGGATTTAAGAACGGTATTTAAAAACAGGGTTTGGAAACAGATTTGAACTGAGTATGTATGAGCAGAGCACCAAGAGATTTAATTTTAAATTCCAGATATTGGGATTTAAGTCAAAAAGTGTTCACAGCAACTTCCCTCTTTGCTTTCCGCCTGTTCACTGACAGAAAGCATTTCTCCTTCTGGGAGGGCCTGAGCAGCACAATTGCCTTCTTTCCCAAATATTTGTTGGAATGACCTCCTATTTCAGAAACCTAAGGAAAAAAGAAAAATCATTAAAATTTCTCATTAATCACCATTAACTTTGATGTTAGCCTCCCCTATGAGCAGAACCCTTTCTTACAAAGGATGAGCACTCTTTGTGATAAGAAAACAAGTGATTTAAACAATATATTTTCCAGTATACGTGTTCTTTGGCAGAGGCTTTGGTTGTCTCTTCTGAGTGTGTGTGTGTGTCTCTGCTCGGATGTGTGTGTGTTTGTAAGCTTTCCTGCCTCAGAAAACAGAGCTGTTGGACATGGATAGGAATGTGTCTGGCATCTTTAGAAGAAAAGACTCAGAAGGAAATCAGTATTTGAGTGACTGTTGCAAGATATCCAGCTATGACTGTTTTGCGGTTAACTTTCCATTCCAAAAATGCTAATGGTGAGCTCTCCAGGCCACGTCTCTTACCAAAGAATTTTGGAATCATGAGAAAACAATGAGTTAGCCGTTAGGAAAGATTACCCTCCCAATCTTATTCCTTCCAACTATCACTTTACATAAAAAGGGCATTCATGTCTAAGCCTCTGCTAAAGACTCCTGGATAAATTTCTTGCCTAATTCCCCTGAATTGTCATTTCCACACCAAATATACAGTGATTTAATGTGAGCTGGCTACAGTTATTGTTGCACTAGTGTTCATATTGTCATCTAATATGGGAGTCCTGGTAATGGTACTACACACTGCATTTACACAGAGAAAATTTACAAGCTGAACAGACAAGAGACACAAAGGGTTACAGAGAAAGGAAGTATTTTTATATTTTAGGCAGTAAATTCTCATACTACTAAGGTGATTTGCTCATAAATATATAAAGAATTTGAGAAGGAATGTGAAATAAACCCAGCTGTGCTAAATCCTACATCATCCCTCCCTATTGCTTTATAAAGGACATTAGGGTTTAATTTATTGTGGAAAAGGCAGGTTGTCCCTTCTGATCTCACTGATGCATCCACAACCAGAACAAAATGTAACACTTCAAAATATCTAAAGAAATAGTTTCCCAGAATAAGTGTGCTGTCAGTGCCTTGTAACAGCCACATTTTAGGTCTAGGAGCAGAAGGATGCTGAGCGCCTGTCATTTACCCAGGCATTTTAATTCCTGCTGCTTTCCTAGGCAGGACCTAGTCTGCTCAATATATTCATAGTGCTCAGGATACTTTTAAAAGTTAGAAATAAAGAATTTTATCAAGATAGGGTGGGGAGTTTTTTTTGTGGTTTTGGGGGTTTTTTTGGGGGGGTGGTTTTATTGTTTTTGTTTGTTTGCTTGTTTGTTGGTTTGGTTTAGTTTTGTTTGGATTTTTTTTTTGTTTGGTTTTTTTTTTAGCCTACCTGCAAATATGTGTCCAGTCTCTCTCAGTGCTACACTGCCCAGTTAGTGACATAAAATTGTCAGTTGAGACCTTGACATCTTCTATTTGTATGTATGGTTGTATAGCAAATCTGTACACTTTAAGTTGTGAAAACTGTAGAGACAGCAGTTGGATTCTCATGGAATTGCAGCCTCTGTGCTCTGGTGACTCCAGGTAAGGTGGTGAGAGAAGAGCCAGCTCTGGTGCTGTACTACCTACACATCTGTCCTGGGAAATGTGCTTGTTGATCACCTGAACCTAGATTTCAATTAACGCAGTTTGGATAGGAAAAAAATTGGGGAAAAAAATAAATCCATCTTGCCCAAGTTTGGATTCTGTAAGGGCTTTGGAGGGGTTTGGTGATGCTGAGCCCAGTAACACAGAGGGCTGACACTGATTGCATGGGTACCACCATGGAAATGCTGACCTGTGTGATGATGTGCTAGGGCAGAATACAGGGATGTGTGCTGTGTCTCAGTGTCTCTGCAAAGAGAGATTTTTGGTGTTAAGGCTCAACAGCTGTAACTAATCCAGTTGCAGGTTTGCCTCTGGCACCAAGTGCTTCAGGTCTTTAGCCAGCACAAGTGGTCAGTGCTGTCCTTGACAAGAAAAACAAGCTCATAGCAAGAGGACTGACAGCTTGCAAGTGTTATGGACAGAGAAATTTTTGGCACTCTAGAGCCTTTCTATTATTGCAGTGCACCAAATGAAAGCCTGCATAAAGATAGGGAAGAAAGGATCATCTGGTTCTTAAAGGTCTTTTCCTCTGCTCAGCACTGGTGAGGTCACCCAGGGAAAATTGGGTCCAGTTCTGGGCTTCTCAGTGAAAGAGAGACATGGAAATACTGGAGGTAATAAAGCAAAGGGCCATGAAAAGCCTGGAGGGGCTGGAGCATCTCTCCTGAGAGATGGCTGAAAGAGATGGGAATGTTCAGCTTGAAGAAGAAAAGTCTTGGGGGTCCTTATCAATACATAAATAAAAAACTGAAAGGAGGGTGCAAAGAAGGCAGATGGGATTCTATTGGTGGTAAAGGAGTGAGAGGCATCAGGCCCAAACTGAAGCACAGGAGGGTTCCTCTGAACATCAGGAAACACTTTTTTACTGTGAGGGAGACCCAGGGACCCTGTGGTGTCTCCAGTCTTGGAGATACTCAGAAGTTGTCTGGACACAATCCTTAGCAACTGTCTGTAACTCAAGCAAGGAATTCAGACAAGATGATCTACTGAGGTCCCTTCCAGCCTCAATCAGTTTGTGATTCTGTGACTGGCCAGCTAGAAGGCTTATGTGGCTTTACAGCTGCCAAAATGGTGAAAATATTTTTAAAAAAGTGATGCATAATACTGTTCCTTGTCTTCTGGCTCAGACCAATGAAGCGTGTTTGAGCAGTGCCCTTCCCCAGTGCACAAGCAGTTTCTGTGATACAAAGGGTGCTGTCTGTGTGCTCTTCCCTTCTCAGGAGGTAAAGGAGAAACAAGAACCTTTTATATTTTCAGGATGTGCAAGGCCTCCCACTTCCCTCTTGCAGTAGAGGTACCTCCTCTGGGTTGCTGTGCTCACTGCAGAGTGTCTCCAGCTGCAGAAATATCTGTTGTGACAGCAGACAAGGGACATGTCAGGAGGCACAGGAGATAAATGGCACAGCAGCCATGCTAATGCTCTCCCTGATAATGCAGCTGGAAAAGAACCATTTACCTCAGTGCTGGATGAAACAAATCAAAGAAGGCAGCTTCTCTACACAATGTACACCATTGTGTCAACAAAAATTATCCGGATGGAAGTTTATTTTGCCACACAACTCAAAGTTTTTTTAAAGTAATTGGAAAAATTGCTTAATATCTTGACTGCTTTGTTGGACTTCTTACTGTATTTGGGTGCAGTGGGCAGAATTTCCTGGTCAAATAATTTTTAGGGTGGGTATTTTCTGTTGAAAGAATAGGAAGAAAATCAAAAATAAAAAAGTGTGTTAAATTTTTTGGACTTATTACCACCATCTATGCTACAGTTGCACTTGCAAGTGCCTTGCAGTGCAATGCTAACCCATCAAGGAGACCATCATCGTTCCAAAGTGGCCAAAGGTCCTTAAGTTGCTCCAGGAGAACGTGACTGCTCCAAAACCAGAGGTGATGCATGTTACAAACCCAAAAATGGATCGTCTTAGCTCAAAGCTTTAACAACTGTATTACACATCAGGCTGAGGAGCTGTTAAATACTATGGGCTTCATACATATAGATAGGGAGCTATATGCATACACAGACTTTAAATATAGATGACCTCCATCCATGGAGTGACTCCCATCCCATCTGCTGGCAGTGCCTGGGTGGAAGCACTATCATCCAAGAGAGATGACCTCAAACCCATGAGCCCTGCATGACATGTCCCTTCAAAGCCCTGGTGAGGCTGACACTCATGCCTAGAGCAGAACATAAATGGTTTTCCTGAAAGCACTAAGGCTCCTTGTCTGCTAAAAGCCAGCTCCAAAAGCCTGGAGCTTTAGTTAACAGAGATAACCAAGTGCACGAAATTTCCTTATGTAGTTCAGTAGGTGATTTATTCTTAATGTTATGAACAAACTACTCAGCCAGAGGAGATTTATCCACTGACTGGTCAGTCCTCTGGGCAAAGCTGGGGCTACTGATTCCCTCCAGCAGTTCCCACATCAAACCCAGCAACAATAGACAAGGAAGTGTCAGTTATTAAATGGGCTGAAAACACTTTCCATTGTTAAGTAAAGGATTTCCTTATGATTTCCCATGCCAAATAATAAATTCTAAGTTACATAGTTTGTGCTGTAACAGACCAGTACTACTGCAAAGAAGATAAATATTAAAACCAAATTACTTCTTCACCATTTCTTGTCAAAGCTGGCTCAGGACTACCCGCAGTCAGTGAAAAACTGAGTTTAACTCTTGTTTTCCCCCTTCTGCTTCCATTCTCAACTGGAAGAGATGAAAGGGGAATACAACTTTTTGAGGGAGAGCTTTGTTCTCACAATGAGGAGGGCTTGTCCTCCAGCCATTGGAGCTGTGGAACAGCCTGGTGGGATCTTGCTGTGATTTTTCCATTTCCCTGGAATCAAGAAATGCAAACATGTTCATTGCTTCATAAATACAGTAAGCGTTACAGTGAGGATTTTTTAACAGGATTTTTTTTTTCTTCCTTTTTTTTCTCCAGTAACTAGAAATTGCAAATGCTCAGAAAAAGAAGGAGGATTGTAGGGGAGCCCAATTCCCTTGGGGCAAGCTGTTGTACACATGTACAGGAAATTGAATGCAGAAATTATTGCATGCAAGGCTGTTAAAGAAGTGTTGGGGTTATAAAGCAGATCTTTCAGCTGCCACCCATTGTGGACATTCCAGTTGTAAAGGGTCAAGACTTAATACAAATCTGCTGTTCCAAATTATATTTGTCTTTTTCCATAAAATAGAAGTCCTCAAAGATTTACAGAAAGGTATTTTTTTCCTTGTTACTTTAAGTCATTTATCTTCTTTCTGAATTTCTAAAGGAGAAAGAAGGCGAAGGCGAAGGAGAAGGAGAAGGAGAAGGAGAAGGAGAAGGAGAAGGAGAAGGAGAAGGAGAAGGAGAAGGAGAAGGAGAAGGAGAAGGAGAAGGAGAAGGAGAAACCCATTGGTTTGGTAGGATTAATTAGGATGTGGTGGTATAATTGCTTATGTTCTTGGTCTGCTGAAATGTCCATGAAAATTTGGAGGGTCTTTCCCAAAATACCTTAGCTCTCTTGAAATAGGAAGTGTGATGCTGCATAAATAGAACACAACATCTTATTGTGCTTGATGTGACTAATTTATTACATACATTCTGTTCTCCTGATCTGATATTCCACCATTTGCCACATGAGATCATAGCACACACTGGAAGTGAGATGGCTTTTTTCTAAATAATTGTGACAATGAAGCAGTTTGATATTCAGATCTTCAGATGCTATGAGGAATTTTGCTTCCCTTTCTCTGCCTCTACTTTTCTTCCTGTTTTCAAGGCAACAGATGCAAAAATGTCACAAGGCCTTCTGCAGAATTAAATTTGAGATTATGGTGCAAGTAGGTACAGCACCAGCTAATTTAATTGTTTTTGAAAGAGGTAAAAGGAAAACAAGCTTACAGCCCCATCACTGAAACATATTCCAGAGGCGTGCTACTTCATGCTATTATTTTTCCCAGAATTCATCTGTATTTTGTTATCAGCAAATCAAAAGCTGACATTCCAAATTTAACATATTTTCTGATCTAAATCCTTTTTTTACTTGAAGCCAGACACAAAATATATTTTTAAACACTGCTGCTCAGTTTACACCCTTGCTATTAATATTTCATCTGGCTGTTCTAGTCCTACTCACTATTCCTTCAGACTCTATAAAAGCACAGGACAAATCTCCCAAGTTTTGCTTTTCAGGCTGCAAATTCAATTTTGGTGACTCTACATGAACTTTGAAGCTCTGGTTGGAGCCAGCTGCTGGGAACTGCAGCTCCTACTTTGTAGAGGCTTAGTCTTGATTTTGCAAAGAGCTTTTGTGCAATCAGTCAATTAGAGCTGTGACCAGTGATCCATATCAGCGACTGATGGGGAGTGCAGGATTGGCACGTTTGGAATCCAGGTTTCAGCCTTTCTGGTTAGTTAGTGATTCTCAAACAGCACCGATATTGAAGGTATTACTTCGATTTCTTCAATTTCTTGTCTACAAACACCTATAGTCAACTCTGTATTAATTATAGAAGTTCTGGACATTGTTTCTTTCAATATTTCCTTCTATGCTTGCACTATTAGGAAATCCTTCCCCAATAGTTTTCTGTAACATCATCTGTAATTGTTAATAAATACACTGATACAATTACAATCAGATAATAACAGCCAAATCTTGCCACTCCAGCTCCCAGTGTATTTGTTTAAACTCTGAAATGGTGTAGTTAGATTGTTTTATCTCTTTGTAGAAACATAACTTTAGAAAGAATATTAAGCCAGAGTAGATTTTGTGTAAGTGGGTGCTTATTTAAAGGCCACATATTTAACAAGACACTTTAACAGCTGCTGTTCTGTAAGAAAGAATAATTGCAGAAAAAACTTCAGAGCTTAGCATTATTTTATAGTTTCCCCTTTCAACGACCCCCTTAGATCGTGTTTGCTGAGATTTCTGTTGTTATAAAATGCTCACACAATTACTGACAATAGATGTTGAATGCAGATGTGTTCTCCAGTGCTTAGATTGGCATGAATACTTTATTTGCTGTGCATACTGCCTGCCACTGCCTTTAAATTCTCAAATGTTCCATAAGTCACTTGCAGTCAGTTTGACTTGAATATTGCTAATTCATCTGTGAGTGTAGCTTTTTGCACTTAATAGGGGAGGAGCCACCAGAGCCTGAGCAGTGGTGAGCATGTCACAGGAAGCCATGCACAGGGCTGAAGCAGCTTCCACCTTGGGTGAACCCCTGAGAGCAGGAACAGGGAGGACAGCAGCAGGGCACACAGCAGCTGGGCTTGTTTGCTCTGAGATTCAGGAATTGCTCCCGAATTACCCCATAAACATCAGGTCTCAGGCACAGGGATGCTCCTGAGGATGCCTGACTGCTTGCCACTGAGACCTGAGGGGGTAAGGTGGCTGTGCAGGCACAGATGAACTAGGATGTTTGCTGTCCAGGCATTGAGGAGGCAAATCCTTCATGGAAGTGGCTGACCACAAGGAAAATGGCACCAGGAGGAGCAAGGAAGAGATGGGCCTGAAACTCAGATGTTTGGAGAAACCAAATGAGTGGCTGCAACAGAAACTGTTGGGTAGTTAGAGAAGGGAAAATCCTGGGGCTCTACCACTGGCATTATTTCAGATGACTACATCAACTGTTCAAGAAGGGAATGAGTTCTCAGGCTTTTCCCTGAAGACAAGTTCCTGTCTACTCATCCAGCTCCTCACTCCAGCATCAGACAACGACCATCAGAGCTGGCTTCTCAGCACCTGCCTTACCACAAAGGTGTCTCTGGAAGGGATGTACCCCTGCCTGCAGTGCCCTCTTCCTCTTCTCCGTGGCAATATGTGGTGTTAAACAAGTTCTGCATCACCTTATGAGGCATCTGTGCACCAGGTCAGCTCTAACTTCTGATAATCTGTGTCACATCAGCCTGCCTCACTGCCTTTGCACCAGAGCTGGCTTCTGCACAGGTGACCTGGGGCACTTCAAACACTGGCATTTTAAGGGAACACATATTTATGTACCTGATCCCAAAATGAAGGTGGATCAAACAACTGGATTCAATATGGGAGGATGGCATTCAGGCCACACACAAGCCCACGAGACACTCTTTATCTGGGTGTGGAGCTCATCCTTTCTCCAGACCATGGGTACCTAGTGCAGAAGCCAAGTACCTTCTGGAGTCAAAATAGGATGGGGTTCACAACTGTTTCTCCAAAGACTGGAAAGAGAGAGAGAGAGAGAGAAAAGACTCACTCTTTCAAAGCTTGGCTGCAGAAGAGAAGGGTCCTGGTTTTTCATTGCTGTTTCTCTTCTAAAAGTGTCACAGAAAACAACCTGTCAGTGAGGACCACAAGTAACACTTTTACCCAAGGGAATCTTGTTGATTCTGTTTGTTTATCTGTCTCCACGGACCTGACTTGGCTTTGGTGAGATGGGTGTGGGCGTGCAAAGACACCTGTCCTGGGCTCACATCCATCATCTTCACTCCTGGGGCATGATGGATCCAGAGTACTTGAACCCCGTGGCTCAACTGGAGCTTAAACAGAAAAATGGCACCCTCCTGTGGCAATGGTTTAAAAAAAAACCCAAAATAAATAGCTGTGACTAAATTCAGAGCAGGGTCTAATCCTATCAGCATGTGTTACCCCTGCCTACACCCACCAAAGGAGGTTCCACAAGGGATGAAGGTGCCCTGTGTTTGTACAAAACCATTGGGATTTGAGTGCTGGGGGGATGCAGGGAGTGCACCAGAGCAATGCCAAGGCAAAAAGCCTCAGAGGTCAGGCAGAGAGCCGTGCAGCAAGCTCAGAGGCAACTGTTCAGCTGCACAGAGCCACTCTGGATCCCAAAGTCCACATCCGGACAGCTTCGAGAGCCTACATCCTTTTTTTGGACTTGGCTCTTTGTCAAAACCATAGGGTACAGCGCCTGCATGGACTTCAAAGGGAGGACACCAAATGTGATTTGGCCCAGGCAGTTACGACCATTTATTGCCAGCATCTTTCTCAGATACTGCTGCCAAGGGTTAAAATGTTTACATGCCCCCTGATTTTAAATGGACCGGGTTTCATGTCAAATGCCAACGAGAGGGACAGCTGGAGTATCTAAACCAAGAGCTTTGATCTTGGTATCTGTAAAAAAGAGGTCATTTGGTCTCCCCAGGAAGCACAGACATTTAGAAGGTCCCTGTACAACTCATGCAAGAATTTTATTGACAACAATTTCTATTCACATTTAGGTAGGTTGTATTACTACTTACTTAAATTCCTCTTATATATACATGTATATGCATATAAATGTATGAATATCTGCATTTTTGTGTGCGTGTATGCATCTATAGATACTCACATATCTCATATACACAAGTTCGTGTGCTTGTGTGATTATCTATGTGCTTTCTAATGTCCAGTATTTCTATGCAGACATATTGATCTAACTTGCAAACACACAACAATGATTTAAGCATTATATTTTATCTCTAAGTCAGTGTTTGCAGAAGTAACCTGAAAAATTTGTCTGCATGAGATGCTTTGAGTAAACCTGCAATTGTAATAAGAGTGTGTGTTGTTTTCAAGAAGATGCAGGCATGAAACACAGACTTCATTGTGCTGTAATCAGGTCTGACATTGATTCAGAAGAGAAGAATTCTAAAATACAGTATTGCACATGGGAAAGATTTTTATTCTTTAGTGGAGGATTTTGTGGTTAGTTCACAATGCAATTAAAATAGCCACCAGATGTTTATGACTTCAGGCAACAGTTAACTTTAGTGTCTCTGATCATTGTCCTTCACTTCTTTGAAAGAATAAATAAGTAGTTTTCTGTGCTGGAGGAAAAAGTCCTTAATTTTTAAACAAACGGGGTGGGGAGTGGGTATGTATTTCCATTTGGCAGAACTCATGTTGTTCTGTGACAGACTTCTAAGAAATTACAATCTTGAAGTTAAAATAAAATCTCTCTCCAGAATGAAATAAACATATTTACTCAAATGTGAGATGAAATGTACAGTAACATCATTAAACTGAAGTGATTTGTGAGAAGCACTATTGTAAAAGGCTGTGGCTTTTCCAGAGCATATAATACTCTTTTTTTCTATTGAATAATAGGATTATTAATATGCAATTTTTTTTAAAGACACATTTAAAGAGAGCCTGCTGGGCTCTTATTCTGGTAATTTTTTTAGAGTCTGTTATTCTTATTTGTTTCAAGGCTATTAATTTTGAGGTCACATTATATTCAAATTATATTTCATTACCAGGCTCAGTGAGTGATCACAGTTTGCTTTCCATCACTGAAAAGAAAGTCAATAAATTAAGCTGCACACTAACATTTTGAGAAATAATTTATCAAAGTTCTGAAAAATAAATTTTAAAAAAAAAGAGGCACAAAAAGCTATAGTGACTTACCCGGCACCTTATCTAAAGGAGAAGGAGAGCTCCAGACAGGGGATATAAAGCTCTGAAGTGTCCCAACTTTAAAATGCTGTATTTCAGCTTTCAGTCATGTCTGAGATGATGTGTTGACAAAGTAATCAATAATTTAAGATTATAAAAATATTAAATACCTCAGATAATACGGAAATAGATAAGAGATTTGTATTCATGGCTACATAGCAGTTCTAAATAGTTAAATAACAGTATGATTTTCAGAAACAAAATTATTGCATTAGATACCCCCCTTTCCCCCACAGAGTGGGAAGAAAAGAATAGGGAAGAGAATATCTAGTTTTGAGGGTGTTGAAAAGGTCTCAAAGGTCTATGTCCATGCACAGAAGCTGGCAGTTTCTCACCTAAACTGGGCAGTGTCATGGGTCTGTGTTAATGGGGATCTGAATTTGCTTGGCTCTGCTGAGCCCTGATTATTCAAAGATTTGATGTTCAGTCCCTTGGGGCTGCAGACATGAACCCCAGAGCATGAAGTCACCAAGATTACTGCTCCTCTTGGAAAAAAAACAAACCTGCGGTGGGCTTGCTCTGGCTGTTATGCACAAACACATCAGTGACTCTTTGGGGTCAGAAGAGAGGTGAAGTGGTTGAATCCCCTCAAACTCCCCCCAGACAGCTGACCAAGTCTGAAAGCTGCTGCAAAGCATTTCAGCTGGGACGAGCAGGCGTTTTTCCCACTGGAAGGCTGCTGCTCTCCCTATTCCCATCTCACTGGGTTTCCCTGGCAGCTGCTGATGCCAGGAGCCGAGGCTCTGGTTGTGCCCGTCAGCTCCAGCCCCACGGGCTCTCAAATGGGGGACTCAAAAACACCCACAGTGACACAGGATAGGATATCAAAGGCTCTGAAACCATCCAGAGCTGCATTCAGCATTAACTCCTCGGTGTCTCTATTATGGAAATCGTTCAGATTGAGAGAGAAAGTGTGGGGTTTAAATTTGAATTAAAGTACTCTGTGGTTTTAGGTTAGGCAAGCCACAGGGTGCTGTGTTTGCTGGTGGTGTCATCCCAGCAAATTTACAGTTCACCCCTCCTGCCACGCTGGAGTGTGGGGCTGAGGGCGAGCAGGAAGGACTGTACCAGGACAAACACTTTATCACCCAACAACCAGAAACTGTATTTTTGTAGAATACAAGTGAGTCACGTTTACTCAAGTCAGGGCATGACGCCAAAATCGAGATCAGCGGGTCAAAAGCAATTCACCCTTGTGTCTCACTGCAGTCTGCCCGGGGTAATGGAGGGCTTATTTTGCTCTGTCTCTAATCCTGGAAACTCAAATTAAACTCTGAATGAGCAACAGTGCTCCTAAGCATGCAGGTCTTCAATAGTACTATTTACCAAAAAATTATTTTATTTTTTTAACCAGCTTTTCATGACTTAATAATATTTCTTGATAATAAGGTTCACATATAGAAATACACAGCACAAATCCCTGCCCTAAAGTGCTTTCCAGCCTCGTGTGTACAAACTGCTGTGTCTCAACTGCCTCTGTTCTCTCTCCAAAACCCAAACTTTGTGATATCTTATTTTTAACCTGCTGTAGGTGGTAGTGAGTGTCTAAAATCAGTGTCAATCAATTTAGCAACATCTTCAATGCTGCTGAGTTGTCCTATTACCTTGACTGTATTTTTTTCCTTGCTTAGTTTCCTTGTTGCATTTTTTATTAATTGCCAGCATGAATTACTTATTGTGATCAGGAGAGAATTATGTAATTTGATTCAGAGCTTCTGTCTTTTCTCTTACCTGTTCTGCAAACAGTTCCTTATTGTTTTATTACAAGAAGTTAAATAGTAACACCTGATTTCACAGCCTGAACTTGTTCACTACTTACTGTGTTTTGTCCTGTCCTTCCTTTTCTCCGACCCCTTTTTGCTGATGCTTTTCAGCCTCACTGCAGGTTTAGGGTCTGGGGTTTGCAGACACCCCCTTTCTCAGGCATTCCCCCTGTTTCCATGGCACTGCTCAGATGTGCAAAGTAACTCAAGCACTTGAGCTCTTGGGGAGAAGGACATGGACCAGCAGTGATCTGAGTGTAAACCAACTAAGCAGGCTCCAGAAAAGCTTTTCTGAGCCACAATGATTTCAATGTGCTAAAATTCACAAAATGCAAGGCAGATGTGCGGTGATTGGGAAATGATGTTGGCCATGAGATAAGAGAGCTGTGATAACTTCTGTTCCTTTTTTGATGTTCTCCATGTGATGCCGCACCGCCAGCAGGGTCACCTAATGCAAAATAACAAATAAGCAAGGAGGCAAAATAGAACTGGGTAGAATTCAGCAATGGCTTGGAAAAGCCTGTTTTCAGCCCACTGGAAGCTGTAGCAAGGCTATTTGTGTAACAGCCTCCCTGTTGCCCAGAAACAGCACATGAGAGTACCGAGTGTCTGCAGAAACTCAGATCTGGTTAATTTGGCTTGGGTGTGCAGGAAAACTGATTTTTAAATGTTACTTCAGCTTTGAGTCAGTGATTACCTTGGTACTTTTACAAGCCTTGCCTGGAAATGGGATGTTAATTGTTGTTAATGAGTCTGTCCACCTGAGTAAGCTCTGCAGGGCAGAACTCACAGAACATAATTCCTTCATTATGTCTCCAGAGTGTGCACTGCAGACCCTGGTGTCTCTAGGATTTAAGAGCAACGGCACCAAATCTGCACCTTCAGACCTCAGGGCTTTCTTCTCAGTCCAGGACGGTAGCCAATTTCTGTTCCTCTCTCAGCTCCATGGGATTTTTGGAATGGAGTAAAGCCAAGGTTCAGCTCTTGCTGGCATCTTTGGCACAGGAAGAAGACGCTGGTGGCCACGGGGCTACGGGATACTGAATAGGGAAAGAAGAGTTTGGATATGGAACTGGAGATCCATATTTCTATGCAGTTTAATCCATGGTGTAGTAGCTGTGAGTAAAGGTGATAAAGCTGGGCTGCTTTATCCTGATGGCATTTTATTTTTCTGCATTGATGACTTCTGCTCCAGTTGCTTCAGTTAAATTTTCATTGATCTTTCATCTGTTACAGTAACTTAGGACCTATTTTTATGGCATTTCTTTGCAATCCATCAATATTGTTTGCCTGTGAGGGATGTTTCATAATAGCTCCCTATGGGGTTCCCAGGTAAATAAAAAAAGAACTAAAAAACTACATTAAAATATTCCTATTTGGAATAGAGAGAAGACAAAGTTTGAGCAGTTTGAAAGATAGTGAAGCTTTGTAGTTTGCTTTAGTGGGTGATACCTGCCTGAACACATTATGACATTATTCACATGGAAATAAAACAACTTTAAGACCAAGTTTTTGTGTTGTAGCTGATAACTCAATTTGTCTGCCGCCATCTCACCAGGCTTCTTGTGCAAAGTCAAAATGGTCACACGTGGCATTATTCCCCAAGTTACTCCAGCTCTCTATCCAAAGTATTATACAAAGCTGTATTATGCCATGAATTTCTTAATCTCATCCTCCACTAGAAGAGCCAAGTAATGGGTGGGGTTTTTCAACCAGCAGTAATTGTCACTGGTCTGGCTGCTTCAGGCCAAGAGGAAGGGCTAATGAGCTCAGAAGGGCTAATGAGCCCTCTTGGAAAATTCCCTGTGAGCAGCTGCTCAGCCATGGGAGCATGGGATCTGGAGATCAAGGCTGGCAGAAAATCCCATGAGGAGGAGGGCAGTGATTCAGCCAACCTCCCTGATGGTCCTACAGAGGACTCCTGTTCATACTGCCTGTGCTCTGGGGAACAATTCAGCTGGACAACATTGCATTCCCCAGGCAGAGATATTCTTGTAGTTTTATTCTAGATCAAAGTTTTCACTCTGGGCACAGTGTCCAATATGTCTATGTGTTTTTAAACTCATTTCTGCAAGAAATTGAAGTTTTTCTGATGGCATGAAGGTTTGCACACTCTTGGGCTCATGGACCCTCATGTTCCCAAGTCCAACATCTTCATCTCACTGGTGGAGCAGTTACTTCAGCTCAGTCGTTCTCCAGAACTGGAGACTGAGGAGTTTTTCCATTGACCCACTGTGCTATTTTCATTGTGCTGCTCCCTCTTTTTGGGGTGGGACTTATCTTGTTTATCTGTTGCCTTCTCTAGGCTGGGTTAGTCCCCAGCCCTGCAAAGATTCCAGACTAAGGGTGATTTGCAACCAGTCATGGTATCTGGGCTGGGCCAGGGATGTGCCTCTCCTTCTGTTCACATCCAACAGCCAAATTTAAAAAAAATAAATAAAGCTGAGGGGAAAACAATCCAAACAAAAAATTCCTCATGATTTACAGAGAAGAAATATCACATTGCATGTTATTGAAGCTGTAGCTAAAATCACCTGGGTTATTGCTCTTTACACAGGTAACTCCCACTAAAAATGTATTTGCTTATTGCCCAGAAATGGTGGCCTCAGACACAGAAAGACTCATTGTCACTTTGTCCCCTTCTAGCTCATTTGACGTGGTCTTGGCAAAATGAAAAGACAGTTGAGAGGCACCTCTATCTCCTGTCACTGTTGCTATTAAGGGACACGTTCTGTACAGTGTCCAGCCCATGTTTTAAAGCTTTTAAAATGTTCTTTGTCATTACGGTGCTACTGTCAGGGTCAAAGCAAATTCAGCTGAAGTAGGATTTAAGAATCTAATTAACAAGAGTCCCATTTTGTAAAGAAAACATGGTAGAGGTGAAAAATTAATGTCACTTTTATAAAAAAAGCACATTATTTACAGAGAAAGAATGTGCTATTTGCAAATCAGAATTGCAGTACTGGTAATTTATATTACTCCTCGTGGTGAAATTAATATTTTCCCCCTGAATAAATGCTACTTAAAATTACACCTCAAGTATCTGAGTAACTTTTAAAATTCTGATAAAGATTATCCTTGTTTTTTAACTTTAAAGAAATAAATATTTTGAATCTTTAGATAAGAGAGTTTTCCAGAAAAAAACCCACAAGAACTGATATCTGTTTATGGTCAGATTTTATTCCTACGGTCATGATGAATCTATTTCTTCTGTATTCATTGGGACTAAAAATCTAGAAACAACTATAAAAGTTATAATATCTACCTCTGTGAATGGAAATACTTGCTCTACAGAGGTTTTGTAGATCAGACTGGAATAATTTTCAACTTAAATTCATTTAACAACCTAGAAATTAAGGAATAGCTCCTTAAATGTGCTTTTTATATCTAACTCTCTTTATATATTTTTAGATATGTAAAATATAAAGGCAGACTTTGGAACAAGCTAAGTGAAAAATGGTCACAGTAAAGGTTCACATGTTGAATGGTTGAACGTATTGATTATTTTGTGCCTTACGTTCATGCTAAGGTTATTCCTGCAGAAGATAAAAATATTTCAGGATTCTCATAAAAGTTGAACCTGGTCTAAATTAATAAAAGTTAGGTGAAAATTACAAAATTATAATCTGATACATTATAGTTTTATGTTCACATTACTTTTAATAAGCAGGAAAAAAATTAAACTATACCCAAGTTTTATACAGCCTTATGATAATCACCAGAAGTGTGGCAGTGCCAAATGGAGAATTTATTCCTACATTTAATTCCTAACAATGTTGCATATAAAGTATGCAGTATTATACTATACAAAACCATTATATTTTAAAATTAACAATCTAGAACTACTCAGAGAAAAATAATTTTATATATTTGTTCCAATATTTTTGAGAGTATATGATTGATCTATAATTATAATTATTATGTCAATATATAACAATATTATATTATACCAGAATATTATTATTAAATATAATATTGAATATGTTTGATTTATCGTATTTTAATTTCATTTATTTATATTTATATTGATATATTTAATATATTGAATATATTTTCACAACATGTTATATACATAAAATGTAACCACATAATTGTGCTTAAATTGCTTATTACTTTTTGATATTTTTCTTCTTTTAAAAAGTGTATTTTCAATATTATTTTGACTATTATTATTATTATTATCATCATCATCTTTCCAATTTTGAGGAACAGGTTAAGTTTTTTTGTGGCCTGTGCTTACTATAAGCTTCTGTCCAGGTCATATAATGTTAATGTTTTTTTCCATAAAATTCTATAATTTTAGGAAGGAACTTTTCTTTATTTTGTCACATAATGTTACCTTTACTGAATATATGTGGTGCCCTACATGGGCTGGCATAGTCTGGTTGTATGCCATGTGGAGGTTTCCTGTACTTGCATATAAGAAAAGTACAATTTACACAGCTCTAGCCTTTTTCAGATTTTTTTAAAATTTGTTACAAATTATTTTAATATTATGGAGGAATGTATACACACCTTTCTATTCTTTCACACTTATTCAGACAAAGAAAAATTTAGCAGAAGATGAAATAAATCAGAAAAAAATTATTTTTAAAAGATTACTTTAGAAATCAAGAGGATTGAGCTATGTCTGTTTTCTTTTACATTCTTTAAGTAACTTTTAAAAAGTCAGAAAGTATTTTTAAAATTGTGATAAATGGTCTGACTGCCTCTGGAGAAATGAAAACCATTATGCACAGTTCTTAATTCCAGTTTTTTTCTCCATGTTATTTTCTTTCCAAATTTTGGTGCAAAACTTCACCAATAAATTCAGTAACATCACAAATTTTCAATTCTGAAAAAGAAAATCCATTCCTCACTCTTAATAGGTTATTTTAGATCCACTGTATTCTGCCCCCCTTTCCTAAAGGTATTCATAAATCTATGACCAGCTATTAAAGAGAATTGAAAATCCTCTGGCTCATCTTTGGTGAGCCCAAAGGCCAGTGATCACCTTAAAAGAAAAATCCTAAAAATTGAAACTTTTACTAGAAATAAACATCAAAGCTTTTTGATTAAAGAATGGCTTTGGGTACTGAGGAAAGGAAATAGTGGCTTTGTCCTTCGTCTCTGAGGTCAGTCGCAGTCATGGCAGGTTTCATATTTTATTCCCATTTCCAGTACTCTGGACCATTCTGCCTGGATTTCATTGAGTGTCCTTTCAAGCCTGATCAGTAGAAGGTGAATATCAATACAAATAAATTCAAGGGCAAAAGCATGGGACAGTGACATGTCTGCAAAACAAAAAATAAGACTCTACAACAGCTGTGTGGTATCAGTTTTGCTCGATGCTGCAAAGACCTGGGGCATTACGCAAGCTGACAAGAAAAGATTTGATGCATTTGATAGCAGGTGTTTAGGAGGGATCAGTAATGTCAAGTGGCATCACTATGTCAGGAACATCGAGTTTCAGGAGAGAACAAGAAAGGAGAAGATTGTGGACTTCCTAACAAGGCAGTGACTTCCATGGTCCCACCACTCCATGAGCATGCAGTGAGGCTGGAGGGTAGGGGAAGATCTTGTGAGCTGGGTTTGCTCCTCCTGGCCTCCCAGCCCAACCTGAGACTCATCAAAAGCTGGGGAAGACAGTAGAAATCTCTCATAGATTTTGACTTTTCTGCTGAGGATGAAAAAGCCTTGAGGCAAGGACTGCTCTGCTTCTCCAGGCTGTAGGACATGGTCAGTACTCACTGACCCAGTGGGAGAAGTGAGGAGGGAAAGAGGTGGATGGGAAAAAGAAAATAAAATACATCTTTTTACAGGACTGCTCTTCAGCAGGAATATTCACATGAATCGTGGATTTCCAAAATAGGCCTCCAGGGCTTTGTAATGAAAACTTAAACCACGCAGGCACAATGGGCTTTAACAGACTCTGCAGAGCCAAAATCAGTTGACTCCAATGAACTCCCACAGATGTGAGAGCATAGAAGTCCCCTGTTGTTCACATTTTCTCTCAGAAACAGCCTTTCTGCATGTGGCTGAAGAGCATCTCTCAGCAACACACAGCAAAGAAGATAACTTAAAACAGATGGGAGCAAGAAATACTAAAGCCAGGACATATGGGTAGAGTGGACCTGTTTGAAACAAGTGCAGCCAAATGGATTATGATGTAGTAATGTGTGAAAGAGCTTGCAGTATTGTATGGACTATCTGTAAGTGGAATTTTTTCATGATTGAATCAAGAAAAGGAAATGTACTCTATCCAAATGTTAATGAGAACCATACTTCAAAAATATTCATGTTCTTGTATCAAATAATGTCAAAAATAACTCAATGTCCAAACTAGGATCTTACCTTTTTGTTATTTATTTTTAAAACTCTTACTGAGGTTTTAATCATTCTCCTTAAATCTGCAGCTGGTGAAGTCTATTCTTTTTGTTGTTGTTGTTGTTGTTGGTTTGGTTTGTCTTTTTTTTTTACAATGTCTTTGGGCTTCAGAAAATGTAGGTAGTAACTAAAATGGGCCATTAAGGTAAAAAAAATCAAATCCCTATTAGAGGTATATATTTCTGTTTTTGAGCTAGAATGTTTTACTTAACTTTTCCATGAGTGGTTTAGGATAGCCTTCCAAAAATAGACACAACTAAAATATAATATTTCTACTAGTAAAAATGTTATTTCTCTGCAATATTCTAAGCTGTGTTTTAAAAGCCAGTACAGGAACTCTAACCAACGATTCCACAAACAGAACCCATTGCAAAATTAATATTAAACCAACAATACTTACCCCAAGCTATTTTCAGTTGAATGTTTGGCTCTAGCATTGACTAAAAGAAAGTGAAAATATTTATTCAGGCAGCTAGCTGGCCTATCAAACATGCAGCATTTGGGAGATCTCATGACAGAGCAAACACTCACACGAGTGTGAGGACAGCACCACATTTCAGCAGCACCACGGCGTGCCAGGGCTCTGCAGAATGAGACCTGGGTAACACCAATGACATTTAGCAAATTACTGCAGAAAACTGATAAGGGCATGATCCTTTTTTATGCCAAAGATCATGCATAATGCCTGCTGTGCCTCAGCACCTTTTCATAAATATAGAATGAAAGCTTGTGGCAATATGCTGACAGATGCCACAGGGCAAGCAGCGATTCCCCATGCCCCAGGCATGGAAGCTGTACCTGGAAGCCTCGTGGTGTAACACTGTGGCTGATCCCACAGCTCAGGAGGTCATACAGCAATTGTGCAGGATAGAAAGTTGGATGAAGTGCTGAGTTTTGAAGGATGAGATTAACTCTTACTGGATTATGTGGCAAAAACACAACATGGCCTTGTTTAGGCAGTGTGTGGTCTCATGCTTGCATGTAACTGTGTGTGTGCGTGCAAATATATTTATACAGAGGGGGATGAAGAGCAAGTGTGTTAAAAAGGGTTTAGAGAGATTTATAGAGCAAACTTTGGCATCAGGAGATTAATTGCTATTAAAATATCTTCCATGTGTGTCAAATGAGGGACTATGCCTGAAACAAGAGGAATTGAGAGAAGCCTCTTTTTTATGCTAAGATTGGATCCTGACCTAGGTCATTTGGGGCCTTTCCCACCAAAAGACCCTGGAGACAGGATTCCAGCCAATGGCAGCTAGATAATGGCATGTGATTAATGCAGGGATGGACAGCGGCACGTGGATAATATTCCAGAGAAAGTACATGGATCTCCTGCTGAAAGATGGGATGGGAAGGGTACCACCTTCCTGCTGCATGTCAGCCCCAGAGGATTTGAGAGTTTCAAGATCTAACAGATAATTACCTGAAGGACTGTCAGACCCATGGAAGTGTTTTGGTGACCCCTTGCTCTGGTCACACCATGTTTGACCCTTTGGCTAAGTGTGTGTGATAGGGGTTGGCCTGCAAGGTTCACCACCATAGGCCCATGTTCCAGGGGAACATGTAGCACAGCACAGAGGTATCACTTCAGCACCTTATAAACTCCATGATAATTCAGTGGGAAAAGCACATACATGGAGGCATCAATGCCCAGTCCATTTTTCTCTATCTATTCAATAGAGATGGCAGCTGTCTAACCCGAGTGTCCTGGAAAAAGTTCACGATTATGGCTAGTAGAGAATTTCCTAAAAACCTTTTTCTTCAGAAAAATTATCTGGATCTTCTCCTCCCTTTTAGCTAGGATAAAGCCTTCTCTCTTGACTCCAGGAGCATAAAGGCCAAATCATTGTGCTAGGGGTGAAGTATACCAATACCAAAATTAGTGGTAACTGCAGTTTTGCAATTTTAGTATGTTGTTCATGTCATTTACTGTTATCCCATTTGAAAATTATAAGTGCAGTGCTGTGCAATTTTTTCATGCCATAGCCTCTGTTTTTCCTGACTCTCCTCCAGTCATGGGAGGGCAGGGGCAAGAGTACCTCTGGGATTAGGAAAACAACCCTGAATGTGCTTCTGCACAGAATGACAGCAGCCCTTTCTGGGAAGTGATAGCACAGTACTTCTTACAGAAGAGGCAACTCACCACTTAGTCTGGGTTTTTGTGGTATTCCAGATCATAGGATGCATGTAGCATGGCAGACTAAGTGCAGTGTTAAGTGCTAGAGTTTCAAGTTAAGGTGCAATTGTCTAGGTAAGAAAGTCAGAGCATCTTGGCCACAGCCAGCTGTTTCCCAAACTATACAAACTCCTTTGATTGGGAACAGCTCTCTACAGACTCTGTTTTTGCAGGGGCAGGGAGTTAAGATCAAATCAATGAATGGCCTCATTCACAGCAAAAAGATTTTTGTGGCCAAAGATTTTGCTGAGGCAAAAAGATCTTTAGAAAGAAGAGTGTGGGTCTCCTCTGAGTCTTTCTGTTCTCATGAACTTGGCAGAAGGAAGGAAAGGACTAGACTTAGATTATGATTTATATTTATATAGCTTATAACTGTTATAACTAGTAACTTTTCTTTTGTTAGAATAATACTGTTCTGTCAAAACAAAAATTCTTCTGACAAATTTAACTTGTTTAAAAAGATTATAGGAACTTTTAAAACTATTTTATCTATTATAGAAAGAGGAAATAAAAGCAGTTTGGCAGAAATATTTCAGCTATACTTAAATGTAGTTGGCTCAGGTGGTGGGCAGCTGGGGTGAGGGGTTTTTTTCCTAGCTGGAATTTCTAAACACATTCTTTTAATTCTAATTGAGAATGGAAAAAGAATCTGAAATGGCAGAATTTTCCACAGGATAGAAACTCCACTTTGGACTTAGCACTAGGACAGAAATGAAGATGAAAAGACATAGCAAAAGAGTATTTAAACACTCATAAAGAATAAATCCATGCACTTCAGACCTGAAGGTGGAAGGGGAAACCTTAGAGGTGTTGAGGTCTTTTCAAGGGTGTGTGTCCAAGAAGATGCCACTTTTCTCTGTTGTACTGACTATCCCTGCTGCTGGCTCAGAGGGACCATGGTGACTCTTTGCTACTGCACCATTTTCAGAGAGCATTTGTGAATATAAAATCCTTGGAACTTATGGAAAGTGAGCAAGATTATCAGTCTTTATGCACACAATGTGCTCAGGTAAAGAAGGAGCTGACTTGTTTTGGCTGGCTGATTTCAGTGGGGAATTAACAGAACTGGGTGTATTAGTCCAAACAATACCTGGCTCTCCATCAAAAGTAGGTGAGGAGGGGACAAGAAGTGCAAGGGTGGCAACATTAGACACCAGAGTAATTTATAAAGGTATCAAAGGGGGAGTTGCCTTTGTTCCAAAGAAAAATCTGGCTGATCATGACAGCTCCTATGAATTTACAGTAGGCAAATTCATGTCTCCCCTGCACCAATAAAAGATTTACTCAAGATGATCAGCAGAAGAAACCCCATGGTTACTCCTTGGCACTGTGATGAGATACCCTGTTTGAAACAGGAATAACTTGCATGGCACATGGTTTTGTTCCTAAAACATGAACTTCTATTAAAAAAAAATCTTCCAGGATCAAAACTTCAGTGCTCCTCAACTGCTTGGGAGCTTATCTGATCTCATTGCTGTTCCCTCTGAAAGCTCAAAAAACTATATTGAATATATATATATATATTCCATCAACAACAAGTGGGACCCATCATTTGCTGGGTCTTTATTGTCTTTCAAACAGAGAGAGAACCCAAAACTCGTGTTCAGATCTGCACTGCAACAACACAACGTGTACCTAAGTCTGTGCCCTGGTGGGAGAAGGGATTGTGAGCCTGGAGGATCACCAGGTTCAAATTAAAGGTTGCCTGTCCTGAGGATTCACAGCCTAAATAGTTCAGCAGTGGTAAAGGAGCAGGGGGTGTTGTTTTTAGTGAAATCCAAGGTGACAGCATCCTTGGAACGCAGCTCTTGTTTGTACAATGGAGCTTTTACACCAACATTTGCACGGCTCAGCTTCTCCTCTTAAGCTTTTAAGCTTTTAACCTTGACCTGCTTTGCAGCAGTTTAAAGGGCATTGGTGATTTTACACCCCAAGCTTCTCCTGCCGTGTGAAGCAAATCCCACATGGAGGGTGCAAGTGCCTGCCTGGGATGTGGGTAAGGAGCACGCAGCATGGGGGAGAGAGTAAAAACATTCATTTTACCAGATGAATGTCGGGCTGGGCACATAACATGCTATGAATTATGCAGGCAGCCAGAAGAGTGTCATGAGACCCGTCACACCCTCTGCCTATGCCCCTTCCCTTGCAGAAAGGGCTATTTTAGGATTGTTTAGGAGAGCTGAAAAATATTTAATTAGGACTATTTTTTTCCATCCCGTTAATAAGGTAAGGTGCTTTAATTGCTCTGGTCTATCACGTGCCTTCATTCTGACCAAAAATAGCCTACTCTGTACATAAGAACATTACAACTGTAAATTCTGATAACTTGAGAACCAGGAATGAGCATCAAAATCTAAAAATGTCCCTTTTTGACAGCACTGAGAGACAAGGGCTAAATCTGGATATGAAGCTATGGCATTTTTTACTATAAACAAATGCTGTCAGTGACTGAGTACTTTGATCTGCTAGACCACGAGCCAGAGTAGATTTGTGGGGCAATATTCCGATGACAAAGCACTTGCAAGAGGGGAAGGGACAGGGCTTAGCTGGGAGCCTATATGCTGCCAGATCAAGAAATTAGAGTGTGGATTGCAGATGAAGCTAGGAAAGAATGTGTTCTGAAGACATTTATCATAGTCTACCTAGGACTTGAGCTTTTTTATATTTATTCACCCCCCTAACACTATTTTTATTTGTACTTGTATACATATATATATATATGTGTGAAAACATGTGTGATGCCCTCCTGCCTGTATTGGCATGAAAAAAATTGAAATATTTATAAATAAATATATGATTGTAATATCATATATATATATATATACACATATACACATATCTACTAGATCTGGGAGGGAAACCATCCCCAGCAAGGCTTACACCAGTGGCACAGTGGCACAATGGCACCCTCTGTTGCCCTGCATGATTCCTTTGATGGCTGCTCCTACGTGGATGTGTTAACTCCCGAAAACATCTGTGCACCACCTTCTCCAAATCTGACTCTTTCCTGCTCAACTTCCATGTCTGTTTGGAGATATCCTCTGTTATTTCCCTTCTTAATAAAATCCAGTTTGTTCCTCGAGCCTTTACTGGAGGAAATGGCAAATTGTGAAATTAATGAGCAAGAGGAAGCAGTGAGAGCCTGTATTGCTACACTCACTTTGAGAACAGCAGCCTTCAGTGCTTGTTTTGTCCTCCCTAACACAGCTAATGACAGCTTCCTGCAACAGTGGCATTAAACACTGAGCTCAGTCCTGCAGAATAGTGATCATTTCTGGGAGATGCTGTGTGAGACAGTGCCTGGTGCTTCCTGGAAAGTGATTAGTCCTAATGAGATCAGGTTGTCCAACTCTCATGCCACTAATTAAATCACAACTTCTCCTTTTTTTTCTTTTTTTGTTCAGTTACACAAAAGCTTGATTCATGAATTAAAATACATAGTGAATCTGATTGTAACTCTGATCCTCTGTGTGTGCATAATTAAACAACCAGTTCCTTTTATGAATTGAAAGAAAATTCCTTCTGGGGCATGGTAAATTTTCACTCCTAATCATATTCACTTACATCAAGTGACTACATTTTATTTGCTCATTAACGGGATGACACACCTTGTTCTTGCTGGACTTTCCTAAATATAGTATTTTTTACCTGTAAAGACACCAAACTCTTCTCATATACTCATTTTTTTCTGTCTTTTAGCTTCCCATGCTCTGCCATGTTACTAAGAATAATAAAACTATCTTGCTCTAACATTATAATTAATGTCTGATTTTACTGGGCTGGCATAAGAAAAATTAGATATGTGCTTTCTGTTATTGCTGATATGTCTGCCTACTTCCTCCTGTGGAGTCCAAACAAATGATCAAATGCTTTACCTACAACTGATAATTTAGGAATGATCAGTCAGAAGTAATCAAATGTTGACATTATCAGATTTTCACTTAAAAAAACCCCCATGTTTTCTTCAATAAGTACTTTCTAGAGAAAATGGTTCACACCAAAAGTCTTCAAATCTTGATATAAAAGTGGAGGGGAAGAGAAATTCAGAGAGAAAGCCATAATGTGACATAAAAGTCAGTTTGAATTTTGCATGTACATAGTAATTTTTCAGAATCTATGCCACATTCACTTGCTTTCAGACAAAGAAGATGTTATCAAGAAGTCAAACTGAGTTTTATCCCAGGCCTCATAAAAACAAGCATGTTTGACAGTTGTGGGAAAGAAGGGGGCTCAAGATGAATCTATTGTTCATGCAGAAAGATCTCATTTCAAAAGTTAAATTACTCATAATGATTCCATGTTAATTTGTTATTTGAATCCCCTGCAGTCCCATTTTCCCCAGACAGAGCTGGATGATGGGAGATGGTAAGGACGTTACTTAAGCTTTTTGGCTTAGAGTAGGTCTCTGCTGAAACAAGTTCTGATTGCTGCTGAACTAGATATGCATTTTATTTTCTTTTAAAATTAAACCTGAAGGTTTCAGAATTCAACAAAACCATTTATTTTCTGATTTTTACTTTGATTTTGTATTAAAAAAAACCCCAACAACACAATGCTAAAATACCAAAGAAAAGTTTCTCTGAAACAAAACCAAGCCCAAAATAGCAGTATTTTAATAACAGCACATTTCAACAAGATGGAAATTTTCCCCTTTTTGTTTTCTTAAACTAAAGTGCTGACAAAATCAATACATTTTCTGAAGTGTTTCATTTTGACCAAATTTGCATGTACTGGTAGAATAATGGATCCACTAAACTGATTATGAGTGGTTGAGGCTGCATGTTTTTCTTTTTTGGGTTAAGGCCCCTAAAAGTCTACCAAGACTGACTTAGTCTTTCCTGAATAGAGAAATTCTTCTAATAAAGACAAAAACTCCAAACCAAGCAACCCCCAGAATTGTGGTCACTCTCAGCCAGAAAGGTGAGAGGTATCTGGTAAAAATACAATACAGAGCTAGATATTAACAGGTACAGCCTACTTTAAGCAGTGTGCTTGGAATTCCAAAGTACCATATAAAGGATAGTGATGAAGGAAAAGGTGGATTATCTGGAGACAAAGATGCATATAAAGAATAATATTTCTGACAGGAAGCTGATTGGAAGCTGGTGAAAGAAAGGCAAGAAGAGAACCCCAGAATCTACAGGCCTGTTTGTATCACTTCAGTGCCTGGTGAAGTTATGGAGAAGATTGTTCTGGGAGGTACTGAAGAACACCTGAAGGACAATGCAGTCACTGGTTACAGCCAGCACAGCCTCATGAGAGGGAAGTCCTGCTTATCAAACCTGAGTGCGTTTTATGACAAGGTAACACACCTGGTTAAACAAGGGAAGCCAGACAATGTAAAATTTTGGATTTCAGTAAAGCTTTTAATACTGTCTCTCATAGTGTCCTTCTGGAAAAAAAAAAAGTGCATGCTGCAGAGAGATAAACTCACCATTTTGCTGCGCAGTCACCAGCCGTGTGAGCTTCAACAAGGGACAGTGCCGGATCCTGCACCTGGGATGGGACAGCCCTGGATGTACGGACAGGCTGGGGAATGAGGGGCTGGAGAGCAGTGCCAGGGAAAGGGACCTGGGGGTCCTGGTCAGCGGCAAGGTGAACGTGAGGCAGCAGTGCCCTGGCAGCCAGGAGGGACATCCCTGTCCTGGGGACATCAGGGACAGCATCGCCAGCCGGGCACGGGAGGGGATTGTCCCGCTCTGCTCTGGGCTGGGGCGGCCTCACCTCGAGTGCTGGGGGCAGCTTTGGCCACCACACAATAAAAATGACATTAAACTATTAGAGAGTGTCCAGAGGAGGGCCACAAAGGTGGAGAAGGGCCTTGAGGAGAAGCTGTGTGAGGAGAGGCTGAGGGCACTTGGTCTGTTCAGCCTGGAGGAGACTGAGGGGAGAGCTCCGTGCAGGTACAAATCCCTGCCGAGGGGAAGAGGAGGGACACACACTGATCTCTGCCCTGTGCCTGGGGACAGTGACAGGACTGAGGGAATGGCCCGAAGCTGTGGCAGGGGAGGTTCAGG
The DNA here is from genome assembly GCF_963662255.1 of Cinclus cinclus. NCBI lineage: Eukaryota > Metazoa > Chordata > Aves > Passeriformes > Cinclidae > Cinclus > Cinclus cinclus. The sequence continues at coordinate 6,260,115 of NC_085050.1, forward strand.
CTGGATATCAGGAAAAGGTTCTTCCCCCAGAGGTGTCTGGGCACTGAACAGGCTCCCCAGGGCAGGGGTCACAGCCCCAGCCTGACAGAGCTCCAGGAGTGTTTGGACAATGCTCTGGCCACAGGGTGGGACTCTTGGGGATGGGGCTGGGCAGGGCCAGGAGCTGGACTGGATGATCCTTGTGGGTCCCTTCCAACTCAGCTTATTCTGAGCAACTCTGTGAAAACCCTAATACAATAGGCCAGGAAACCAAAAGAGGCCACGCAATGCTGTCTGTCCTTAAATAAAGACAGATTCATTGCAGGCGACTCTGGTTTTCCCACTACTTAACAAATATTTTGTTTAGCTACACAGATTCCCTGGAGGTGGGGAGCATGTTGTCAGGTCAGAGGACCTGCTGTTAGGTTATATCATTGTTATGAAAGTCATGCTGCTAAGGAGCTTTGAATTGTACCCCATACCGAGAATAGTCGAAATAATCTGTGACTCAATGCATCTCTCATCAGGGATCACTGTGAACATGACCAATTTCAGCTGACCCAACAAGCTAAACACAAACATGTCAAGATCTCAATAGCACCAGAACATTTGTTTTCAATATCCTGAGTGCGAAATCAGGGCCAATGAGCAACATTTGCTTGGTAATGGTTTTGTTTGCCAGATGTTTTTTTCTCTAATTTTACTGCAGAGTACATATGAGTATGTGCTAGAATTAAAATGATGATAGGAAAGAACCCAGTAGCCAACTCCTGGTTTGTTGCAGCAGCGCAAATGGATTTCCAAGACAGCCATTATTTCACATTTGCATGGGCGTGAGATATGAACCCGGCCTATTCTCTTAAGTGAACATCTCTTGTAAACAAATAAATTAACCTTTGAGCCCTCTGAAATCAAGTTTTGAGAGTGGTAGGGCAAGAGAGAGCACAGACTGTAAAGCTCTGCTCTCTTAGGCTGAAGGCTGTGTCTTCCAGAGGAAAAAAGCAAAGTGCACCTCACTACCCACTGCCTCAGGTGTTGAAGCTGACCATGACTGGTCCTTCTGAAGCCGCCAGGAGCCCAGAGGGAGCAACAGCTGGCAGGAGACACCCAAAACAAGGAACACAAACAGGTAAAACTACAGGTGAGATGAAGCATGGAGAGAAATGCTTTGCTTGGGACCCTGGCAAGGCTCCCCACTCATGCTCCCTCCCCAGCCATACCTACAATGCACTGCAGGAACGTGTTCTTTGATGCACACCACTTTTTCAACAAGTAACTTAACTTTTTAACTATAATTTCTTTTTGGATAGCAGTAATTGTCAAGATGGACACATTAAATAAGGAAGCTGAACAATGGTGGGACCAGAGAAAAGTCTCTGACTAAATGAGCTGCATTTACTGACTTCTGTGTCCACATCAAAGGTATTTTGCAAGGAAATAGAGCTGACACACTGTTACACTTCTATCAAAGTATCAAATGTAATTTATAGATAATTGCTGCTGTAACATATTCTGTGAAGAGACTAGATCAGGAATACTGAGACAAAGCTCAAAATGATGTGTGTTTTCCCCCAGGTTCTCAATAGGTTCAGAGCAGGAATAGTTCCAGGTTAAAGCAAATATTTGCAGTGCAATATTTTATTCACCAGAAAATTCCTCAAGTTTCTTATAGATAATTTTGGCTGATAAAGCATTTCTTTAACTGCAACGTTTGAGTGCTTTTAGAAACACTGCTGAGTGTGAGCCCAGGAGGAAAGACTGGGGTTATTTTTAGAATGCTAACTCCTATATAAAACCAGACCACTCCTTTTTGCAATACATTTTTTGTAAGTCTTTGTATATTATTTGTTAGTTGGTTCTGGAGATTTTATATGGAGTGATTTGTCCATGATAGAGATGTCCTTAAGCCAAAATCTCAGATCCTGGAGCTTCATATACAGGTCTCCCCTTTTTCCTTTTATTGGTCATAACCCTGGGAGGACAATTCCCCAGAGTCTGGAGGGAATTTGGGTCTGAATTTGAAATTAAAGTAAGATTCATCCACTGAATACATACACTTATTTACCAAAGGAAGCCAAGCTCAAACCACATCAGGTTGAACTTTGGCCATATATTTAATAAGATATGACTTCAAATGCAAGAAGGCATGCCAGCTTAAGAAAATACCACTCTTTCCTCATTTCAAACAGATTTTCTATGATTTTCTAGGGTTTATCCTCTTCACTGCTCAAAGAGTAAGTATTCAGTTGATAAATGGGAGACCTCTTCCAGATATAGTCCATCTTGGCTACACTCACACTATTAAAAAATGTAAATACAATTTATAAAGGAATCCAAAATTTTCTAGGAATGCTTAAACCTTAAAGAAGTGTCAAATTCTTCCAGATCTGTCCAGATGGCTTAGTTGGGATATGAGCGCTCACCTCACCAGAGGAAACCCAAACCAGAACTTAGGAGGGTTTATTTGCAAATCCCACACACGCTGAGCTATCCTTATAAATGCCAAGGAATTAATTTATAGGTTAGCCCAGAGTACAAAAAGAGGAATGCACTGGTTTTTCCACAAATAGTTATGTGAAAAAATATTTCTCCACCAGTTGTTATTACTTTGAGATAATATAAATTACTCCTGGCTTCTACAAATGGGTTCAGTGGCAGATGCAGTCAATCAGGCAGGGCCTTGCTCTGGATTTTAGCAGCACTGTAGGACAACAAGCATTAATGCTTCACTAATATTAAAGATGGGATTCATTGATGTGGCCATGGTATTTCATACACATAACTTAAAAACATCTTTTTGAAAATAGACACACAATAATCTTTCTAGCTGCAGAGGATCCTACATAACCCCTTAAAGAACATGAGCATGAAAACTTCACCAGAACAAGCAACTTTCTATTCATTCCTGGTATTATTTCACATTGAAGCTGTCAAATATTAAAATACTCCATGTACAGCCTTTTTTTTACTTCAAACAGTTCAGTACAAAAGATAGCACTTGGTTCTGTAACTCCCTGTAAGCTCCCTGAAGCTTGTACTCATGTCTGGTTGCTGAACTGAGATGCTGTCTTTAGTGTTGCCAGACAGAGGGACTGAAACTATGCAGGTATCTGATAAGTCCTATAGAAAGTTGTGGATGACAGAGAATTCACATTTGTAGTTCACAACTTGCCCCCCAGAGGTGATATATACTAATACTAATACTAATACTGAATAAAATTATAATAAATAGATATATAATAAATAATAAAGACTATGATAGATATTATTATTGTTGTGATAGATATTATTATTGTTGTTGTTGTTAGGTCTGTAAAAACAGTAAATTCACCTTTTTTCATCATTACATGTGATTACTGTATTTATATTAAAATAGATAATATTGCAAAAAGTGCAATGGGGAAGGAAGCTCTTTACCACATTGGAGGTATTGTAGCAGGTTGCTGTTTTGGGAAAAGGAGGAGGAATTGCACCTTTCCTGAGAGCAAGAGCCCACCTGTATGGAGAGGCTGCCACAGACAGCTCTGCTGCCTTGGGTAGGAGAGGCAGGAAACTGATCTGCAGCACCAGTGAATAGGAAGGTTTTAGCAGAGTCACATACTAGACACTTGCCAAAAATATTGAGATTTTAATCCCCAGAATTACTGAGCAAGTTCTTCTTCAGTTTTCACAGTTGAGACTTGTTCCAGGGGTCTGTATCCCTGGCTTCCAGGCAAAGCAGTGTGGACAATGGATGACCAGAACTGCACCCTGAAAGTAATCTGCTCATGGAAACTGTCCTGGATGCTCTGTGATGGTCATGGTAAGATTTCTCAGTTATACTCCAAAGCAGATGAAGCACCTTCAGTCAAGTTCTGCTAGCCAACATCAGCCCTTTGAGTTCAGCCACGGGCTGAGAACTGTTTCCCCAACAATTCACAGTTCAGTGAACATTTCAAAGTCAGCGTTTTGCTAGAGCTGTCCCATAAGCAAAGATTTTTTACAAAATCAGTGATATTATGATCACCCCCTGTGCTGAAGTCTCCTGCAGTTGCCAGAGTCTGCAGTGGTGAAGGTGCTTCCTCAAGGGAAACCTGTGCAGACTCCTGTATTTTCTGACCTTCACGCTTCTGCAAGGCAATGCTGTGACTACACTAATGTCATTTTTTGTCATTTAATACTATAGCTAACCTTAACATAATTGTTAAGGGACTAAACAGTGCAATTTAGCATAATTAAGACAATTTCACAGTTAAGCTCCGTGAGTCAAAATTTTTGCCCTTGTGTAAGGGAACCTAAAGGCTCCTGTGCGCCCTTGGGGTTTTGGTTGCTGATGAGCACAAGGATGATCATGGTGCACTGTTAGACCTTTTTACCAGGGGGATCTGTTGAAGGAAGAGGGGGACCTGAGCCTATTCCCATCACCCCATATGTTACCGCATGGGAATTTGACCTCTGACTGTGTTATTTGAGCCACACTCGAGATCTCACCAAGGGAAGACACTTAACACATTTCCTCTGCATTTTACATCCAGCTGAAATGTATTTAGCTAACTTTTGAGGTACCTTGCATGTTAAACCTTGAACCGCAATTGTAACCTCTCCAGTTTCCCTTATTCACACAGTATTTGATTTGGATGACATATTTTTATAATATTTATTTTTCAGCCCATTTTGAGACTCTCATATTAATGCCACAAGAACTTCAGTCTCCTGGATAATATTTCAGACATGGAGGGGGGAACAAAATGAAGAAATAAAGAAGAAAAAACAGCCGTCTGCATTCACTTAAACTACATTACAATAAAGCTCAGTAAAGATCTGATCAGCAGTTTTTTTGCCTGCTCAGATTTAATATTAAATAAATTAGTGGAAAACCTAAAGACTGAAAGGAATTTTTTTTGCCACTGTTTAAAACAGGACATGAATCCTTTAACATAATATTTACACAAATTATATTAAATACTTTCTGCAAAGGTAAAATTTAGCACTGCCAGTGTCAGACAGACTGGGCAGGAAATTTGTTTACACTTAATAAATCTGATTTTAAGAAGAAAAAGTTTTGTTCTTTTTTCTTTTTTTCTCCTGTGTATACACTAGCATTGACAGAAAACACTTATTTCAAATTATGTAAACATACTAATTAAAAAACTGCAGAACACTTAAAGAAGAAGACACAACTTGTATTCTATTTTATATTGTTTTCATCTTCCCCTTCAGAGTTGCTATGATTTGTTATCTCTGATGGTCTACAAAGCTTTTGAGATTCTTGAAGCACCATGGCTTTCAGTGATCTCTCTATCCCAGCACAGCTTTATTCATGATCATTGCTAGTATATTTGGCATGAATTTTCTGACAATATACTTTAATATTTGGGAAGGAAGGTGTCTGCCAAGAAATATCAAATTGTCAGACGTGACGTGTTCACCAGAAAGCACTGGCCAGTTTCTCCAGGGAAAATGTCAGGGTCCAGGATTGAACCGCTATTCAAAACAAGAAGATGGACTTTTTCCAGGGAAGACTCCACAGTCCCCAACCCAACTGTTTCAGAATATTTTGGGAGACAAAATATAAGTCTCCTGCTCTGTTGACCCAGAACAAGGACACAGATTTATAATCCCAGAACCTAAAACCTTCAGCTTTATTTTGGGAGGGGGTATAAGGTGGGTATGGTTTAGCCATGAGGAGATGAGAACCTTCTGAAAAATCAAGAGAGCTTTCATGAAATAGAAAAAGAGTTTCATACAGAGCTGCAATTAAAATCATGCCCAATTCCTTGAAAACACATACTGTTTATTAAGGAAGTTACTAAGATGTGCCATAGCTCCCAGGCAGAGGTGAGAAAGAAGTCTTAACTCACCATCTACTTCTTTCATCTGAGATTTAACATCTAGCCAGACAACTTGGATCATTAGCACATCAAAGATCTTAAAACATCCCAGATGAAAAAAAGAAAAACTTCTTTAAGACCATGGTATTTCAGAGATCAGCCATGCTTTTGGAGATTTTAAGATCATATGGAAACTTTGAAGTCACCTTCTCTGACATCTGCAAAGCATAGCTCAGAGGAGGCTGCCCAGCAATTCCTAAATTATTTCCAATAAATTGCGGTTCACTCAGGGCATCTTTCTTGGAAAGACATTCAGTCTGATTTAAAGATTATAAGCAACTGAGAATCCACCACATTCTTTGGCAAGCTGCTAGTTAGAAATAGGGCAAAATCTCACCATCAGGAATGAGGGCTTTGTCTGGACTCAAATTTAATCTGCAGATTAAATATTCACAAAATGTAGAATTATCAGATATTCACAGGAGAAGTAGGTTGTAATTCACTCCTTCCAGAAATCATGAGACTGTAATGATAAGTAAAGTAAGAGATTGGGGGAAGTATTAACAGGTTTGAAACATTTTTTTAAAGTCTGATTAAGGGGCAAAAATATCCCTACAAGAGCATGAGAATGTTCATCCAAGACACGTTTTTTACGGTTTTGAAGTCTAACATCTTAGTGCTCAGAGATAGCATCTATTTAAAGTACACGAGCAAACCAAGGCATAAAAAGTCTGTTCCTCTAACTTTGGTCCCAGGACAGGTCTTCTGATGCCAGTTAGAGTCTTATAAAAAACATGAGCAACACTCATTCCACTAGTCAGAAATTGCTTGTATGGCAGGACTTCCAATAGAAAAGTGATTTTATCTTGCCATGACCAAGTTTTGGCCAATTGTTTTGCTATACTGACAGGCAGAAGTCCTCAGTTAGCCCTATGAAAAGCAGACAGGCAAAATGTAAATAGAGTTTCTGTTTACTCTGAAGTCAGAAAATTCATTCCAAGAGAACAATAAATACCGGACCACATCCATTGTTTACTTATCTTTAAGAACTTTGTTATTCCCCAAACAGGCTGACTACTTCTCACTACTCTTGGTCAGCTCCTTTTGCAAACGCATCTCATCAACTTCAGCTAATTCATCACTGTGGTTTGACAATAATCACTGGCTTTCTTTCTAAAGATAATCTGTGTTTAAAGGCCCTGTTATATAATATGCTATTAGCCAAATATCTTGCAACATTTGGAAAGGTAGGGCAGTAATGTTCTGCCAGATTCCTCTCAGCATTTAAACACCATATTTTACATGCCAAAAGTTCCTTAAATTAATAATGACTTGTGAGCTTTAAAATGGATAATATATATCTGAAAACAATTAGGGAAGGCAGTTTAGAAAAACTTATCTGTGTTTTGGGAGACCTTACACAAAAAATGTCACTGAAAGAGAGAAATAAATGCACTGAAATTCAAGAATGTGTCCTGGCCCCTTAGGAAAAGTCAGTGATGGTTCAGAGCCAGTTTCCTTCAAAGATAATTCTGGAGAAAGAAAGATTTTTCAGAGACATCTCAGTAACAGATGAGACTCACTTGAGTCCTTGAAGAAGCAACAGAGAACAGTAGAGGCAAAGCAGGGGATTTCATATCAGTGAGAAAGAGCAAGAAAGAGCATCCTAGAAAAGGCAAAATATGTAAAGCTGAAAATCTGGGAGAAAAATAAGTGGAAGTATATCTAAAATATTCACAGGAGAGAGGAGAGAAATTAGAGAAGAAGTTTAGAGCCTCAAGCAGAGCATTAAGGGTGGTACCAGAGCTATCAATGAACTGGAGGCAAAACACCATCCTCCATACTTCTCTAGCTGAGCAAAAAATGTCTGTTCAGATTAGACAGAAAACAAGGTTCAAGATTAGAGTGGTTCATCATGAGAAGGACCTGGCAGGTAAAAGCTCAAGACCCATCAGCTGTAGTGACCAAGAGCCTGTTTGGGGCCGATGGGCAGGGATGTGCAGCAGCTGCTGCTGCAGCCGTGGCCCAGGTCATGCTGACCCCAGTGAGCACAGTCAGCAGACACCCCAGCCACCTGGGGGGAGGTCATACCACAGCTTTTCTGCAAAATCAAGGATCTGCCAAGGATCAGCAGACAGCTGTCCAAGCCCTCAGGTCAGCACAGAGGTGAAAAGCTTTGTATAATTCCTGTTGCCACTAGAAAATGAGCCATATATTAATTATTTTTATTCTTGTTGGCATATGAGAAAACACTCTTGAGGGAACATCCCTGGTTTCCCTACCACACAAACAGACACTCACATTTTCACTAAAGGGAAGGTCTTACTCCAAACTTCTAAACTTCCCCAGTTGCGCATTTAATGACACTGTTGCCTGTCTAAATTGTTTTAAATAATTCCTCTTTGATAGTTGCATAATTATCCTACATATCCTGAACAGAGAAGACTTGTTCATTATGGAAGGGGGGAAGACATGCAAGGACCTGTCCCCAAAATCTGATTTTCTTGAATATTTTTCTTCCAGATTAATGGACAAACAGATTTCCCACAAGTTCAGTGAGGAAAGACTTGAAGGCTCAGAAGGAAGAGGCTACCACCCAAGCCTGCAGTGTCTCCTCCAGTTCAAATAAAATGAAGAAAAAAAAAAAAAAATCCTGCATTTGCTTATAACCTAAAATGTGTGCCTGTCACCATTCTGATTAATAAATTCAGTTTTGTAGTTTAGATTAATTGCAGTGAAAGACTGAAATTCATAGACACTAATAGCTGTAGTTTTATGACTGTTGAATAATTAATTGCTGATATTTCAGTTTCTCCTAGTGGGAAAAATCAGGCATATTAAGCCTTAGATAGGTCTGTATAAAGGCTTGTGGTGGAGTCAAAATATCTCAATATTTGGATGAAAGATTCAGTCTCAAAGGGTACTGTGTTTAGTATATGGATATTTCCAAACCTCTTTGAAGATGATGGGTTTGGAAGCAACATTTTATCCAAGATAAATGGGAGAGGTAAAAAAAAGCTCTTTTGTTTAACAGCAGAAGTTACTGCTTCTTAGCTACTGATTAGTTTGTGTAACTAATCTACATGTCATATAGATCTGTCTTCAGTGGTTTGGCTGGGAACAGAATTAACACTTTAAATTTTGCTAATGGCATGGCAGACCTGGATGTGTCTGCACAAGTGACAGAAACAACCAGTGGTGGGCAGAAAACACCACAAAGAACACCTATAAAATAAAACTACCAAAAAGGAATAGAATTACTTGAAAAGGAATGTGACTTTGTGAACAAAGACAGTGACTCCTAGTCCATTATTGCAGGTCTCTGCAAACATTTTCCACAAGGAAACATGATTGCATTGATGAAATACAGGTCACCAATCTCTCCTTCCAGTGAGAACAACCTCACACACCAGAAATACTGGCTATGAGGCAGGCGAGTATCGCCAGAAGAATCGAGTTTCCCAGAAGAGAAAAGATAAGCTGATATCTGCAATCAAACTGGAACAAACAATGGAGGTACGCACAAAGTTCAACAATGGCCAGAAAATAATTAAAACAAGATCTAAACAATTGCTGGAGCCCTCTATAAAGAATGTGAGTCAAAATTCTGTAGCTTCCCAGAAAAGGCAGAAATATGACCATGTCTTTGGAGGCAGAATGAAGTGTGTCTGAGCAGATTGTAAAACCCTGCTAACATAAATACTATTTTGATCTGCGTGTGATCAAAAACTGCAGAAAACTGCACTAAGACAAAATAATATTTTGTAATATTAATAATAATTATTATCAAATTGTATCCCTTTTTTAACTACAGCCAATATTAGAAGTTTAGGGCAGAAGAGTGAAAAAAGAAACCTGTAAGATGATTCTTCTACCTCTCCTCTGCTGCCATAGATTCTAGCACTCAGCTGTTGAGGGACTTTCCAGGTGACATAACACTGAGCAGTGAGGGATGATGGATCACAAAGCTTCTCATTACTACTGGGAGACCCTTTTCCTGCTGGAATTTATTAATGCACTTCCGCTGACACATGGGCCCAAGAAGAAACAACAAAAAAATTAAAAAAACAGCTTTCTAAATAAGTGAAGGATTGACTTAGATTATCTAAAGGACTTTCACTCAGAGGGAACTGGTGGCTCTCTCTACTCCAGCTTCTATTTGTGAAGATCAAATGGGACAGAAGGCATGTGTCAGCTCAGGGTCAGGCTTTTCTGGAGGTACATATACCTCAGCCAACCTCACGTCCCCAAAATACTGGTTGACGTTTATGTCTGAACAGAATCACCCTGAGCATCCCACTTTGAAAGTTGCTGCACACAGTGACTGTTTTTACCTTTAAGTTCATGTGAATCTGTTTGAGTTGAAAGATAGGAAATTAATTACAGCTGGATGGGGAGCACGAGAGAAGATCTTGAGTAACAGGACAGATGTCCAAGGAGTCTTGTTCAATCTCAGTTTACACAGGCTTGGATTCAGACAAAGACTTGTAAGATACAAAAGACTGGCATAGAGATGCTTGTCTGAACTCAAACATGTCTCTTAAATCAGAAAAAAGGCCCAGGTTACCTTGGAACATGGAAGAAGTTGCTGAGGTGCTCCTGCTTTCCAGTCAACCATCCCTCAGTGAGAGGAGAGAGCAAAGAGGCTGGAAGATGGTATCCATGAGCCCTGATGCTCCATGCCTGGAATGTCTACAGCAAAAGGACTCTAACTTGGCTCACAGCTCTTCTGAGGTAACAGGGAAACAAAGAAACTCAGTTCTGGGGTTTTTTCCTTTTTTTTTTTTAAGTGAGAGAAAGAAGAAGAGAAGAGAAAAACTGGCAAGTGCAGCAAATTTAGAGAACGGACCAGATAAAAGTTATTGTTATGAAATTTCTTTGTTTCATGGCCAAGACCATTATAAATCTCTGGCTGGCCAGACAAAGCATCATGTGTCTTCAGCAGAAGCTTCTCTTCTACCCAGGGAGCTGGACAGAGGAAAACAAAATTTCAGGAAGGAGCTGGCTAGAAAAGGCATCAGAGTTCAACTCAGCCTGAAGCACAGACAGTCCACCTAAGGGAACGGTACAGGACTCCTGTTCAGTTTTAGGAATGTGAGACAATTGTGTTGGTCTTAAAAATAGAAAATGCCCCAAAGAAGGGGAAAACACAGCAGAACAAGACCTGTAGTGAAGTGACAACTTTTAACCCTGAGGGAAGAAGAGTGTCCCGTCTGTGAACCACGGTTTGGATAGCTAAACCTGCCAGCATTAGGATATTTTTTTTAAATACAGATAACACCACAGAGCTTCCAAAAGTCTTTGAGAAGAACTTGTATTCTCATTGCTGCTTTCTGATGGCCAAGCAAGTGCATTGTCAATAGGAAAGCGAGAGCAAAGAAATGTGAGTTAGGTTAAAAACATATTTGCTAAGAAACTCAGTGGGAAGGAAAATTCTTTTCTTACAGAAGGAAAACAAAGATTCTATGGAAGATTCAGTTCTGCAAATGTTTTTCCACACACAGTTTTCTGTGGAGTTTTTTGCTTACACGTGGTTTTGACTTTACATATAAATCATAGAGAAAATGTGATGCAGACTTTGGCACTGCCTGGTAAAGTAACAAGCTCTCCTTGAGAAATTCATTCCCAGAAAAAAATCAAATTCTGCTCCCAGTCCTTCCTGTTCATACATTAACACTGTCTTCTCACTGTAAGCACTAGCATGTGTACTTCTAGAAAGAAACAGTCAAACACAGGCACACTAATACTGGAGATGGCCCTCGAGTCTTTTAAACATTGAATTCTAAGTGTTTTGTTGGGTTTTTTAAATTCTGTGTATCTAGAAATTCCATGCTTGCCTCTGTACCAGCAAGCTCATCGTGTAATAGTAAGGTTCAATAGCAGTTCATCTGGTTACGTGCATCAAGCCTCCCAAAAAGAGACTGGGAACAGCATATTCCATTCCTTCAAATAGAAAAAAAAAAAAAAACAAAAAAACAACACTCTAAAGAGACAGTAAAATATATCACAACACTTTCCAAAGTGCTGGGTAAACTCAGGTCCCTCATAAATTCTCATATGTGGTTCCTGAAAAGAAACACAGAAGTGTGGATATTGAACAAGCCTTCTACATGGCAAAACTGGAAAAATGCTCATTTCTGCTGAAGAAGAAATTTTCAGTTTATAGAAGGTTTCTCACACATTCAAACAGTGAACTTTTAGAAGAGGTATTTTGCTTGGTGTGAGCAGAGTTATGAGGAAGAACAGGCTTAATAAAGTTTGGAAGATGGCTCTGAATGCTGTGGGGTCACCCAAAAAAGTGTCACAGCACTATTTCAGGTTTCTGCCACAAGAGCCAAGAGTATAATTTCAGAGACTGAAACAGTTTTACTGGAAAGAAACTAACTCCAGGAACCAAAATGAGATTTTGGAGAAACAAAGGAGAGCCACCAGAGATAGAAAGACCCATTCCACATGTTGTGTTGAAAATATAATCAGGCAAGAAGAAGGTTTGAATGATATTTGGCCAGATCAGTTGGAGTAAGAATGACCTTGGTGGGGGGGGAGGGATGGAAAGGTGTGTCTGAATAAGCCCTATTATAAATATTTAAATCTCTATCATCCCTAAATTACAGAGCAGCCATGCTGTGGTATGGACATGAGCATAACAGGCTGGTTTCCAAAAGCTGCAGAGAGCATCAAAAAAGGCAGCACGTGAGGAAGCCCTTGCAGAACATCTGGAAAGATATTAAGGGCATGTTTTGGGAGGGAGAAAAGCAAGGACTTGGAACCACAAGCCACTGACTTCTGTTTTGTTATTGCTGCATCCAGAATAATTCTTTCTGCCAAAGAAGTACTAGGTTGTCATCTCTTTTTCCTGAGGGAAATAACCTTCACAGCCCCTCCTTGGGCCAGCTGTGTAGACCAGAATGCAGCAATGCTTATTGGAATTACACCCTTACCTGAAGGCCATGTTTGTAGCTGTCAGCACATAGAGATAGTAAGGAGAAATTAATGTTGGTGCCCAAAGCAATCTGTAGTATTAACAATTACAGAAGATTTGTTGCAAAAGTCTTAGAGGAGTTAAGCCCATACACAGAGGGGGAAGCAAACCCAAAATCCTGCTCTCAGCCTGCTGCTATGTTTGATTCTGCCTCTCCCAAATAGTCTCAAGTCCAAATCCACCCCCCAAAGACCATGTGGCTCACTGCTGAAAGCAAACACGCTTTTTGCAAAAGCTTTTACATTTCACTCTTTGGATTGGGTGTAAAAACTCACCCCTGGAGAAACTCATAAACAGATGCACATTTGGAACAATGAGCTCTGTGCTCACGTTTAACTTCTTCATTAGACACTCACACTCAAGTGCTCCGTCTCAAACTGATGGAATCCAGCCTTTGTGGTGTGAAGATTTTGCAATGAAATGCAGTCTGGGCCCACAGACTATGACTCCAAGCTGAAGACAATTTGATAGATGGTGCACTGACCACACAGACGGGTTCAAAAGAAATCAGTTTGGCATTCTGGAGAATTTTGAAAGTATTTTTGATCAATGGTGTTTGGAAGTCTTAAGAACATTAATTCCATATCCAGTTTGCCAAAATGTCTACCTTAGATAGAATTTATGAGCGTACATGTCAAGATATATTTAAAATCCTTTGAGACTTCCAAGTACACGAATAACACACGTATCATTACTACCTTTTTTTAACATAGCATCATATAAATCAAATGAAAGTGCCAGGCTTTCTCAACTAAGGAAAACCACTTAAAATAACAAAGGTAATACTTGTTTATTAATGTACAATGTCCAAAATTCCTATTAAAATCTGTCAACAACAGTTTAATGCAGCACACTCTCAGGAACTGATATTAACACATATTTGCTCAGAGGTTAAATCCACCACTTTGCTGTATCCGTATTTTTCATTTCAAAGGTTAGGAAATCCCTGGTTGCTCCTTTGAAAAAGTGCAAAAGTACCATGTTGAAAAATGGAAACAGCATCTGAAAGTACCCACTGTCATTTATCACCTGTCTTGTGTCAAGGTACCATTAGTTGTTTATCAACAATGCCTTTGAGGATGAAAATTTATCAGAAGAATTTCCTCACACTCTCAGGATGGTGTCTGTGAATGAGGAGAATATGGAGTACCTCATTAGCCAGTTTTTGCTGTCTGATGGGGACTGTTCTCAGCAACTGCTAATGGAATTCCCCCTGCATGGCAGATTATGGTAGTTGAAGACACAGGGAAGAAAAAGGTCAGCGTTGCCATTTCCATGCTTCCAGCCAGTGGCAGACTTCCATGGTCAAAGGCTTGGCATGAGCAATTTAATTTTAAGTCAGTTATTCTGAGGGTATGTTTAAGCATGCAGAGACTCTAGAATGGACCCAGTTAAATTAAGTTAGGCCTGATTTTTTTTTTTTTCCCCACAACCATATTATAAATTTACAGGAGTAATTCTGTGTTGATTGAGTCTTAGGGAGCAGAAGAAATCTTGACTCCTGCTCCTTAGATAACCATCCAAACAGCACAATCACAACTTCAGAGTCTATAAGAAGAAGATAAAAGAGATTGTTATTTCCTTGGCTGATGATAATATCCTGAATTACAAGGACCAGCATGTAACTCTGCAAAACCCTGACCTCATTTAAAGTTGTTTCCCTGAGGCTGGACAACTGCAGTTGGATCCTGGTGCAATTCTTCATAAAAATAACCTCCCTTACCTTTCCTGACAGGGACACTCATTCAACACTTCTCTAAGGTCCCCTGACTACCTTGGGCAGCAGGCAAAGATCAGTTTTGTTGAAGAACACTGCTCATATGTGATCATATGCAGGAGACATTCTCAGAGTAGGGACAGCACATCTCCTTCAGTTCTGTCCCTAAAGGAGTATGGACTGTCCCTAGTCTGTGGTAAGAGGCTTTATCTTTCCATTTGCTACAAGAACCTTTGGCTTGGCCAAGGCTCTGTCTGCTTCTGGGACAACTCTTCCAAATCTTCAGGCAAGATTAACCTTCCCCTAACTCTAGCTCCTTCCTTTATTACTTCCCATGGGGTTTCTTTATCTTCCAAGTGCAAAATTCTGACATTTGGTACTCTTCCTTGGTCTCTCTTTTTGCTCTCCCACCTCTGAAAAACTCACATTTCACCTTCTTCCTCTTGCTCATACTTTTGTACAACCCCCATGTTACTCAGTTCTCTTACTCTTCCCATTTTCCACATCACTCAGTAACTCGAATCCTCGCTTAAGTGTGAAAATCTCATTTCAGGCATTTGCACAGTTGTGGTGGATCAATTTAAAAAGACCAAGGACATATCAAGATATTTTTCAGCAGAATAGACAAAGATGTGAGCAAACCAGGAGCCCAGCAACCTCTCCACTTCCTGAATATGCAAAAAGCTCTCTTGAGCAGAAGAGATGCATTGCAGAAAAAAGAGTAAGGAAAAATATTGTTAATAATCACATCTCCCTTATGAAAGCAGGAAAAGGCCTTTGTACAAAGCACAATCTGAATAATATTATCATTTTTTCTGAAATACTTTCTGCACAGTTTTAATCTGAATCTTCCTATAGCACTTCCTGCCATATTTAGTATCACAGTGAGTTTGCAAAATTCAAATACTAAAATTTAAATGAGGTTCCTGGGATCTGTGACATCTCAGAACCAGAGACCAAGCAAGAGAAAACACCATGAGAAACACAATTCCACCCCCCAAAACCATTAGCCCATCAGGTGAGGCACACTTAGCAGCATATTTACTTTTGTCTTAAACTTTACATGAAGTCACAGAACAGCCCAGGCTTTGAAGGACTGCCAAGGAAAAAGGGACAGCTCTGCATGTGTCACATTGTGCATGTCAAAGAATGTTAACACTGAAAGGCTTATTGTTAGAGCCTCACTGAGGACGTTAGCAAGAGGAAGGAAAGTTGGATATAGAAGGAGATTACATAATTCTTTCGAGTTTGGAAAAGGAATTTGATTTGGCACGTCTGAGCAGCAGAGAAGTTGCTCTCTGAATTGGGGGTTAGTTTCAACTAGTGGAAAATGTCCGTTTAGAAACAACAAAAATATGGTAATATACTAAAACTCTACAAGGACATTTCACAAGTGAGAACTGGCAACAAGCAGAGTGATTCCCCTCTATATGTTTTTTGGGAGAGTTTAAAATAATTAAAATTATGTACCTCTAGAACTTTATTTCATCTTAAAAGAAGTATTATTTAACTCCATCTATAGCATACACATTTCCCAACCATTCTATGATTCTATAAATGTTTTTTCTCTTGTATTGGTGTAATCAGAACCTATTTGCAGGGTTTTTTCGTAAATCTTGCACAGAAAATTATAGTGGTAACTTCAAAAACACAGTGTTTTGCTTGTCACTGAATAGATAATTCCAAAGTTTTCCACTTCCCCCAAAGATTTAAGGGAAAAAGGAAATGGGAAGGAAGGTGACGGTAAGAATTTTCCAGTTAAGTTTTCCACCAGGTCATCTTCCAGTGGACACAGGCACTGAGGTCTCTGCAAAGGAAATCTCTGCTTAGAGCTGACTACTGTGAAACACTCTAGGGGTGCATGGCACTTCCTGCCTTCTCTCACTGGCTTTTTGGTCATATCATTGAAGGCACTTGAGATTTTTCAGACCATAGAACACCTTGGCTCACAAACACACATATTTCAGTTGATTTTCAGGGTAGTCATTTCCATGAAAGTTAGATTCACACTTCCAGCAGAAGCAAGGAGGTTGGGGCTAAGCAAGGATAATCTATAAGAAAAACAGAGTAAAGGATTTCTCACTTCTATGAAGAGGGAGGGTAATGCAAGCAAGGTGAGGAACATCCCTGGTCTTGTGTCCTCTTAACACGTAGAAGAAGCTGGAATAAGATTCAAAGGCCCTGTGTGGTGGGGGCAGAGGAGGACAGGAGCATTAGAGATGGCAAATCAGGTGTAGCAGTGTCCTTCACATTTCTCTGCACTTACAGTGAATCTGCACTGCTCTTATTCATTACAAATCACACTTTGATCTATAAGAGTTTGGCTTGCTTTTCAGTATTTTAGGAACATTGCTGTAACATGTGAATTACAGTTTTGTTTGTGAAGGAGCAGCAAGTCAGATTGCTGCTGGGAATGGGCAAATCCTCTGGAACCACTTTCAGTAGAAACTAATCCTAAGAAAATCTTATCTAAAAGTTCAGCATTAAACTCTGTACAGGAGTTAGAAAGAGCTGACAGCCAATTAAATATACTGGAAACTGAAGGGAAATGTGGGGGTGGAAGAAAAATGCAGATATTTTGCTGTTGCCTGACTATTGCCCCTGGAAAGTCATTCCATCCTGAATTTCTCCAATGACATGTCCTTTGTAAGGTTTCAAAACCAACATTTAAAATATATTTTTAAGGATAACCATGTCTGAAAGTTAAAGCCCTTTAGGGAAGAATAAAAGAGGGACTTCAAAGTAACAAAATGCTAAATCTGGCAACTTGTTTTTAATGGAAGTAAAAACCTGCACGATTTAATACCTTAAAGTGTAATAAGAAGAGAAATGTCACACATAGAGTTCAATTTCTACCCATGGAATTGTGCCCCTGATTTAACAAATTCCAACTTAAATGCTTCCACCACAATTGAAAAATATTTTACTGACCTCGAGCTCGTTGTACAGCAGAGGTCCAACAGTGTTGCTCGGACTGGGATCACAGCAGCTGTGGTTTTCAAAGCGCCAGCCCAAAGTGAGCTAAATCCAGCTGGAGAATGCTTTGCAGCTCAGTAAGTGCTGAACCCCCTTTTTGTGAGGAGTTTTGTTCAGGATGGGTTTTGACACGTTGCATCAAACATCTATTTTAGCTTCAGAGGAGTCCCAGGTCTCTCCCTCAGTTAAGAATATTGCTGCACATGGTGGTGCAGTGACCTGAATTGTTTTAGATCAGATTTCAGCCTCGCAGGAGGACCAGGCTGAGCACTGGTGTTCAGCTACATTCACCTTTCTGGTGTTGCAGCTTTCCTTTGGTCCTGAACAACAACGTTCCACATGTAAGTGCATGAAATCATGTAATCAGTGTGATATTTCTAGTTAAATTAAGAGCAATATCTATTCTACCTGCATAGTTTTTTTTTCAAAAGTATCCTTTTCTTAATTATTGTCTTCTCACCAATTCAGCATTCACATACTCAAGCACCTGTTTTTTATACTCTGGATATGAAACATAATTCTGAATGCTGACACCAAACTGATGCATGTCCTAAGATATTGGTCAGTATCTGTCTCATAAGGTAACACTGATATAATACATATTGCCACTATGTACCAGGTTATTTTCAGCTCTTCACAATGGGAAATTGCTGTCTTGGAGAACAGAATGTCTGTCTGCAAGTTATTACATTTTGATCATTGAACTTAATGGTACTTAGCAGGGATGTTATGATTAATGTTCTTGATGTGTTTTGGAGATGAAAGAGGCATCAAAATGTGATTTCTGATATGACTGTTAAGCCAGAAGGACAAACTGGTGAGAGCTGCAGTCAGGTATGAGGACTGATCAGCTCTGCCCAGCCTCTGGTTCTTCTTAGTGTGCAATTGCAGAAGAGTGCCAAGGACCCAGACTAAGAGCCAGGATACTGAGCTGAATGCTTCTATTCTGGTTTAGCTGGCATCAGTGTCAGCTGAAATGCAATGTTTGGGCAAAGGAAGCACAGCTGCAGTGACAAAAACACAGCTCAGAGCACCTTCATGGGTACCTGAGCAGAACAGGCATTGTGACAAGAGTTTGAATGGCAGACCAGGGGTATCAAAACTCAAACTTATATAATGGAAACCCTATCAATGAACAGCGGGGTGTCATTGATCAACTCCAAGAAAAATCACTGGTGCCTTTGGGTTTAGGACCCCAAAAGACTGACACACAGAGGAGGAAGCAGTCTAGGAGGTGTTTAATACACTCACGTGTTTGAACTCCTGCCTCTCCCTTCCTGCTGAAGATCTGAGTGATTTCTGCTGACTTAGGAATCAAAGTTATGGGCACAACTCCAGGTGAGCACCTAACCATCTCTAAGGAAAAAGCCAGCACCCAACCCATGCACACATTATTGTATGAAATTTAGTTTACTCACTAAACTTATTAACTCAAACCATCATTTATTTTCCTTTTGGCAGGAGCTGTCATGACACAGAGTAGCCTGGGTGATAAGAAAAAGAGCTCATGTTCTATCTGTCCTATTGAACCTGTGCTGCAATAAAGCCTGTCAGGCAGGAGTTACATGGCCAAAGGAGAGAATAAGGTCTGGAGACCAGGTCTTCCCTTCCCATGTGAGTGCCCTGCTGTAGATTACTGCCCACTTTCCTTAGTCATTCTGCTAGGTATATGTCAGCCCACTAACAGCTTTGGTCAAACCACTCACTTGAGACATGACTTACTAGCTGCAGAATTCCTCAGACTGACTAAAGCCAAGACACCCAGACTGATTGACTCAACCAACGTGCTGCTAACACAGCACTTACAACTCAACATACTTGGAAAACAAATAGCAAAATAAACTTGGCTTTCACCAAACTTCCTTTGTCCAGATGCCCTGGAGTAATGAAAAAAAGATCCACACACACAGAGCCTTTCCCCTCAAGAAACAGCTTATTGAGGCTTTAAATGAGGAGAAAAGTCTCTCTAATTGAGGAGAGGAATAGAGGAAGGATCAGGCAAATTCCCATCTGGCATTTACAGACATATCCACTTTTTGCTGCTCATAACAATTAGCATATCTGTGCCAATGACAATTTGCAAGTCTCTGTCTGTGCTGACTTTGGATGGGTCTCAGCTGCAGGGAGGGTGAGCTCCACAACATTTTGCCATTCTGAGTTGCCTAGTTATCCATATTACCCTCATCCAGAAACCAGGGCAGACAATCAGACATGTCTCTTTTTAGTGCACAATGAGGATGTGGTAAGTGCAGCCTAAGATTCAGAAGTTGGGAAGGGATCCCACTGTTTGGGTGTATCCATTCAATTTCTGAGTTTTGGTGAAAAGCTTGGCAAAAACTTTGAAACTACAACATAGCAACACTACACACATGATGGATGTAGATAATGACACCTCTCAAGATGATTCCCTCTCTCCCGCAGTGTCCCAGATAACTTAGCCAAGCAGATGTTCACCATTAACTTGAGCTATGGAAAAATGCAAGATTCACCCTAAAAGAAAAAATATGAAACATGGAAGACATCTGAACTATTCTCTGTTTGCTTTGTCTTGCAAGCAATGAGGAATTTGTTTTCTCTGAGTCAGAGCTGGAACTGGAAAAGACACCTCACGTTCTGGAGGGATCTCACTATCCAGAATCTCCAGGCACAAGGAAAGACAAGGCCTGTGTCCCTGCCTCAAAGAAATGCCCTGCTTTTCTATAAAAAAGAATCACTTTTCTGTGAAACAGTCAGAGAAAGAAAGATGAGATCCTCCTGGTGATATTCCACTCATTCTCTTGTTCAAGCACATTATTTTTGTCCAGTGATTGAAGGAGAGAAGACAGACCCACCCACCCTCAAGGTGCAACAGCATCTGTCTCCATTGTCTTTCTGGGGATAATGCTTGTTCCATAATTATAACCCACAGTTCCCTCTCAGCCACAAAGTTTTCAATTTCTATAACACTTCAAGACTCATTTCTATCTAGGATGAAATACATCCCTTAAAGTTTTCTGGGGAAAATGTTGGTGATAAAAATTCACTATTGTCCATTGTTGGCACTGAAGAAGGGCTGTTGGAACATGGAATGCAGCCATTCCCTCCCACCTTTCCTTCCCAGTGTTAGCACTATGGCTGCTGACCCAAATAAGTGCATTGGTCCCTGAGGCAGGGAGAATGAAGTTATTCTGAACTGATAAGGCTCCTCCCCGACTATTCACCACTTGGACTCTGTTACCAGAAAGATGGTCCCCATCTGACTTGGCTGCTCCTCTTGGAATAGTCCCAGATCTTCTCTATACTCCAAGTAGTTTTAACATTTTTCCTTCTGTCTGCAGCATATTCAGCCACGGAGCACCAAAGAATCCCAGAATCATAGAATATCCCAAGCTGGAAGGAATAAAAGGATCATCGAGTCCAGCTCCTGGCCCTGCACAGGAAAATCCCAAAAATCTCACCGTGTGCCTGAAAGTATTGTTGAAATACTCCTTGAGCTCTCTCAAGCTGTGACCACTGCCCTGGGGAGCCTGTTCAGTGCCCAGCCACCCTCTGGAGGAAGAACCTTTTCCTGATATCCAACACAAACCTCTCCTGACACAGCTTCGGGCCATCCCTCGTGTCCATGGCTGTTCATGCCGGTTTGCAACACGGTTCAAAGACAGCACAGCTTCTGGAATTGCTGCCCTTTCCATCTGCCATGTGCAAGGCAATGGTTCCTGTAGCTCCTCCTTCCACTCCCAACCAAGCCAAGCACTACTGCTCAGCTGGCACTGCCCTGTGGAAGGCTCACAGAGCTGGTCGTCCTGCAGCTTTTCCCTGGGACCTGGGGAAGGCAGCTCGGGATCCCCGTCCGTGTGTGACTCCATCCCTCCGTGCCAGGCCTGAGAACAGAACGCTTTGTGCAGTCTCAGGAAAAGGCAGTTCTGCCGAAGGTCAGGCCTTGTGAAACAGACACCTTTTTTGGTTTTTTTTTCCCCCTTCTCCTTCTCTTCCCTTTACTGGGGAGTTTCTTTTACTCCCTTCTCCCTGCTCACCCCACACTTTCCCTGGGTCTGTTCCAAGAACAACCCTCGTGCCATTTTCTCCCACCAAAAGGCACAAAGAACTTATTTTACCAGCCCGCTGGCTGTTCAGGATACAAAGAAGTTAAACTAACAATGTGGCGATCCAACAGCCCATTACAGGCAGGTCTGGATGAGTCACAGAAGTAAAGGGTAGGAAGGGATTTAAGGGGCCACCTTCCCCTCTACCCCAAGGCAGCCCATGTATTTTCTCCTACTACATTTTCCAGTGACCTGCTATTTCTGTTCCTTTGGAGTACAGCAAGGTCTTGGTTTCTCCTCAGGAATGGTATTTATTGCCAGGATTTATCACTCCTCTGAACAAGTTTGTCCAGTCTTTATGCATATTTAGAGAATACACCACATTTAACTGTGGAGTTCAACCCCAGAAAAAAAAACCATCTGTAAATAGCATTTAAAGTGCACACTTAATCTTGGGAAGAGGCTAATATTCTCCTCTGAAAGTGTTTGTAAGATCTGGGTTGCCTAATGGCTAAGCTCTGAGCAGATTCTGATAGAGTGAATGCTACATATATTATATGGTGACTGGCACCATTTTCACGTACCTGCTGCAGTTTGCGGAGATTTAGAAAGCAATCTTGATGATTTAGAAGGAAAACTGAAATTACTGCATTCAGCTGCTTTGGAAAAACTTTTATAACTAACCCCCAAAACAACAAAGCAAATGCTAGCTCCACACTTGGGTTTGCACTCAGCCACGGTGAGATGTGGCATCATCTCAGCTTTACTGCCATCAGCCATCAGAGATTTCTATCCCTTCAGCCAGCCATATCACAGACATCCACCTGGTTATCCTCATCTTGCACAAAAGCACAAGGGAATTTATCCACTCATCTCTGGACACAGGTCCAAGCCATGCACAGTATCTTCCACTATCTCTTGTGCCTCTTTTGCAGACTGTTTTACCTATTTTACCCTGACTAGAAGGGTATTCTCATTGCTCTGATGATCAGGAAAAGTCTTCAGCTTCTTTTGGACTGAGCACAAGAGGTTGGTGCCATCTCTCCACAGGTCTCAGAGTACACACATCATTTGGAGCACTACAACTCTGCCTTAGGTCCCACTGAACAAACAGCCCCAGGAGTGTGGCAGGACAGTCCCCCAGGGCATGGTGGTGTGGTGGGACCAGGAGCACAGTCCCCTTTCCTGTGAGATCTTACAGTTTTGGGAAGAACCCTTTCCCAGGCACAGAGGCTGCAGAAGTGCAGGATGGTGATATTCTTTGCTCAAAGTGCACAAAGCCCAGGGAGTTCTGCTTTTTATGGGAAAGTGAGGCACTTCCAAGAGTAATAAAACAACCTGAAAGAACACACAGCACACATAAAAATGCCAAATTCAGTTTGTCTACTGCACCTTAAACTACAGAGGGCCACTGGGGAACTACCTGGGGTTTTCTCTGCTGTGGCACACCATGGTCTCACCTGGACACCAGCTGAGAATGTTCTTGCTAACAAATAACATTCCTCAAAAGAATCCATTAAATTAAAGCCTGCTACCGTGATCCAAGCAGGTTTGCAGCTTGCAGCTGCAAAGCATCTGCCTGTGGCTGTCCCTGGATTCCTCATTCTTCACATAGAGCCTGCTGCTCTCCAGGACAAGTCAGACCCTGTCACACTCAGCACATCACCCTGCCAGGCCCCAGCTCAGTAAAAGGGTACCTGTGTTACGTCCCTGTGCCAACACAACTAACCAAATATCACCCCCATTATTCCCAGTAAGGTCAAAATAATTTTCACATCAAGGTCTGCAAACAAAGGAAGCCCGTCTTCAACAAGGTAAATATTAACAACCCTTGGACTATTTGCAACTTAATTAAATGCTTTTATGGAATATTTCCCCTGCATGTGTAAAACCTGGATGCTACTTCTGTTGGGTACAAATCTGTGGATGTATTAACTACAGTTAGATAAAATAAAGCAAAGAAAAAAAAAACAGCCCAAAATAACCAGTTCTTTGATATTTTTATTTCAAGGACATAATTTCAGTGCTGAATAGATTAAACTTTCTGACTGAGCTTAGTTCCATTTAATCTACAGTTTCATAACACTAGATGGAGATCATTGTTGGCTGATAGCACTAAGATTACTAATAAGGGGGTTTTTTGTCTTTTAGGGATGGGACTTGTAAAAAAGTTTGAATCTCTAATAATTTTTAATTTTTTTTCTCTAATCAAAACCATTATTATGAAGTTCTCTTCAATTTGTCCTGGAACAGCTTCAGTCATGGCTCAATTCGAGTGGAAACTGAACTGAAAAATGTGTTGGTTCCTCTCTCTGGGCTTTACTAAGTAATTTTGTAATAAAGCTGCATGGAAACAGAAGCTCCAAACTTCCACTTTGTGAAGCAGTTTGGAAATTCCAAACATGCTTCTGCCCAAATCAGAACAAACCCTCAAATATTGCAAGATTTTACATGAGTGAAAAATTATCTCAAAAATTACCTTTCTTTTTGACTAAAATATATTTTAGAAAACTTCATTTAATTTCAACTTTTAAAGGCTACTTGTACACAAAGTAAAAAAGTTAAAAATCTGAAGGTGGTTCAAAGTGGAAGGAGAGTGGGCTCAATTTCTAAATGTACAAATGGAAAGTTTTAATTATTTTGTAATGTTTTAATGATTTTTTTCCCCAATAGGCATATAATTGACCAAATGATAGGCACATAAATGACCATTTATGAAATGCACTGATTTTTGCATATTTTTCAACCTAATTTTTTTCCTTCCAAGTTTCTCCAACCAATCCTTTTATAATAAAGGGAACATTAATTACGGGCATGTGGAAAATGTTTTCCATTAAAAATATTTTTTGGGTTTTTTTAATTGATGGTGAGGGTATGTGTGAGCATCACGGGCTGAAAATAATTAACAGCACAGTTGAAGACCTGTTTCCATTAGGGACAGCGTTAGATATGGCACTTGGCTCACTTCAAACAGAGAACTTCACAAAGTTAATGGGACTAACAGGACCCTTTCCCACCACCAAACGAGGCAGCACGTGTGAACTGCTTTATTGAGTTGGAACATAAGAACAGTCTCAGAAGATCTGATCTGTGCTCCTGCCCTGGCCATAAATGTGACAGGTGGCTTTTTGTACCTACGGGTGTTACAAAGACAGACAGCGTCAAATGAAGCTCAAGCACATGAATAACCAAGATCTGAAATTCCTGAGTGTTCCTGAGACGTTTGAGCACACCTACACAATGCAAGTAGCCCTCTAGACAGAACAGACTCCAGATCAGGATCCACATACAAAGCATATTAACACCCTGAATAGTGCTGGGTTAGTTAAAGTTGCTTGCTGACTTCTTATTCAAAAGTGAGTATTTTCCAGGAAATAATGGCCCCAAATAATGATCATGTTCTGAGCCTCAGTCAGTCCAGAATTTGTTATTTTCTTTTACTTTTTTTTTACAGTAAGCTCCTGATTTTATCTTGCAATAAAAATATCTGTAAACTTCCAGTGGGTTTAGTCAGCTCAGACCGATAAAAAAAAAAGCAGGGAAAGTGAAATCCTGGCATGATCTGTATAAGACACTTTTTAGCATACGTTTTCCATACACAGGCTTATATTACAGAACAGCTAATCAATGGAAACATTGTGCTGACATCTGTGTGTAAAATCAAGACCTTGATGTTGACACCTTACAAATATTTATAGTAGTTATTGTACCAACACCTTAGTGATCTTTCAGCCAAGTTATACACACATGCTCGAGTTTTCAAAGAGTCTCTCAAGCTGTGTATTTTTTTGCTGTGGGCTGCAGTGCATATCAAATTTGTAATAAGAATATATCTGTGCAGCTTTCCACCCCAAACTCGGAATCGCTGTGCATGAATAACACTGATATGTACAGTGTTTGAATGCCAACATAAAAAGCTCAGGCGCTAATTCCACAAAGTATTTAAAATTAAAATGACAGGGTTTTTAGGGACTTGTGAGGTTTTATGGCAATTTAACTGGGTGTTTTCCCTCCTCCACACCATGTCAGAGCAAATGCAGGATGAGTCTAGATCACAGGGCAACACATCCAAGGTATCCCTGCTCCAGGACATCTCTCCATGGTGATAACATGACTTGTCCCAGCCATTTCTGTCTCATACCAGCTCAGCCATACAAGGCACAGTCAATGCTAACTCTGTGTGGATCTATGCAAACCTTCTCCTGCCCTGGAGCTCCACAGTGTACAGTACTACAGCATGGACACCCAGTGATTTGGAACCCAGCAAATGCTACATATGGCCTTAAGAGAAGGCACAGGATGGGGTCCATCTTCATCACTCACATGAGGTACTTGGTGAGCTGCCCCCCTCCAGTGGTGGGGTAGGGTGAGAGGAGGGGAGAAGAATGACAGACATTACACAACAAAGCTGAAAAACACTTCATGCTGCAGGTGGAGCCTGCAGGGAGACAAGGCTACAAGCCCACGAGCCCCACACTGCAAACCAGCTCTGGTTTGTATTTGCACCCCAGAGTGGTCACAGCCTTTTGCCATCACCTGGTACAAACCATTCTCACTGCCTCAGTTCTCACCCGTAAAACGCAAAGTTAGAGCTCCTCTCCAAAGAGCTTGTCTTATATCTTTTAATCTGAAAATCTATCTTGGCAGCTGTACATTTTTGGTGTCTTGCTGGTGTTTTTGTGGTACAAGCCATATGTTCTTCTAGACCTGAAAAGATTCTCTTGATCTCAGACTGGAACATGGAAAAGGAGGTATTACAGTCCCCTGGAGAAGATCTCATTTGTCATTTAGAAGTCTAGTTCAGATAATTTAATATTTTTTTTCCAGCAGAGGAGAAAGTGAATAAGGATCTAGTTTTTAGCATTCTTTGTTTGCTTGACATTGCAAAGTCTAGAGACATGCCAGGCAGACTCATGGAAAACTGCTTGTGTGACACTGGGTCCAACACTTTTCAAAGTACTATAAATATTTAAATAAAATAGGCCCTTGCAAAGTTCAGACACCTACATGGATGTTTTCCTTCTGAGCTATAGTTACTCCCTATTCATATATAGAAATTGGATGAGTATCATATTCATTGCACAGGCAATTTCTCTGGTTAGATCTCACAGCCAAAACAACAGTCTTATTTAGGAGTTGCATCATTTTTTTAACAGACTAATAAAAGGCAGCCCTGTGTCTCATCTCTAAATATTGGCACTCAAGCTGTTTGGTTGGAAGCAGCTGCCTTGTATACGTGTGTACTTGCAAAGATTTTCTGTTTCTCTTGCTGACAGAAAGAAACTACTGTTCTTCTACTGAATAAACAGGTCATTATGGATTTCTCTCTTCCATTGCCTCAGCCACTGCAGAAGTTCTTAGGTCAAGAATTAAGTCATATTCCTTGGGTGTGGGAGTTGCTCTTGATCAGTAAAGAGGTGACAAATGAAATGTAGCACCTTTGCCCTATGCTGAAGTTAATCCATAAATGCATGAAGGAGTGGGATACATGTATAAGTTTTGTATTCAGCAAATTTCTCTTGAGATTCGTTTGGTCTCCATATTAAAACATTGGATTCCATTGCAGTGATGAGAGACACGTGCAGTTCCTCCCAAAAGAGAATGAACCTAGACCCAAGCTAGATTTGACCACCACACTGGAGTCACCTTCATGACCTGAAAGTGTTGGATCTCTGCAGAGACAGTAAGTTTGCAGTTCATTTTTCATTTGTGGGCTTTGAGAGAAGATTATTGTATCAGTGTATGCATATGACACAGACACTTGCTCTCTTGTGCCACAAGTGGGCCCAGTGACCTCTTTGCTCACTGCAGGTCTTCCAGCAGGCACTAGCTTAAGTCACTTCCCAGGAATGGCAGGAAATGGAGAAACCAGTCATTTTGCATGGGAAATTTTCACAAAGGTTAATTGTCCTTCTGTAAAAATATGTAAAAATATGTCTGGCTTCAACTGGGTCACGTCTCTGTCCAAAGGAGTGGAAGTATGATTGGTCTCAGTACTTTTCTGTGTGAGAGAACATAGAGACTGAAATTACTTCATCTCTTGACCTTTGTTTTCAGTCTTCTTCTGATAACCTAAGAACTTGCTTCATAAATCTCTCATTACAAATTATTTTCTTTGGCTGTGAAAAACATTTCACTGCATTAAAATCTTTTCTATTTTTTCCCCTTGACCTCTCTCCCATCTCCTAATATCTCTACTAAAATATATCTACTACATGGATAGTACAGACACAGCATTCCAGAGTCTGTCTAATTAACACATTTAATGGAGGTAAAGTTACATCCCCCACTCAGTCTTGCTGCTCCTGTTTATCAAGGAGAATCACATCTCTTATAGTACTGTATAGAAGAAATCACTTTCACCTTGAAGTGCCCTTAGTAGGAATAATATTTTACTCATGGCAAAATGGCCCTGTGTGCAGTATTGTAGAGCCACTATATCCTGAGAAATTATTAGGAGCAGCATTTGATCACTTCTAGCTGCAGTTTAATCATTAATGATGTCCCAGTGACACTGTGAGTAAATGCTTGTCAGTGTTGCCATTATATTTGTCTGTGGTTAGGAATGTTTTGGATTACATTAAGGAGAAAAATGCAGCTGCCTTTTTTTTTTTTTTTTTCCCAGACAGGATATAAATGAATTTGCAATTTTCAATAATGTTCTAACCCAAATTCTGTGTAAGAAACAGCACAATGTTCCCACACATGGGGTTAGCTCACTGCAATGAGGACAGTTTTACAGCCTTCTTTATTTCTTTGAAATGCAGTGCAAAAATGCGAGGATTTTATTTCTGTTATTTAAATGTTGCTTAATCAGCAGTCTGTTTCTCCCGTTTCTGTGGCCTTCTCCAGGGAATTGCAGAGGACTCCAGCAGGCAGGTGCCCAGCTCTTCAGGAAAACATTACCATGTAAAATATTTCACAATGGCCCATTTTCTCACAACCGTTTGTCAGCCATCCCAATAAAACACTTTATTATACCACGAGCTGTCAAAATGTCATTTAAGAAAATTGCTTGGGGGAAAAAAAAGTGGAAAGATGCAAGCCATAAAGCATCAAAACTTTTGTGGGAAAAGAATGTGACAATAGTATTGCTTTCCTTATTTCTTTAAAATCAACAGTGCCTGATGCCTTTTTATCCAGCACTACAAGATTTAGATGGAGAAAAAATCTTCTAAGACTAAAGAGTTAATGTAGAATAGGTATAATTATGGTCCTTTCATCTTCTTGTCCCTAACACATATTGTGTCTTAGCTTTCAATTTTTCTACAAATGCACGTACAGAAATACAATTATTGTGCAAAATGTAACACCAAGTCTTGGGCACGTTTTCAATACCGCACTCACAAAAAACTCAGAGCATAGATGTACAAACAAGGCTCGATGGTTGGGGAACTGGGAAAATGTGCCTTGCAGAGAAATGTCAGGCACTCACTCCTCTGAAATCCTCAAAAAGATCAAGGGGACGATGTAATTTCAGTGTCAAAAAGACTATACTTTTTCTTTAAAGACAGTATATATCAGGTATCAAAAGACCTTTTAACATAACACAGAATGACTGAAAGTTAAAAGACAAAGACATCCCAACAAGAAATATGTCACAACTATCTAACAGAGTGGGTGAATGCGAGGAAAATAATTACAAAAGGAAATGGTGGGTTCCCAGCTCCTGAAGAGTCCCCCAGGTGTTGCAATCTTCATGGAAACAAGGCACTTGGATGTGTGTGGAAGTTACTGAGTCTAATATGATGGCTCTGTTATGACCAAAGACAGAAGAAAAACAAATCTGCATCCTTTTTCCCTTAAAATACGTAACTGCAAGGCTGATCAATCTCTGTTCTCCATCCACCTTCCCCAAAATACCCTGGGAAACTGGCAATGCTGATTGCCAAACTCTACACTGCTGTTTATTATTATTTAATTTTTATTATGATAGTGCCTAAAGTGCAGGACACAGTATGCTGGCCTTTACACAGCCAAATTGCCTCTTTCCATGGGCCCCTGTGTTCACATCCAGGAGAAAACCCCTCTTCAACTGTGTTACTTTTCACTGGACCTCGTGGGATGCCACAGGGTATCCGAGTGTCCCACAAGCAGAAATAAGTGTTTAGGAAAGCAGGCAAATAAAATGAGTGACATAATCATCACACACAGAGCTAATGGAAGACTTTGCATCCCCCCCTCCTTTTACCCTATTTGCTGTATTTAATGTGAACCCGTGCCCCCGTTATACATAGAATAGGGGAACTCCAAAGCTCCAGTAACTGATTGTCCTTAGCATCCTCTCCTTAAAAATATCCACTATGACCAAATATGAGCAGACAGCAAAAGCCTCAGTCTCCACTGAATGCTACAGGTACTGAAGCCAGCTGATGATTTTCAGGGAGGGGAGATAAAGGACTGCTAGAAATCCCATTTTTCATATCCGCTACAAAACAGACCCTAATCAGAGCATACCCTCCAATAACTCATCTAAGCTACCAAGCTTAGGACCACGAGAGACAGTGTGTTAGACAGAAATGGTTAACATTTGCCAGGGCTTGGCTTTGGGGGTGCTCATATACTCTTACTGCAGGCCTTCTCTGGTTTTCATTTTCAGCCTTTTCCCTCTTTCAAACCTGTTACACTTTATTGCCTCTATTTCAAGTTTTTAGCAATTTGGATAGTCTGAGGCATATTTTTAGGATATTATTTGACTTCATGAAATAGATACGTATTTCTAACTATGTTTAATAGGAATGAAATGCTGTAGTTTTTTATTCTGACAGTACAACCTGCAAAAGTCTGGATTTCTAAGGAATGTGTTGCTGCTAAAATGGTTTCACTACACAGTGAAATAGAGGTAAAAGCTACATATGGGTCATTAAAAGATCAAACAAAAAAATACAAGTCATCTTTCTCAGAGATAAGGCAATATATATAATTTCACCTTGCTTCCAATGTTAATTTTTTAAAGAAAATTTACTTGCCTGCTGCAAGGTATGAAATTTCTGTCATCTGTTTCTTTTATGTTGCCTCTCAGTTCACAATGGCCCTATCTCTGTTGCTTTTGCTGTTATTGCTCAGGATACACAAGGCTTTTGTGCTGAATTTATGGGTTTGTGGAGAGCATCAGCACTGGTGATCACAGACAGCCTCAGGCTGGTGGGACCAAAGTTCTGGAAGCAGCATTGCTGATGCTCCCAGCAGGGAAGTGTTTCAGAGCAGAAGCCTCTGGGCAAAACTGAGAGCAGAGGAATCCAACCAGGTGGTTGTGATGGCTCTTTCAAGTTGTAGCTTCAACAAAGCTCAGGAAGTCATGACAGATTACAAACATTGCTCTGAGGGAGAAATTCAGGGATTTTTGCACTACCAACTCTGTTTCCAACCATCTTAAGTACCTCCTTGGTTGTGTTTGAAAGCGCAGACTGCCAGAGGGAAGAAGGCTACTTATATTCAGGTGCAGGGCAGAAAAAAAGAATGCTTGTGTTTTGTTGAGAACAATTTGCTCTGAGTTCATCCCACTCTGTGGTTATGCTCTGAGCTGCCCACACTCCTTACACAGCCAACACAGAGACAGACACTTCCAAAAGAGGATTTCCCTACAACAAGTCACACCTGGAGGCATCTTTCTCTGCGCTGTGCACAGAGGATGCTCTGATAGCTGAAATACATGAGGAGTGACCCAGGTGACCCAGGTAGAGCAGTGATGCTCCACATCACACCCAGGGCAGAGCTCTGGGAAGGTCATCAGCTTCTCTGAGCATTATGCTTTGAAATCCAGTCCTCTGCAAGCTCTTACAGAGTGGTCTATAAAATGGAAGGGGTTGCATATCACACATCACACCAAATGAACTCCCAGAAAGCAATTACCTTTGGAAAATTGATAGATTTCCATAGGTTTCTCAGGGTGAGCGCTACTAAAGATGACATCGGAGAACTGAAAACAAGATGAAAGGGCACCTGTGAAACCCCATTAGCAGCTCCCTTACAAGCTCCTGTTTTGTTGGTCTGAACCCCTGTCAGGGAGATTTTCTAATGATATTAATCACAATGACACCACAATCAAATTAAATCAGCAAAGTCCCATTTCATTTACAAGGCTCACTTTTCATTATTTCCCATTGCAAAGGAAGTGCAAGACTAAAACATCTGGTCCTGTTGATGGGCTTTCAGCCAGAGCTTCAACGTCTGCCACTGAACTGAAAAAACAGCAGCCTAATCTCAGTATTGTCTTTAGCTTTCCCAAAAACTTTTCCTTCCCAACGAGAAAGCAGAAAGAAATCTTCCCTTGGTGTTTTAGTTCAGGCGTAGCATGTTAAGGTGCAACCATACACCAACAGCAGATAATTTCCTTCCACAATCCTCCCACTTCCTAAAGGCAAGGAGTGCTCAGACCAGGAGGTTCATCAGGGATAAGCAATTAATTTTTCCCAAAAGGTATTTTTTACCAAGGTCAGTTTTGCAGGAAATGGTACCTTGCTTCTGAACTGCTGGGAAGTTATTCCAGGGAATGTGGGAGAGCAGGGAGAAGTACAGTAGTCCCAGTTGAAATGAAGGAGTTTTTTGTTTGAGATCCTGATAAGATTCAGGGGAATATATGTTTCAGACCAGATTTTCTCACACCCATGTTTCTACAAAGTGCCTGAAAGTAGATAGCCTTATAAATACATTAAACTTTATACTTCTAAAATGTCTCCCATGTCACTAGTGTGAATCATAATTAATTTTAGTACATCAAAGGCCAAAAGTCTGTTATAAAGTAAAGAGTTGAACAAGTTGGGTAGTTTGCTGAACAATATATACTTAGGCCATTTTGTTAGCAAAAAATATAAAAAAATTAAAAGATCTAAAGTCTTACAGGTTTAATCTAAATAACTACTGGCTGTTTCAGGAGAGGGGAAAAAACTCTTGCAATAAGCAGATTACCTGTGTGCAATAAGACATCAAGGAAAACTAATTCTATAAATGCATCAGCAAGAAAAGAAGAGTTATGAAGGATCTCCATCCGTTATTGGATGTGAGGGGAGTCACAGAGGCACAGGATGAAGAAAAGGGTGAGGTATTTAATGCCTCCTTTTCTGCAGTCTTTAACAGTAAGACCAGTTGTTCTCTGGGTACTCAGCTCTCTGAAGTGGAACACAGGGATGGGAAGCAGAATGAAGCCTCCATAATCCAAGGGGAAATGGTCAGAGATCTTCTACATCACTTAGACCCACACAGGTCTGTGGGGCTGGATGGGATCCACCCAAGAGGACTGAGGGAGTTCATGGGTGGGCTCACTGAGCCACTCTCCATCATTTACCATTTATCATTACTGGCTCCCTGGGGAGGTCCCAGGTGACCGGAGGTCACCAAATGTGACATCCATCCAGAAGAGCCAGAAGGAGGATCTGGGAACTGCAGGGCTGTCAGTGTGACCTCGATGTGCCAGGAAAGGCCATGGGGAAGAGTGTGATCCCACAGCATGTACAGGACAACCAGGGACCAGCCCAGCCAGCACGGGTCAGTGACAGGTATATCTGCTTGAATAACCTGGTACTTCCTGCCTTATTTCTTCCTAGTGTGAAATAACTGTGTTTCTATGTGATATAATGTCTGAAATACTGCTTGCAAATTGAGAAGGATAGACACAACTATTGTCTTGCAAAGAAGAGGAGAATAAATGAACTGATGTGATTAGTCCCCAGCTTTGCCTGTGGCTTTGTCAGCAGGGTCTGCAGTGACTGCCCAGGATTTCTAGGAAAAATCACATTGGTGCTTTCTTGGGTATTTGGGTTTTGAATCTCTGTGATTGATCTTGCAGAGAGGACAAGGTGATGAAAAGCAACCTGAAGCAGCTACTCCTAAAAAACAGCCAGCTCCCCAAGAATTACACTAATACCCAGGAAAGTGTTGTCTAAGCTCCAGTAGCAATCACTTTTCCATGTCATCCAAATGCTGCAGCACTGAAGAGAATTTGCTTTCTGTATGCAACTGACATCACAGCTGCCTTTAAAGAGCCATTACTGCTCCAGATTCTGGGAAGTATTTCTTAAGCCAAATGTGGCTCAGCAGAAGAGCTATCTAACCCTTTTGGTACTCCAAGGCAACACATTTTTGGGTGAGCTTTCAGCAGACACTTCATCCCCATTTTCCTCTTCCCCCTCAGCAGGCAAGCAAAGCTGAGCAGCCACAGACTGAATTTAGCTCAACCTGAACTGAGAAAATTCCAGACAGCTTCCTTCCTTCCTTCCTTCCTTCCTTCCTTCCTTCCTTCCTTCCTTCCTTCCTTCCTTCCTTCCTTCCTTCCTTCCTTCCTTCCTTCCTTCCTTCCTTCCTTCCTTCCTTCCTTCCTTCCTTCCTTCCTTCCATTTTTTATTGCTCAGAGAATATGAAATACACAGAATAGATGAAAAATGCATTACTAACCTCTTTGTTTTTCTTTGGATGACAATACCTAATAGGTTAAGCTTAACTTATAGCAAAGCAGTCCCAGATGGCCAGGTCTGTTCTAAATAAGCTGCTTTTATGAGACCAGGATGTCTGAAAGAAACACACTTCATAAAAGGAGAAAATGTGCAAGACAGAAAAAGTCCAGAAAAAAGAAAATCTCTCTTACAAAACTACTACTGTTCAGACTCCATATAAACATGATTATCAAAGACATACTTTGGTTTTGTGGGAATTTTTCTTCTTTTTTTCCCCAAGTCTAGAAACAAAATATTTTAGTCAGATATTTATATACATTTCCATTTTCCCAAAAAAGAACCTCCAAGGTTCCCTTCACTGGATGTGAAAGCTTACCTGATAAAGAGACATTTGAAATCCTTAACAGTGAGATATGCACTTACTATTAATATATTAACTGCTGAAAATGCATCATTTTTCTAGAAAGAAAGGTCTCAAGGGTATGCTCATTAACTTCCTGCTTACAAGGAGGAACACATCTCCTTTAACCCATGCAGACCTCCAACCTAGATTGTTCTGTGACTTTGTAACATGGAGATTTATTCTGATTTTCCTTGCGTTTTACTTTCATAGAGATCTCAGACTATCCTGAAGCCATCCTTTAAGAAACAAATAAGCAAACAGGTAAAGGTTGAAAGGTTTGTCATCACCAGGGAATAGCATAACCAATGAACTCTTCTCCATCAGTCAAGTGTTGCCAATCTCCAAGAATCAAGTAAAACCCACTACTTTGTTCCAATTTTTCTTTAACACATTCCATGAGCAACACAGCTACTGGTATCTGCTTTCCCATTATTTTGTGCCTTGGAGTTGCATTTTCAATCATCAAATAGGATTCACAGTCTTGCTGACACTTTGTGGTGAGTTTTTTTTTTTTTAAATGTGTAAACACACCGTTGTGTAAAATGGAAAAGAAAGTGTTCACATTGCAGCCTGTCCCTCTGCCACATCCTGTACTGGGACAGCCATTTTCACTACACAGAGAAGTCTGTTTCTACTCCTTTTGGTTCTAGACAAATGACCTTGAAAATACTTAAATGCCCACATTCTCACACAGTCTTGGTTGATCCCTAAACCTTTGTTTCTTCAATGAACAAAAAATAATGCAAAATGGCAGCATGTTATTATCCACACACAGAATAACCAGAGATTGCACTAATTCCTTTCCTTTTGATCAATTGAACAGGAGTACTGTTTCTAAGAAGCATAGAAAGTTTCAGGTTTCATAAATGTATGTCTCACCAGTTGCTCAAACAGGCAGTTGCAGTCTAAAAAATTCCATTCTGAATGGAATAATTCTGTTTAGGCTGGAGGTACTTTGTTTTAGCAGGGGTGCAGCAGGCACAGTGGTTGGTTTTTCTCCATGAGAAAAATTAATATGTTTTCATTTCAGGTCAGACTGGGACAATTTTCCTTTTTAATTTCCACTTCAGGCAGCAAATTGAAAAATCAATACTCATCATAGGTTTAATTGCACTGTCTGTGTTCTTTTAACCAACACTCCAGAACACAGCACAGAAACTGGGGTATAAAAATAGAAAACAGAGAGTGGGAAATCTGCTACCCAATAACTTATGCTGCAAATCTACAGCCCTGTGACTTATTCATAGAATCACAGAATGGTTTGGCTTGGAACAGGCTTTAAAGATCATCCAGTTCCAACCTTTCTGCCATGGGCAGGGATGCCACCCACTTAACCAGATTGCTCAAAGTCTCATCCAACCTGGCCTTGAACACTTCCAGGGTTGGAGCATACACAGCTCCTGTTCCAGGACCTCACAGTAAAGAATTTCTTCCTAATATCTAATCTACATCTATAGTCTTTCAATTTAAAACCATTCCCCTTGGCTTTGTCAAAAGCCCCTGTCTGGCTCTCTTGTAGCCCTTTCAGGTTTTGAAAGTTTGGAGGCATGATCTCACTTTTCATGTCAGTAGGTGCTGAATATAGCCATCAGGTGAGGGTTCAAAGTGCAGGTGCTACTGACCTAGACTAAATGCAATGGAGAACTGATGAGCAAATAGATTTAAACACTGGGAGATGACAAATGTTAAAGGCACAAATTACCCAGTACATTACTTCACCATGTTTTGTTGAGAGTAATCTCTGATTAAATGCTGGGTCATCAATTGCTGAGAAATGTTTAGCTTTGTATCATCCCAAAGTATCCCTTATCATGGCAGAGTTTGAATGTTCTCAGTTGGCAGCAGAAACAAGACAGTTGCATTAAGTTAAACCTCAGGATTAAATCTGGTCTCCAGGGCAAAGGCACAGTGATTAGTACTCCTATTTATAAACAGAGTTGCTCTAATCTTTTACTTATAAATTTCCTCCTCCATCTGTTATCCATCAGGGAAGTGAAGCTTTAAGAAATTGTGCAGATGGTTTTAAGGCACTGTAGCTCTTCTGCTAAGCAATGCCTTGGTCTGCTGGATGCGTAACTCGGAAATGGAACTTTATTTGCCAAACCTGTACCTTTTCTAATCCAAGATGCTGCACTGAAGCCCTGTGCAAGGCATTTTTCACTGCCTCTTCTCCATAGAAAATGGGGTCCATTGTGTTGAAAGATGCAATGTGCAGTACCTGGGCCAAAGGATTAAACTTTCATCATCTGGGTTTGATGCTTAGATTCATGAGAGGAAATGAGTGTTAAGCATCCACTGCATGCCAGGACATATTGAAAGATCCCTTTAGCAATACATGCCAGTATTTTAAAAATAGGACACATTAGGGGTTTTTATGTGCTAGAGAACATTATATCTTCTTAAAGCAAAGTTTTCATGTCATGCTTGTTTTTCTAGTGAAATGAGGCAATTCTCCAGTTTTTAAAGTTACAGCAGTAGAACAAAGAAAGCAGGAAAGCAACCAAGGAAAGAGAGACAAAGGGGGTGATAACAAGCAGCTCAACAAGAATGTGAGTCTGGGTAGCTTTGGGCTGCCCACACATGCAGATACAACACAGATATCAATCACATCATTGGCAGAACCATAAATAGTACTGGAGAAATTATTCCCCTGAGAGTCCTGGAACAAAATAAAATAAGCCAGTCTAACCAAAGTCAATGGTATTCTGACACAGACTTTTGTAAAGCCCAGGTTCAACACCAGAGTTCACAAATAATTAGGGTTAAGTCTGTTACAGTCAACTGGAAAAAAACTTTCAGTCTTAGCAAGAAAGTTTCTGCAATTGCAGACCTCTTTCCAATGTGTTTCTGCACATAAAAACAATCTGATGGGGAAAGTACTAAAAGATCCATTAAGGTATCATAGGAAGTCTGTGCCCTTTGATCGAAAACTCCATGATCTCACAAAACTGAAGCTTTCTTACTCAGACTTCAGCAGAGTCTCGTAGGATTAAAGAGATAAGTTTTCTGATGCCTCAGCATATCACAAGAAATTCACATAAATTCAAATAAAAGGCACCATAAAATTCATAAGCACCTCAAGGAAGAGGGCCTGACTACCGACTGCAATAGACAGATATTAACCCAGCACATTTTCAAGGTCACCTTTGCACATAATTTTCAAAAACCTTGGGCCAGCCTGTGTACAGCAGCCTGCCAGAACCATCACAAAAGATTTCCAGGACACGTTCTTTGAGGTTAGCACTGCATGCAATCTGTCTATCCTGGATTGCCATGGCGCTGCACATATATGTGTGGTCAGACTCTTCCTCATAAAATCTAAACCATTCAGTTGAAATCCAGACTTAAATATATGTAACTTCTGCACAATTTTGCATTTTCCATGTTGCATATAATGCCATTGAAGGAAAATTCTCTCTTGTTGCCCATCTATTCTTAGAAGCCTAACGTGGGTGGTTGAATATAATTCGAAGAGAACATGCATTTACTCACAGAAGATTTATATGCAGATCTTGCTTTAAGAACTCTGTTCTTCAAAGAAAAGAAAACACATTTTTAAGATTAAGATAGGACAGGAAATCCAGGTGAAGTTTTTAGTTCTGTCCAAAGTTTTCTATGTCACTCTGGGAAAATAACTTCACACCTCTCTTTCAATGCTGAATCTTGAGGATGAAGGCTAAAATGGTTCCTCACTTTTCTTGAGTGTTCAAATGTATATAAAAATGTATTAGAACTTTTGTTTAGATGAAGAAAACACTCATTTTTTATTTGTGGGAGCCCCTGTAAAACAAAACTGTCTTGGCTGGGCTGCTAAGTGTCTTCACATTGCAAATATAAATCACACACTTGATCCATTAGTACTTCATTTTTTCATAAAGTGTGATTTGTTTCACAAGCCAAGAGCTGGAAGTTTAATCTAAGATGGCCTTCTAAAGCCTGGCCAACAGAGAGAGGCATCTCCAGAGTATAATTTTTCCCACTGACAGTAGACACCTGGCACTCCATTCCAGTGCCAAACATTGGCATTTGTGTCACTTGAGACACTCCTGCAGTGCCCAGCTGGTGTCCAGGACATCCCTTGCCACTTCCACTAGACCTGCGTGGTCTCAGCACCCCACAGCACTGCAAAAGTCCCTCACTGAAACAGCCAAATAGTTCCACTAAGGGAGAACTCAGCTGTTGTACCTAATTTAGGTGTGTTAGAGCAGGTGTCTGTGAGTAAATCAAGAGTCCAGGCTGCCTTTGCAGGCTGGGGAGAGGTGCCATCAGCACAAAGGAGCAGGCAAGGGATTCAGCTGCCCTGGAGCAGATGGCTGCATCTGCCAGCTGAAAAGCTCTGCAGACTCTTCCAGCCACACATAGATCATCTAATGCTTTGGATTCAGAAGAGTTTTTTGCCCCATTTAGAATAGCACAGAATTTACTTAAGAAATTAATTTAATTTATTTATTTAAGAAATTACAAGCAATTATTGGCAAGCCAACTCCTCTATTAAACAGTGCTCCAAAATACAGAAATGACAGAGTCTCTAATGTGTAAAGCTTTCAGCAGAAAGAATGTACAGAGCAAGCAGATACTTACTAATTACAGAAGAATGCCAGCAACACCGCTATTTGTTTTAAGAGAAAGGAAGCCCTGAGTGCTAATTCCTCATAAGAGAAACATCTGTCTCACTGGTATTCAGAAATTAAATTCATGTCCCTCCTTAAAACTTGCACTTATTTGGTAATGTGGCAACCTTAATGGAAAATAGGATTTATATGTCTGGCAATTCAGCTACAAAGTTAATGATACTAAATGGAGGATAGAAAGTGGGGTGGGAAGGTTGAAACTGAAGAAGCAGCAACTGACAAGTTTTAAGAAGCATAGTATAAAATGCAGCTTTCAAAACCATCTGCCAAAGTGTCAAGGTGATGGATTATTAAACATAAATAGACTTTTTTACCCTGTAGACTATAATACATGTCAGAGCAACACAGCAGGCACAAAAAAATAGAAACCACTGAACCACATGGCACTTGCATTCACCAACATTCCTGTCTTGGCTCATTTACTTGTGTGCAAAAAGGCTGAAGGCACCACCAGGTGATTATCTGAGAACACCCATCTTGCAGAGGCCATGCTGGATGTGACTCATTTTCACAGGACAATCTCAGGATGCTCTGATGGAAAAGGACACCCTGAAGTATGATAGAATAATGGTTTGGTTTGCAAGGGACTTTAAAGGTCTTCTTGATGAAATCTTCCTGCCATGGACAGGGGCATCTTCCACTTGCTCAGAGCCCCTTGAGCACTTAGAGGGATGGGGCAGCCACAGCTTCTCTGGGCAACTTGTGCCAGGGCCTGACCACCCTCACAGGAAAGAATTTCTTGCTAATATCTAATCTAACCTTACTCTGGCAGAAAGTAGCTCAGAGAGAAAATTGCACAGATAATGTGACATCCACATCCCCATGAAGGAAATTGCTCCCTGAATCTGAACTTCTCCCACATCTACTTCAGGTCCTATTTTGCATTCAAAACAGTTTTTCTGAGGTCTTTGTTAAAGATGGATGAAAGGTCAAAGCCTACAAAGCATGATATTGGTGGTCCCACCCACCTAATGACCTTGAACTTCTTCACTCTCAGTTTCAGAGAAACCTGTTTTTGTGTTCCAGTTCTGAAAGGTATTTAACTGCACCTCGTTTCAGTAAGTGAACAAGGTAGGTGAACATGTGTCTCAAGTTGCAGGCAAAGGTAGTTTTACAGGTAAATTACAGCAAAAGGTAATTGTCAAGTGTTTCAGAAAAAAAAAAAGAAAGCTTTCTATTTTGAAGTAATGCACTAAACTGACTTCAGCCTTTCATCACATGGGGAAGAGCAGAACAAATTCTCATTCTTGTATCATTTCCTTTGTGATGAAAAAACACAACCTCATCTTTGATATCTATTCAATTATAGAATTCGCTAGACGTACCAGAGGTACAGCAAGAAATATCTACAAAAAAAAAAAATTTAGTAGTTTCACAGATACAACTTGATCTTGGATCAGGAACACACAAGTGGTGCTTCAGCAGTGATTTGTTGCATTTTTGGCATCTGGCAAGATTCAGAGAAAAAAGGCAGAAAAATATACTCAAAATACTACAGTCAGTTCTGGTAACCCAGGTCACTAACACATCCCTCCTTCACCAGTCTGAGCCATGTGAGAATTTTATGGCACCAGCTGCATGCATCCACTGTATTGCTGCTGGCTTGTCTTCCTTGGCCATGTAGCAACAGCAGGAAACACCTCAGGAAAGACACCAAGGCATAATCAAGAAGCAGAACAGCAAGAGTGCAAGTTCCCTGTCCCCCAGCATGCCGTGGTGACATTCCTAGGACACCTGAGCTACTCCAAAACCTCCCCACATGCATCTCTGCGTGCCATGATCAAACCTGGTGCTCGGTTCATGCTCCAAATTCACAGTTCCTTCAGCTTCCCCATGTCTGCTAAGAAGACAACGAGGTCAGCAGCAGGGTTGTGGGACTGTGTCCCGGGCTGGGAATCTGGGGAGCCAAATGGAGCCAGTACTCCTCACAGCAGCTCTTCTCGTGAGTGCCCAGCCTGCATCAGTCAAGTAACTCAAGACAACTCCATAACCACTACAGGAGTTGCTTATTCACAGATCAGCCTTGGCTGAAGCAAGACATGCCCTGCCCACCCCATTCCTGTGGCTCTCTAATAACTCTGTCATATTTGCCAACTGGGGCTACTTCTCCCGGCCAAAGCAATACCACGTTCAAAGAGGCTCTCTTGACTATCAGAGCAAAGAACTAACTTTTCCCCTCCTCGTAGATAAGCTGAAGCAGGAAAACAGATTGTGGCTTCTGCATCCCCTGGTCCCCCCGCACAATGGGAATGTCATTACAGCCCTGCCGTGCCCCCGAGGGCAGAATAAAAAACCTCTTTCTACTCTGTCTTACAGGGTAGGACATCATTATTCCATGAAACATAATAGCTCAGCACTTACACCTGAAACACAATCCACTCCCTTCTCTCTTTATTCTCACCGGAGCTACTACAGCTCACTTGTTCCATTATGTAAGATATTACTTTCCCTGTCTGAGAGCAGGAGGGAAGACATCAGCTGTTATCTTTCTGCCGATAAAGATCTTCATTCACACCTGATGGATTGCAATTTAAGAAAAAAACCCCTCGTCCTCCCTTGGGCTCTGTGAATGGCAGTGCAATAACATTGTGTTTATAGCTCCCAGTCTAGATAAGGCTGTTCCTTCTGACAGTAGGAAATGGGGTTTGATAGTCACTGAGATGTTTTGATCACCTATCAACGAAACATTATATCTAAGTTTTGCTTCAGTAGAAATATGTCATTAGCATCTGCACCACGTTCCTTGCCCGGCTTAAGAGCTGGCACCGTGCACAAGCACGGGCTTTGGGCTTAAATTCATATTATAACAGTGAACGGCTATGGACCTTTAAAACTCTTTGTGTTTATATTTGACTGTGATTTCCAAAACAGCATTTTCCATTTCTTCACCCAAACCTTCTGAAGAATCTTCTGCACCTCAGACACCCTGCTGTGCTTCCTAATTCCCCCTCATGTCATTAGAAATTAAAAGCATTTGTTTAAGAGGGT
Organism: Cinclus cinclus; assembly: GCF_963662255.1. Taxonomy (NCBI): domain Eukaryota; kingdom Metazoa; phylum Chordata; class Aves; order Passeriformes; family Cinclidae; genus Cinclus; species Cinclus cinclus. The sequence continues at coordinate 6,302,012 of NC_085050.1, forward strand.
CTCTGCAGCTATTTTTTTTGATCCTTACCCCTAGATTTACCACCTTACTTGAAGAAGAAGAAAAATCAGAGCACCTCTGGTAAAAGTTCATTCAACAAAGCTCCGTTTTAGGTCTATCAGTATTTCAGGTGTTAAAACTTTTGGGAGTCTATGAGTTAATATTGTGAGCTGCAATAACTTTCATTTTATCTGATGTGGTGGTAGGGAATTTATCCTGCCACCAATCCTCATTCTTGAACTCCCTGCTTATCTCCATGCTTCTCAATACAAAAAGTGTTCCTCCGTTCTGAGATGCTGAATGAATTTTGATACTGACAGGTATTCTGATGAAGGCTGCAGCAACCAGGGCAGTGCTGCTCCACTGTCCATTCCTGAGATGAGCTCTAAAAGCAAGCTAGGATGATCTGCCCAAATCCAGAAGGGTGGAAGAGACTGATTTTTTTCAGCTGAGAGCTGATCTTTGCCTGTCTTGCCCACCAGGATATAGCTGTGGGTTTAACTGTGCACATGCATGTGCAAGTCAGCACAGACACCTGTGCTCACAGGTATCTCCCCCTGCTCTGTGGGTGCTGTCACACACAGAGATGAACCACTGCACTATAAATTAGTCCTGATGTGGGACTGCAGCTGCCTCAGGAACCCCAGCCAGTTCTGCTCAGTGCTCCACAACCCACGAGAGGGAGCTGACAATCCTCTGGCTGAGTCTGACAGCCACAAGGTTGCTAACAACCCACTGGGTCTGGCTTTCTTTTCCACACACCCCCCTCCCCCCCCCCCCCCCATTTTAGAAATAGCCAAAACATGTTTATCATAAAATTGGGGAAAAATAGATTATATGAGGCAGGTGAAAACAAATCAATTAAAAACCACCAAAACCTTATGCATAAATTATTCCGTATGGACTAGAGATTGACAGTAAGCTTTCTTAAGGAAAAAAAAACCCAACCATTTTAAGAAAATTATTGTGGCTTTTTGCTGCATTGCTTGAGTTCTTAAAGGGGTCTGGTTTTGTGAGATGACTCCAGAATAAAGTCTGGCATTAAGCTCAGCCCGGAGTCTGTGCTGAGGATGTCTGAGAACAGTTATCATCATGAGGTACAGTGTGCTTGAACCACAGCCCAAGGTGCAGCACAGTCTGTAGCTGGTGACCCATGAGCTGTGCTGCAGCTTGTGGTGCTGTATGGGAATCTCAGTAGAGAGAGCCATGGGTGCAGCTTACCAAGAATGTGAAACTGGTGAAGATGGTTCACAGCAGTGCCCTGCAGAGCATGTGGAGATCCTCCCTGCCACCCTGTTCCTGGCATTATCTTGCTGCCTTTTTGCACCAAGTTCCCAGAAAATGATGTGCATCACAGCAGTTTGTACCTCAGGGGACAGTACTGCACCGTGCTCCCATCCAGGCTAAGGAGGTGATGAAGGACCAAGCTAATCCTGCCTGAAGAGCAGTTTGTGGTGATCTTTCTCCCTGGGGAAAGGCAACTATCAGCACAGGATTAGGAAACTGTTCAGAGGTAAGAGTCAGGAGTGAAAAAATACTTTGGAAACACTGAAAATTGCTCAAAGGACAGTAGCATTGCAGGAGTGGCGTGGATACAACCCATGGATGGAAGATTTCTCTTCTGGAGCCTAAATCTGGCCCATTTTTTTTTTAGTTTGGCAAGGCAGATTGTCCCATTCCATTGCAGTTTGGCCACTGGGACCTGAAAAGGTTTGTGCTTCATTCCTTTCTGAAGTATAATTCCCAGAGAGACCAGGGCTCAGAAAGGCAAGCAGGAACAGCCTTCAAATGAAAAATATAATAAATTTTAAGATGAGAAGAGTATCCAGCACTAATTTTTTTACATGAAGATACACTCTGGTTCTCCACATAGTTGTCAGCCAGAATTAAATGAGAATCTCCCAAAATAAAATTAAAAAAACAAACCCCTGTGTTTATAAGACTTGCCAAGTGATAAAACACAACGAACTGTATTCCACTGCATATGCTCCCTTGACCTGTCATGAATCATTGCAACAGGAAAGGTATTGTAGCTGTGTGAGCAGCAGAGCAGGCTGCCATTTAAATTCCCCTGCAGATGAATAACTGTGATTTAGTGCTCCCCCAGCAGCAGACCACTGTAAATAACACCTAAAATGCTCAGGAACTCCCATGATGTCTCTCTTAGGCCTTCTTCCAGAGCTGACTTAAGGCAGGAGAGGTTCCTCATTGATATCAACAGGCTTTGGTTCAGGCCATTGAAGCAGATGCTCAGCACAGTAAATCTACTGATATTAGACTGAGGGTTTGGGGGTAAATTTGATGTAAAAACCCTGAGTATCAGAGCTCTCACACAGCCTGTTCTTTGTAAAGAACAGGAGACTACCTAGGAACTACTGCAAGATGTGTTTTACTTTCAAAGCCATAACTGAGCCTAATTTAAATGGTGTTTTCTGACACTTGTTTTTTACAATTTCTACGACTGTATTACATTTCAGGCAAGGCAGCCTGCTGGGAATCCAGTGAGAGCAACGTGCAGAAATTAGTCCTCCTGTTCACAATCCATCAATTGGGCATTTTCAGCTCAGGGACACTGGTCCCATTCCTTCCTTTCCCACTTATTTCAGAAACTGAATAAAGAGTTGCTGCCCAGAGAAGAGAGCCCATAGGCTACGAAGACGAAAATGGTTCCCAGGAGAGTCCTCATGGTCCAACCCAGTCTACTGCAGACTAAATTATGAAATGCAATCTGAAAACTGTCTTTATCCCTAAGGCAACAAGACTTTGTTTCATGAAAAGAAATTCAATTTTCACTGTGAAAGCTAGTTATAGATGGGAGCAAATTCACACAAGTGTGTTTATTCAGAGAAATCCTTGTTCCCAGTGTATTTTCCACATTCAGCCAGGCATAGCAATGGGAAAGCAGAGCCAAGGAACTCTGAAATGTCTCACAGACAGTCACAACTCTGTTGAAGAGTTTATATTAAATAAATTCTGGTAAAGTTAAGGAATTCTCTGTATTTAACAAAGTTCCTTTGCTTATTCTCCCATTACTTAAAGATTTCTGGGCATTTCTACTCATTTTTTTTAAATTTAAAATACCTATATTAATTAGTTTAACTAAATAATTCTCAAGTTTTTTTGCTGAGTGTTCATTTTGTGCTTGCTCTTCAACTTGTCTGCTGTGACCTGAGACTGAGATATCTCACAGGGATTTCAGATCTATTACTTTTGTTTTAACCAGTACTCCAAGTGCCTACTCAAAATGATAGCTATCATGCCAAAAAAATTGACTGAGCCTCATTTAAACTCAGTCCATGAGGGAAACAAGACTCAGTGCACATTAAAAGGTGTCTCCATATTTCCTGCTCTCACCTGTCCCCCAAACGCCTCCACGCCCAACCTTTGCTGTCAGAAATGTCAGGAATACCAAACTGTGTGTGCATCCTCATTTCTCCACACCACCTGTGTCCACAGACTTCGTAGAAGCTTTTGCTATCAGTCTGCTTCATTTGAGGTTCAACAAAAAGATTAGAACACTTGAATTTAAAGAGACCAATCTGAAAAGGGATTTCCCGTACTGGCCCATGGATCAAGCTGAAATTTTAGTAGGAACTGTGCAGCTCTCATTCTGGCAAACTCCTAGATGATCTTCTCCAAACCCAAACAAGGCAGAGTCCATATGGAGTTTAATGAATGTTTCAGCTGGAGGGCAGCCACCCCCATTGAGCTAAGAGCAGTGGGTTCAACTTCATACGGTAAATTTGAAAATAACCCTCATCAAAACTGGAAAATTACTGTTCTCCCTCTGTTTACCAGCATAGTTCATCACCACTTACATAACAAGTTTGCAGGATGAATCATGGACAAACTGTGTGATGTCTCTGAATTTTCACTTTTCCTCTAAAGAACACAAATTTAATTGTTGCTTTTAAGAATAGACCAACAGGCATTTTATACCCACAAAATATTCAGTGAAGCACAAGGACACTGACACCCAAGATTTTACCAGTTATGATAAGATTTCAAGGAATTAACAGTTGTGACTTTGAATCAACACTGCAAAAATCAGAATATCTTCTCTTGGATATTTCAGTGAGTGAAGCCCAAAGCTCACAGTCTTCTGGAGTCAGTGGAAAAGTTTGTATCTTCAAAAGCAAAAGGATGTGAGTATTTCAAAATCATCAAGAAGACCCAGTGGCCCATTAGGTGCTCTTCCCTGGCCCCAGCTGTTTAAGAAATAACAAGGCAGTAAAGTTGATGTGAAGTAGAATGGCATGAACTGACTTCCACAGCTTCCAGCCATGGACCAATGTGTGGAGATAACAGCATTTACCTTCAGTGCAGTTTGATACCAAGATCCAGAGAGATCATAGAATATCTGAAGTGGAAGGAACCCACAAGGAAAATCAAGTCTAAGCCCCTGCAGGCAAGGGAGAACCTAAACTCATGATATTTGGCAAGAAACCTAACTACTGTGGTTTCAAGGGACATTCTGTGTTTTGAGGAGAAGTGGGCTGGCCCCTCTCCCTTTCTGTAAGTGTTGGCCACGTTAGATGAGTGTTTTGTTTTGGAACAGTCATGCACTTTGGAAACAGCCCCCCATCACTCCCTTCACCACAGGGTTCACAGAGGTGGTTCAGTTCACTCAGCGGTCTGAGATTCCTTTTATGGGAGACAAAATTAAACCCTCTGTTACAGCACACCCCAGATGTTTTCCTACAGGGATGTGAGGCTCCCAAATTACACCTTCTGGACACTACAACCCATGTTCCTGACGGCACCTTTCTGTGCAGGACACCACACTGCATACCAATGGAAAAAACCCCCCTGAGCCACAACATCACGTGTGGGTGTCAGGACCTCGGCAGCAACCCACTAGAGATGCTAATCCAACCCATTTTTGTGAAGTTATTATAGGAACAACTTGTAGAAACTTAATTAAGGGTTTTGTCCTTTTGCATTAGTCACAGGCTACTGTGGACAAGGCTGAAGGTCCAGCTCTGTCCTTATCACTTTCTTCTGGCAGAAGTTTTACTTCAGTTTTGTTTCTGGCTCCTGTGATCCAGCTCTTGGCTCCCTACAGATCCCTGTGCCTCAGTTAGGCTGGGAGTCTGATTTACCTGCAGCAGCAAAAGCACCTAATGATCATCTGCTCCAAATCCATGTGTTACTGCATTGTTGGTCACAGCTGAGCACAGCAGTAGCACAGGGTGGCCAGACACTGGAATTGAATGATCCAGGGGACAGATATTGGACATGAGTTGATTACACCTTGTGACATAAATGGTTTCACTCTCAGCATCAGCATTAGAAAACATGGCTAGTGGGAGCAGCCTGAATCTGAGACAGTGCATTAAGAAAGGAACTGTAAAAGCAAGTTTTCCTGAGGAGGAGGATGATTAGTGTAGGACTTTGGTGATGATGTTTGAATTAGCTTTAACAAATAACCCTCAAAGGGAATAGGTTTTGGCTCTATCCTGAGCACTAAGTTGGCTTTGAAGTACAAGGGATTCCACAAAATCCTGGTCTATTTGCACTCCTTTCTGGTAGTGTAGGATCGTTTTGTCTTTTTTTATCCTGGCTGTACTGCTCATGAAATACCTTTGAAATTTCATAACATGTTATGTAACTTCTTTTTCTTTATATCCTGGTCTAGTTTGCTTTTAAACCCAGCTGTGTCTTTTCAGCTGTGGTGAGGCTTTGCAGGTAGCCTGCATTATGCAAACATGCATTGTAACACCCCCAAACCTGCAGGTAGTCAACAAAAGATCAGACAGACCATGGTGCTTTCATGGTAGCCATCAAAGTCACTCAAAACTTTCTCGGTGAAAGCTGCCAGCTTGCCTTTCTTTTGTCCAATGGCAAAGATAAGGCTATTTGTCTTTCTTTCAAAGTTACAAATAAATAAGGAAAAGGACAGTAGTTTAAAATGATATCTTAATCAAACCTGTTCATCTCAGAGTTTATATTTCAAGCCTTTACCTGCATTCCAGAGTGAAGTCAAATGTCAAACTTTCCCCCTTTATCTTCTCTCCTTGACTCAGGAGAAGATCTGTATCTTTAGAGAATGAAACAACTGTTTTCCTTAAAATGTTTCAATAGGCCTTGGCTTTGTAAAACAAGCCACATTTCTGGCAGGTGCTTTGATTTCAGAGAATTAAAGTAATTGCCACAAAAGGGCTGACAAATGCCACAGCTGCTGGAGTAAAAGGAGAAGGAGCTGTATGGATGTACACAGCATGTCTGGGCAGGAGAAAAGGTGGACAGTAAGGGGGGCCTGGTGTTGATTCCTTTAATTTACTGTCTATTATTCCATTCAATCCATTTTGGTCCTAAGAGGAGGTCAAGGTATTATTTGCTTTTTCTTCTTTCTTAAATCAGCTTTATCAACTGCATCAGTTGTGGGTGCTCAGAAAAGGACACAAAGGACAGTCAGAGCTGTAGTAAACAAGATGTGCAGAAATATGGTTTATTTAGTCTTCATATAAGAGGACTGGAATGGAGCAGTAGAGACTTACAGCTGCAGAGAGAAACACAAGCAGCTCTTCATGTGCACTGATGATAGGACAAGGAGTAATTGGTTTCAACACCACTAAGAGAACTTCAGGTTGGCTACCCTGGGCGACTTCTGATGTGATTAATTTTGTGCTAAGAAATCTTATTCAAGAATCTGTGAAACCTCCACCACAGGAGAGTCTCATAAACAGCTTAAGCAGGAATGATTTAAGTGTCCATGAGAACAACTGATCCTGCCTTAGGGGAATTGAAGAGTTGTAATTTAAAGCACTCTGTGAAATATCCTCCAACATTGTCTCCAAATACCTCATTTTATTTTCTCAAATACCTTGGATTAAGACAGGACTCATGGCTCAGAATTGATACAAAGTTTGGGGTTGTTCATGCTTTAGCCAAGACTTTGGGTTACACTGCTCTCTTCATTTCTCATCTAACCTTCCAGCTCATGCAAAGAGGGGTGAAAACCAAAATCCAAGCAAGGAACCAGCACTGGGACCATAACCCTCATAGGCAGCCAATCCCTTTGCTGTTAATATGACAGCCTTGCAGAGCTGTATCACCTGCTACCATCTAATGCCTCCAGTGTTTAATCTGAATCCTGACCCCTTCTCTTTTCTGCTCAAGTTGCAATTCCCCAGTGACAAGAACTGAGTGTACAACATTTGGATGCCAGGCTCAGGAATGATCATGAACAGAAGCTGTTAAACTGGAGAACAAGGCCAGAGCTTGAAGAGGAGAGGCAGTGCCCAGGAGCTGCCCTGTGCTGTTAGACCTGTTCCTCTGCCCTTCTGCTCACCCAAGTAGCCAAGCCCAGAGCAGAAAGGACAAGCTGCCTCTCACCTGTCTTGCATCCCCTTGCAGGCAAGAAAATACTCAATTTTTCCCTAAAACTTGGTCATTATTTACATGCAGGCAGATAGTGCATTTTTTGGGAATTAAATAGGAAAACCTTTTCTTCCCCCTGCAGGTCCAGTCCCTGTAATTTTGAGTACAACTAACAAAGAGAATAGTAGGCGCAGAGAATAAGTTTCCACTACTCAAGTAGCAGCCAGGAAAAAGTTTAGAAAATATTTTGATGCCTATAAAATAATCTGAAAAAAAAAAAAACAAAAACATATTTCAGTGATAAAAATGGCCTTTCTTCTCTTCCTGCTTTACACCTTAGAATATATTCTTAATCAGTTTCTCTTCTGAGTTCATATTTAAGTTACTTGCTGCTCTACAGAAAGCTTCACTAGTGCTAAGCCTGGGTCAGTCCTCTTTCTGGATGTGAAGGTGCCAGGAAATTACACAACAAAGCCAAGTGCCACCCTCCTGCAGAGAGAGAAGGAAATAATCATTTTCTATGTGAGTAATTGTGGATTCTGTGTGTAAATCCCAAATTCTCCCGCAAATTCTGTTGTAGATGATTTTGAATTCCTACATTTCAGTTTCAAAATCACGTTATGGGCTCCCCCTCTGTTGTCTTCCCATGATCCTCATAGCAGGAATGTGCAGAACACTCATTTGCAGATGCATCTTCTTTCCAACAGTCCTGCAGAAAATATTCTTGAAAAAGAATTAAATATATGAAGTACCCAATGTAAACACTTAGGAAGATCAGATCTAGTCAGACCATACAGAGGTACTAGCCAGTCTGAAGCTGGAACCACAGTCCAAAGCACAGTCTTGGCTCCAGTCCTTGCATGGATGGAAGGCTGGCTCTGAGCCTGCAGGAATTGCAAGGGCTGTACCTTTCAAGGACACTCCAAAGAACTGTTTACAGTTGTAGTTTTCTCTAATCTCAAGGATCTTAACTCTTTTTAACACAGAAACTACTCAATTACCAAATGGCCTTTTTAACTCTTTCCCTGTCTTTGCTGTATGTATTTGGACTGCTACAATTCCCTTCCAAATTCATTATCATCCTCTCCTTCCACTCCTTTATTCATGCTCCAGATTGCTGCTCTCTTTGCCTTCTTATGTCTCTTTTCCCTGTTTCTGCTGTGTCTAAAGCATCCTGCCAGTTCCTTTGTTTACATCTCTGCTCATTCAAGTCCCCTTTAACAAATCATTCCTTTCAAAATGCCCACAAAGAGAAATAATGGGCCAAGAGAACACCATGAAGTCAGTCACCTCTTTGATGCTGTCATGCACCCTGTCTCCTCTGTGTTCAGCCCCTTGCAGTGGGGCTGCCTTTCCCCTCTCTCAGTCTGCCCAGCACCAAGAAACTTCCTAAATAATTAGGGGATGCAATTTGGCTTGGAGAATGAGTCACTGACCTCGATCCATTCTCAGCTCTGCCATTAAGCTGCTAAATGACCTTGAATAACTTTTCTAACCTTGTCTGTCCCAATCTGTCTCATCCTGTAAATTTTTTCAACAAAATGTGTAAGCTCCCAGGATCTTGTTATGTGCTGCTAAATAAAGGGACCTATTTTCCCATTGACTGACTCAGCTGGGATTTATCCCTGTAACCACAGACATCTACACAGTCAATATCTACACCTGAGCTACTCACTTAAGTTTCCTACAGAGTCAGAGGGGAACAATAGGCAGGTTTAGTTAAAGTTTCACCTAAGAAAATGTAGGCTTTATATTTGGGATTAAATCAATCACTTCATCAGAATGCTTGCATGTTGAAAATAATTCCCCAAATATTAACCAATTCCAATTCTTTGATGAATGTAGCTGAAACAGCAAAGTTATTTTTGACCAACTAAATTACATATTTTAATAAATAAATTTTTTCATGCAAAAAAGTTACCCACATCTTTTGGGAAATGCTAAATACTTGAAAGGTGATTTTTCTGTATTTCCAGTAGTTTCTTTGTAAATGGGTTCTTGAACCTTTGCTTTATGTGGAGGTTTTACCACATTTCACACTCCCAAAGTGCTGTAACTGTGCAGAAGGCACAAAGGCAACAGGGCAGCACCAGACCCACCTCAGAGCTCCCAGCTTGGTTTTATGAAAGCAAAAAGCAATCACCATCTCAGGAGGCACATCTGTACCTAAACCTGGATGTAACACCACAAAAATGTGACAAATACACTTTTCCTGCCTCAAATGAGAACTTCCGTGAAATGGCATCTGCTACAGAGCTCATGGGAAGGAATATTCCATTTTTCTACCCCACGGAAGAAGCTTGGGGAACAGGAGACCTTTTGCAAGGCAAAAGATGGAGAGGTCATGTCACACACCAAATATGCAGAAATGGAAGTGCAGGAACATTACACCAGTCACTGCTAATCAACATCACCTCATCCAGCAAAATGGCAGTAAATTTGGGAGTGTCTTTGAAAAAGACTAAATGACAGAATTAATTTAAAAAAAGAAAAAAGTGAGAGTTTTGCCAAAACCTATTATACTCACTCTACAAAGGCAGTATCTGTGAGCAGCAAGGAGGAAAACAATAATAATAAACTGGAGGAATGGCTTTCACAAGATAATAAATGAATTGCAAATAGCACACATGTCAGCCACACTAATTCTAAAAGAAAACAATTCCAAGAAGAGAAATTAAATACGACTGGGACAAATAGCTTCTTCATCCTTAGAAAATGAGAGACATTTCCCTGAGTAAAGAATCAATCTATATATATATATATAAAAAAAGGAAACATTTGTATTTTGGATGTTATTTTTGGACCAAAGCAAAAATGTATATGTGTATAAACATATATCCACACATTTAACCACCCCAAAACCCAAAGCTAGAAAGATTTATTACATAGAATATGGGGCCTGCAATGCCCATTCAAAGAGAACTTCTAAAACCCACCTGAAACTAGATAAGGAACAACTCAGAGAATGGATATAGACCTAGAAGAAACCTTCCAGAATGAAGGAAATTCGGACAATTAATTTAGCTATTAATCACATTTATTGGAAATGCCTGGGCCAGCTCTATGAGGCTGGAGAAGTCATCAGGGACAATGGAAAAGAGGAGTTAGTACTGTCCTGTGAAGTTCTTCCTCCCAGAAGGAAAGGTTAGTAAAATGTGGAGGCTTAATTATTTCAGATCATAAGAATTTGATACTTCAGGGGAATACTGCACTGGCTTGTAATTCTGAAACCTGGAATTTGATTAGCTTATTTTGAAGCCAAGGAGTCTACTTCTGTCTACAGTAGCTGGAAATGTGAAGAGGAGGAGATATAGCTAATCAGCTGGACAGAAAGCTGTATTTTGTATCCTTCTAAAGATTCTTGAGTCATTCTGCTCCAGGAAGAAACAACACTGAGACATCACACAAAATTAATGTTTTCTTTCTTGGAGGATATATGGATGGATATATCTGGAGGATATATCTGGAGGATATATCTGATATATGTCTGAGGTACCTTTCTGTTTCAGTAACATTGTGCAGGCCTATAGAAAATAAAAGTGATGTTCAGGTGTTTAGAAACAGCCCAGGAGCAGCACAGATGAATCCACCATGTAATATTCCCAATTTTTTTAAGGTAGAGCAGTGACAACCTGCATCTTCAGAGACACTTTGACATGTCCTCAAAGAGGCTCAGCAGCAGTCTTGGAATCATCTAGGTGTCCTAATAGTTACCTCAAAGAGTTTTAGAAGTAAATACGGCTAAAAATTGAAAATATTCCATAGAAATTATTCTGAAGAAAACACAATGTCATAGACAGTCAAAGCCTTTCTGTGGAAAACCTAAACATTCGGCTTTGAGGGTGTAATTTTGTACTAAACTTCCCTGAAGAATTTGACCACTGGTTCAAACATAAACAGTTTGCACTCCTTGGGTTAGTAAATAATGTTCTACTTCTACATCAGTGCTTGTGTCTGACTTCTGTAAAATCAATGCTTATTTCTTTCCTTTTGGGTAAAAAGCAGTTCTGATGGCAGTCAGCAAAGGAAAGACATGCTTGAGAAACAGAAGTTAGAGTGGCTTTATAGTGAAGATTCATTTAGACAATTCAGTATCTGTTACAAGCTGAATTCAGGCAGTGTCTGCATGCAAATGTGGAGAGGGAGTGAAGGGGAACCTTGTACAGGGAGAGAGTGCTTTTCCTTAATTATCATTTACAAAGTAAGTGAGTGACATAAGCGTGGGGTCTGATGACTGGGAACACACTGGACATGTGTGCCACGAGGATTCAGGGCTCTGTGCTAGCACCAAAAGTGCCACTATCATGTTCAGGTGCTCTCTTCATCCAGTTGATTTTGAGAATTTATTACCATTGTGGAAGGGGTCTGTAATCTCACATCAGTAGGGTGTGGCTGTCTGCTGCTCCACACAAGGAAAACCTTTGTCCCTTCATGCCTTGTCCCTTGGGCAAAACGGCTGCACTTAGGGGAAGATAATAAAGACCTTCTCAGATGCCACATCTGTCTGGGAAGCAAGAAAAACAGAAAGAGGATGAGACAGAAAATGGCGTGCATGCCCCAAAATTGTCAGTGTTTAGGAGGCATTTGAACAATGCTCTTAATAATATGCTTAAGCTTTTGGTCAGCCCTGAAACAGGTCAGGAAGTTGTACTAGATGGTCACTGTAGGTCCCTTTCAAGAGAAATAGTCCATTCCATTCCATTCCATTCCATTCCATTCCATTCCATTCCATTCCATTCCATTCATGATCAGGGAGAGAGGGTGTGTTCCAAGGAGAGGGGTCAGCTGTCTTTGCTTTTAGATCATGTCAGGAAAACAAGACACACAATGCTCACAGAGCATGACAGAAGTGATTACCACAACATCTGTACAAAACAATTCCTGCCACACTGCATGACCACTGTGTGTCTGAGGAGGGATGGGAACAAGGAAGGAAGGTCTTGCACCAGGGCTGGTGATTTTGAGCAGTTTCCAGATGGCACTGGCACAATGTGTTTTATCTATCTCATGACAAAAGTGGATTTTTCATTCCAGCCATTCAGAGGGGGAACCTTTCACTCTCCTGGAAGTGTTTGACTTCACCTGGCAGTTTTCTTACTGCTACCCATGAAATAAAGATTTTTATCAATTGTAGTGGAATACCCAGAACTTCTTTATTGTCAGTTCTGTTGAAACAGGAGGCCAGTGATGACTGGAAGAGCTGGCAGCCTGTGCAGGCTGACATGAAAAATAATTTACTGAGCTCTGTTATTCAGATAAAGGGAAAGGACCAGGTTCAACTCTGGGGGAATAGTGTGTCTTAAACAATAGCCTGCAATTTTGTAAGACCTAAGGCAGCAGAGGGGTACAGGTGAGAAGATGAAGTGGGGGTTGTAGAAATAGCATCTGAAAGATGAAGCAGAGATGGCAGGTGGCTAAAAAACATTTACAAGATTTTGTGCAGAAAGGAAGGGACAGAAAATCCATACTACAAGGCCAAGTGTTAAAAATTTTCCCACCGCTCTCATCTTTTATGCACAAAAATAAATTTTTATAAAGTAATAAAAGAATTAAAAAATTTTAAAAATAAAATAAAAATTAAAAATTAAAAATTAAAAATAAACATAATTTTAAAAAGAAGCTATCTTGGGTACAGGTTTAAAATAGGCAATCATTTGCTTGAAATTATGCATAAAAGGATGGGTTTATTTTCACCATTGCAGCACTTTCTTTTGCATGTTCTGAGCCAGAACAAGATGGCTCAGAAGAACAGCAGGCTGCTTTGTAATGTATGGTTGCAGAAAGAAGTCAGCAGGGACAATAACCTGAACGTTCTCAGACCTGGTATTAGTTCCTTTTAGACCAGCAGTGGATTTGGAATGTTCTGTAAGTGTTACACGCCATGCCCTGATTGCAGTACTCACACATGAGAAATATTGTAATAGTGCAGCAGCCCCTGCCTTGGCCTCCCAGGCAGGAGCACACCGGACAAAGCACTTCCCACGAGCCTTTCATTGTGCCAGCCAAATGTTTTCTGCAGAGAAAAGACAAAAACAAGAGAAATTCGATGAAGGCTGGGGCAGGGGAGAGGAGAGGAGAGGAGAGGAGAGGAGAGGAGAGGAGAGGAGAGGAGAGGAGAGGAGAGGAGAGGAGAGGAGAGGAGAGGAGAGGAGAGGAGAGGAGAGGAGAGGAGAGGAGAGGAGAGGAGAGGAGAGGAGAGGAGAGGAGAGGAGAGGAGAGGAGAGGAGAGGAGAGGAGAGGAGAGGAGAGGAGAGGAGAGGAGAGGAGAGGAGAGGAGAGGAGAGGAGAGGAGAGGAGAGGAGAGGAGAGGAGAGGAGAGGAGAGGAGAGGAGAGGAGAGGAGAGGAGAGGAGAGGAGAGGAGAGGAGAGAAACAAGGAGCACAGAAATGCAGTGGCTGTACTGAGGGATTAGCAGAGCTGTGCACCCCATTTTTTCCAGCACATGGTAGTGTTTGGCCACTTGAAGGACAAGATGAACCAGCACAGAGACCTCCTCCCATGTTTCCCTCCCCACTGACACCATCACTGCTGGACCATGGCAGCAGATGAACAAGATATTACTGCAATTAAACGATGAGTTCAAACTAAGCTGCTAAAAAAGCATTTCAACTTCTTTTTCCTCATTTTTACATCTCAAAATATTCCTTGAAGGCAGTTCCTCAGCAGGAGCTGAAGGAAAACAGGCTGGTTACGGTTTAACAAACTGGTCCCAGAGAGCTTTTCATAAAACAGTTACGCTATTATAAATGAGAAATATTGTAAGAATAGCTAAAATGGGAATTTGCACGAAGTATGGTGCCTTTTATTTGCATATGACCTCAATGATTATGTGCAAGATTTGGCTGTCCTCAGAGTAAGTGCCACATTCTGGTTAGAGAAATATGATGCCTTTGTTTTGGCAGAAAATAAATCTCTTAAGGTAATCAAAAATTCATGTAGCATATTCTAAAAATATCCCCTCCAAAACTGTCTGTGCCAGACAAAACAGGAGAAAATATTCGCCTTTGACAGGGATATTGATCTGTAAAATGTTTCTTTCCTTCTCCCGTCTTTGCCCTCTTGATTCTCTTCCAAGCTCCCCTCTTCTGGTGCTTTCAGAGGAATAAGGCTTCTGGGAAGGATCTTCTTGAAACACAACTTTGTCAGCTGTGCCCCAAATTTTATTTCCACTCAGGAGGCCCTTTGCACCGTTCTGGCAATTTAGAGAGGAATTACATCCATTTCTAGCTGTTTAGACACCTCCCAGCATGTATAAGGCCCTTTGTAAGAACAAGGGCTTAATATTCACATTATTGCAAGGTTGCTTTGGATGCCCTCTCCCCTACACAGATGTAAATGGAAGTGGATCTGGAAAAAAATGTTTCACTTCCTGTGAGAGTCAACCCACCTAGTCAGGAATCCTCATAAAGAGAAATACTGCTCAAGGCAGGGGTTTCTCTGAATAAACTAAGTGTCTAGGTGTTCAGGAGGTGGAGTTCCTATTCACTGGTGTACACTAGTGGCTTTATCATGCGGCGGCGACACAAAACACTCTGCTAGCTTAAAACTACAAGGTTTGGGATCACTGGAACAGCAGGGCAGGGCAGCTGGACTAGTCCACTGTGTCTGTCCCTTGCTGTACCAGTGGTGGGAAATAATTTAGACCAACTGTGGCTTCCTTGAGTTGGTCACTGCTTGCCTCTCCATTTAAAGATGAATTGAGGAGAAATTGCACTGCTGTAATTCTCCAGATGGGATTTTTTTTACTCCCCACTCTTCTTCAAAGTCAAAACAGTATCAAAAAATTATGCAAGTTTCTGACTGATATACTCACAAAAGAGGGGGGTTAGGGCGTGTAGTAAAGTTGTGTTTTGTTCAGCAGAAAACAGCAAGCCACTGGAGGGATGGCATTTCCAAATAACAAATATCCCACCTGTTTCTTTGACCTGGCACCCTGTCACACCACAGGAGTGATGGATTAAAGCTTTTATACAATTGACTGCTGTTTCTGAGTCTCATTTTTCCAATGAGGGCTGTATTTCCCCATTAGCAAATGTTTTTATTTTGGGCAGACTACAATGCCTTGTTTGTGTTTGTTTGGCAAGCCATGGGTTAGCCCGGCCAAAGGAAGGAGGAGACACAGCCCATCCCTTATGTGACTGGCTTTTAACAGCTCTGAAAGGCCACTGCCAGGCAGCAGTCCCTGCTGCCCCCACGCTGCACTCCAGGCAGCCCATTACTGAGATAAACCAATATCACCTATTGAGCATTAGCTGACATATGGCTTTTGGGGAACAAAATCAGATAAGAAAGAGCTTAAATATTGAATCTACTTGCACAGGCTTTAACTTCTCTGTTTGCAAGGAGGAAGAACACAGAGGCTTATTCTGAAGTCAATCATTTCAAAATGTAGTCAATAAAACCAGTGTAAAAGAGCAGCTGGTAAGTACAACCATGTGTCAAATGAACCATTGTATTTTCTAGGAACGAGGATGTAAGAAAGTCTGGTTATGGGACCACTCTTTTTCCTGGAATACTATACATCTAAAACAGCAGCTTAACAAAACACCACTAAGATCAAGGCACATTTGCTGTTAAACCTAAAAGAATCACAGGCTTCCTTAACTGAGGGACTCTTAAGGACTGAAGGAGCACTGAAAATGGTCTTTCAGCTTCTCTTTTTCTCCTTTCTCATCTATTTTAATTTGCAGTTATTGGCAGAACTAAATCCTTCTTTCTACTAATTCTCAATTCATACTTTCACGTGGAATAGGCTTAGCAGTTGTTCAAGACCCAAGAAAAACTGGCATTCAGAAGTCTGGAAACCGACATCCATATTTTTGTGCACATGTAAGTACAAAGAGGGTAGCAAGAATTCCAGCCTTTATATTCAAAGGAGTCCTTCAGGTGTGTAAATTTTGTGGCGGGGTTTATTGTTTCCCATGTCCTTTGAGAAGTGCTACCATGTTCCTGGTGCTTCTTTCCACGCAGCCCTCAGAGACTGCAGGTCAGGTCCCTAATTAATAGCAATTTCATAGATTTTGGAGCAAAAAAGTAAGCAAATCATATCTCATATATGATCTCTTACAACCCTTCAGATTGTTGTTTGTGCATTTTATCCTGACCCAGGGCCAGGGCTTCACACAGCCCCAGCTGGGCCAGTTAGCTGGAGTCACATCACTCAGAGCTGCACTGTTGGATCCCAGAAATCTGGGGTTTTTGAGCTGGCTGTTCCTTCTGGCACTGATCCCCTGGAGAACACTGCTTTTGACCTGGGGTCTTGGAGAAGGCTTCCAAATTTGAGTGATGGAGTTAAAGTCACGGGTGTGTAGTTTAATAGAAGTGTGTGCTTTCACATGGTGAAGGGTTTGGAATTTGAGGTTTTTATAATATAGTAATAGGTATGGGACAAAATGGAGGATTTTGGGTGGTGTTTCTTTTCAGTGTTCTTCCTTCCTCTTCATGGTTTCGGGCAGTAGTTTCTGGTTGGACAGTTTGTGTCACACTGAGGGTCACATAAGTTTGGTTATTGGGTCAAAAGTATAAGTAACAAAGGTGTTAATTCTCTGTTGGACTGTTTATCTTTAAGAGACCTTGTAGCTTGCTAGGTTCACCTCCATTTAGCTCACTTCTAGCTGGTAGCTAGGAGTGTTGCAGAACTCTCTGTACTTTTGATAAGTTTTAATAAACAACTAAGCCTGAACGATGAGAAAATTTGTCTCTGTGATTTTTAATCCTGACTCTGAGTGAAGACAGAAGAAATTTCAGACAAGCCACTACCTAAGTAGTGCAAAACACCACCCTGTTACACTGCACTGCTGCTGGAGGCAAGCTTTGGGCTTTTGAGGGGCAAAACCAACTCTTCTGCCTCCTTGCAACCAGGAAGCAGCTGGTTGCACCTACATTGAGTTCACTGAACCCTCTGAATCCAGATGAGTTCCTCCTTTTCCTCCTCAGAGAGAAAATACTGCAAATTCCTCATGTGAAGAAAAGGGAAAGCCACCGTGGCCACTTATGAAAATCAGTCATGGAAAAAGAGCTGGGAATTCATGAGTAGTGTGAGGGATTATGCACTGTCCCATTAAAATGTGTTCCTCTCCTGGGGAAAACACCCTGCATGGCACTGCTTTGTGCAGCTCACATCCAGTAAGCCAGTTAAATTGCTTTGAGGGAGTGAAAGGAAATAATATTCCTCCTGAGGGGAGCACAAGGTCTTTTCTGTAGACACCAGAGTTTTGTCTTAAACTGCGTGTCCAAGTCAAATAATTTTCAACTTCCTTTGCAAAGGCAGGAAGGGGTCAGATGGAAGAATCACTCATTGCATGGAAATAACAGGATTTGCACAGCTTAAGGTTGAGTTCCTTCCTCCATCCCCTTCTCCTTCCAGATCCTCTTGAAAAGAGCTAAAATAATAATATCTTGAGAATATATGACAGTTCATTACATTACTTTGAATGGGATTCTTGCTTTCACTTTAAAACTGGAGATGGTTTTGCCACTTGTGAAGGATTTTGTATTTGTTTTAAAAACACAGTGTGGTGGGAATGTGTCATTTCAGTAGCAAACTACCTTTCACCAACACTACTGGTCCCTTCCATATTATAGCTAGGATCAGTCTCTGATTTTTAAAGACAGGAAAGTTTCACAGAGTGCTTAGAAGCTCCCTCATGCTGAGCTGCTCTTGACTTCTGGCTTAGAAGATGGGTCAAACAGTGTAATGGTACAGAATTATATCTCACAGACTGATCTTCATGTCTCCAGGACTAGAGTTAATAAATCAGCAGAAAAGATTCTCATTAGATGTTTAGTTAATTTCTACTTTTATTACTGGGACAATATTTTTCTGTTGATTTGAAGATGTTCAAAATGTTCAAAACTCTTCTTTCAGAGATTGCCAAAGTAGTATGTTTCAAACATTTTCTAATTTGTAATTGTAAAATAGTCCTTTTTTTGATGGAGGTACCAGTATTTTGTAGTAGAATTTTGTATGTTTGTGTAAGATCTCATAAAAGTATGCACAAAAGCAAATACTGTTTTATTATTTGCCTTTGAATGGAAATTTCCCATGAATATAAATTAAAGTATTCCACACAAGTGAACGCAGTATAAACACAATTATGCCACTGTGTTTCTTACATACTTTGGCAAATTAGTAGGATCTGGTTATCAAATTTATGATGTTCTGCTCCCATAATATATAATATGTGAACCCATTAAAACTATGTTTCTCACATATCATTAACTACAATAGACCAGCACGTGTGCAAACATAATCTCCTTCCTAAAGCCAGATACTCTATATCAAACTTCAGGGTTTTCTGTGGCCTGATTGTAATATTATTGGAACCTGGGGAGTGAAAATGATTGCTGTATATTTGAGACCTATAAAATATTGGGTTAATTTTTCCAAATGTCATATATGTTTTCTACTCATCATAGTCATCTGAGTTTTCACTCAGTATCTCCCACCATTAAATCCAAGTCTTAACCTGCTAATTACCAGCAAAAAGCAGTCCCTTTATTTTTAATTTGCCTGGAAAAAGGCAATTCAGGAGAGACTTTATTGTCTCCCTGACAGGAGTTTGTAGCCAGGTGAGGATCATTCTCTTCTCCCAGGTAAAAAGTGACAAAATGAAAGGAAATTACCTCAGGTTGCAGCAGGATAGGTTTACCTTGGTTGTTGGGAAAAAACAAATTCACAAAAATGTTGAACATTGGAACAGTCTCGTCAGGGAACTGGTGGAGTCACCATCCCTGGAAGTGTCAAAAAAGACGTGAGTTTGGCATTTGAGTACGTGGCTTAATGCTGAACATGCAGGTGGTGCTAGGCTGACAATTTGACTTGATGATCTTAAAGGTCTTTTCCAACTCTAACAACTCTATAATTCTAGGAAAACTACAGGTAAACAAAATATTGTCTGCTAATATAATATCTTCCAGCTCCAGCCTCAACTCAGAAATGACAGATCACTTCTACTCTCCTCTGCCCTTACATCTACCCCTTTGATAGACCCTAGCAGGTAGGTTTCTTTGCATTCTTCAGCAATTAATCTTCAGAGAATTTCATATCCTTTGCCTTCCCCATTAAAAAAAAACAACCAAACAACCAAACAAAAACCAAAACCCACATTGACAGTGAAAAAAATAGGGGATAGAAAGGTTGAAGTGTTTGCCTATGGTTGCACTGGAGCTCTGTGGATAAGGCATTTCTCTGTAGCACCAGAGCAGTACTGAAAGGCACCCTTCCCTTGGGCAATAGATACCAAAGCTTTTGCAAATATCCATTAATCCAACCCAGGAGCAGTGCTGTCCTCCTGCCAGCAGCACCACCTCCCACTGCAAAAGGAGCAAATTGCAGTTTGAGTAAGAGCTGCTATTTGTCACCCTTGCCTTTGTTGCGCAGTGAAGAACGTGGTGCCTGAGCTCCTAAACTCTCCTCTCTCCCTCTCACCCACAACCATTTATGAATTTTCATTTGTGCAAATGTTTTCACCCTGTTCCCTTTACGACAAAGCTCAGGGGAGAGGTGTCAGTGCTACTGCAGCCACCCAGCAACTGTTTACTAAATAATCCTTCACTGCATCCCACTGACTGCTTTTGTTGGAGGGAAGCAAACATTCTTACAAATACAGCAGATGAAGTATGAAATTATAAAAGAGTCTGCTGGGTAAATTAAAGATCTCCTTTATTCTCAAAAACATCCAGCTTTACAAGTCTAATGTGGAGTGCTGTACTATGCCAGATACATTTGGAAACCATCCCAGTTATCACTTTGAACTCTGCCTATTTAAAAGTTTTGGCAACTTTAATCACAGCCATGAAAGCTTCAGCAAAACTGCTGTTTTAATGAGGCCAGAAAGCGACAAAGCAACCGATGCCATCTGTTTGCATCTACCCATATTTAATCTATTAATGTGAGCCAAATTTACAGTCATCACTATTGTTTTATTGAGATCATTATCTGGCCTAAAAATAAGCTATGGGTCCTATTCACTGCTGAAGTAACTGAAATCAGCATTCTTGCACCAGATATAAGTTTGATCCAATGCTTTTTTGGCCAGAAGAGAAACCAGGAATGGTTCAGCTCCATATGCCATGAATGCAAGTGAACCTTGGCTGAGCAGACAAATGCTTTCTTCACATATGCATTACAAGTTGAGAACTAACTAGAGTTGTGGGTCACAGTGTCTGTTTTCTGAATCTCTGTGAAGTTAAAATAGGTGGAATAAAAACAAGTTAAAAGATGTTACTATGTTCCTGTGCTACTATCAAGTTTCTATTCAATGATCCAATATGAAGTAGCTAAATAAATCCAACTGGCTTCTTTTCTGTGGTCCCTTAGGATCATTTTTTTCCACTTATTTTATGCAGTTATAAAACCTTTGGACAATTGTAATGATAAAACTTGGATATGGGCATTAGTGTCTTTTACTTCAGGGCAAAACTTGAAATCATTAATTGATTTGACACTCCAGACAAAGCCACTGCAGAGAAATGTCAGCTTGAATTTTGTGATGTCTCTGTCTACACACTTAAAAAATGGAATAACCAGGGCTGAGAGTGAACTGCAGGAACCTGGAGCAATTCTTGGGCTCTGATTCTGAGGCTAAGCTCCAGTTATATCTCAGCTCCCATACAGGCAGTTCTGCTGGTCAAAATTCCCACTCCCCACCTCCTTATTCCACCACCCTCAGCTGGCCCTCATTTTCTAACCTCTGGGATGCTCTCACATGGATTGAAAAGAAATCAGAGCAAGATCCACCAAGATCCCTGCCCTGGTCAGAGCTAGGATTGTGGAGGCACATTGAAGTCCAGCTGACCTGCAGTCTAAAGTAACCTGAAATCATAGAATCAATTGTTTAGGTTGGAAAAGACCCTTTAGATCACCGAGTCCAACTGCTAATCAAAGACAGCTCTTCACATCCTGTGCTTCAAAACTTCTTGAAGATGATGCAATACTGAGGTGGAGGTATTCAGGTAGGGATGATGTGAGCTTGTGAGGAAAAACAAGCACTATCTTCCATGGCTGGCAACACACATCCTTCCTCTTGGGATATTTAAACCTAATAAAAGGAATAATATGTCTCATTTTTTGGTGGTATGAGATTGTCCTCACACAAAAGGAGATGGACAGACAATGTCTACCTGTGGCTTAACAAATGTTAACAAAGAATAGAGGTAAGCAAAGCAAAAGAAGAAAAGCTGTAAGTTCTGGAATAAGACATTTCTAGTGGATGGAAAAACTATTTTTCCTGGTTTCCTGCTTGTTTTCCACACATAACAAAAAATGTGTATGGAATCACTGTTCTCCAACACTTTTAAACATAATTTACTATAAGCAAGATGTTAGTTTCCTTGGCTGAATACAGACATTCTCCTGCAATAGGGATAACTCTTCCCAGTTCCTTGGGCCTCTCATGAATTTATTCCTTACTTGTTCAAAAAACCACTTATGATCACCTACATCCTCTGAGTTAATGGAACAATTTTTTCCTGTTGTTTTCAGCTTATGTTATGATCTCTGAGACTATACTGGATTTAGGGATTTCAATTTGGTCTTTAGTGGCTCATATATACCACAGATCTAATACATATCACTGGGCAAAGACTAAAAAAAAAAAAAAATGCAGCTGAGGCTGGCATTTCTGTAAAAGCCCAGAGTGCTGTAGTACGTTGGCAGGATAATCTGTCATGAAGAATTATTATATTCATAAGTCTATACCACATAAACTGAATCCTCTGATCTAAATTGAATTACTCTGGTTTCATAGCAGTGCTACTTATATTGCATTACAGTCCATTATCCATGGCCTTGTTCTGGCCATAAGTGATGACAGATTCTAGTGCCTTATATAGTTAAATTGGCCATTTATTTTCAGTGCTAGAACAATAGGCACAAACAAGTCTCTTTTGTAAAGGTTTGGTGCAGCTTGAGCCACATATTCTGCTTTTCATTCAAATTTTTTAAGATAGCAGTCTTCTTTTTTCAACACTACTCCTTTTATCTTGCATGCCTGATTCTTAATCATTAAAATTTCACTAATCTGTGATGTGAGCAAACTTTTCCATCATCTTCTGCCCCCTTAATGCCAAAGTTCACAGCACTTCAATTATTTTAAATCACCAAGTGCATTTCCCATTTTATTTAAGATATTAGCATGTCATGCTCTGACACTGCAGAATCCTATAGGGTTTGGTGTTGGTTTCTCTTAGAGTTCTCAAATCCAGATCACCTAAAGAATCACTGGGATGGGTGACCCCAAGGGCATAAGCACTACAGCACTGTGAGAGAAACACTCCTGGCTCTTATACCAGCTGCTGGGGAAAAAAGGTGCAAATGAGTAGATTTAGGGTAAACTCCAGAGAAAATTTATTCCTAACCCCATAGGCCTAAGCACTTGATTAAGCTCTGGAAAAGAAACATAGTTAATAATTATGGAGAATGAGAAATGTAATTTTTAGTTTTTTTCAGTTTCGTATTATTTTCTTAGTGCAAGAAGAGGTTTATGATGGCTTGGGCAGTGTGGTAGTGGGATGCCAGCAAGAGGAGCAAGGGAACATCATGCACTTAGAAAGGAAACTACTGATTTCTAGGAACAGCACATTCCCCTGCTTTGAATGCTATGCTGCTGTATGGGCATACTCAAATAATTCTCCTAAATACATTGACAAAACCTCTGCTGTCTAGCATCCATAAATAGACTTATCCTCCAAATACAAAAAGAGATAAACCACAATATCACAAGAGAGATAAACCACAATAAAACAGCAATTTATTAACTGCTGTAATAGCCTGGGTACACACTTATTTTTTTGAAGTTAATTCCAGACCACCAGTTAAATCCAGGAAGATCTGGGGCAGGAGCTGCCTTACAGAGGTGGTTCCTTAGGAGCTGGAACAACCACGCTCCAGCTGCCTCAAAAGGAACACAACTGCAGCAGCTCCAGAAGTTCCCAGTAGCTGCACTAATTTTTACCAGCTGAGGACTTGAGCCTTTATCTCTTGTTTAGACTTCAGAGCAGACCTCAGGTTTCAGCAGCGTGAGTCTGCTCTAAACAAAGGGCTGATCTTTTGGGTTCAGGGTTTGCTCATCCTGGGGAGCCTGATCTCCCTTGTGCTGTGATAGTGGGGAGCTCTGGTGACAAAACAACATCCAACACCTGGAAAAACGCTGCTGTGGACGCGGGAAATGGAGTAGCTACCACATGGGTGCTACTGAAATGAAACTGGCCTCATGTGCCAGCTTCGCAAAAAGGAACACTTTGTTCCTGCCTGGCCTTGGCAAGCTTTTAACCCTGGATAACTTAACATTAAAGCTACACTAGCTGCCTCAGATCCATATTGTTAAAGCCAGCTGGTTATGCCAAAAACTACAAAAGGGAGCAAGCTTTTTGCCTACACATATAATACTGACTGTCACTTTGTATCAGGACTTAATCCTGTTAATGAGCTGCAGGCGGGGCAATTTCCCTGATTGAATGTGTTTTTCAGAGCCTATTTCCACTCAGTGTATTGCTTGCTGATAGCCATAAGGTAGGGGACTGCAATCCAGACTCCACTCTCATTCAGCAGTTCATTATTCAGAGTGCCTTTTGCTTCCACATCCACTCAATCCTGTTATCTCTCCCACTGCCACAAGGAAATGCTGATCCCATTCATTGCAGTCTTTCCAAGCTGTATTCAGATTTGCACCAGGCTGCACATTCATCTTTTGTGCTGTGTAAAGGATTCTGGGGAGGTTTCACACTAGTTCTGTTCTGCTGTACTGGATATTGGAAATTTCACAGGATTTCATTCATTCATTCATTCATTCATTCATTCAACAGCAATGAAAATGAAGTAAATTCCTTGGTTATTCCACTTCAGATCCTGAGAACACACATTGTGGTGTTCAGAAACAGGCCCATAGATTGGGTAAGTTTAACACCTAATTATATGTGAAAATTAGCCCAGAAAACAGATTTATATTAATAAAAACCCTATTTTTATTTTTAATTTTTGTTGGTTTACTTTGATCCAACCATGGTTTTTTTTGGATGTAGAAGCAACAAGTTTTTCTTTGCCTCTGAGAACAAATGACTGGATCCATTTCCCTATTTAGGTTATATGAACATCCTTGGAAGGAAAAGAGAAAAGATGCCACCTCAGGTCCGTGGAAACTGGGAGAGTAGGTGTGCCTATATTTTTCCTGCTTAGGATCCTGCAGCAGGCTGAATAGCTCTTTGCTCAAGTTTTGCTATGTGACATCCTGGCTTTTTTAGCTCCATTTGCTCTCCCACAAAGAAAGGGATAGGATAGGATAGGATAGGATAGGATAGGATAGGATAGGATAGGATAGGATAGGATAGGATAGGATAGGATAGGATAGGATAGGATAGGATAGGATAGGATAGGATAGGATAGGATAGGATAGGATAGGATAGGATAGGATAGGATAGGATAGGATAGGATAGGATAGGATAGGATAGGATAGGATAGGATAGGATAGGATAGGATAGGATAGGATAGGATAGGATAGGATAGGATAGGATAGGATAGGATAGGATAGGATAGGATAGGATAGGATAGGATAGGATAGGATAGGATAGGATAGGATAGGATAGGATAGGATAGGATAGGATAGGATAGGATAGGATAGGATAGGATAGGATAGGATAGGATAGGATAGGATAGGATAGGATAGGATAGGATAGGATAGGATAGGATAGGATAGGATAGGATAGGATAGGATAGGATAGGATAGGATAGGATAGGATAGGATAGGATAGGATAGGATAGGATAGGATAGGATAGGATAGGATAGGATAGGATAGGATAGGATAGGATAGGATAGGATAGGATAGGATAGGATAGGATAGGATAGGATAGGATAGGATAGGATAGGATAGGATAGGATAGGATAGGATAGGATAGGATAGGATAGGATAGGATAGGATAGGATAGGATAGGATAGGATAGGATAGGATAGGATAGGATAGGATAGGATAGGATAGGATAGGATAGGATAGGATAGGATAGGATAGGATAGGATAGGATAGGATAGGATAGGATAGGATAGGATAGGATAGGATAGGATAGGATAGGATAGGATAGGATAGGATAGGATAGGATAGGATAGGATAGGATAGGATAGGATAGGATAGGATAGGATAGGATAGGATAGGATAGGATAGGATAGGATAGGATAGGATAGGATAGGATAGGATAGGATAGGATAGGATAGGATAGGATAGGATAGGATAGGATAGGATAGGATAGGATAGGATAGGATAGGATAGGATAGGATAGGATAGGATAGGATAGGATAGGATAGGATAGGATAGGATAGGATAGGATAGGATAGGATAGGATAGGATAGGATAGGATAGGATAGGATAGGATAGGAGGCAGCCAGGGTACTTATTTACCTGTCCTTTGAGTAAGAAAGTACTGTTTCAGGTAAAATATTTTGGGTTTATTACAGGGTTTTGGAGGTTTGGGGGTTTTTTTTGGTTTGATGAAGGAAAAATATGAAAAACCTACATATATTTTTCAATAGATATGAATGCTAAGAAAATCACCAATCTTAGAAAATTCACTTCTTTTCACTGAAAACCAGTTCTCCTGCTGAAAAGCCTCTGAAGAGCAGAGCTGGTTCTAGGCATGGGGCCTGCACACACCTGATGTCCCAGATTACCACCACAAATTATTTGCTGCTTGTTTTTAAACCAAGTACTAGAGAAAAAGGGCTCTTTTGGATTAAAGGGACAAGCACCACTTTGAGCACAAGAATTAATAAAAGGCTGGCTTCCAGCAGGTGACCATCTCATGCTTTGTTTGTTTTAACCTGAATTAGATTAGTGCTGCAGAGTGATTTCATCCTTATTCGACACTAGGAAGGCTACACAATGTAGCATTAAGCTCAAGGAGGAGTTCAGAGAGAGTTCACAGTTAATTAGAGATCTCAGGCTGCTCACAGCAAAGCAATCTTGATGGTGAAGTGGATTCTTTCGTGTCTGATATGACTGACCTGCACTGGTGTGGATTTTTACATGCCTGAACACTACTGCATCCAGCTGGTGTCCTTCTCTCACTGGTAAACTACAAAGTGCTGTTCCTCCCCTCCCAGCTTGCGCTGGAAAATCATGGAGAACTCTGCTAAAAACATCAGTCACATGTCACATAAATATTTATGTCAGAACAGCATAACAAGGCACAACTGGAACCCCAAGAATAGATATATGTAGCTACTGTGTATTTGTGTAGTTTAGCAAATATTACATACTTAGTATGGCTTTTTTGTCTGATTTCTCTAAATAAATTGTCAAGTTAGAGTGAGTTGTATCTTTTTTGTTCTTTTAAAAGAATATTTATTGTTAGTCTAAATAATCAGAAGCTAAAGATACATTTGGTATTGCCAAAGAACTAATAACAGGTTTACAGAAAAGAATTCACACATAACCACAGCTAATCAAGGAGCAAACATCTGTATTTGTTGCCTTCCCAGTTATAATGATCTGATTGTGAGAAGTTTGGCTACTTAGGAACTGTGTTGCAAAACACATGCATGTATCCCTTTTTTCACATCACCTAAACCCTGGATGTGGGCAGGAACTCTGAGTGTGGCTGGCAGTGTTTCACCCCTGCCTGACTTCCACAGAAATGTTTTATCACCCTTCAGTATAAAAGAGACTTGTTCCTCCATTTTAAAAGTGACTGTTGGCAGCAAATAGTTGTATCCAAGGCTCCCCTCCCAACAGGCTTCCCAAAGAATAAAAATCCCACTTGCTCAGATGGTGAGGCTCATGAATCTCTTCTGCCCTGCTTGGCTGTGCTTTTAGGGTGTGAGTGGGAGACCAGTGGCTCACAAGCTGTTTGCTGACAGTCTCTGCTGAGTGAATTCACTGCTGGATGCCAGGCTCTGTGATGGCAAAATCTGCCCTGTGCCCACTGACCTGGCTTTATCTGTGCTGCACTGATGCTCTGCTTCAGGATCTGCCTATCACTGCTTAAAAGAAAGATGTAAGATATTTGTATTCTCTGGACAGTCACAGTTCTCACTGTTTTAGGGTATAAAGAGTGTGGATTAAACACTTCATGAAGTTGTGGAAAATATATAGCTAGTACAGCAATATTTCAATAAATGTGACTATGCAGCATGTGACATTACATATGGTGTATTCAAAAAGTTCAATACTGTTGAATGGCAATTAAGTAAAGTAAAACATATATTAGCATATCACAAGAAAGCTCTAAAGCATTCCACGTACACTTCCATGCTTTTATTCCTTACTGATAAGCTAATTAATTTTTTTGGAAACAGGCTGCATTTATGAATTTTGGAAACTAAGTGAAGCTCGGCAGGGATTCCAGTCTTCTGCCTAGCAAAAACTGAGGCTCTTTTAACAGTTCTGACAGGCACAGCTGAGTCTTACAAGAGTTATTCTCTTCCCTCCAACTTTTTTTTGTCCCTTCAAACACTGTTGCCATATTAATAATCCATGTCAAAAATTTGCATTTACCCCAACAGCATGTTGTCAGGAGCTACTTTGTAATTTATATCTTTCTAAAGTGATTCTCAAGGAACACTGCAGGAATTAACCATTGCAAACAACAGGAAGGCTTTCAATATGTGTATGTTGTACACAAGGTCTATGTCTATTTGTGACATTTATTTGACAGCTTCTCTCTTTAGTGGTAATATTTGCAGCCCCAACATCAACAACTGAGATAAGAGTTTTAAGGGAACAGTAGTTTGAAACAAAGATTGTCTCCAAGAAAGAGGGGTTGAATGAGGATGAATAAAATGTTTGCACACGTGAAAATTACCTATGAAGTCACTCCTTTGTCTGAGCTACAGAGCCAAGATTCGGGGAACAGATTTCACTGCTGAAGTGTTACATTGATTAATCACAGCCCATAGGAAAATCTTTCGGAGTGTTCTGCAGGGGGAACTGCAGGGCCACCACCATGCAAGGGCTCCAAAGAGGCTTCCCTGCGCTGGCACAGAGGTGACTTTCTGTCCCATCCACACACTCCTACAAAGGCTGCCAGAAGCTGCCAATTTCAGCCCAGCAGAGATTCTGAACTCCTTATTTCTGAACCCCAAGAGGCTGCTGTCTCATCCCATGTGCAAAAAGGCCTCAGCAGACTGATGTCTTAACACTAATTATTAGTAGCTGCCTCTGATTTATGGTGTGAAAGGGAGGGACTGTGGCTTGCCAGTTTCCAGTTGGAGATGAACTGGAAATACACAGCAGCTTTCCTCTAAATCTACAACCATGGCACCAATATTGACATGAGCACGTGAAGATACAGCTCCATGAGCACCCATGGCAGAGTAGCAGCCATCCAGCCTGTGCATACACACCCTCTCCAGCCTCACACAGTCCTGCAAAATGTGCATGGATGGACTCTTTAACACAGAAATTACTTTGAGGGCTCACATAGTTGTTTTAGGAGGATGATGTTGTACTACCGAGCATATTGAGTATGGCATAGGTTGGGAGAACACCAATTAGGTTAAAGGGAAAATCCTTACTATATGTAAGAGCTTCTTTGTATTTCAGTTACACATTTTCCACAAGAAGCATTGAAAACCCCGACAAAGTGATATGTGAGCAAATAAAACTTGAGTTTACGGCATACAGACTCACATTTTCTGATTTTTTTTTTCCTCAAAACTCAGTGCCAACTGTTTTCTTTGCCATTTTTCTCCAAACCCACTTGTGCCAACCAAATGTCATTGATATGTGACTTTCCACACAGGTAGATACTATTGCAATATTTCAAAGTACTAGACTGAGGCTATTAACAATATTGCTTTAAACTTGCACCAAAATCAGAGGATATGAAGGAAGCAGACAGTTGGCAGAGCTAGCCTTTCTACCACATATGTCAGCAAGAACCATAGTTTGGGAAAATGATGCTTTCTGGAATACAGCACTAATGTATTTACCATATGCTGTGCTAGAAGCTTTTCACACTCATGCTAATAATGAAACTTGATAATTTTACATAGGCGAACTACAGCTCTATTTTTATTTTTTATGCAAAGATTTAATGTATGGGGCTGTAACATTGCTAGGCTGTGTTATTTTTACCCACACACTCTGCAGACTCTATTGGTAAGCTGTGAAATGCTGTCAGAAGAAACAGTAACTGCACTACACTTGTGGAAAATGCAGGTCCTCTACATTATAAAGGTTATTTGCCTAGTTTCTTACCCATTTATCTATTTGTTTATTAGTTAGAAAAACTGCATCATTTCTAAATGACCTGACATTACTAGGAACTGCAGAGATTCTAATAGAAAGATAAATAAATACATAAAAAGCTAGAAATGCCCATTTCAGAGTTTACAATGAAGGAAATAAGTAAGGAAATAAGTAAGGAAATAATAAGTAAGGAAAACCAGATTCCAAGAATCATACCAGAGCACAGAACAGTAGAAGTCTTGACCAGGAGCAGTTTAAACAACTCTCATTTAGGTAGTCCAGTCTCTCTTTGCTTTAAACACCTTCTACTAGCTAACATTGTATGGCAAACAGCAAAAAGGAGAACATGCATGAACATCTGAGTACACACATGGAGCAAAACTAGAAGGATGTAGTTTACATTGAAAACATTCTTTGAGACTCCTGGCTGCTTTTGTTTTTCCTTTATCCCATCCTCTATCTCCTAGTTTTTCTTCCTCTCCCCTGCACCATCCTGATTTATAATGCTCCCATGTTACAGGTGACAGGTAGCAGAACAGGTGACTCCCTGAGAGCTGACTCCTCTCAGGCTGGGTCCTGTGTGCAGACTTAGGTCAAAAGCATAGCTGAAACTGGCCTTGATAATCCCAAATGGCCCATCTGATCCTCATTCCCATCACACCAAGCCTTGCTTGTCGTCACCCACAATGACTCCTGGAGCTCTGACCCACCTGCTTCAAATTGGTTGAGCTCAGAGGGGTTGAAGATGGATGAAATATTATTTCTTTTACCGTGTTCTGCACAGCCAAATGCATAAAGTCACAGATGTACTTCGACCATCTCCAAAGTCAGCTTCTGTTTGGCTCAACACTGAGCTAGGCAAGGATGTGAAACATGGCTAAAATGTGTGCTCGGTTAAGGCAGGGGCCAGAAAAAGCTTTTAGGAATGTCTAGTGGGACTGATTTCCTCCTCTCTTTTGTGTTTTTTCTTCCAGATGCCTTAACATGGGGATAGACAGTCCTTGATCTAGTTGTGGAGACTGCCCTGGTAGGAAATGTGTTGTGTGCCTTTAACTGGGAGGCCCCAGCTTGGTTAGGACAAAAAATCACCCCGGTGTGGGGTGATTCTCCAAGGTGCAAAGAGTAACCTGAAATCTCTCAGGTTTGCTCATTTTCTGCAGAACTTTTTTACATGTGGGCCTTCACAACATCAGCGCCTGGTTTTAGAGTTTTGCAAGGTGTATCATGATGTAGAACAGTCAATCTTTTCTAGATTTAGTGGCTTCTGAATAATTCTATGGCAGCAAAGTCAGGGGGCTGCTGCTTGCTGGGGGCAGGGCTGTGAGGGACCTTCCCCATGTCCCGTGTGTCCAAAATCAGTTCTCTCCATGTGCAGAACAGAAAGATTTTTCCTGTTTTGCTGGTGGCAAACTGTGAGTAACTTGCTAACAGAGCTTGTTCACTGGCTCCTAACACTGAAAATCTTTTCACAGTTCACACTCAGAGTCACGTCATTCCCCACCTTGTCACCACACAAATTTACCATTTGTTCCAAGAAAGTTCTTTCCTTATCCCTCCAGGTACCAGATGCCCAGTTGGCACCCTTGTCCCTGGTACTACTTTAATATTAGAGATCACGAGAAATATTTAATACTATTTCAAAGAAAAAATTATCAGGGCTTTAGACATAATGAAGGGAAGAGTTGCCCAAAGCTTGTGTGACACACAACACAAAGGATCCTCAGGACAGAACATCACTGACCTCCTCCATGGAGACACTCAGCAAGTCAATCCTTTTGTTTTGAAAGGCAGGTTTCCCTGCAAAGTATTGTAGCACTCAGGGATTCCAGTGATACAGATGATTTAGTGACTGAATAGTGCTAAATCTTTCTGGAACTTGTGGGATACCCAGTGATCCTAAAGACACAATGTGGAAGAATCTACTACACTAGGTGCGGAAGAAACACTACACAGCGTGGACATGAGCAGTGTCCTCCTATTAGCACAGCAGTTTTTATCTGCACAGAAGACATTTGCAGGAGGAGTCTGGCACAATGGCACATGTCGGACCATCAGAAACAGCATGTGCTCCAAAGGCACACAAAGATGATCTACAGACTGAAGTATGTTGGTATTTTTGACACAGAGACCACAGAAGGAGAGAATTATCAAATTGCATTTCCTCAGGTCAGGAGCAGGTTAAATTCTAGAGGGAAAATAGAACTATCGTAGATAAACTGACAGCGCTGCATCTTGATGAGTTATGGCATTCTTTCCTGACTGCCAGAACAAGAGAGTTCAAAAATAAGTGGTAGCAATTTCACATTTTAATTGGCACAATTGTAGAAAATGCTCCTTGGCAAGTATCAGGTATTATGTCTAACAGACCAAGCATTTGTCTCCAACAGACTTCCTTTGTGTCACACAGGAATAGATAGACATGATGCCTCCTTATATGGCATAAGCATCACCTTGTGAGGGAGACATGATGACTGTGAAATGAAGCTGAAGTTGGCAGCGATAATGCAAACAAGAGGATACCTTCAGCATGACTGCTGACCCCATTGCATGAATAGCACGATTCTGACTCGTAATAAAATCCTCCGCTATTGTTTGTGTGTGCATAAAACACCCTTGTAGTGAAACGTATTCTCGTGTTCTCTCCCAGAAAACTGAAAAAGATAAATTAGTGCCCTCTTATGCCTTAAGGCCAGAAAGCTGCAGACAGAAAGTGAAAAGAACTGGAGGTCAGTTCAGTCCCTGTTTCTCAGTTACGCAGCACAGCTTCAGCTGCTGCTTCTTAACGCTGGTCTTGGATATCCACTGTGCATTGCCAAAGTCCTCTGTTCAGAAATTTTCAAAATTAATAAATAATTTATTCCTTCAGACCACTACTGCTTACCCCACCAGCATGACTGACCCCGATTCCATTTTTACCTTTCCCATCCCTGAGGACTCCTGTATCTGAGTTGTTTTAATTCCCAGTGACCTTATGTAGTCCCTCCTATTTGGTGTTCACCTTCGGGTGCTTTTCTGATGTTGCACATTCAGGGTCTACATCACATCCTTGCTCTTCCTCTCACGGCCTGTAGCTTTTCCATGTAAGTTCCACACCGGAAAGGCCACGGGCCGGATTTCAGCCCCCTTAGCCATAGAGGAGTGAATTTGTTTAGAGGTGGCTCAGCACCCTCTGCTGTATCCTCAGCGAACTGCAAATTTCCTTGCATGTGAAGGACCAATTCCTCGCAAAAGCAAGAAAAATTCTCTGAGGATAGATGCCTAAGTGATACAGGAACTTCTGTGCCTATAGGAAGATTGAAAAAGCCTTGGTTTTCTTCCCCCTTCTCCTCTTCTTAAAGAATGAAATACCGAATATAGCATTTTCAATTTTTTTAAACAAATTATAGAAGTATTGAACTTAGCAAACTGCTCCTCAAATTGTTTCTATTACTTTAACTTATATAAGAGCTACTTAGATGAAAGGTTTTTTTAACAAAACACATCACATTTAGTTAATTTTTTTTCATTTTTTTTCTGAACTGGGAAGCAAGAGGATGTCATTCAAAAGGGATTCTCCTCAGCATGGATAGCTCCAGTGCCTTTGATTTCTTTCTCAGATGACATTGTTTCTCTTCAAAGTGCATTTCAAAGTTGTAATATTTCTGAAGATGAGGTTGCTGGATTTTTTTTTTTTTTTGGTCAGGATTCGACTGTGGGCTCAGATTAGGTAATACATGTTAAATAGAAGATACTACCAGACACTACTAAGCAGATCAAAGCAGTAATAAAATAATATAAATATCCATTTTCATACTGCACTTTTTTCTTTATTGATGTGATGCTCCAAGTTCTCTCCTCAACCTACAGCTACAAAA
The DNA here is from genome assembly GCF_963662255.1 of Cinclus cinclus. Classification (NCBI taxonomy): domain Eukaryota; kingdom Metazoa; phylum Chordata; class Aves; order Passeriformes; family Cinclidae; genus Cinclus; species Cinclus cinclus. Next base: position 6,335,363 of record NC_085050.1, read on the forward strand.
CAGTCAGCCTGTGTCCAGCTTTCACTACAGAAAAGGTAAACTGATAATTATCTGAAGCATGAAGATTGTTACTAAATTTAAGCGGAAACCACTGTGGTGAGTGGGAAACAAATAATTCCCTCTGTATTTATTGACATCTCTGAATGACAGGTGATTCTTTGTTATTGTGACTGTTGTACATCTAGCATGTATGACTCTTTCCTACGTGAATTTTTTCAGATGGGCCCCATTTATAGACACAAATTTTCAGCTTCATAAAGCTCAATTCTGCAACTGATGAGGGCTTGCAGAGTGGGATCAAAGAGAAACAAAACCACTAAAACCAAAGTATTCCACCTGACTGCAGAATGCAAATTCCAGCAATTAAAAAAGCTATAGTATGACTTCACAGACTTGGATGACAATTCTGCAGTATGATGAAACAGAGATTAGAGAGAATTCCTTCTTAGGATCCAAACAAACAGAAAACCACTGGGGCACAAATAATGCCAAAACAGGCAACCATGCTTTACCAGCCTCGCTTTTCAAGCTATTGAAGCTCATCTGGAACTAAAGGAGAGTTGAAATTTTTTAAGAGCTACACTACATACCATTTTAACGTATCTGTGGCACTGTGAAATTAAATCTTTAGACTGGAAGTTTGATTGGATGGAAGTTGATTTTGAAATCCCTGCTAAACTCTGAAGTATAAGAATACAGAGAAGAAAACCCACCAACTTTCCCATGGTAAAAAAAAAAAAAAAAATGTAAAGGCAGCCATACACTGAAATGAAGCAAATACCATGTTGAAAATTCCCATGCTGGAGCAGTGCAAGGACTCTTCTCCCTAAGCAGTGAAAGAAAGATGTGAACTGATTGTAACTCCATTTCTCTGTCTCCATGCACTTCTGGGGGAGGAGGTAGAGCTGAGAAGGAGGGAAGGGTGGGGGGAAGAATTTTTTACTATTTATTTTACTTCTCATTATCCTACTTTGATTTTCTTAGTAATAAATTCAACTGATATTCTCAAGTTGAGTCTGGTTTGCCCCATGATGTTATTTGGTCAATGACCTCTTCCAGTTCTCATCTCAGCTCCTGAATCTTTCATTAAGTTTTCTCTCCCCCATTCACTTGTGATGAGAAAAGTAAAACATTGCAACTCAAAAGAAATTTATCATATATTCAGGGAACTCTATCTCAAAGAAAACCACACCAGCTTTTAGTTTTATTATACTCAAAACAGTCCAGATAAAGGCAGGGTCAAAACAGAAGAAAGGCATTTGATAACTCAGTCATACCAAAATTTTGTCACAAAGACAGTGATAGTGGGAAAATGAATTCTAGAGTTGTTCTCAGAAGCAAAAGGCAGCATTCTGGCACCCTTCATTCAGAGTTTCCACCTGCTATTCCTGCGCAAAAGTAAAAGTAGGCTTTGCTGTGTTTTATCTCTACATCCCAGTTCCCCCATTTCATTCCATTTTGGGAAGAAATCCTTGCTACTTAAATCAAGTGGTGAACTTCCACAAGTGTGGAACACATACTGTGTTCTGAGCTCGGCAGAGCCTGCTAGAATGTAATACCCCTCAAAACTTATCTCTTTTCAAAACTGCAACAAAAAGAAATGCATTGAATAAGAACCAAACTTTGGAATTCTGTAAGCAAAAATCCATAAATAAATTTCCTTCTTTTGGATACAGTCTATCTATAATACTGTACAGGCACAATTTTTTATCCTGCAGCTGAATGCACTGACAGCAAAAAATGCTAATTCAACATATAATCATGTTTTGCCTTAACACTTAGGTAATAAAGGACTTCTATTTATGCAACATATTTGAAGCCAGAATTTTGAAAAAGAAAATTTTGTACTCCCATCTAAAACTTCAGTAGATGTTGATCAGAAAGATCAGTGATGTTTTAAATAAAGTATTCATGCTGAACAATTTGCTGCTTTATGACAATTTGACATATTATGGAAGTTACAAATACTTTGATATCCAGAGACTATGCTTCTCTGGATGCTTCTTTTTAAACAATTCACAGGTGTTTGCTCATCTCTCTGATGATTGTCCTCCCATATTAGTTGATCCTAGAATAAAAATACAGGTAAAAATGAAAAAAACAAACTTGTTAAAACTAAAGTAAAGCTTTATTCATGTAAATCATTTGGGGAATTATATATAAGGAAAAGCAAAACTATTAAAAATACAACCTATACAATTGAAGAAAACTTTTCTATTGCCATTTTCATGAATATAAATGCACTCCTCTGTATCTCCATAAAAGCATTTTGCCACATTCCAATTTTAGCTACACAAGTGACTCTCCAAAGCATTATTCTGTATATGAACTGAAATTAATTGCAATCATATAGCCCAATGACATCTATTACTAAAGTACAATACAGCAACTTTTTAAATAACATTTATTTCTCCTACATTATTTAGAGATCCAATCAGGTTCACATATTATTTCACATATTGTATCACTGTCCAGAAATTTCACAATTAAAACAATTATAATGTACGCTTTTACAAGCTACAAGCCTTCATTTCTTAAAATATTTGTATTTTGGTTTCATGAACTCAAAGCTACTTGGGATGTGTAGGACAGACACATTTATTAGTATGGACTAAAAGTGCTTTAGAGATGAAATATCTTTTTAATATAAGTTTAAAAGAATAATTCACTTGTGATGCAGACTTGGCAATAAGGAGAATTAGGTTTGCAAGATTTGATTGGTCAGGGTGCTACATGATGTCATTCAGGTTCTCTTTCCCAAAAAGGGCTGGAGCATTCAAGGTGCCTTCTGACCAGCACTGTTCTATGATTCTGTGACTTTATTAACTAATCTGCCCCAGTGCAACTCCTACCCACATCCACCCCCCTTAAGCTGATGTTTATGCAGCTGCTTTTGGTAGTTTCATGTTGCACTCAACAAATAACACCCTGGACTAGCTTCCTTTTTACTGTGATCTGTGGACATTTACATGGATGTCTTATAGGCAGATCCTTAAGAAAAGTGCAGTTGAGACAGAAAACTTCTACATAATCAGATTTAAATGTCTGTTAAAATCAAATTCTGAAGTGAAGCAAGAACACATTTTCACAGCAGATAGCATCCTGCACATAAGACCAAGGCAAAATAAATACCCAAGTCTTTCATATTTTGCTGAGAGCCTACTTCCAATTCTGAAATATCATTTTTATTTTGGCTAATTGATTTAAGTTGCTATGCTGAATTTTTCAGGAGGTGTTAAACATTATTTTATAAATATACTTGCCTTGCTGTCTTTGCAGAAGTCCAGAGATGGTGATTGGCTGCCTTGACAGGGGCAGCTGTGGAGAAGGTGATGCAAATGAGTACAGCTGAGGGGTTCTGAAATCAGAACTAGCCCATGATCCCCTTCGACTGCTCTGGGATCCAGATGATGATGGACATGCACTACGTGGTAAACTCACAGGGGTGGATCTGTCAATGAAATTAATTCATGCATGTGATTTGAGGCTACTTCTATAACAATATAAAAGATTTCAAAATTACTTCAATTTGCTGTCTAATATTTTAAAGGAAAATGTTATAAATTATGTATTTGTTACTTATTTAAGATTTTTTTACATATTTCAAGAAGCAGACTGGCAAAACAATTATGGACTCAGAGGTGGAAATAAAGAAGTACTTTGTTACACATATTTTAAATTTCTGCTAGGAAAATATATTTGGGTTAATGATGATAAAGAATAAGAGTTTAACTGTTCTGGAATGATTTAAAGTTATTTACTGATGTTAATTCTCACAGTTCATGACATTTTCAATGTTTAAATGAAAAATCCAGAGACACCTATTGCAGGCTGCATGAAAAGTTTGGATTATTCAGAGAACAGCTCTTGTGCAGATATTGTGCTTTCATCTCTGATTTTTATAAAAATGACACAGCAGAGACATTGTTAAACTTCCTCCTATAAAATTACTAGCCCTTTTTATAGGAGTACCATGACTGTAGATGTCAACAGCTACAGAAGCACAGATTATATCTGCATATTTTTGAAAAACATGATTTCAAAATAAAGCTTTTCCCCAAAACTAAACATTTGTGTAGATAACAGCCAGGCTGCACGATAACACTTCTTCAGATCTAGAATACAATCTTTGAACATACAAATTCATACAGGCCGGAGGGGAAATTTCAGTCTCTTACAGGAGATGGTAACCTCTTGAAAAAATATTGAATTACCTTGTGGATCCTGCTTCAGTCTTCTGACGTGGAATTATTACAGCTGTCTGAGAGTGTCTGTAGGATACGCTACCTGTTGGAATCAGATTTTTGAAAACAGGACCAATGTGAATTACCCATTTTACTTAAGGGATAACTTTGGAAACAAAGACTAGTACTTTTATTGCATGATTTGGGACAAATTCATGATTGATTCATTAAAGAATTAAAAATGGTGCACAATTAAAATAGTCAATGAGAGAGGTCAGCTGTCATAAAAACATCATATTGCACCATCCCTGCAAATCTTGTTCCAGTTAAGCACATGTTGGTTTCTCTCACCTTCTTTCACTTAATAAAGCAAGACAGCTGTGCTGAAGTGCTCCAGGACTTCAGCTGATCTTTTCTTTGCCCCATCCACCCATGAGAAAGAAAGTTTCTTTAGTGCACCATTAAATCATTGCTTCCACTTACCCCTATTTTTGCACATAAACTTTGATTCCCTCAGCACTGCCCACTGCAAAACTTTATGTGAAGGTTCTGAAATCTGCTGAGCATATAACTGCTCTACATAAAATTTTACTGTCTAATAAATATCTATTTGTATGTAGACACTGTAAAAAAAAACAGTTAACCTCATCTCTCTTTATCTTGTTATACCTAGATTTATAGGCAACCATGCATTTAGGAAGGATTTGAGCATATAAATCAGATATGACACAGAAAAAGCAATTTTTTCCTCCTTCACTGAATTGCAATTGCATTTGACTTTGTTTCAGGACACTTACACCATGTAAAAACACAAGAGTGCTAAAAGTTCTTTATGTGGCTGCAGATGGATTCTATGAACTGCTGAATCCTGGTGAAAGCCTGCCTGAGCATGGGCTGCTGCAGAACATGCTGAATGTAAAACCAAGAATGGGAGAACAGTATGTGTATAGTAGGCCTGCAAAGCATTAGGAATTCTGGGAAACTCCTCACAAATAAACAGCTCTCAAGAGACTGCACCAAATGTCTTACTTACACCTGAGTGCTACCCAGGCTCAGGGTATGAAGGAATGAAAGAAAGTAATGTCAGGTAAAATGTCTTATACCCTATAACAGTGAGAAGGTGAAAAAAAAAAATCACCTTTTTGAAGAAATTCTTGATCTCAACTATCTTACTTATGTTATTAAATATTTTTAACTTCCTTTTAGTTTCCCCCCTATTCTTCATGTGATATTTAATATGGCATTGTGGACAATATTACTTACTGTTAACCTCAACTAGACAAAATA